>NC_134093.1:8528200-9170700 GCF_000715075.1 Nicotiana tabacum
AGCTTTTAATTTCACGTGATTGATTGGAGTCAACGGTGCAAAGCTCAGTTCAGAAACCAATGCTTTATGGACAATAGATGATTTCATTTTGTGGTTCTTCTGCTTCATGAATATTTCTCCACAGCTCCACGTTCTAAGAAAAGAAAAGAAGAAAAAAGGTTAGCATGAGTAACAAAAAGTTTGATTAAAACTAATCAGCATGGAAAGAGAAGTTAAATTTGGGAGCCTCATTAATCTTTAGCCTCGACCATGATTAGGTCGTTGAGTATCTGAAACCAGAAGTTCCACCAGCCACGCATAAGCAATAAAGACAACGACACACAGCTTTTACTCATCAACAAGAACCGGTATCAATGACACGACGCTTTCATGCGGATGGTGAGCATTACGACATACACTTTTCCGTCAAATCTCGATGGATCGTACGCTTTATGAACCTCTTCCCTACAAAAAAAGGAGTGGTGATCATCCACTTCTTCTCATGACGCGGATTGGAGAACTTGCCATGTACATCTTCTCCAAGCCTGCAACAAAGGGGGGGAGGGGGGAAGTATGCTGCCCGAACAATTCTCTCGATTTCGACACTTGTTTGATCAAAGATTTGTTGCATCTGGATCAAAAGGGCTGGAGCTTCGACTTTTATAGATGTTGTATCTCACCGAGTCTTCTTACCAACGGTGTAAACAACTCGTAGTTCGGATGCTCCTATCTTGAGATATGCATTTTTTTAGCAAGAGCATGTAATGCTGAAAAATCGAGCCTGCATGTCGGAACTCGTGTTCCAGATTCATCACATAATCTAGGAAATACTAGGTACATACTAAATGTGATTTCTACATATGTTATATTTCCAGGAATCTAATTTTTAGTGCCACAAACGGCTTGTGATTTGGACGCTCCTATCTCGGGATACGATATTTTTGCAGAGAGTTCGCATAGCTGTGAGATCAATGGGCCAAACGCGTACGCCAACTTCAAAAATTAATTCTAGACAATACAAAAGTAATTTGGATCTTAATTTTTGATATGTTGGGATTTCTATGAGTCTAGAATTATTAGAATTATATAGAATATGACTTAAAACTAACTCTACTCCTTAACTAGAGTTAAAACTAAAGCTAAATTGAGTTAAACTAACTCTACTCTAATGTAAGTTAGTTATAACTAACTAATGAAGCTTAACCACCACTATCACTACTAATCTCAACACTCCCCTTAAGCTGATGGGTAAGAACAGATTGTTAATCCCCAGCTTGCCAAGCAAAGAGTAGTGTTGGACCTTTCCTAGACCTTTAGTGAGTATATCTGCCAATTGCGCTTTGGTGTTAATGTGGTGAGTTTGAATAAGACCCTGCTGCAATTTTTCCCTCATGAAACGACAATCAATGTCAATGTGTTTTGTGCGCTCATAAAAAATAGGATTTGCATCTATCTGAATGGCTGTTTTACTATCACAATGCAAGGCAATGGGCAGTTGAATTTGGATTCCCAATTCTTTGAACAACCCTACTAACCATGAAACCTCTCCCACTGTGGAAGCCATGCTTCTGAACTCTGCTTCAGCCGAGCTTCTGGAAACTGTGTTTTGCTTCTTAGATTTCCATGATATCAAAGAGTTTCCAAACTTGACTAAATAACTTGTAACTGACTTCCTAGATTAAGGGCAAGAAGCCCAGTCAGAGTCACAAAATGCTACCAAGTTATCAGATTGCTGTGAAGACATCAATATGCCTAATCCTTGTGCATTTTTGACATACTTAATCACCCTCAGAGTTGTATCCATATGAGACCTTTTAGGTTTATGCATGAACTGACTTAGAACCTGAACAACATAGGCTATATCAGGCCTAGTCATGGTTAGATATAGCAACCTGCCCACTAACCTTTGATAACGTTCAGGGTCAGGCAACACACAGTCCTTGACTCCTGCACATGTGACATCATCAGAACACAAGATAACCTCATCAAATTCTGCTGTGGTCAGCCTTTGATTGCACTCTAATGGGGTAGATACTGGCTTAGCTCCCTCTAACCCAGAGTCAGCAATCAAGTCAAGGGCATATTTCCTCTGATTCATCAAAATACCAGCCTTGCTACGAGCAATGCCCAAAAAGAATTTGAGTTCCCCCAAATCTTTCATTTTGAACTTCTTCTGCAGGTTATATCTAGGAGACTGAATTATTGAGGATCATTACCTGTGACTTGGAGGTCATCTACATAGACTATAATGACAACCAAAGTTGAACCTCTATGTTGTGTAAACAAGGAGTAATCGAAATGACTTTGAACAAATCCCAAATCTCTTAGAGCTTCTGTCAATTTCAAGTTCCATTGTCTGGAAGCTTGCTTCAAACCATAAAGTGACTTTTTAAGCTTGCATACTTTGGTCTTGGACTTCCCCTTGATGTTGTACCCTTGTGGCAGATGCATGTACACTTCTTCAAATAAGTCACCTTGCAAGAATGCATTGTGCACATCCATTTGGTAAATGTGTCAATGCTCAGAAGCTACTACTGCTATGACTGATCTAACAGTGACCATCTTGTCCACTGGGAAAAATATTTCCTTGTAGTCTAGGCCCTTCTTTTGACTGAAACCTTTGACTACCAATATAACTTTAAATCTCTCCACCTCCCCATTGGCTTTGTACTTCACTTTTTACACCTATTTGCATCATATAGGAACCTTAGCAGCAAGCAAATCAATAACATCCCAGGTGTTATTTTCTTCTAATGTTGTAACTTCTTGTTGCATAACAGTTACCCACCTTTCATCATTTGAAGCCTCATGATAATGTTTGGGCTCAACTATAGTAGATTGAGCCGATAGACATCTAGCATAGGAAGGGGATAAACTATCATAACTCAGATAGTTTGACATAGGATATGCACAAGAGGTGGAGACAAAATCCTGCAGCCACTTTGGTGGTCCTGCAGTTCTGGGTGGCTTTCTGACTGCAATAGGTAATGCATCATCCACGGCTTGCAAATGTGAAGAATGAGGTTGCAACTGTGGAACAACTTCATCAACTGGTAATGGAGAAATATCATTGAAAGTTCATATTTCCTCAGGAACTGCATCAGACCCTTGCATAACATCATTGTCATGGACTGCATTATGTTCAGTTGCTTGATCTTGATACAATACTCCTGTAGTATCTGGTACATCAGCTGGCTCAAGTACTGGAAAGACTGGAATAGATGACAACTTCATTTGTTTGAAAGGAAATACATGTTCCTTAAAGACTACATCCTTGCTAATAATGAATTGCTTAGACTGCAAATCATATAGTTTATAGCCTTTCTTGGTTGGGGAGTACCCCATAAACACAGCAGGTAATGCTCTAGCTGAGAATTTATCCTCCCTCCTTACATTCACAACATAACACAAACATCCAAAAACTCTCATGTGATCTATAGAAGGTTCAGTGTTAAACAACTTTTCATATGGATATTTACCTTTTAAAATTGTGGAAGGTAACCTGTTTATGATGTACACTGCTGTAAGAACACAGTCACCCAAAAATGTTAGAGGGACTGCAATCTGAAACCTTAAAGCTCTTGCCACTTCTAGTATATATATGTGCCTCCTCTCAACCACACTATTTTGTTGTGGACTGTACACACATGTTGTTTGGTGAACAATTCCCCGTGATTCTAAAAATTGTTTCATATCTGAGTTGATAAATTCTGACCCATTGTTTGTTCTTACAGTTCTAACAAAACAATTAAACTATGTGTGAATCATACAAATTAGACTTTTCATCAACCCATAAGTTTTATCTTTGGCATTCATCAAAAACAACCAAGTGATCCTAGAGAAGTCATCGACAACTGTAAGAAAAAATCTTTTATTATCATGAGTAGACACCCTGTAAGGCCCCCATACATCTGCATGTAAGAGGTGAAAAGGAGCATGTGCTCTGCTAGTACTAACAGTAAATGACAACTTAGTTTGCGTAGCTAATGGACAAACAAGACAGTCTAAACATAAAGCCTATGAACTATCTTTCTTGAAATGCTACTTGAGCTTGCCAATTTTTTTAATAGCTTCCATAGGGAGATGTCCAAGCCTTTGATGCCAAACTCCCAGATTTATTGAGCTATGCTTATTCTGTGTTGAAGTCTGCATAGCTGTGGTATTTACAGTTGGTGTAGATGACTGTTTCTTATGAAGGCAGCTCCTAAGAATGTATAGACCATTAGCTTCACTACCAATCCCCAACACATTGCCAGTGTAGAGGTCCTGAAATACACATAGGTTAGGAAAGAATGCAACCATGCACTGTAATTCCTTAGTATATTTTGAAACTAACAGTAGGTTATACTTAAAATATGGAACATGAAGTACATCACTAATTTTGTAATCCTTGAATATGTTAGTTGATCCACTGTGAGTGATCTTAGCTAAATCTCCATTTGGCAGGTGAACTGAACTACCACTTCCTAAGGGACTTGGATTATTCAGTAAGTCAATCTTTGAGGTCACATGATTGGAGGCTCCACTTTCTATAATCCAAACGTCCTGATTCAGAAATGTCATTAAGGATGTGATATTACCTGACTCCAGATCTGTTGCATTAGCTGTAACTTCTGTAGGCTTACTATTCAGCAGTTGTAAAATCTGCTGGTATTGTTCTGGTGTGAATGTTTGTGCAGTAGGAGTGGAAGTGAATGTTGTAGGTGCAATCTGCTCAGTTGCCATATTAGCTGCTGCCTGAGTGTTGTACCTCTTCTTGAACTTGTAATCATTTGGATATCCCACTATTTTCTAGCATATTTCCTTAGTATGCCCCTTCATCTTGCAAAAGTCACAGAAGAGGTTGTAGTTCTTCCTCATTTTTTGTTGGTTTCCAGCTCTATTTGCCATCAATGTAGTCATTTCATTACTATCCATGTTAGCATAAGCATTTGCCATAGTCTTTTGGCTTTCACGTTCCATTAGCATAGAGTATGCCTTATTTACTCACGGCACTAGCACCATCATCAAGAGTTGACTACGAGCTTATTTATAAGATTCATTAAGTCCCATCAGGAATTGTAGAAGCTTTTGACGCTCCATAAACTGGACATATTCACAAGAATTGGCAGCATCACGACCAGGAATTGGTGCCAAACTATCAAATTCGGCCCAAAGTACTCTCAATTTTGAGAAATAGATTAAAATTGAGCTAGTGCCCTGCCTAGCAGTAGCAATTTCTCTATGAATCTGAAAAATCCTAGAACAATCCACCTTATCAAAACGCTACTTCAGATCATCCCATACCTCATTAGCATTTGAGGAATACACCATTCCACTCAACAATTCCGGTAAAACACAGTTCATCAACCAAGACAATATAATTGCATTGCAATGCTCCCAGAGATCAACGAGATTCGTACCGTAATTCTCCTTTTTGCATGTGTCATCAATAAAACCTAGCTTATTTCGACCTAGGATTGCAATCCTCATTGCCCGGCTCCACACGGAGTAATTTTTTGGTCCTCTCAATTGCAACGAAATCAATATAGCTCCTGAATTATCATTTGAATTCAGGAAAAGTGGATTATTGTGACCTAACCTCTCTGGTTTGGTGTTATCGAGAGCCGCCATTGTTGATCCTCCAAATGAGCTTCGAGAGAGCAGAATTGAGAATGATAAGACCACACTAATGACTGTGTTGCTCTGATACCATGATGAAATCAGCTAGCCATGGAGCTCTACCATTGATGTGGAGCTGAAGTTCTAGGTTAGAGGAGAGGAAATATGACGGAATATTCTAGAAGTGGAGAAAATGGATATGTAATTCATTAAATCTAATTTACAAGTATAGATGTACATGCATATATAGAAGAAGACTTAAAACTAACTCTACTCCTCAACTGGAGTTAAAACTAAAGCTAACTTGAGTTACACCATCTCTACTCTAACGTAGGTTAGTTATAACTAACTAATGAAGCTTAACCACCACTATTACTACTAATCTCAACAGTGCAAAGCTGGCTGATTGGTACTGCAATTGAAAAAAAATATGACTGATATTCTTTTTATTTTAGAGGGAGAAATAAACGAAGAAAGAAGTAAAAGTAGACTACGAGCAGCCGCGTTCAGCTTGAAAGAAACCCTATGTTCACGACTCTCATATGTCAAGGTAAAGGAAACAAAGATCCCTTATATAGATTGTTTAAAGTGGCGGAACTTTTCTTATGGAAAAATAATTTTCTTAAAGTAAAATAGGAAATTCTTGTTTGACTTGAAAGTTTTAAATGACAAATATTCATTAGAAGGTAACTTCTGAGAAGTATTTGAATAAGCCAAAGAAAACGAAAAATTTGCCGCTGTAAAGTCGGGGAATAAGAAGTTGATCGAGATTGAAAATTCCAAAGGAATCATTTTTCACATAAAAAGGATCATGCCAAGTAGTTAAGTAATACAAGGAAGGAGTCCAACAATTTAGTATTTTTTAAAAAATATTCGAAGAGTTGTTTCTAGCTTAGGTTGGCCAAATGCACGGGAGAAGTCTAGTTCCTTACCTTCTCATGTCAATCCAAGAGAGGTGATCAAGTTCCATGCAAAGACTCCTATGTGGCATTTGAACCTTTAGCTAAGTGAATGTTCTTGGATTGATCATTCAAATTAATTTGTTGCACACATGGAATGTAATTGGATTCATCCGAACTTACTCATTGTTTAAACATACTAATCCTCTCCCAATGGGTACATTATTTAATTAAGGATCATTTAATTAAATTAAGTACTTATTCTGCCAAAGAAGGGAGTAGTTGGACGTGAGTACAAATTCGGCAATTTGTTTCATGTAAGAACGATATCAAACAAATTGTCTTCACCTAAAACGATGACATGCACATGTACTTCAAGTCTTGTCTCTATGGTTCGTCAAGTCTACATCTCGATAAATCTTAAAGTAGTGGGCATCTGTAGACATATAAAATTTATTGGGTCTAAACCATATAAAATTTGGATTAAATTTAATTGGGTTAAATAATTAATTTGGGCTTTGCAAGTTAAATTAGTCCATTTTATTATTTTCAAGCCCAAGGTTCATTTCATCTTAAGACCTATACTCATGCCATATATCAAGTGACATGGCTTATCTAGTCAAACTGCAAGCCAAAAAGATGATGCCACGTGATAAATGATGTGGCAATCCAAGTCAAAAAGCAAGAACCAACCACAGGTCGCCAAGTGACTAAAATAACATGGGGCAATCAGAATCAAGCAAGATAGTTCATATGTAACTGGACTGTCCATCCTACACAACTATAAATAGAGGGGTTACATAACTCTCCGAGGACATTCGGAATTGGGGAAGAACATTTAGCAATTGGTGAAGGCATCCACAAACAGAGAGATCAATTATTAAGTGCATAGTTCTTCAACAAAAGAGTGATCAACAGAGTTCTTCACGGAGATCAACCCGTAACAACAAAGTGTTGTTCGACGTTCTTGGCGATTAAATACATCGCAAGGAGGTCTGCATCGTCCTACATTCGAGAAAGACGCTTCTCAAGCCCTCAAATCACGGAGAATTTTAGAGAGGAGAATCAAGGGATAAATAGAATTGTACTCACAAATATTTATCAATAAAATCTCTTTTTATTCATATTATTTTTGTGCAGTTTATTTTCCAGACCACAAAATTTTTTTGTGAAAAAATATGTATCGTTTTGGTCCCAAATATGTAAGAAAATTATATCAAATTGGTCAAAGATGAAATTTTAACTACATAATTCAATTTTAAGGACATGGAAGGGTCACACAAAGAGTTAGCCAATTGACTACCTAAAAGAAAAGAAAAAAATGATACATTTAATTTGTGACAAACAAAATGCAAACTAAATCATTTGAATATTCACACAATTAAGTGAAAAACAAAAGATCATCATCATAATATTGCTTCAAAAAAATTGAAAAGCTTGTTTTACAATTTTTATTAATCTTTAGAACAAAAACAAATTTTATTAACCAAAATATGGAAAAAATATGAAAAGAATTAAAGCCTTTTATTTCTTGATGTTTGTTTGAAATAAATTTATTGTAAAAATTGAAAAACAATTACTTATAATTTAACTCTTTTGTGTTATGAAAATATTATTTTCGTGGATATCCATTTATTACTCCGCTATAATCTTCCATAAAAAAATTATCCATTAATACTCTATTGATGTTTGTTTACAAGCAACTGATGCAAGCAACTCAATGAAATGATTTGCAACAGTTTCTTATTAAACAAGCAGGTTGCGAGCAGCTCATACAGATAACTTACAAGCAGCTCAAGAAAAGCCTCACAACTGCTTCCTGAAAAGCCTTGCATCTGCTTCCGGAAAAGCCTCGCAACTGTTTCATTTCTTCTATAAATAGAGGAGTTTTCAATTCATTATGTACATTAGTTTGAAGTTGAATAATATATCAGTGTCTCTCTATACTTGTCTTTACTCTACAGTCTTTATTTTATAACATATTATCAGTACGAGACTCTGTCGTCTCGAGCAAATACTTTGAAAGTATGGGAGGTACGAACTTTATTTTTATAAATAATGTCAAATATTTCTAGACTTGAATTTGTAGCCCTGGATATATCGGGCAAAAGCTACATGTCTTAGGTGATTGATGATGAAATTCATCTTGATGCGATGGGTTTGGCAGACACCATCAAGGACAAAAATCAGGCATCAAACCAAGATTGTGCCAAAGCAATGATATTCCTACGCCATCACCTTGATGAGGGCTTGAAAATGGAATATCTTAATCTTAAAGATCCAGTCATACTGTGGAATAATTTGAAAGATAGATATGACTACCTGAAGATGGTCGTTTTTCTACAGGCACAATACGATTTGACTCATTTAAGGCTACAAGATTTTAAATCTATTAGTGAGTATAATTCTATTGTGTTCATAATTATTTCTCAATTAAAATTATATGGTGATACTATTACTGATCGTGATATGTTGGAGAAAAAGTTTACCAATTTTCATGCCTCGAATATGCTCTTGCAGCAGCAATATCAAGACATGAGATCTAAAAAGTATTTTGAACTTATCTCACATCTTCTTGTAGCCGAGCAACATAATGGGCTATTAATCAAAAATCATAAAAGCCGACCTACTGTTCTTGTCCATTCCCTTAAGTGAATGAGGCAAACTTCCACCAATCTCAGTGTGGAAGAGGCCGTGGCCCCAGTCATGGCCATGGTTGTGGTCGGGTAAGAAACTTTAATCATGGTAATAATAATGCACCAAAGAACCCTCCTCACCAACAGAAATGGAAAATAAAGGACAAAAGCATGAAGCGGTGCAGGCAACAAATGCAGAAAACGCATGCTATAGACGTGGAGGAAAAGGGCACTGGCCACGTACCTGTTGTATGCCAAAGCACCTAGTTGAGCTTTATCAAGCCTCCCTGAAAAAGACAGAAAAATGATGAAGCAAATTTTATTTTTGAAGATAATTTTGACTTCATGCATTTGGATGTAGATGATTACTTGGCACTCCCAGAAGGAGAAACACGTCATGTGATCAGTGAAGAATTTGTAGAAATATAAATATTTTAATTTTTGTTGTTTGTAGTAGATAGTATGGTTATGTAATTGTTGTACATAAAATAAAAAGTTATGCTTTGATAATGATATTTACTATAATATATTTTGTTTATGTCATTTTGAAGAATATGGATAATCCTAAAATTATATTTGTATCAAAGACCAATCATGAATATATTTATATAATTGATAGTGGAACAACTCATGCCATGTTCAAAGATCAGAAATACTTTTCTTATTTGCATAGGGAAAAAGCTGTCACGACCCGAAATTCCCACCATCGGGACCGTGATGGCGCCTAACATTTCACTTGTTAGGCAAGCCGAAGTTAGAATAATATTATCTATTTTAAAACAATTTTAAATAGATTATTAACAAAGAAATAAATGTGAAAGTAAAGTCTGAAATGTAGTGAATAATTCATAAAATAGCGCTGTCTAAGTACCATCCCAAAATTGGTATCACAAGTGCACGAGCTTCTAGAATGATAAAAATAAAGGTCTGAATAAAATAAAGATGTCTGAAGGCAAATACACAGCTAAAATAAGATAGACGGGGACTTCAGAACTGCGGACGGTGTGCAGTTATACCTTAAGTCTCCTCTGCGTAGCTGAAATCCGAGCAAGTCTATGGTACGCCGCTGAGACCAACTCTGAAATCCGCACAAGAAGTGCAGAGTGTAGTATCAGTACAACCGACTCCATGTACTGGTAAGTGCTGAGCCTAACCTCGACGAAGTAGTGACGAGGCTAAGGCAGTTCACTTATATTAACATGTACGCAATAATAGTAATAGAAACAATAATAATAACGGGAATATTAGAAAGACCAGTAAACAATATTAATAATTGAAATCAACTCAACAGTCACAATTCCTTAACTTGTTTCCATTGCAGCGTGCAACCCGTTCCCCCAATATAAACTTTAAACAAGTCTGTTACGGTGTGCAATCCGATCCCTCAATATAGACTTTAAACAAGTCTGTTACGGCGTGCAATCCGATCCCCCAATATAGACTTTAAACAAGTCTGTTGCGGCGTGCAATCCGATCCCCCAGTATATATATATATATATATATATATATATATATATATATATATATATATATATATATATATATATACATACATACATACATACGTACAACCCGTTCCCCCAATATAACTTTAAACAACTCATAAATGTAATAAAAATTACTTCAATAAATACCACGTCCAATGAGAAACTATTAAGCATCAAGGCACACAATAATTATAATTTATTTATGAACAACAGTGACAATTAGCAATTAGTTGCGAAAATCATGGAGCAAATAGGCAGTTTAATATTTAGTATGCTAAATGTCAAATAGCAATTAAGACACATAAGTCAAATAAGCATGTAACAATTATTGCAGGAATTCAAGAATTAATATTTGACAAGGATTATGAGTGAAACAATTAATATAATAATTCATTCATTATTTAAAACGATTTATGATTTTCAAATAATTATGCAAACAATTAATTTGGCGACGTATAGACACTCGTCGCCTTGTCTATACGTGATTCACATGCATCTCACATAACAAATAAGTTAAAGGTTCTATTCCCTCAAGTCAAGGTTAACCACGACACATACCTCGCTTTGCAACCAATATTCAAGAATCCAATAAACCTTTGCCTCGCGAATTCATGTTCGAAATCCTCAAATCTAGTCATAAACAATTCAATACACTCAATATAAATCGTAAAAATTAATTCCATATGAATTTACTAATTTTTCGGATTAAAGTTCGAAATTCATCTCAAAAATCATCAGTGGGGCCCACGTCTCGAATCTCGGAAAACTTACGAAATCCGAACACCCGTTCCGAGACGAGTCCAACCATACAAAAAATACCAAATTCCGACATCGGATTGGCTTTCAAATCTTCATTTTATATTTTTGGAAGATTTTATAAAAATCTGATTTTACTTCCATAAATTCACGGATTCATGATGTAAACGAGTATGGAATCATGAAATATAATCAATATAGGATAAGGAACACTTACCCTATATTTTTCCATGAAAATCGCCCAAAAATCGCCTCTTGAGCTCAAAATGACCAAAATGAGAAAAAATCTCGGAAGCCTTCGTTTTTAACACTGCCCAGGCATTTTCGCATCTGCGAAACTTAGGACTGCATCTGCAGTCGCGCTTTTGCGCAAAAATGGCCACATATGCGAAGACCCCATGCCAGGCCAGGCCCGCATCCACGATGGAAAGCTCGCTTCTGCGAGCTCGCACCTGCGATGGAACTTCTGCATGTGCGATTACATCAGATGGCAGAAACCTTCAGATTTTCTTCTAAGTCCAAATTCGATCTGTTAACCCTCCGAAACTCACCCGAGGCTCCCGGGACTTCAACCAAATATACCAAAAAGTCCTAAAACATAACACGGACTTACTCGGGATGTCAAATCACATCAAATAACATCGAAATTACAATTCACACCTCGATTCGAACTTTTGAGTTTCAAACTTTTTAATTTACAAAACTTGTGCCGAAATATGTTAAATGAATCCGGAATGACTTCAAATTTGGCACACAAGTCATAAATGACATAACAGAGCTATTCAAATCTTCAGAATCGGATTCCAGCTCCGATATTAAAAAGTCAACTCTGTGGTCAAACTTGGAAATTTTAGCATTTAAATATCTAGTTTCCGTTAAATTACCATAACTTGAGCTAGGGACCTCCAAATTAAATTTCGGACATATGCCCGAGTCCCAAATCATGTTATGGACCTACCAAAATTGTCAAAATACTGATCCGGATCCATTTGCTCAAAATATTAACCAAAGTAAACTTAATTGAGTTTTAAGGCTCTATTTCACATTTTAATCCATTTTTCACATAAAAGCTTTTCGAAAAATTATACGGACTGTACACGCAAGTCGAGAAATGATGAATAGTGCTTTTTGAGGTCTTAGAATACATAATTAATTATTAGATTTAAAGATGACATTTTGGGTCATCATAAAAGAAAATATTTCTACAATTTCTCGTAATATAAGTTTGATAAAAGGCTCCGGAAGAGCCACTATATTTATGTCTAAGGAAACAAAACTTATTATATATAATGCATTATTTTTCTCCACCGAAATGGTTTACAGATATTCACCGAAATGGTTATCATGTTTAGACGATAGATGAGATGAATATGGAATATCTTTGTATTACAAAGAATATTTTTGGCAAGAAGTGCATTGTAGAAAAGTTACCAACTTTATCTTCTGGCTTGTACTATTCAAAGATTAGTATAGTTGAAGCACACTCTATCGTAAACCAGAAGTTTACTACTTTAAATACTTTTGTGCTTTGGCATGGCCGTTTGGGCCATCCTGGATCAATAATGATGAGACAAATTATTGAAAATTCGAGTGGGCATCCATTAAGACAAATCACTAGACCATCACCAATGAAGCTTGGCATTGAATCCCCTGCCTTTTTAGAGCATACACATGGGGATATATGTTGACCTATTCACCCACCAAGTGGGTTGTTTAGATATTTTATGGTCCTAATAGATGCATCTTCAAGATGGTCTCATGTGTGCCTACTATCATCTCGCAACCTGGTGTTTGCAAAGCTATTAGCCCAAATAATTCGATTAAGGGCACAATTTCCAGATTATCTTATAAAGACTATTCGCCTTGATAATGCTGGAGAATTCTCATCTCAAGCTTTTGATGATTACTGTCTATCAGATGGGATGAAAGTTGAACATCTTGTAGCTTATGTTCATACTCAAAATGGCCTTGCAAAGTCATTTATTAAACGCCTGCAATTGATAACAAGACCACTACTTATGAAAACAAAATTGCCCATTATTGTTTGGGGCCATGCTATCTTGCATGCAACATCACTTATTCGTCTCAGACCGACACATTATAATACATATTCTTCGTCACAATTAGTTTTTGGTCATGAACCAAATATTGACCATCTACGAATTTTTGAATGTGTTGTATATGCGCCAGTAGCACCACCACAACGTAGTAAGATGGGCCGCCATAGAAGGTTAGGAATATATGTTGGGTTTGAATCACCCTCTATTATTCGCTACCTTGAACCATTGACAGGAGATTTATTTACTGCCCGATTTGCAGATTGTCGATTTGATGAAACTAACTTTCCATAATTAGGGGAGAGAAAAAGGGAATCAAAAGAGAAATTGTGTAGAAAGTTTTATCATTATCCCATTTTGATCCATGTACCCCTATATGTAATCAGGAGGTCTAGAAGATCATCCATTTACAAAATATAGCAAATCAAATGCCAGACACATTTACTGATTTAAAAAGGGATAACTAAGTCACATATCCCTATAGAGAATGTGCCTATATGAATTGATGTGCCAGCAAGACCATCTACTAGCATGAGAGCTGGTGCACCTAAAGCATGCTTGAAGCATGGTAGGCCTTTGGGTTCTAAGAATCGAAATCCTCGAAAAAGAAATCGACAAATGATCAAAATGATACTATAAAGGGATCTCCTAAAGAGACCTAAGATCTGATTAGTTTTGAGATTCATGAAGAAATCAATGAACCCGAGACTCAAGTAAGCGAGGAACTTTTAATAAGTTTTACTGCTGGTGGGATTAATTTAAATCGATCTGAAATAGTGGTGGATAATATTTTTGCATATAATATTGCACTTAACATTATGCAAGATAGTAAGGATTTTGAACCCCGATCTGTCGAAGAATATCGACAAAAATCTGATTGGACAAAATGGCAAGGGGCAATTCAATCAGAATTGAACGCACTTGCTAAAAGAGAGGTCTTTGGACCAGTAGTCCAAACACCTGCTGGTATAAAATCAGTTGGTCATAAATGGGCTTTTGTGCGAAAAAGGAATGATAAAAATGAAGTTGAAAGATACAAGGCTCGCCTTGCTGCACAAGGATTCTCACAACGACCTGGAGTCGATAATGAAGAAACATATTCACCCGTTATGGATGCCATATCATTTCGATATCTCATCAGTTTAGCCTTTCGTCCAAGGCTTGAAATACATCTGATGGATATGGTTACAACTTATCTATATGGGTTACTTGATAATGAGATTTACATGAAAATCCCTGAAGGATTTAAAATGCCTAAAACAAATTCAAAATCTCGAAAAATGTATTCATTCAGATTACAAAGATCCTTGTACAGTTTAAAGCAATATGACGCATGCTGTGTAATCGCCATAGTGAATATTTGTTGAAAGATGGTTACATAAATGATGTTATTTGTCCATGTATTTTTATAAAGAAAATGACATCAGAATTTTTATACTTGAGGTTTATGTTGATGACATAAATCTTGTTGGAACTCGAGAAGAGCTCCAAAAGCTAATTGAATATCTTAAGAAAGAATTTGAGATGAAATATCTTGGAAAGACAAAACTTTGTCTAGGTCAGCAAATTGATCATTTAGCAGACGAGATCTTTATACTTCAATCTACTTATACATAATGGTTCTTAAAACGCTTTTACATGGATAAAGCGCACCCATTGAGTACACCAGTGGTTGTTCGATCACTTGAAGTGAATAAGGACCCGCTCCAACCTCCAGAAGAGGACGAGGAACTCCTTGGTCATGAAACACCTTATCTCAGTACAATTGGTGCACTTATGTATCTTGCTAATGCTACAAGGCCTCACATAGCATTTTTTGTCAATTACTAGCAATATATAACTCTTCTCCTATATGGAGACATTGGAATGGGATGCATATTATGCTATATTTAAAGGGAACTCTTAATATGAGTTTGTTTTATGCTAACAAAGGTAGTGCAGATATTGTTGGTTATGCAGATGCATGTTATTTATCTGATCCCCATAAAGATTGATCTCAAACCGGGTACGTATTTACATGTGGAGGTACTGTCATATCATGGCGCTCCACAAATCAATCTATTGTTGGTACTTCTTCAAATCATGTTGAGATAGTAGCTATTCATGAAGCAAGTAGGGAATACATATGGTTGAGATTAGCGATTCATTTTATTCAAGAAAAGTGTGGTTTGGAATGTGTTAAAAGATCCACAATTTTATATGAAAACAATATTGCATGCATAGCCCAATTAAAGGGAGAATTTATAAAAGGAGATAGAACGAAGAACATTTCACCAAAATTATTCTACACACATGATCTTCAGAAAAATGGTGACACCGATGTATAACAAATCCGTTCAAGTGACAATCCAGCAGATTTGTTCACTAAATCTTTGCCAACTTCAACTTTTGAGAAGATGATATACAAGATTGGAATACAGAGACTCAAATATTTGAGACAATACTTTCATCAGGGGGAGTGAAATACGCGTTGTACTCTTTTTTTCTTACTAAAGTTTTTTTCATGAGTTTTTTCTTGTAAGGTTTTTAATGAGGCAGCTATAAATGAATATTACTAAAATATGTGTACTCTTTTTCCTTCACTAAGATTTTTCCAATGGGGTTTTCCTAGTAAAGTTTTAACGAGACACATTATCTTTTAATGAACATCCAAGGGAGAGTGTTATGAAAATATTATATTGTGGATGTCCATTTATTACTCCGCTATAGATAATCTTCCTGAAGAAGATTATCCGTTTAGTACTCTATTGAATTTATCTACAAGCAACTGATGCAGGTAGGTTGCAAGCAACTCAATAAAATAATTTGCAACAACTTCTTATTAAACAAGCAGATTGCGAGCAGCTCATGCAGACAGCTTACAAGCAGCTCAAGAAAAGCCTCGCAGTTGCTTCCTGAAAAGCCTCGCAGCTGCTTCTAGAAAAGCCTCGCAGCTGCTTCCTTTCTTCTATAAATAGATGGGTTTTCTGTTCATTATTTACATTAGTTTAAAATTTAATCATATATTAGTGTCTCTCTGTACTTATCTTTACTTTACGGTCTTTATTTTATAATATTTTGTAAATTTTAGTTATATTTTAATATACTTAGTTACAAATATACCTCAAAGGGGATTGTAAGTGCAAAATGTTCATTGGATAAGGGGTGTAACTGTTTAACTTTAAAACACAGGGGTGTGTCTGAAGTAAGTACTTTTTTGCAATTTATAGTTAAAGTACCTCGTTAAATTTTATACGAGGTACTGGTTTAAAATTTTTCCTCTCTTTCATACGAGAAAAATCCCTAATTCCCATTCTGATTTCAGGTAATTTTATAAACAAGGTTTCCATTTTCTGAAAAATAGATTTTGCTCAATTTGAATTGATTCTTCAATTTTCTTCTCTTCATAATCCGAATGGATTTTTCTTTTGATTATGATCTTGTGGTGTTAATAGTTGTTTTAAGTTTTCAATTTTTGTTTTTATTTTGTGGTTTTGAATTTGTACTTGGTTTGGACAGTTAAATTTCCTCACTCGAGAGAACTAAAAATTTCAAAGTGTAAATGTATCAGTTATAATTAGCATTTTCCAGTATAAGGAATGTGTTTAGCTTATCAAAATCCTATCAAAGATAAATATATGAATTAAGTGGTTGGTTTTAGCAGTATTGTCTAAGGCTCATTTGATGCGCGCTTAAGCCCTAAGCTCAGAGAAGCTCAGGCTACGATTCACATCACTTAGGCTATGTTCAATGTAGGCAAGGCACTACGGCGAGCGCCTCATTGGCCATTAGTTATATCTTGGACAGAACGGTACTAAACATTAGATATAATTTGCAAAAACATATATTATTTGTTGAGAAAATCATTATGAATGAAGCTTTTACTTTTTTCTTGTGCTACATATGTACTTCTATTTTAATTAAAGCCCACACTTTAATTGCACTTTGCACTTAAAGCCCTGATAGACCCGGAGTGCTTTCTAACGCTTTTTGCCTTTGGCAACATTGGGTTTTAGGAGAACTGGTAGCTATTTTGATTTTCTGAAATTTTTCTTGGAGTTTAGGATGATAATTTGAAAGGCTTCAAATTTTATTCATAACAAGTACAAAACCGTTATATGGCTTTTTTGGTGTTGTCCCTTCTTGTCTATATTTTCATTAATGCGGTGCTTATGCTTTCTTGAGCCGAGGGTCTATTGGAAACAACCTCTCTATCCTCACAAGGCAGGGGTAAGGTCTGCGTACACACTACCCTCCCCAGACCCCATAGTGTGGGATAATACTGGGTATGTTGTTGTTGTTGTTGTTGTTGTAACAAGTACGAAACCTTAATGAAACAACATAATAGCTCTATGTGTTAGTTGCAGCTTTGAAGTGCTTATAAGAGATCAAAATGGGTGAGACGGGTGGTACTGTGAAGGAGAAGAAATTAGTTTTTGTGACGGTCGGGACAACTTGCTTTGATGCTCTAGTAAGAGCTGTGGACACTCCAGAAGTTAAGAATGAATTGTTCAGGAAAGGCTACACCAATATTCTGATCCAAATTGGTCGTGGATCATACATCCCCACCAAGGTAACGTGACATTTCACTCGGCATCATTTCTCTTTGAACTGAGTACTAAAATTTCCAACGCTTGGTTTCTATTCTTGTTTCTGTATGCAAAATCTTGTTTGTTTTTTATCTGAAGAAAAAGAGATGAGAAACAAGAATTCAGAACTGAAGCCGAGTTGGCTGATTAAGGGTACGGACTACGAGTTAGTGACACTTTAGAAGTGCTAGTTTGCTAGTAGTTTCTGGAAATAACTACCCTTTGTTTTATAGATGATGCTCTTGCCAACAGAATATGGATTCATCTCACAAGTCAAACTTAAATTAGACCAATAATATTTGAGAACCTGCTTGGATACATGGGTAACTTGATGAAAAGAAATTGTAGAGCATATACTCAGTTGGAAATTCCAAGCTCAGGCATCTCTGTTTACCTTCAGTTTAGTTTTGCATAATGAAGAAATTACCTTTATTCAAATTACAGACTCCCTTTTAGAAAAGATACCACTGCTTAAACCAAATCAAAATGCGCCTTTGAGTTTACGAGAAGATACGCTGATTTGTTGCTTTAGCCTGTGTGGAAAATGTAGGTTTAGCCCATGAATCTCAAGTCATTTTACATGGGTGAATGAGTCTCATCTTCTGTTTGATGTTCAATACAAGGGATAGATTGGCCCAGTATTCCAAGGCACTACGTTTTGGTTCTTATGGGTGCTAATATCGTGGGCCAGTATTATGAGACACTATGTTTTGGTTCTTGTGGGTGCTAGCATCTCATTATACCCAAGGACCAGATTAGTTGTCTATGGTAAGAATTTAGGATGTGTTTTATGCACATTTGATGTTAGGGCTCGAACTTGTCGAATGCAAATAGAAATACTAGGTTAGTAACTGCAAAATGTTTGTTTACTCGGTTTTCATTGTTCATTACTTTATTTTGATGGCCAAGTTTTCCTTCCCCAATGGACTGGTTATCTATGTTAAGCATTCTAATGCAATGTGCAGAATGTCTTTTGCCTTCTTTTAGATCTCTCTGTTGCAAAACACATCCATAGATATCATTGTTTTTAACATTTTCAGCCCGATGTAACAACTCTTCTTGCCTGCCAATGACTCTTCCTCTATCTCCCCATTGTTTAAATCTTACTGTAATCTTTTCAGTCGACCGTGGAAAATGGGTCTGCAGTTCTGGAGTATTTTACATTTTCATCAAGCATAGCTGACTACTTGAAGGAAGCTTCGCTTGTTATTAGTCATGCAGGTATATTTAGGATGACGGCTAATTCAGCTTTATCTAGTCAATTTATTCTCTTGGTACTTTTCCTATGCCCAGACCCCACTTTGTGGGATTACACTTGGTTTGTTGTTGTTGGTACTTTTCCTATGCCTTTAAGTCCTCTGACTTTTAATCCTCTCCTTTCCTCTCTCCCTTTGTCAAAACAATTAGCCTCTTGGATATCGCCAATGCTTTACAAATTGGAAGCCGTTATGCTATATTTTCTCTAATTGAGAAATTTAGCTTACATTCAGAAAATATGTTTGCATGATGGCAGAAACATGAGTGTGTCTAAATTCTAGATGCCCTTTGTGGTTTTATATGTAAAAATAAGGCAGAATACATCGAGAGCCCCTTTAAGTTGTCCACACTTTTCACTTTGACACTCCATCTTAAATTCGTTCCATTTGAACACTCCAACTACAACTCCAATGTGTCATTTAGACACAATTTGGTGACGTGGCATAGTGTGTGTTGCCCACCTCTTCAGAGAGCGTGAGATGATTTTTGTGGGTCTCAAAGAATAAAAGTCAATAGAAAAAAATATAAAAAACAAAGTAACTTTTTTCTCTCACCTCTCCATCTCTCATTGTACCATATCCTGTCAATTAACACGGAAGACACCTACACTTCTCCATTTTTACTCCTTAGTTTAGAGCTAAGAATAGGAGCAAGCACCGTTAGCTCATCTTTTCCATTTATCTTCCACCATGTGAGCTTTACCAAGCTTCACTGTAACACCCAAAACAATCATGTCCAACAGTCCCTTTAAGTCCAAAAACGAGCAGCCCCAACACCACCAAACAGCTGGCGCACAGAAGCACAAAAACACTATGTAAGCTGCACCCATCACCATCTGCTCAGCCCAAAAGATAACAAAAATCTTATGAGTTTTCCAAAAGTAACATGAACAAGAAAGCAAAACCTTGTTACATATATCTTCTCTTGAATAGTATTTGGATCTTTCAAAAGTAACAACATTAACATTAAGAAGAAGAAAAATCTGATTAATAACATTTCCGGCGAAACTTTCTTCTTTTTTTTCCAGCAAAGTTTCGTTTTTATTTCTCTCAACATTAACGAATTTAATCTGAAGAAAATCAGATTTACATCTCAAAAAACGGCAGAGCTTTATTTTTCCGGTGAAGTTTCGTGAATCTAAAGAAGGAGAAAATCAGATTTGGATCTTTCAAAAAAGAATTCTGCGAAAGCTCCAACGTGAAGAAAAAGAAGAATACAAAAGACCATTTTTCTGGAGAAGAGTTGGAATAGAAATGGCTTGAAATTTGATTTTGCCGGCACGGAGGGGTCATTGGGAAAGATGACAACGGGGGTGGGGTTCTCTCGTTTTTATATTTATTTATTTTTTCAATTTTTTCTATTTGTATCCTTTATCGGGGCTTGGAACCGATAATGTGAGCAGGCTCACACAAGCGGAGTTTTTTAACCTGCTTTCAGTCTGAAAAATAATTAGAGTAAATATCTCAATGCATGCTCAATTTGAGGTTTTATTGTTGAAAGTGGGTTAAAAGACCATGTAATTACACTTTTGAAGGTGCCTGCAGGTTCAGGGAGCATATTTGAGACATTGCGACTGGGCAAACCATTGATAGTTGTAGTCAACGAGGACCTAATGGACAACCATCAAAGTGAACTAGCAGAGGAACTGGCCGAGAGAAAGCATTTGTTCTGTGCTCGTCCCCAAACTCTATATCAGACTATCGTGGACATGGATACAGGATCTCTCATCCCATACCAACCAGGTGATGCAGAACCAGTTGCTAAACTTATCAACAGATGTCTAGGTTTCCCTGATGAATAACGGACCTTTGTCGAATGACAAATGTAAGATTATCTTATACTTGTAGTGAACAGAATCAATTTATGGCCTAATCTTTTCCATTCAAATGATCTGTTTCTTCTGTTTCTGATAGCATTTTGTGTGATTGCAGCAATGTCTCATAAGAGAATTTCGAAATGATGTTATGTTCTTGAGACCATCAGGACGGGATATAGTAGACGAGCATAGGCTGATGATGCTGTTCAAGGTGTTAAAGTATTAGTCTAGAGGACAGCAACTCATCATCGACTGATCGATGGCTGTCCCACGACAAATCTCAACGCAATTAAACTCTTCTCCAAATGGCTGTATGATGGTTGTCACAACGACTTGAGACCTCTATGTTCTGTTTTTCTCTTTGTCCAAAATTAAGTTAAATGAAGAAATGTGACTCTTTTACAGTACACAAAGCTATGAACCATTCTGGCATGTTGAAACCAATTGATGTGTAGTTTAATTCGTTATAGTACCTTTTTTTTAAGGTTATCATTCATTCTGACTATAAACAATTACATGTAATTTGCTTTTAAAACCCTTTTATTGTAAAAGAAATATACTCAATATTTAAACTTAAAAGTATTTCTGCAATGATTTCCAAATTTCGATCGGGTGAGAGAATTAGGGACACAAGTTCCATTGTTTTATTCTTGCATAGCACGAATTGCTTTCGTTTAACCTTTGATAGTTCAGCATTCTTTTAAAACATGGTTTTCCACTAGTCAAATTAGTGATCATTCTCTCTTACTAGATGCATCTTCTATATGGGAAATTGTGTATTTTCACACCATGTAGTTGAAATCACGAGTATGCTTTTGTGAGGAATGCATTTGAACATACCATAAAATTTTTCAAGCCAAACCGACAGCTTTGAACTCTCACTGCAAACTCAAATAGCAAATGACATTTATTTTACCCATCAACCCAAAAGAACAAACCATCATTCTATTCAATCTACCGACAACAAAATCCAAGGTGAACGATCAGGAGAGAAGGGAAGAAGACCTTTTTTTTGGGGGGGGGGGGGGGGCAGATGTCTACAGCTGATTCTAACAGACATTTACATTCTAACATTACAATTTCATGAAATACAAAGAATTAGACTGGATAACCAAAACTTCTTTTCCGCTTGACAGTTTCAGCCAGCTGATTTAACACGCAGTTTATTGGCTACATAGAGCAGGTGGCTGATATTTGAAGATGGATAATTTTGCAGTAGCTTCAGATTAGAGGTGAAATCACCAGCAAGCAGACGCCTCCGCACGATAATTAACATAGCACAGCAGACACGAAGCAACGTTTCCTGCAAGTTCAAAAGAAATTTGATTATTCCTACTTTTAATAACCGCAAAAACCACCGAGGGTCGGTGGTGCACGGTTCAGATCTTCGATGGACCCACCCCTTTGTCCTACTTGAGAACGATATCACTGCTTCCCATTGCATCATAAATATTCCCCATGAATAGGTGATAAAAATGTGAAGAAAATGGATCTCTAGTTAGACCCCCAATCCAAATTGATAGAACCTTCAGAAAATAACATGCTGCAAAAGAAACTAATGATGGAGTTGTAATAAAAAAAGCTTTAACCAAATGTACTCGCTAATAACTACCAATACTCTGGTTAAATTTCCCACGCGAGGGCTTTGTTATACTAGAGAGCTACCAAATTAAGCCAAGTACACTTACTATATCAATAAAAAAACACGTAGTGTCAAGTACACATAATCCTTTGTGTTTTTATTGATGAGGACAGGCTACAAAAGCAGTGAGGGACATGATCTGGTATCCCTTCCCATACATTCCACCCCCAAGGAAATGGTCTCTAATCCCCAACTTGCATAACCTCCTCTAACTCTTTCCTTGCAGTATTTTTCCTCCTGTGTACAATTCAAGCAAACCACCCCGCACACACTGCACCCATCTGACGAGTAGTAGGTTCTTTTACCACAAATCACGACCGCAAACCCCATAGAAGTAGCAATCACTCGCAATTTTGTCATGATAAAAATCACCAGGCAAAACCCCTAATAGCAAGTAGCATATACAAAAGTGCTCTTAAACCCAGACATAACTTTTCCCATAAAACAAGTGTGGTAAACAGACATGAAGCATTGATCTTTTATGATACATACAGCAGGCATGAAAGTCCCATGAATTCTGGAATCACCAGCTTTGCAAATGCAATAATAGGGAGCAGATTCCTTACAAGTTGAAACCTTTTTATTTTGATAAGGTCCTTGCAAGTTGAAACCTTTTGTTTGAAAATTAGAAACTGCCCCCAAGAAGCTCTCTCCCATCCCAACCCTGCATTGCACCATGTGGATATGGACCCAACCTGCACTGCCCCATCACCATCTTTTTGAGTCCAACAACTGAGAGATAACCCATCAAATCCAGGATTTTTGAACTCCTCCTCTCCAAAGGACATGTTCACACATTACAAAGGAAATAATCCAAAAAATATACTAGCAGACAACAATAACCCTGCCTCAATCACAAACTAGGTGGAGTTGGTTGTATAATCATCAATATCCATTTTGCTTCATTTGATCCGTTTCATTCCAGAAGGGGAGCCTTGGAGCACCAGTAAAGTTGTCTCCGTGTATCCTATAGGTCACGGGTTCGAGCCGTGGAAGCAGCCACTAATGCTTGCATTAGGGTAGGTTGTCTACATCACATCCCTTGGGTGTGGCCCTTACGTGAACGCGGGATACCTTTTGCACCGGGCTGCCCTTTAATCCGTTTCATTCCAATACAAAATAATTCATCTTTAAGAAAAATATAGGGTACTCAAACTCTAAAAATTCTCTACATTTTCTACTTACCTACAAATCTTAACAAACTCGGCAAGAGGGCCTAAGGTATTCATACCAACATGAATAAGCCTTAATCCTAGCTAGTTGCAGTAAAGTTGTTTCCGTGTGTCCTGTAGGTCACGGGTTCGAGCCGTGGAAGCAGACACTAATGCTTGCATTAGTGTCTGCTTCCACATCACATCCCTTGGGGTGCGGCCCTTCCCTGGACCCTACGTGAACGCGGGATGCCTTGTGCATCGGGCTGCCCTTTGATCCATTTCATTCCAATACAAAATAATTCGTCTTTAAGAAAAATATAGGGTACTCAAACTCTAAAAATTCTCTACATTTTCTACTTGCCTACAAATCTTAACAAACTAGGCAAGAGGGCCTAAGGTATTCATACCAACATGAATAAGCCTTAATCCTAGCTAGTTGTTATCGCCTTAGTCCCACTTAGTAGAAAGGAAAATAATTAACAATCTATTAGTTAATGCAAACAACTTTTAGAAGCTATATAGATACGAAAGTGCATCACTTCCATGATGTCTTACCTGAGGTCCTTCAGGATCACTTAGTAGTGTGTCCCATATAAGCAGACTGTCCGCGAAGTTGAATTCTTGTGTTAGAAGGAGTGTTATCCATCTGAATGCATAAAACTGTGGATTCACCTGTTACATCCAACATCGCACATAAAGACCACCGATACACCCACAATATAAATAATGTACCATGGCATCAGAATAAGGCAAAAAACAAGAGAAGTCAAAAGTCATTCTATTACTCATATGCCAGTACAAGAGTAAAAGCTGCAATTTCCAAAGGAACTACAGACAGACAGAAATGTCATAATCACACGCACAGGCACACATCAAAAAAATATAAAACAGTTGCCTAAAAATCATAGCCAATAGGACATACAAATTAAAACTAGACATGCATGCGATCACTTAGGCTGCAGCGAAGTACTTTTAGATAGCAACGCCAGAAAAATTCTATTAATAGGTGTAAAGCTACTAGCTGCCTCAATCTTCAATAAAGAATACAGGGCAAGCTACAGAGATACAATTGAAACAATTTTTCTTATGTCAAGTCAGCAATATCGAGAAGGTGCAACAAAATGAAGCACTTTTTTTCTTTGATAGAGCAGAATGAAGCATTGAATTAATTTTGAAGGAAATGTTTACTAGTGAACTAGGTTAACATGTGTTCATGGAAATGTTGAACTTATAAGTGACTTCTCCAAGGTTTAGGCAGTCACCTGCAGCCGAAACTAAGGCGCCGTAAACAAGTAAACCATTAGGTTGACAAGTCCCTAACTGCTTCATCTTCTTTTAATAGCTAACAATCAATGTTGAAATCCAAACGCTCAGCCTGATGTACTTATTTTGTTGGCATTGAAGCTTCTAACAATAAGTTAGCATACCATTCATCATCTTTTAAACAATCCAATTGGTATATATGTCAGTAGCTGGTGTAAACTTGCAGATTGGACAATTCGAATCAGACAGTAATAAAGCAGACATTTTTAGCGGTATTACGGGTGCAGCTTCTAAAGTTAAGCATCAAAGAGACTTACTTTAGTTGTCATTTCAAGATGCCGCCAGAGCTCTTCATCATGTTCTTTCAGAAGTTGCGATAACTTTGTAATTGTAGAACGAATTCCAACAACACTATTGTCAAGTTGCTGACAGAAATGATCACGAAATCCACTTAATAGCTCCACGAAGCAGAAGAAAGTGTCTGCTTCTGCAGAAGCCTGCATAGCTTGCAAATAGAAAATGATAAACAGAGCTGAACCGAGAGAAATATTGAAGCTTGAATCCAGAAAAAAACTGAAAGAATAACTTCTAACGATGTGATTTTTTTTTAATGAATGTAACTTCTAGCGATGTGATCATCCCCATGCGTGATTTTTCTCCCATTTTGCAACTAAGGCAGTCCATATATGGACTAAAGTAATAGAATTACATAAAGTTACAAGAGGTACTTTTGGGCATGCCTCTCAAATGACATGTTTTTGGTATTTCAGGAAAATGTAACTTTCTCATGTTCACATAAGTCCTCACATGAAACAAATATGAATATCTGATACAAAGGTTTTGACAAACTGGAAATCAGTGTTACTAACCAAAGTATTGCTACAGTAAAGCCCTCATCGGGAAAAAAAGAAGACAGACAAACAAACAACAAAAAATGAAAGAAATGTGCTCAAAATTGATTGTTGACATCAAGAATGGAAAAGTATAACAGAGTTCAGAGCATTGTCTTTAACTTATTTAGGAAAACTTCGGTCACTAATTTGTTATGTTCTCTTGAGATCTACAAGATATAACTAATGCAAATTGCAAATTTTCTTATCATCAAAAAAAGAAATTAATGCAAATTTAATCCAACATCAAAGCAGTACAAGGCATCACTTACTGCGTTTTCCTCATTGGGATCATTCCTGAATACATAGAACAATGGAGCCAACAATTCATTCATCCCTTGCACATATCTTATACCAGGATTCAGTTTGGCAAAAACAATGAGTATATTCCTCAGAGCATCCTGATAACACAAGATGTACTATTAGCTGATCTACAGAGATTTGTACCAAATTCTCAAGCCAGAAAGGCTAGAATTACCTGGTTAGATTTTGCAAATGGGGTGTCCCCAGAGAAAAAGTGCAGGTCTGGATGTGTGCGCTTGACATCCCGATCAATCTGTTCAATGATTTCCGTGTCCTAGAAACAAGTAGTATTGTAGTTACTTTCAACGTTATAAACTGTCAGATAATTGGAGGTATAGACTTTCGTGTAGGAAGTGATAATTGTGACACCAAATATCCAGTGTAATGCACCAGCAGTACTTGAGAACAGCTTCAAGACACAAACAAATAATGAAACAAAAAGATAAGGATGTTCCCAGAAGCAATTGATACACTTCCCTCATTTGAGCTCATCATGACCACAATACTAATGAATTCTATATTCAATGAGAGTGATAACACTTAGGAAGAATGTCTACAGAAATAAATAAGAAGAAGGATGTATGAATCCGCTTTTATAAACGCAACCACCTTGCGATGACATACACACCTCAGTTATGATCCAAAAGAACCTCCACATAAGAAGAATAAAAGTTCTACCTGGAAGAACTGATTCCAAATGCTATTCTGCCCGAGACTTAAAGGATGCTCTCCATGAGATATCTCTGATCTTGGGAGTACACCCTTGTCCTCTATCTCCGTTCCTTCATCGTCAATAATTACCGACTTCTCCAACTTCCTCGTAATCTCCGACTGCCTAGCCATATTAGCATTCAGAATCCGAACACTTGAAAACAAGCAATGCTCAAGTTCATGTAGTTCATCCGATGTTTATTTTGATACAAATTCACCAGATATATAGCATCTTTTATACTCCCCCGTTTCAAATTAGATGAGGTACTTTCCTTTTTAGTTTGTTCCAAAATAAATGACACATTTCTAAATTTGGAAATAATTCAACTTTAAACTCTTCATTTTACCCTTAATGAGAAGCTTTTATAACCACACAAATGTCATGACCCCACAAAGCTTTTTACCCCTTAAGCTTTTAAGACCACAAGTTTCAAAAGTCTTCTTTTTTTTTTCTTCTTAAACTCCGTGGCGAATCAAACTACCTAATCTAAATTGAAACGGAGGGAGTAATAAGTAAGCCTTCACAAAAAAACAAAGAAAGTGCTGAAGATACAAAGAAGTACACTATAACACCCAAATACCATACATGACTTTTGATCCATGAGAGTGCATATGTAATCCTTTCTTTTCCAAATTATCCCCCAGCTCAATATCATGGGGGCATTTTTTTTTATAAGGACCTCCAACTCAGAATCACGGGAGCAATAAGCACAATCAATTGCAAGGGTTCAAAGACCCAAAAAGGAAAAAGAGCACTAAAATAATTCATTCACAAAGTTGTTTCAACCCAGAACATTATTTTTGTTCAGTAGGCATATATATTTTCTCTTTTCACCAAGTTGTTACAGTACCAAAAAACTCGTCAAACTTGCAAGAAATAGCAAGTGTGCAAGCTTTACCGAATAACAAGCATGACTTTCATCCTTATCCAAAAAAAAAATAACAAGCATGACTTTCATTTATAAAATCATGCCAAAGATAAATTTTGCGGCCATAATATCAACTATACAGAATATTGTAACTGTTCCAATGAGCTAAAAGAATCTTCTTCAACTACAAATAACAGGATCACCCAACATTATATAAAGAGGTAAAAATAACTTTAATGTGTTTGACTGCATGAATTAGCCAATAATCACTGCATTAGTAACGAAAACTTACAGGATTCATCAAAAGCTCCTCTTTAAAATGTTTGTACTGAGACCTCTTTTTAGCCAACTCTGTTGGCCAGAGCGCTTTCTCAGTTGGCAAATAGCCCAACAGTAGCTGCACAAAATACATGTGATTAGGAGGAACATACACATTGAGAGCCATCCAAACTAAGACCTTTCTCTATCAGCAGTGTTTGGATATGAAATTACACCACTTGCAGGCAGAAACATTCCACAGAAATAACTCTCGCTAATAATCCCTCAAATTAATTTTACTGGGTCGTCATTGTTGTTGTTGTTGTTTGTGCTTTGGAAGAGTCAAAAAGCGATCTTTGACCAAACTATCAAATGCATTACATCAATATTTAAAACGAGAAAGGTTGCATCTTGTAGTAACTTTTGTATAGTTTCTACCATCTAACTTTTATTTTAAAAAACTGAAATAACATATGCCTGATTTAAGTGCAAGAATAAGGAAAGGAGGAGGGTTAAGTCCGGAAAAATGGGTCAGAGTAAGCAATAACTATTAAGTCTCATCAAGCAATCGTATACCTTCCATACAGTAGCACGAATGCCAGCTCCATCAGGTATCCCTTGTGATGCTAGCCTCCTGACTTCTCCCATATTTATAATCTTTCTTGACAACTAAGTTAAGGAAAATGAGAAAATGCTGATTAATACTCTATTCAACAAGAATGCAAAAACACCACACAATGGAACTTCAATATCCTGAAATGAGCTGCTTATGGCAGGATTAAAGCCTGTCTGGTTGGATCGTTTTTCTCTTATTAAATCAATAGTTCCAAATAAATCAGTCTCATTAATCACTATCGGTGTCTGGTTATCATATGACAAAAATTAATTTTTCAAGTAGTATCCACATATTTCTCAAACAAAAATAATTACCTATCCTTTCCTAAAGCAACAGCAGCAACAACATCTATGCTACAATGCCAAGCTAACTGGATAGGGATTGTCTATATGAATTCTTATTATCTATTCGACTGCAGTTAGCCTTGTCTTGCTCAAATATTCAATAATTTGGGGGTTCTCTAACACTAGAGGTTCTCGACATTCTCTTTCTGAGTATAGGTTTTACGCAATGGCAGTGTAAAGATTTTTTACACCATCAGGACGCTTAAAAGGTAATTTGCAAGTAATTTATATAATAAACATTAGTTGGTAACCTATAATAAATGGCAAGTAACCTGTTATAACAGGTTAAATTGCACGGATGGTGCACAGATGGTGTACAATATCTTTACTCTATACTTAAACTCTTTCTTGAATCTGCAAGCTTCTTAGCACTCAAGCAACAATAGAACATTAATTCACAGCATAGTAGTAAGATGTATTTATCATAGAACGCATGCACTAATCAATGCAATAGATAAGTATAAACCAATTGATATGCAACATATAAAAAGATGTTGAATTGACCTCTTGAAAAAGCTGAGCTTGACGAGAAATATCCTCAGCTGAAGAAATAGCGGCGGCAGCAGCAGCAGCGGATGCAGATGTCGTAGTACTACTAGCGGAACTTCCATTTTCATCATCACTATGGTATAAATTACTACTACTATTCAAAGGATCTCTAATTTCCGCTTTAGCGCGTGCAGGCACGTGCCGAGTCTCCGCTCTGATCACCGGCGGAGCCTCCGTCCTTTCCACCGGAAACTCTCCGCCACTTGCAGAACCAAGAGATTTAACGGCGGATGATTTAGTAGCTGAGCGTGTAGACGACCGGTTAGAAGTAGCGTCGTCGTCGTCGTCATTTAACGGCGCCGGAGATGGAGACGGAGATTGAACTGAGGGTTGTTGTGGTGAAGGAGAAGACCATAGAGAGCTATTGAGCCAATCGGGGACGCGTTTGTTAACCATAGCGTAAAATTTAGAGAGAGAAATTATTTAATAATTATACAATTTGAAATGAACAATTGGAGTGACGGCGGAGGAGATGGCGGTGAATACGGCGGAGACGGTGTGATTTATTGATGCTCCGACGAAGCGTCATTTTGTAGTAGGAGTCGTGGGAGCATTTTAGATGATCAGTGTTTTTAGAGAGAGAGAGAGAGAGAAAAAAAGGAGAAGTTGCCAGGTAGATAGGTAATGATCACGTGAGAGTCACGTGGAGAAATGAACCTTTTGGCATTGGGAATTACTTTTAGGCAATTAAGAGGAAATTAGTATGAAAAGCCTAATAAGAACATTGTTCAATGATTAAGGTTTCAATGTACTAGTAATTTTTTTTGAGTATTGAAATTATTAAGCAAAAAAAGGTTCTAGTTTTTCTTTTAAATTTGTTTGAAACTTTTTTTTATAAATGTTAGGAAAAATGCATAAGTACCCCTGAATTTTACCCAAAGTTCCAACGACATATTTTATTTTTACGGGAGTCCCATTACCCTCTTGAACTTATTTTAAAGTATAAAAAATATCACCCTAAGTGCTGATGTGGCATGGATAATCACATGAGTGTATTACACGCGCTTCACATACTTTTTAGCACTAAATTCTTGTTCTTTTATTAAAATTCTTTTCTCTTTTCTAATTTCTCAATCATTTTTTATTTCAATGGCCATAACTTGTTAAATGATGAATGTCCCTCCCGATCTCTATTTTTATCACGACTTGTTGTGTACGACGAGATCTTTATTCTTCGGTGAACTGAGTTTTTGATGGATTTTATATAATACTTGTTTGATATTATCAGATCTGCCCGGAGAATGAACCGTCAACGAAGACCCTTGCTCCGGCGAAGCTTCATTGTTGTTGACTATTTTGATTGTTAGTACATTCTTCACTGAAGCTTGCTCGTTGCTCCCTCTAGTTGTAGCCCTGTTTCTATTATTAAACATATATGATTTTGATTTCTGGGTTGATTTTGCATTGTGTTTAATTTTCGCTCCGACATTTCACTGTTGAAGCGACGTCCTCCCTTCTGCGCGCGAGAAGAGGTTTAGAAGGCGAATGAGACTAATTAAATAGATGTAATTAATTGTGTAATGTCCAATCAAAATATGACACTTGTACCTATTACTCAATTTTGAAATTATATTTTTAACTTTCACTTGCCTTTAAGAGAGTTTGCACACTCTCTATGCCACGTCATCACTTAGGGTGGTGCTTATTACACTTTAAAATAGTTCAAGGGGTAATATGACCCCCGTAAAGTAAAGTGTATCGCTCGAACTTCGAGTATAGTTTAGGTGAGTATTTATGCATTTTACCTAAATGTTATCTGAGCTATACGATTTTTTTACTAGTAAAAATAATATAAGAGATATGTAAATAAAACATTGAAGATATTTATAGGATCACTTTCTTTTATTTAAATTATATGTGACTATAAGAGATAATTTCCCTGCGTTGTCACACGAGATATGATGACAAATTATTTTGGCATAATTGTATTATTGATATTTCATCATATTTTACTCATGTGTTAAAGTCTCTTAATTCGGTATCTGGTCAAATTATTTCGAAGAAAATAGGATGAAGGGGATATTATTAAACCTTTTTTAAAGTTGTAGCCCCTCTTAGCTTAATTCTCTAGACAACAGTATTCTAAACTTTCTAAACAATGATCATAGTAATAAGAAATAATGATGATAATTTTTAAAATATTTTTTTTCCTTTTCTTCCTAATAATTCAACTCCAAATCCAATTGTTTCTTATATGAATGTGCAAAGTCCAAACTACCAGTCTTATGTTATCATATTCACAACATTATCTATCTGTCATTCAATTTAACTTTTTTTAGCAGTCATACAGTTTTGCTTTCTTTTTTGACAATTTTATTTGAGAAATAATGAACTTTTCCTTTTTTTGATTTAACTTAATAATAGCTCATATACATTTGCCAAATTTAATAGAAATAGAAGTCTTTCCCTTAATAGAATTACCAATTTAATATGGAGCAAGAACTAAGTTCCTCTTTTTGGTAGATCATGCTAAAATATGAGACTTTTTATGATAGAGTTTAGGTTATATACGTACATGATTAGTGAACAAAACGTGTATCTCTTATTTCCTTTCCGTTTTGTTAGTCTTTTTCTTAGTTTATTTGGTTAATTGTGGCGAATGTCTGTTTGCTTCTTCAAAATCCCATAAATGAACTTCAAAAATTCAAGAATGCATTATATTTCCTTTACTTCCATACAGTTAATAATTTGTTATACTGTATAAGCTGAAGTTGCTTAAAATTATATATTAATCTCGTGTATCTATACACATTCCTTCTTCAGCACTTTGTGCATCTTAATAAAAAAGCAGACATTGAAATCATAGAGTATCCTTTTTTTTTTTCCTTTTTTTTAATTTATTGAAACTCAAGATATTAAATATGTGTACGGGTAAAATCGAGCTCGATGTTCGATCGAGCTTGTGAAATGAAGGGCCAAGGTCGGTACATCTGTAATAGGATAAAAATCGAAGTCCGAGGTTCGATCTGATATCCAACATGGTCAGCCGAAGGCGGAATATAATATTCAAGATCAGGCTCAAAGCATCATCAAAACTAGTATCGAGATTATCAGATTTACCCTCGAGTCTACCGAATGTGTAACCGGTCTTGTTTCTGACGGTCTCGGAGAAAGCTCTGCCAACGCATCCGACAGGGGTCCGTGATTCTTGCCATTAACCAATCATTATGGCAGAAATCACGGAATTAGTCAAAAAGGGAACCAACGGTCTTCAAAATCAAGGACCTATATTTTTTATAGTTCAATAAAATAATGCCCTAAAGGGTAGGTCTCCCTCGATATATAAATGTGAGTTAACAATTCATTAATGACATTATAACATATACTAATAAACAATACATTCTCCAAGTTCTTACTCTTTTGTCACGGCCCAAAATCTCATCAGTCGTGACGGCGCCTATCTCAATATTAGGCAAGCCCACAATCTTAATAAACCACCATATCTTTTAAGTTTAAAAATATAATGATTAAATTCAGTAGAAGAAAATTCACAAATACATATATAAACATTCCCAAAACTCGGTGTCACTAAGTACATGAGCATCTAATATGAATACAAGTCTGAAAAATACGGTCTATAATAGTCTGAGACCAAATACAGTAAACAAGGAGATAGGGAAGGAGAGGCAAGGTCTGCAAAACACGGCAGCTACCTCAGAATCTCCGAAAATCAACTGCGCGAACGAATCAACACCCGCTATGTCCGGGAACCCCTGGATCTACACACGAAGTGCAGGGTGTAGTATGAGTACAACCAACTCAGCAAGTAACAATAATAAATAAGGAACTGAAGATAGTGACGAGCTACACAGTTATAGTTCACTTCCAGTAATTCCAGCAAAGAATAGACATGTTTTCAAATCTAGCATTTTAAGTCAAATTAATTTTATATAATTCAAGTTCATGTAATCCGGATATAAAATCTTTCAGAGAATTTCACAATAATGACATATAGCAACTAAGTGCAACAACAAAAGAAAAGTAAGTACAACCTCTCAGGACAACAATCACTCACTGGGCTCCCAGCCCTCAACACTCACACTCAATGGGTACCCGCGCTCACTGGGGGTGTATAGACTCCGGAGGGGCTCTTACAGCCCAAGCGCTATAATCTGCACTGACAATTCACGTGCTATAATATCCTGAACGGACTGCCATAGTATCCTTACCTCACCGATAGGCCCTCGGCCTTACTCAATCCTCAACCTCTCTAGTCTCTCGGCTCTCAAAAATCACAAAAATCAATCCAAACAAAGATAACATAGTGTATAAAAAAAAATCAAGAAGACTGAGGTATGATACACAAGTAAAATCATGACTGAGTACAAGACATTAATTAACAAATAATTCAACAAGTACGCGACCTCTGTGGGTCCCAATAATACTATCACATAGCCTAAGCATGATTTCTAACATGATTTACAGTCAAATTTCTTTAACACATAGAGAGCATATAGCTAACAATAAATTATTCAACTATACAATGTCCACGGGACAGACCAAGTCACAATTTTCTCGGTGCATGCCCACACGCCCATCACCTAGCATGTGCATCACCTCCAAAATAATCACATGACACAAAATCTGGAGTTTCTAACCCTTAGGACCAGATTTAAAACGGTTACTTATCTTAAACCGTGAAATTCTTTACTCTGCAATGTCTTTTCCTCGTGAATTGGCCTCCAAATGCCTCGAATCTAGCCACAAATAATTAGATTCAGTCAATAAAATTTATTGGAATCAATTCCATAAGAAAATACTAATTTTTCATAAAAATCCTAAAATTAGCTCAAAAATCATCTGTGGCCCCATGTCTCAGAACCCGATAAAAGTTACGAAATATGAATGCCCATTCAACCATGAGTCCAACCACACAAATTTTACTCAAATCCGACATCAACTCGACCCTCAAATCTCCAAATTAAACCAAGAGGGTTTTCACAATTTTCCAACTTAATTCACCGATTATATGTTAAAAATAACCATCGATTTGGGTAATTTAACCAATATCGAGTTAAGAACACTTACCTCATTGTTTCCTCTGAAAATCTCCCAAGAATCGCCTCTTCCCGAGCTCCAACCCGTCAGAAATGGAAAATGGGATGAAGTCCCATTTTCAGAACTTAAACTCTCTGCCCAGAACTTTGCTCTACGCGATCGCGAACATTCCCACGCGATTGCGAAGAACAGTTTTCCACTGCCCAGATTTAACCCTACGCGATCGTGGACTTTCTCACATGATCACGATGCACAACATCACAGACCTACGTGATCGCGGACTAGTCCACGCGACCGTGAAGCACAAAACTCGTGACTTCTATTTCCGCTCCACTTACTCTACGCGAACGCGACCTGTTTCATGTGTTCACGAGTTACAAAATCCTAGAGCTACGCGATCGCGGATATCCCCACGCGACCGCATAGAACAAAACTCCACTTCCCAACTAAGCCTACGCGATCGCGTCCCAATCTTTGCGATCGCGAAGAAGATTTGAAACACTAGAAATCAGTAGCTACCAGCAGTGCAAAAATGAAGGAAAATAATCTGAATACTATTCAAAATACGCCCACGCCCCTCGGGACCTCAACAAAATATACAAACAAGTCCTAAATATCATACGAACTTAGTCGAGTCTTCAAATCACATCCAACAACACTAAAAACATGAATCACACATCGATTCAAGCCTAATGAACTTTGAAACTTTTCACTTCTACAAACAATGCCGAAACCTATCAAATCACATCCGATTGACCTCAAATTTTGCACACAAGTCTTAAAAGACATAACAGACCTATTAAAATTTTCAGAATCAGATTTCGACCCCGATATCGAAAAGTCAACCCCCCGGTCAAACTTCCCAAAAATTTAACTTTCGGCATTTCAAGTCTAATTCCTCTACGGACCTCCAAATAATTTTCCGGATACGCTACTAAGTCCAAAATCACCATACTGGGCTATCATAATTATCAAAATTCAAATCTGAGGTCATTTACATATAAGTCCACAAACGGTCAACTTTTCTAACCTAAATTTTCAATTATGAGACTAAGTGTCTTGTATCATTCTGAATTCCTTCCGGACCCGAACCAAAGAATCTGCTAAGTAATAGATCAACTATAAAGCATAAATTGAGCAGTAAATGGGGAAACAAAATTATAATACTCAAAACGACCGGCAGGATCGTTACATTCTCCCCCTCTTAAACAAACGTTCGTCCTCGAATCATACCTGGAGTCTCAAATAGGTGTGGATATTTGTTCCACATCTCATGCTCAATCTCCCAAGTGGCTTCTCCGACTGGCTGGCCTCTCCACTGTACCTTCACTGATGTTATGTTCTTTGACCTCAGCTTTCGAACCTGTCGGTTTAAAATAGCCACCGACTCCATATCATAAGTCAAATTACCGTCCAATTGTACTGTACTGAAATCCAGAATATGAGACGGATCCCCGACATACTTTCGGAGCATGGATACATAGAACACTGGATGAACACCTGATAGACTAGGTGGCAAAGCAAGTTCATAAGCCACATCTCCAATCTTCTTAAGTATCTCAAAAGGCCCAATATACCAAGGGCTCAACTTGCCCTTCTTCCTGAACCTCAACACACCCTTCATGGGTGAATTCTTGAGTAGAACCTTCTCTCCAACCATGTGAACAACATCACGAACCTTCCTGTCAGCATAACTCTTTTGTATAGACTGCGCCGTGTGAAGCTATTCCTGAATCACTTTGACCTTCTCTAAAGCATCCTGAACCAAGTCAGTACCTAAGAGCCTAGTCTCATTCGGCTCAAACCAACCCACCAAAGAACGGCACCGTCTCCCATACAAAGCCTCATAGAGAGCCATATGAATACTCGACTGGTAGTTGTTATTGTAAGCAAACTCTGCCGGTGGCAGAAATTGATCCCAAGAACCCCCAAAATCAATGACACAAGCACGTAGCATATCCTCTAATATCTGAATAGTGCGCTCGGACTGTCCGTCCGTCTAAGGGTAAAATGATGTACTCAACTAAACCCGTGTGCCCAATTCTCGCTGCATTGCTCTCCAAAACTGTGATGTAAACTACATGCCCTGATCTGAAATGATGGACACTGGCACACCGTGTAGGCGAACAATCTCGCGAATATAAATCCCAGCCAACCGCTCTGAAGAATAATTAGTACCAACTGGAATAAAATGCGCAGATTTGGTCAACTGATCTACACCCAAACCGCATCGAACTTCTTCAAAGTCCGTGGAAGCCCAACTACGAAGTCCATGGTAATACGCTCCCATTTCCACTCCAGAATTTCAACTTTCTGAAGTAATCCTCCCGGTCTATGATGCTAGTACTTTACCTGTTGACAATTTAAACATCGAGCTACAAACCCAAAAATATCTTTCTTTATTCGCCTCCACCAATAATGCTGCCTCAAATCCTGATACATCTTCGCGGCACCTGGATGAATGGAGTACCGCGAACTGTGAGCTTCCTGGAGAATCAACTCACTCAACCCATCTACATTAGGTACACATAGCCAGCCCTGCATCCGTAATACACCGTCATCTCCAATAGTGACTTTCTTGGCATCACCGTGCTGAACCATGTCCTTAAGGACAATCAGATGTGGATTATCATACTGGCGCTCTCTGATGCGATCATATAAAGGAGACCGATAAACCACATAATCCAAAACTCGATTCGGCTCATAAACATCAAATCTAAGAAACTGGTTGGCCAAGGCCTGAAAATCTAAGGCTAAAGGCCTCTCTGTTACCGGTAAGTATGCTAAGCTGCCCAAACTCTCCGCCTTATGACTCAAGGCATCGGCCACTACATTGGCCTTTCCGGGATGATAAAGAATGGTGATATCATAATCCTTAAGTAACTCCAACCACCTTCTCTGCCGCAAATTAAGATTCTTCTGTTTAAATAAATGTTGTAGACTCCGATGATCGGTATATACCTCACACTAGACACCGTACAAGTTATGCCGCCAAATTTTTAAGGCATGAACAATAGCTACTAACTCAAGATCATGGACTGGATAATTATTCTCATGTACCTTTAACTGCCTGGACGCATAGGAAATCACCCTACCGTTTTGCATAAGCACTGCGCCGAGACCAATACGCGATGCGTCACAATCCACAGTATAAGACTCTGAACCTGTAGGCAACACCAGTACTGGAGCTGTAGTCAAAGCTGTCTTGAGTTTCTGAAAGCTCTCTTCACACTCATCCGACCACCTGAACGGAGCATCTTCCCGTTGTTTCCTCTGAAAATCTCCCAAAAATCGCCTCTTCCCGAGCTCCAATCCGTCAAGAATGGAAAATGGGACGAAGTTCCATTTTCAGAACATAAACTCTCTACCTAGACATTTGCTCTATGCGATCGCGAAGAACAATTTTCCACTGCCCAGATTTAACCCTACGCGATCGCGAACATTCCCACGCGATCACGATGCACAACATCACAGACCTTTGCGATCGCGAACATTCCCACGCGATCGCGATGCACAAAACGCGTGACTTCTATGTTCCCCTCGACTTACTCTACGCGAATGCGACCTTCTTCACGCGTTTGCGAGTCACAAAATCCCAGAGCTACGCGATCGCATCCACCTTCACGCGATCGCGAAGCACAAAACTCAACAGCCCCAATTACCAATATGCGATCGCGGATATCCCCACGCGATCACATAGAACAAAACTCCACTGCCTAACTAAGCCTATGCGATCGCGTCCCAATCTTTAAGATCGCGAAGAAGGTTTGAAACCCCCGGTCAAACTTTCCAAAAATTTAACTTTAGGCATTTCAAGCCTAATTCCTCTACGGACCTTCAAATATTTTTCCGGACACGCTCCTAAGTCCAAAATCACCATACGGAACTATCGAAATCATCAAAATTCAAATCCGAGGTTTTTTACACATAAGTCCACATCCTGTCAACTTTTCTAACTTTAATTTTCAATTATGAGACTAAGTATCTTGTTTCACTACGAATTCTTTTCGGACCCGAACCAACTAATCCGGTAAGTCATAAATCAATTGTAAGCATAAATTGAGCAGTAAATAGGGGAATAGGGTTATAATACTCAAAACGACCGGCAAGATCGTTACATCTTTGATACTTTTGTGTCAACAAAAGTGTATTCAACTCAAGGGTGGCTAGCTTCCTTACGTTGAAATCATCCAACTCACATGGTTTGCAGTTAATTTATCATTATTTATTTCAATTTCAAATCTAATTTATCGCTTTGTATCAAGTTTATTCGCATATCCTTAAAACCACTAACAAATTCAATTGTTATCCGATTTTGAGGGTAAACAATTTGGCTCCCACCGTGGGGCTAAGGATAATAGTGGTTATTCGATATAAATTTCCATAACACACACTACTTTACACTTGCTCTTTAATGTGTCTTTGATTTCAGGCTAAAAATGTCAAACTCTTAATTAGCACCCCTACATATCGATAACGAGTCCGGTCATCAGGGTGAGAATAACAACATGGCGCCCGGTAATATAGGGCCACCTGTTGGTCCCGTTGGGATTCAGATCACAGAGCCGATTAATGTTAATTCACATGTGGCCATCGACGCAAACCTGTATACCGACCCCTAAAATAGCGTCTGTGACGAGGCCCGATCGGCAGTTCAAAACATACTAAATAATGAAGAAGACGGAATCAGCCTACGGATGATCTTCGAAATGCTGCAAGCTCAACAGTTGGCGATAGCTCAGTTGCAGGGCCAAAGCCAAGCGTCGAGAAGGGTTGAATCTGATCCGCACCGTGAAGTCACCCGCATAAATGAACCGGTCGTAGTAAGGTCAAATGAGCAAGAATCAGGTACTAACCCAGAGATTATAAAGATGCTCGAGGAGCTGTCAAAACATATAGAATCAGGGGAGAAGAAAATCGAAGTGAATAACAAAAAATGTGGAAACCTACAATTCCAGGGTATATCAAATTCCAAGAGCACCTCTAATACTGAAAGGACTGGATTATAGGAAGTTCTTGAAGAAACCTTTTCCTCCAAGCGCGACTACGAAGCCAATCCCCAAGAAGTTCCGTATGCCCGAAATACCTAAGTATAACAGAACGACCTATCCAAATGAGCATGTAACCTCTTACACAGACGCCATCAAAGGGAACAACTTGGAAGACGACAAGATCGAGTCTGTTCTACTGAAAAAATTTGGGGAGACCATGTCATAGGGAACTATGATATGGTATCACAACTTACCTCCTTATTCTATTGACTCATTTGCTATGCTTGCAGACTCTTTCGTAAAAGCACATGTCGGTGCCATCAAGGTCGAAACCAGGAAATCGTACCTTTTCAAAGTCAAACAAATGGACAACGAGATGCTCAGGGAATTTGTGTCCCGTTTTCAAATGGAAAGAATGGATCTGCCGCCGGTCGCTGATGATTGGGTCATTCAAGCTTTCACTCGGGGACTCAATATTCGAAGCTTGATGGCTTCACAACAATTGAAGCAGAATCTGATAGAGTACCTTGCAGTTACCTAGGCCGATGTACATAACCAGTATCAATCAAAAATCAGAGTCGAAGATGATCAATTTCGGACCCTTCGAAGTCTGTTTATCCCGTCAAAATCCTCGACAAAGTCAAGAAAGACATCGATCGTGAACTATCAAGGATCGATATCTGCTATATAATGGAGATCGGAGGAGTAGTGGGTCCGGACGTAACCCCATAAGAAACGAAAGGAGAAATGACCCAGGTCGAAGCAATCGTGGACTCATGACTAAAAACAGCTTCGACAGGTCCATTGGGGCAAAAGAAGAGACGAGGCTATCGGAATACAACTTTAGTGTCGATGTTGCAGCCATCATACCAGCTATCGGGCGCATCAATAATACCAAATGGCCTCAGCCTCTATAATCCGATCCAGCTCAAAAGGACCCTAACTAGACGTGCAAATATCATGGCACTCATGACCATAGAATGGAAGATTGTCGACACCTGAGAGAAGAAGTAGCATGTTTATTCAACAATGGACACCTTCGAGAATTCTTGAGCGACCATGCCAAGAACCACTTTAGGAAAAGGGATTCTAACAAACAGACAGAACAAGAGGATGCCGAACCTCAACACGTCATAAATATGATTATCGGTGGAATCGATATCCCACTGGGGACGATGTTAAAACGCACCGAAGTACCCATTACTAAGGAAAAACGAACTCGAGACTACATACCAGATGGAATTTTATCTTTCAGCAACGAGGATATAGAAGGGATCGTACAACCTCACAATGATGCACTGGTAATATCTGTACTCATAAATAAAACTCGAATTTAACATGTGTTGATTAATCCAGGTAGCTCGTCTAACATCATTCGGTCGAGGGTTGTAGAACAACTCGATCTACAAGACAAAATCATGCCTGCAGTTCGAATCCTAAACGGGTTCAACATGGCATGTGAAACCACCAAGGGAGAGATAACATTACCGGTAAATACCACCGGAACCATACGAGAGGCCAAGCTTTATGTGATTGAAGGAGGCATGAGGTACAACGTACTTCTCGGAAGGCCATATATCCACAACATGAGGGCGGTGCCCTCAACTCTTCATCAAGTGTTAAAATTCCCAACTCCAGGAGGGATTAAGATAGTCTACAAGGAACAACCAGCTATAAAAGAGGTGTTTGCAGTCGAAGAAGTGATTCTGATATCAACATCCACAACATATAAGGAACCAAATTCAGGTGCAAATCAAGAGGCCAAATAGCAGTCACTGATACTGGCCACAACCTAACCGGGTAAGCAGGGGACTTATGAAGACGATGATTTCGGGGTTCCCCGGTCTTTTATAATCCCCGATGACTTCGACGCAACAAAATCGATGGTCGAAAAGCTGGAACAAGTTATATTGGTCGAGCATCTACCCAATCGGAAGGTATACCTGGGCATGGGGTTAACTCCCGAGCTCAGGAAAAAACTTATTCAATTTATTGTAGCAAATATAGATTGTTTCGCTTGGTCCCATCTTGATATGATAGGGATCCCACCTGAGATAACCACTCACAAACTAAGTTTGGACTCGAAAATCAATTCGGTCAAGCAGAATAGGAGGCCCCAGCTCGAGGTCAAACATGTTTTCATTAAGGGCGAGGTATCTAAACTCCTTAAAATAGGGTTCATTCGGGAGGTTAAATACCCTGATTGGTAAACAAACGTAGTGGTAGTCCCATAAAAAGGGAATAAACTTAGGTGAGGCTGAAACTAGGTACTCCCACCTGGAAAAACTGGCGCTCGCTTCGCTAACCGCCTCTAGGAATCTAAAACCATACTTCCAATGTTACCTCATATGTGTCGTAACTACTTACCCGTTAAGGAACGTTATGCATAAGCCTGAACTCTCGGGCCGATTGACCAAATGGGCCGTAGAAATAAGTGGTTACGATATCGAGTACCGACCTCGGACCGCCATCGAGTCTCAAATTTTGGCAGACTTTATGGCTAACTTTACGCCGCCCCTAATACCCGAGGTCAAAAAAGAGTTATTGATTAACTCGGGGACTTCCTCAGGAATCTGGACCCTCTTTACGGACGTCGCCTCAAATACAAAAGGGCCCGGGCTTGGCATCGTACTAAAATAGCCAACAGGTAATAATTAGGCAATCTGTTAAGACTGTAAAATTGGCTAACATCGAGGCCGAATATGAATCTATGATTGCAGGACTTGAACTAGCCAAGAACTTGGGGCAGAGGTGATCGAAGCCAAGAGAGACTCCCTCTTTGTGGTAAACCAAGTTAATGGGACATTCGAGGTCAGAGAAGAACAAATGCAGAGATACTTGGACAAGTTATAGGTGACATTGCATCGGTTCAAAGAATGGACTTTGCAACATGTGCCCCGGGATCAAAATAGCGAGGCCGATGCCCTCGCTAACTTGGGATCGTCGATCGAAGACAAAGAGATCAACTCGTGAAATATATTCGTTCAAGAAGGGCTCCAAAAGATGTTGATCGTAAATGAGAAGATTGGTTCCGTAGGCTTCGAGCCAACAAAGACTGAGAAGATTGACTCAAGAACCAATTTTATTCTGAGCTCCATTGTAGAATTCAGACCTAACCACTAAGTAAGAAGTGATGGGAACGACGGAACTTGTGAATGCAAAAGATTCTATTGAAAGGCCAAGCCTTTAGGTTGTTTAAGTAGGTTGGGTGACAGATCGGCTATAGGAGTACTCTGGGATATAAACCAGGGCAACAAAAGTGGAGCATACAACGATGCTGCCCGTCGAGGTTCGAACACAAAAGCCCACTAGCCTGAACCCCCTTTCCATATCTCGGAGAAGGTATGCAAGCAAGTCATCTGTGCTAATAAGTTCCTGCCTTTTTTTTATTATAGGTAAGACTTAAAATTGAGACTATTACGATGTGAACTCCTTATATCCATTTATAATGAAAACTTTTCCGATGCCAGGCGAACGGGGCTCCTAGGCCGGGACCTTTTTCACATACACCGGGAGAAAAGGTTACGATAGCAAGCCCCTCCCCGGCCGGAGAGCCTCCAGGACAGATCAAAGAGCGACGTAATTCCCCATTCATCCGAAATAGTATTTTAGTAAAGAAGAGAGGCATTCTGGGCCGACTACTACGACTACATGCCCATCTAGAAAGCATATTAGCTTATTATGAACCTTTCTTTTCCTCTTCTTCGATAGCTTTGCAGAGGAGAAAGACTCTTCCTTCTCTGCTTCACTGTTAATTGATTAGCGCATGAACGAAGCTGTAACGGAGCATGTACGCGACGATCAAACACGGCTTTGCCAGCTGGCTAGTCTAAAGGCCTTGCCTTATGAAAGAAAGGAAGGATAAGAGGAGGGGAGCGAAGAGAGTAGGCTGCACGTGACAGACTCTTTTTTTGGTATACTGCTCCGCTCGCAGAGCGAATGAACATAAGTCAAACCGAATATGAGGAGGAAAGTGAGATCGTTGTCCGATGGCACCGGGCGTGGCTGAACCATCTACGATGGGGGGAGGTAAGCAACCGCTGCTTATCGATTAATAGAGCCAGCTCCACGTCCGAGCCTTAGAATAGAACAAGACATTTGAATTCTAGCGCACTAGCCTTAGCTAGACTCACCGGTTCAACAATTTCAACAAGTATAAGCTGGAGGACTGTTTTCTCATATGAATCTTTTGTCTCCGGCTATTGGGGATCCCATTTCCATACCAACGCAAGATATGCTTATTGGACTCTATGTATTAACCCCAAAAATGGTTTTCAAAAAATGGGTGATCAAAAGATCGAATTACTATGCCTATCTTGGTGGTCGTTACTTTTGGTGGCCAGCTCTCGCAAGAATTGTATGGGAGTCGCCCTCGGAGGGACTTCCCGAATGACAACCCGCAATGAATAGGGAAGGTATAGTAATGGAAACCCTTCTTATTGGACGATCATGATACTTCCCAAAAATTGAAATTCTTGATCAATGGACTCTTGAGTAGATTGCCCATGGAAAGGAGCTTACTCCAAGATCTGACTCCGCCCGTGTAAGAGTTCGGGAAGGCCAGAAGTAAACAAAGAGGTTCCCCCGAGCTACTTTATTAAAGCAGACTTCTTTGGTTAGGCCGGCTACTAGAGGCTAGCTACTTCTAGCTTCTATACTGGCCCTTCAATCTCTATACTCTTGATGCAATGGACTCCCCAAAGCCACTAAATTTTAATTCTTTGAATTGGAATGGCGTCGATAGAAATTCAGTATTTTGCAACGAAAACAATGTAAAAAACTGGAGTCAATTTTTGGATGAAAGGAAACCTCTTTATAAAGAGACGAGTTAACCCTATAAATGAAATAGGGATTGAAAGAGTCAATATTCGCCCGCGAATATCGATAAAATATTTATTTTGAAACCACCTCTATATTAACATAGTGGTAGAAAGAGCACCATACTGCGTCTACGGCGGGGAGCACCTCAGTATACGATCGCGCGCAGTAACTGAGAGTCCTATTACACAGCTTACTTCGATGTTTTCAATTTCCCATATAACCTCCATTTTTCGGGGTCTCAAAGGGGCGTGGAAACGCATAAGAACTCTTGAATGGAAAAGAGATGTAACTCTAATTCCTTCGGAATCGGTAGTCAATCCTATTTCCGATAGGGGCAGTTGACAATTGAATCCGATTTTGACCATTATTTTCATATCCGTAATAGTGCGAAAAGAAGGATCTTTTAGCCCCTTATCGCCGTGGAGGAAAAATCGGACTATTCGAGGGAGCTGGAGTGGGTAAAACATCTTTCTTTCTATTTCAAAGCTTGTGCTTTGGTTCAGATCACTGCTTACTTACTTGACTTGCCCCCTTTTTTTAAGCAAAGAGGAAGTCGTGCAAGCAAGAGAAATGGAATCTATTAGAATAGAAAATAGTGCAGCTCGATCAGTATAAGAATAAAGCCGGGAGAAGTCGTCCAACTCATGAGATCGGTAGTGGAAGAGGGCCACGTCGAGATTCAACTTGACGAGCCTAACTTGGGACTGGAGGAATAAGTACGTGGAATATCTCAGGACCGGAAAATTGCTCTTGAGCCCGAAAGAATCGAGAGCCTTGTGTACGAAGGCATCCCAATTTAACATGTACAAAGACGAAACCTTGTTAAGAAGAACGTTTGATGGCTCGCTGTCAATATGTCTAGGACCGGGGGATACTGAGTACATTCTAAGGGAAATACACGAAGGTACTTGTGGAAATCATTTGGGCGCCGAATCACTGTTTCAAAAAATAATCATAGCCGGTTACTACTGGATCGACATGGAAAAAGATGCAAAAGAGTTCGTTCAAAAATGTGATGAATGCCAAAGACACACTTCGATGATTCATCAACCTGGGGAGCTGCTGCATTCGGTTTTGTCACCATGGCCTTTCATGAAATGGGGTATGGACATCGTCGGCCCCCTCCCACGAGCACCCGGTAAGGCTCAATTCATTTTATTTATGACTGACTTTTTCTCTAAATGGGTGAAAGAACATGTATATGAGAAGTCCAAGGAAAAATAAATCATCGATTTTATCTAGGACCACATCATATGTCTGTTCGGAATACCGGCCGAGATCGTGAGCGACAAGGGGAAATAATTTATTGGCGGCAAAGTAAGTAAGTTTCTCGAAGACCATAAGATCAAAATGATCTTATCCACTCCCTATCACCCTAGTGGGAATGGACAAGCTGAATCTACCAATAAAACCATACTCCAAAGCCTTAAAAAGAGGTTAACTGACGCAAAAGGAAAATGGAAGGAAATGCTACCTGAGGTCCTATGGGGGTACCGTAAGACCTTGAAGTCCAGTACCGGGGCCACCCCATTTTCTTTGGTGTATGGCACCAAAGCTTTAATACCAGTCAAGGTCGAGGAGCAAAGAATCAGACTCTGATATGCAATGAAGGAATCAAACGACGAAGCTATAAGTACGAGCCTGTAGCTATTAGATGAAAGGCGCGAAGCCACCCTTGTCCGACTGGCCGCCTAAAAACAGTGGATCGAAAGGTATTACAATCTAAGGACCAACCTTTGACACTTCAATACCGGGGACTTGGCACTAAGAAAGGTCACACTAAGCCACCAAAACCCGAACGAAGGGAAATTGGGGCCGAATTGGGAAGGACTGTACCGAGTTATCGAGATCACCGAGAAAGGATCCTACAAGCTTGGAACAATTAACGGTGAGCAGCTACCAAAAAATTGGAATATAACTCACTTAAAGCGATATTACTGTTAAGGTGCGGTCCAGTTCTTTCTTTTATTTACATTTTAAACTAACACTTACATGTAACCAACAAAGGATGATTCGAGACACTAGGTCTGAAAGCACGCGTTGCACTCTTTTTACCTTGAATCGGCTTTATCCCAAAAGGGTTTTCCGGCAAGTTTTAACGAGGAAACAAGTAAATCGTGCTAACTTAGAATCGAAGGCCGGCTACGAACCGGTGACAATGATCACAACAACATTCGAGGCCTCTCTTTGGTCAACCTCAAACACTGAGGGGCAATATCCTCGGATATCGAATTTAACAAGGCATTTTGACTTCGTGATTGAAGGGCCTCAATCAATAGGATTTATTGTAAGGGCCAAACAGTCAAATGAACCGTGCCCGCTCAAATCACTCGAGCTCTGGCATAAAACATGTATATATGTACAACTATTATGCACAAGAATAATAAAGAAGACTCTTCTTTGCATATAAACATCTTGTCCTAAAAAACGTTTCTTGAATTTTCAAGGAATTTGCTACACATGATATCCTAAAGATATCAAGCCCAAGGGCCACCTTAATCCGAGTTCGAATATTCACTTTACTCGGGGACTATAGGCATTGCCTAAATTAAAAGGCTACAGCCATTCCGGGTGAACAAAACTCAAGGGCACAAAGCTTATTTGGCGGTCCCCGAATTTAAAGCCTAAGGCCATTCCGGGTCAGCAAAACCCGAGGGAGCAAAGCTTATTTGGCAATGCCCGAATTAAAAGGCTACGACCATTCCGGGTTAACGAAACCCGAGGGCACAAAGCTTATTTGGCAGTGCCCGAATTTGAAGGCTAAGGCCATTCCGAGTCAGCAAAACCCGAGGGCACAAAGCTTATTTGGCAATGCCCGAGTTAAAAGTCTATGACCATTTTGGGTTAACAAAACCCGATGGCACAAAGCTTATTTAGCAGTGCCCGAATTTGAAGGCTAAGTCCATTTCCAGGTTAACAAAACCCGAGATTACAAAAGCATATGAAAACACACTCTCGGCATATCATACCCTAAAAAGTATAAGTGTTTTGGGGATAAGATTTTTGGTAACACCGATAAACTTTTGAATGCAAATAAAAGGAGAAATTCAAAAGCTGTGAAAGGGACAAGCCTTATATATATATATATCAAAATTCTTTACAAGGGCTGAATAGCCCTAATACATATTTTTTACAAAAGACCGAACGACCTCAACAAAAAGATAGTACAAAAAGCAAAAAGATCCTAAATGGCCTAATCTTTATCGGGGGCTACATCATCGCCTACGGGGCCTTCGACACTATCGGACCCACCGACTCTTCATACCTCTCGGAATACTTTTCGGGATAAGCCAGCTTCCGGGCCTTGGCTTCGCATATCTTGGCATTCTCAATTTCAGCCAATATGTCAAAATTTTGAGCATGGACTCCCTTCGGGATTGCCACCTCGCATGCTTCACTATGTTTCTTGCTTGTTCCTGAATGGCCTCGATATCGGCCTTGAACTGGGCCACTTTATCATCGGCCTTGGTCTTGGCCACGACGACCTCTAACTTAGTTGCCTCAAGCTCCTTGACCAGGTTCTCTTGACCAAAAACAACCGAGTTCAACTGAGATTGGAGTCCCTCGATCGTATTGACCTTCACTGAGTATTTATCCCTTATAGACCGAAGCTGAACCACAGCCGAAGACAACTGCGCATAGGTAGTCTATTTTTTCGAGGCCAGGCGGTCCATATTTTTCTTCCATTCTTTGGCCTCTGCATTCATTGTGTCCACCTCCACCTGGAGCTGCTCGATCTGGTCAAGTCTATTTTGAACCTGTGGGTTCGGGTCGTTAGCCAATATGTCTGAATCATCCTCACTAAGTTCGAATATTCGTCTTACCTGCTCGACCAGATCAGCATTCTCCTTCCGAGCCGCTTCTAACTCGACCTGGAGCTTCTCACTAAGAAGCTTGTAAGAATCCTTCTTCTCAGCAAGCTCCCGAGTCACGGCCTCGTGATACTTGAACTTCTCCCGATATTGGAGAAAGGCCTCGTGATGAAGCACCGAGGCCTGCAAGCACAAAGGAAAATGTTACGATTGTTCATGATTAGATCTAAGTACATAATGAAGGGACGTTCGAAATTACCCGATTCAAAGCATGTTGAGCTTCGTTGAACAGGCATGGCGCTTCCACCTCATTCATTCTAGCTTGATCCTCTTCGGTCACCAAGCACTGAAGGTAACTAGCAATCCCTACCGGGGAAGAGAGAACTCTGGCGTCCTCCGGAATTGACATATAAATTGCTCGTCTCTGAGTAGGATCAACACTCGGAACTGGGAACTAATTCACTATTTTTGGGCTTGAAGAAGACTCGCCAGCTCCCGGGGACGGTATTTTCTTTGGTACCGGTAAGTCACCCAACCTGGTGACATCCTCCGAAGCAATAGAATCCAGGTCATCGAAGAAATTGTAGAAAGAATCGACTGCTCCTTGAGCCCCTTACCCGAGGTTACCTTTCAACGTTTGAGCCTCGTTTATCGTAAAATCGGTAAACGAAGGCGATCCAGAGAGATCAATCACCCCAAGCGCCTCCTTAGGCACATTACCTTCTGACCGAGAAGTACCGGTCACAGTCTTTTTTTTATCTCCCTATCTCGGGGCAAAATAATCTTGACCCTCCCTGGTTCGGAGACTTTAGCCACTGCTTCTTCTACGAACTCTATGGCTTGAGGCAGTTCGGAACCGCTTCTCACGTGGGTCACCAATTCAGAATCTTCTTCTTCTTTGGACTCATCCTTCAACCGATGGAGTGAGTCCGATGAGAGTTCTTGGGTCGTGGCATTCTTAGGTTTGCACGCCAGCCGCTTCCTCAGTCTATTCTCTTCAGGGCTCGAGGAACTCAGAGCTTTTCTTATTTTCTTCTCTTTATACTGCTTTGGAGCAGGGGGATCGACATATATTTCGTCATCGGCTGATGGGGGTCTCATTTCGACATCTTTTGGTAAACCTGCAAAAAGAAAGTAAAATGATTCAGAGATCGATGATGTGAAAGTAAGATCAAATATAACTTAGAGAAAACATTCTCACCATGGTTACGGGCCTCCCATCGGCCCTTCGAGAGCTCACTCCATAAGCGCTCGGAATAAGGTATTTGTGTCACAATGCCCTCGATCCACTCCTTGAGTCAAGGAACGACATCCGACATCTGGGCAACAACTTCATCATCACGTAACATCGATGAGAAGGGAGGGAAAACAAAAGCAATAAAAGAAATCTTGAAGACAAAGTTATACTTATGTTTCATGTTCCATTTATCAAGAAATGGCATATCCGCAGCTGGGATTAAGTCAGAGGTCCTCACTCGAACGACTCGGCCCAACCAGCCCCAACTCCGATCCTCGCCGATGCTTGAGAATAAGGCCTTAGTGGCTCGACATGCGAGCTTGATTAATCCCCCTCGGTAAAGCCGAGGTCTATACAAGGGCGTGAGGTGGTCGATGCTAAATAGACATCCCTCGAGCTTGCTCACAAATAAACGAAGCAGAATAATAATCCTCCAAAATAAAGGATGAATCTGCCCAAGCGTCACTTCATAACTTTTGCAAAAGGGTATGATAATTGGGTCCAAAGGACCCAGCGTGAAAGGGCAAGTGTAAACACTTAAAAAACTCTCCACGTAGGTGGTGATCGATTCCTCAGGGGTAGGGACCACTACGAGCTTATTTTCACAGTTGCAGTCCTCTTTGGCCTTATCGAGGACACTAGCAGTAATCGTACATATGTACCTCGAGACCGGCTCACACCAACCCGGTACCAAGGGGTTTTTCTCGATCTTCAAGTTGGCCCGATTGGGCACCTCGCAGAGACATACGACTTTAGAGGGGGTTCCAATATAGGTTCCTCAGTAGCAGCAGGTGTAATATTTTTAGGTGGTTTCGAGAAAGAAAGGTTTTCTTTTTTAGGAATAGATTTTGATTTTTTTATTAACAATGGAGAAGAAAGTGTTGGTAAAAGAGGAGGCGTGCTTAGCGAAATAATTTATGTAAATTTTCAGAAGAACTAGAAGAGAAGGTATAATTATGAGATAACTTATAAGAACTCTCAGAAAACCAGAAGGGAAGAAGCTTGAACTTAAGCTTTCAGAAAATCAGTAGATGAGAGTGATGAAGTTTTCTCAAAACACAAGAGCAAATATTTGAATGTAAAAAGTTCTAATGAATGAATGAAAGGGGTATTTATAGTTTTCTCAAATGGTGGTTCCCTTCCTGTAGCGGCCGACAATCAACTGACACCCATTTAATGCCTTGAAGACTGGATCGACGGGACATTTTCAACTGTTCTTATCACTTACATCATGAATCTGTCGTCATGATTTATCGGAGTGAGAATCGGGAGCCCATATCATTTCTCATCATTTACTCTCCGAAAAATAAGGGGATTTGACGTCGTATTTTTTCTCTTATTGTCATGATATATCGAAATGAGAATTTGAGGCTCATATCGTTTTCCGTCATCTACTCTCCGAAAAATAAGGGGACTATTTATGTACGGGTAAAACCGAGCTCGATGTTCGATCGAGCTTGTGAAACGGAGGGCCTAGGTCGGTACATTTGTAATAGGGTAAAAATCAAAATCCGAGATTCGATCTGACATCCAACATGGTCAGCCGAGAGCGGAATATAATATTCAAGATCGGGCCCAAAGCATCATCAAAACTAGCCATCGAGATTATCAGATTTGCCCTCGAGTCTACCGAAGGCGTAATCGCTCATGTTTCTGACGGTTTAGAGAAAGATCTGCCAACTCATCCGACAGGGGTCCGTGATTCTTGCCATTAACCAACTATTATGGCAGAAATCATAGAATTAGTCAAAAAGGGAACCAACGGTCTTCAAAATCAAGGACCTATATTTTTTATAGTACAATAAAATAATACCCTAAAGGGTAGGTCTCCCTCAATATATAAAGAGGACTTGACAATTCATTAATGACATTATAACATATACTGATAAATAATACATTCTCCAAGTTCTTACTCTTTGATATTTTTGTGTTAACAAAAGTGTATTCAACTCAAGGGTGGCTAGCTTCCTTATGTTGAAATCATTCAACTCACGTGGTTTGCGGTTAATTTATCATTATTTATTTCAATTTCAAATCTAATTTATCGCTTTGTAACAAATTCAATTGTTATCCGATTTTGAGGGTAAACAAAATAATAATCAAATTTTCATATAAAGAGCTTCTTTAATGTAATTTTACCTCTTCTTAATGTAACATGTCTTAACCAAAACCTTAAACAGATTAATAAGGTAAAATAGCATGGGCCAGTCAATTTTCGGACTACTAACTAAAAAATAACCAATATTTGCAAAGTCATTGAAACTACTATTTTACGTGGAGATAAAATCTGGACAAAAATACCCTACTCGAAACACGAAAAGTTCCAATATAATATGCTCCTGCGTATAAACTTCCAGCATATTATGTTGGAACTCCAGAATATTATGAAATTCCAACACATTATGTTGGAATCTCATATGTAAAAAATTCGAACTCGAGCATATTATGCTAGAATTCCAATACTTTACTATCTTGTTGTTTTATTCTTCTTTTATATGGCTTTTTGTTACTGTCCTTTCTTGTCTATATTTTCATTAATGTGGTGCTTATACTTTCCTGAGCCGATGGTCTATTAGAAACAATCTCTCTATCCTCACAAGGTAAGGGTAAGGTCTGCGTACACTACCCTCCCCAGACCTCACGGGTGTGGGATAATACTGGATATGTTGTTGTTGTTGTATTTCAGATTTTTAACGGTTGTTTTTGTTGAGCTTTTATTTTTATATGAAAAATTAGTTAAATTTAAATTAGTTTTAAAACTGTAACTAATTTTTAATTAACAGTTGTAAACTAGGTTAGTTCTGATTCTTTTTCCCATTAAGAAGTTGCATATAGTCATGATATGGTTTTCAAGTCAAATTGCTAATTATAATATCAGAATGAGAGAGACTAATCGGTTGCCATAGATAATATTTCAGTATTTGTATAAACTAAAGTTCAATATTTGCAAATATTGGCTAGACAATCGGTTTGCAAATATTAAACTTCAGTGTATATATTACAACCAAATTAGATATTACATAATGTGCAACTAAACAAGTTACACGTCAAATTATTTCAATAATGAAAAGCTGAAAAGTAGGGAGAATCCCTATATAATTGGGCATAACCAAAATTAATGTATACGGATAACTTCCATCCAAAGCAGCAGTGATAATCTTACTGGAACTTGTAATATATTTATTCTCTCTTCATTAAACTCTACCTCATTCAGAGAGTAATTTGTCCAGATATAACTCTCTTGCTCTTTGCCATAATACTCCTCATTTTTTTGAAAGTTCAAAAAAGATAACTTAATGTTACTTATAGCATATACCATTGAACTTTTCTTAAAACTTATAGTATATTGAATTATACAACTCATTATTCTGTATATTTAGTGATGAAAAAGTAAAAGCTACTGAGAAATATATATATATATATATATATATATATATATATATATATATATATATATATATATATATATATATATATATACACACACACATATATATAAAGATAATATTATATAAGTGTTTAAGTAATATTTTATATAGTTCGGACATTATATACCATATATTAAATATATTATACAACCTATTATTATATATTTTAATTATATAAAATATACAATTTTGTATAAGAAAATATGCAGTATACAATATATTAATGGAGAAATTGGGGGAAAATTGATATGATAGATACTTTTAGGTGAAGAGAATCTTAAGAGAGATGTTAGGGTACATTTTAGGCGAGAGAATGTTAGAAGAGATATATTAGGGACATAAAACATTGTAAATTTTAAAATAAACTGTATTTTATGTAATTTTGTGAAAGTAGTTGTAGAAAATTTAAATAAGTGTTAAAAAGGTTGTATACTATATAAATTCCTCTTGCGGAATACTGGCTAGACCATCAGTTTGCAAATATTAAACTTCAGTATTTAAAATACTGGGGAAAAAAATGATAATCATATTTGAGAAGTATTATATATAACGAGTTTCACTTACAAATCTTCAGAACTTTTGTTTCCGAGTGAAGTTTATGTACAAGCACAACTCAACTTGAATATTCTTTTAAACGTCAAACAAATATTGGCCTATTAAATTACAATAACAATAAACTTTTCTTCTCTTTCAACAGCCTCGTAGGCCGGCTGAAGACCGAATAAAGCAGTTCAAAGCTCGCTTGAGATCTATCCAAGACCTGGCCGATGGCTACTTCCAATTAGCATTGACAAAATACATTCTCATTTCTTAGGGGTCATTTAGTACCCCTAAGAATTCAGTATCACCCTATTCCTTTGTTTGGTTATTAATCTTGGGATAAATTATCCCAGGATTAAAATTTAGTACCGGGATAATTTATACATGTCAGAGGGTGAAATAATAATCCCAAGATAAGTTAACTCAGAAAAAAGCAGTAAAATTGACAATCACAAAATTAATACAACATATCAAACAACTCCAACATAACTAATCGCAGTGTAACTTGTCTTCAAACCAAACTACCCCTTAGAGTTATGATTGCCAGCTTAGCCAACATACTATCCTGAAATGTCTCCCTTCTAATCGCATTTTCATTCTTATGAAAGAAGCAGATATTGAATAAACCAATTCAAAAATAAACAAAAAGCAAACGACAGAGTCAAGCCAATACATTTACCTAATGCCAATAACAGTCTATTCGTCCAAACTGTTTTCCATATAAGAAACAAGAGAAATGTAACAAACTAGCAAATCAAGCACATGATCACTGCCACAGCTCTTTCACCAGCTCCAAACCCACTTGCACAACTGGAGGTTTGCTGAAAAAAATGGGGAAATAGAGAGGTGCCTCATACAAATAAGCACATAACCATTGTTGCTTCAACCAGAGGCAGAGCCAGGATTTTGAAACTTATGGATTTGGGATTCTAGTTCTTTTAAGTAACCTTCAAAATTAATAATTGTTTACATATTCAATCAATTTCACAAGACAAATACAAGTTTGGACCAAAGTTATTGGGTGTGGCCGTACCCGTAACCCACACACTAGCTCCACCATAGGCTTCAACTCTTAATAAACTTCATCTAACCGCGGTATTGGCCTGAGCAGTGTTGGGGTTTGCTTTGTTCTCTGTTCTTGGAGAAGTCCTCTAACAAGCAACTCTTATACCTGCTAAGCAGGTGCCACGGTGCCACCGTTCCTGCTTGACAAGGGCACAAGATATGGGGAGGAATGTGCCCTTGAACAGAAGACTCTATTCCTTACCGTAGTTATTCAGGTTGCCACATACATGGCAGTTGAAGTCTATTTGAATCTTCACAAAAGTTGAAGACTATTTGGATCTTCACAAAATGCTCTCCAAGATTGATGATGCCAAGTGCCATTTCCGCCACGGCTATTATCTCTCTTGAAGCTATGAATTACCAGGAACTCTCATGTGCTTATTTGCAGTTGGAGCAACCGATCGCAAGAAAGCAGTAGATTCTCCACCACCTGGTGTCCTGATAACTTTTGCTCCTTCCAAATCTATGTGGACGCAGGAAAAATGCGCCAGATCTACCTGGGACAAGCAAGAATCAAATATTCAGTTGTTTTGCATCACCTAGAGAAAGCACCATGAACCGCTTAAATTAATCAATGGTCAACACGTTATTAGAATATCAAGTGAATATGTGTCTAGAGTCATCCATGTCTAGATTCATTGCACATGAATAAGGAAAACTTTATAGAATATTCTATAGGCTACCTTTTTATGATAACCAATATTCTATAGGATACCTTAGCATATTCTATCTTCAATATTTACTTACCAAGTTAATGAGAAGCTTCTTTTCTATTTTCACACTCGTGTTACAAGAAGTCCACGGATATATTGACACCTGCACTGGAATTCTTGATACCTAGATTATCCACGTGTCATAAGATAGCATACTACTTATTCATGTAACATGGATTGATAAGATTGAGCATTGGTACAAAAACTATCGATTTGGCAACATGGACGATATGATCATCAAGGAGCCTACAATCAATGATGAATGAGCTAACCATGCACTACTACACAAAGCAAAACAGGAAAAAGGGAGAACTAAGGAAATAAAGAGAGATGGAACAGCAGGCAGAGCAGTCTTGTCCTAATACCTTTGCCCTTTCTTATTTCACTTTTGGAAGTAATGGATCTATTATGATCAAAGCAGTTACTCCCAAAAATTTAGGAAATGCATAACTGACTGCCGAAAGAAATTAAGAGAACCTAATAATTGATCGAGTATAAATTGTTTCCCTTCCATGCTTTAAAGGATGGACAGAGAGTGGTTGGGAAGCTGTACTCAAGACTTGCCTTGGTCACAAATTTTAGCTACTGTCTGCTGCAAATTTTCCCTGGATGCCATCAGTGTCAGCAATCGAGAACCCACTAGAAATTCAGTGTGCCCATGAAAAGAGTATCTACTTTGAGATGCATGCGCTGACGCACCATTCTGAACTGTGGACTACCACCTGCGAGGAACAAAGAGTAGTGGGAAGGAGACTGCAGAAACCACATCATCCAATCCTTCAGGTTTCCTGACCTTATCTTTCCCTGTTTGTCACAAAAAAATTTCCAAGGCTCACTCCTCTGGTTTAGGTAATACTATCAATTATACAAGACATACATTACTGAGAGGAAAACCAAAAGATAATGGAGTTTGAGACAGACCACTTAATTCATTTTATTCCTTAATCAGCATCTCTCCAAGTAGCTCTTCGCCAACTTGTATTCTTTCCTGCATTAGCAGGAAAGCAATTTGACTAATAGTCTAAGACAGAAATGAAGCCAATAAAGAAGACAAGGATCATTAACTTCAGAACAGAAGGAAACTGGTGCACTATTTTTTAAAAAGAAAAAATAAGTCAACTTGGCTGTTTCGATTAATGCACCAACCTCGTCATAAATAAATCCAGATTGTGTAAGAGCTCCAACAGCACAAAGAAGTGGCTATCCCACTAGAGAAAACGAAAGGACAGCACATGGCTAAGCTCTAGGTATGCGCAATTTACTATATTTGTGCACACAAGGCATGTTCAGATAAATCAGTAAATGAACTTGTCAATGACATTTCTTCCCCTTGGAATGTCCAATCATCACATTCCAGCTTTAAACTCCAAAAGAGACACTCGGGACCACTTCCATACCTTCTCTCTTCTTCTACAGAAGTCTAAAACAACCTCTGATAAAGGAGAGTATCACCGACGCATTTCCTCCAATCGCGAAAATCAGAGACCAAAAAGCGACTGGGCATTTAAGGTTACTATTGCATTCATGCATAAATTTATTGGCAACATAAAATATTGCCAGGAAAGGAAAGTTCCTATTTGTAGCCTAGCAGCCTCGGTGCTTTTGTGAATAACACATACTTACATATTTATCAATAAAAGTTTCAGAGGTCAAAAAACAGTAAACTTAAATAAATTGGCAATAATCCAATTGGTTTGGTTGGTCTATTTGTGTTTTCTGCCTGTTTAAAGAAACTATTGCATGAAATATATATACCGGATTCATGTAGTCAATCCCAATAGTTTGGCTTTAAGGTATAGTTGTTGATGTTCTCATATTACTTTAATGCTTAAGCTATTGAGTAGCGAAAACAGATTTTAGATGAGAAAAACATTATCAATTTGCTATTCAACTCTTCATCAACATCAACTACAGGTTTCGGGACCGATGATATTGGACATTTTGGGGACCCCCTGGCTTGATAAAAGACTTGGAGATGTGTGGAACAGGCTTGGGGAGCGACCATATTTTCTCTTTCTGCTTTTTAGCCCTTTTTACATCCTTCTCTGTGGGCGTGGATCCCAAACCAAATGTACCAAAGTTTTCACGTGGGCACACTGGATGCACAATACCCTATAGAGCTGAACCCAGACCTTTACCCCGCACAAAACCATTCTTCAACATCTCATTTGCTACCATGACGGACGCGGAGGATAGCCTCGGCCCCGGAATGCATTCTCTTTCAGGAATCTTCTCAACAGACACTGTTTCGAAAGTTTGGTAGACCCAAGGTCCTTTTTCATCTTCAGCTTCAATATATGGAACAATCGGGTCATTATAAGCAGATATGTCCTCATCACCATACACAACTATTTCCTTCCTGTCCCATTCAAATTTTACCATTTGATGCAGAGAAGACGGAACCGCCTTAGCCGCATGTATCCAGGGCCTGCCCAACAACAAATTGTAGGAGACGGGCCAGATATAGTACTTGAAATTCCATAGTGAACTCAACTGGCTCTATCAATAATTCGAGCATTATATCACGGTAGAATCTTTTCCTCCCCCATCAAAACCTCGAGCACATACACTATTCATGTGGATTCTTTCAGTGCCGATCTTCAACTTTTGCAAAGTAGACAAAGGGGAAATAGTTTCACTAGAGCCGTTATCAACCAGTACCCTCGTGACAACAGAATCCTCGCACTTCACCGTGAGACAAAGAGCTCGGTTGTGTTCTGTACCCTCCATAGGAAGTTCATCATCTGAGAAAGTGATCGTATTTGCTTCGAAGATCTTGCTAGCAATCTTTTCCAAGTGATTCACTTTGTTCTTATCAGGAACATGTGCCTCATTCAAAATCTTCAACATGGTATTGCGGTGTTCATCTAAATGTATCAGTAAAGACAATAGAGAGATCTGAGCCGGTGTTTTTCTTAATTGCTCCGCAATGGAGTAGTCTTGCACTTTCATCTTTTTCAAGAATCTTCAGCCTCTTCCTCGGTGACCGGCTTCTTTACTGGCATTTGGCTGTCCTTGAACGACTTGGCCTTCCTCAATTCTTCTGGGGTAAAATACCTCCCAAAACGAGTCATTCCTCCGGTCTCATTGACTTCTTCCTCCACTTCTTTCCCATTATATGTCACTATTACTCGTTTGTAGTTCCACAGGACAACCTTTGTATCAACCATTGGTAAATGGGTCACTGGCTTAATAACAACAGGGGTAATTGGAGTAGGAAACAAAATAAAAACAAGGCTCAATTAGTTTGGTTGGTCTGATAATTACTCCAAACCAAAGTAAAACTGCAAGCAACAAAAGGTTAGTTATAACTGCTTCCAGCAATTGCTAGAAGTCCAGAATGACATATATGAACAGATTAAAAGCTTAACTAGCAAATTTGAGACGAAATTGAAAGTCAGGAAGCACTTACTAGTTCACCAGTAATCTTTACAGGAGCAAACTCCATCTTTGAAATGGTGGAATCTCTTTATATCTCTTAACACAATCACCCTTTGACTCATCTTGCTGACATACTTCATTAGCGAATGGCAGTCGCCACACACTCTAAGATTCTTCACAATCATAATGATCGCACCAGGACCAGTACTAATGAGCCCAAACGCAAGTGCTAACTTTTCACTATGACTTCCCAAAGCTCCTTCCTTCTCTTCCTCATCAATGTTATGAAGCACCCACTCGGTTTCAGGCATGTAACCGTGTTGTTTAGCTCCCGTAATAATTTCCTCCAATTTCGAGTATATCTCCTGCTTACGTGTATGAGCATTATCACCAGCAACAAATGTATGCAATTGACCATCCACCTCCATCGAACTCCATCCAGGATCCTTATCAACATTTTTGTTCTTCATTGAACTTCTAACTCTTTCTACATCATCCCATCTCCCTGCTCCTGCATAAACATTAGACAGAAACACATGGCCCCCAGCATGATTTGGCTCAAGCTGCAGGAGCTTCTCTGATGCAATTTTTGCCATTTCAATGTTCTTGTGAGCTCTGCAAGCAGAAAAAAGTGCACCCCAAATGACACAATCTGGCTCCAAGGGCATAATTTCGATAAATTTAAAGGCATCATCCAATCGGCCAGCCCTGCCAAGTAGATCTACTACTACAGCATAATGTCTCATAGTAGGCTCAATCGACCACTCGTGCTGCATGCTATGAAAGATTTGAAGGCCCTGATCCACCCGTCCAGCGTGAGAGCATCCAGTCAAAACAGCAAGGAAAGAAACTCCATCAGGTTTGATTCCTGCAACCATTAGGAAAAAAAAAAAAAAAAATCAAAGAATTTTCTAGTTAATCCAAATAACTTGATGGACAAAAGGATATATGTAAAGTACCAGCCAATTTCATCTGTTCAAAACACTTAAGAGCTTTATCTACATGTCCATGAATTGCCCAACCCCATATCATAATACTCCACGTACGAATATCCTTTTCCTTCAATCCACTAAAAACCAGGCTTGCAGACTCAATATACCCGCATTTCGCATACATATCAAGCAAAGCATTACCAACCGCTACGTTCAAATGGAGCCCATTGTTCGAAATATTTTCATGAATCTTTCTCCCTGCCTCTAGTGCCCCGGTTTTTGCACAAGCAGAAAGTGCAGATACAACAGTTAAACCATTCGGCTTCGTACCTTCTTCCACCATCTTGAAAAACAAATCTAGAGCCTTTTGGTGCAACCCATTTAGTGTTAATCCATGAATCATACTAGTCCAAGAAACCACATTCTTTTCCACCATCCCATCAAAAAGTTCCATCGCTTTATCCACTTCCCCATTCCTCAACAGCCCACTAAGCAAAGTATTCCAAGAACCTGCATTCCTCTCAGGCATTTCCTCAAACAACGCCAACGCCTTACTCACCTGTCCAGTCTTACAACACCCATTAATCGCGACGTTCCACAAAAGCACACTCTCAGCCTTATTTCTCTCAGGACTTTCATCAAACAGTTGGAGTGCAAACTCCACCAACTCAATTTTCACATACATTTCAACCAAACAAACCCTCACAAACACATCATACTCCAATCCCATCTTTAAAACACCACAATGCACACTCCCACCAACTCCTTTTTCACCTAATGCCGTTAATGATTTCAACACGAACGGGTACGTTAGCCTGTCAGGCTTAACGCCCATCTTAAGCATTAGCTTAAAATATCCAATTGATTTTTCAAAACAAGAGTTCTCCTTCAATCCTCTAATCAAAGCATTAAACAAATACAAATTCGGGCCACGAAAATAATTAAAAATAGACAATGCATAGTCAATGGATTTACGTAAAGAAGCTGAAGATATCAGCTGAGTAATGATTCTGCTATTTGATGATAAGTTTTGGCGAATGATTTGGGCATGGATTTTTTGGAGTTGAAGGGTGTTTTTACAAGTGTGAATTAGAGATATGAAATGGGTTTCATTCAAATTCTCATTATTATTATTCTTAGAGTATGATGATCTATTAGGTGGGGGGGGATTGAGGATTTTGGGAGATTTTCTTGGAAGTTTGAGTTTGGGAATTACTTTCATTTTTGAAGATTGGTTTGTAACAGTAAAAAGCAACAGATTCAGAAATGAGAAGGAAAAATGGAAGTAATGCTACTGCAAATGTGGCGGAAAAAGAATACTAGTGTACAGTGGTGGATGGAGAGTGATGAAAGATTCTTCTTCTTCTTCTTCTTCTTCTTTTTTAAAAATATTCCCGGCATTAATAATTACAGTTTAAATTATTGAGTAATCGCGAATAAAAAATAAAAAAGAACGTGAATATAACTGCAGACTATAGGAGAACATGTTTTGGACCGAGTAAATTGTAATTGACCTATTAATTTTTCCATAAATATTTGCCCAATTTGTCAAATGATACTGAAACTGAAAGGAGTAGCTTTTTAAGAGAAAAAAAATTAGATAGTATAAATTAAAAACATTACTTGATTTATTCACTTGTTAGGAAGCATTATGACTATTTTCGTTTTAATTATTAGGTTGGTAGGACGTGATTGATCATAGTATCACTACATTTTAATGATACAGAAAATAAATGTGCACGCACAAGTGCATGTGTCAATGTTTCAGAAACAAAACAATTATATCTTTTTGAACTAGCAAGGTACCATTTTTATCTATCTTAAACGTTTAATTTAATTAACACCCCCTATTTAGAGCAATAATATTAGCTTTGATAAAAAAAGAAAAGAATAAATAACTTGCTTTTTGTTTGCCAAACGACTAAATACTAATACTTGAAACTAGAAGTAAGATAAAGATGCGTTAGGCGAGACAGTGATAGTTCGGACATGTAAAGAGGAGAAACACAAATGATCCAGTTAGAAGGTACGAGAGGTTGCCCTTGGTGGGTATGAAGAGACGTAGAGATATGCCAAAAAAATATTAGGGAAAGGTGATAGGCAGGACATGGTACAACTTGAGTTTACCGAGGACATGACCCTTAATTGTGGAGGTCGAAAAATTGGGTAGAAGGTTAGTAGGTAGTCAAGCGTTTTACTTTTTCTTTCCTGTACCAGTAGTTTAAGTATTAGTATCACTACTAGAAATTGGGCAAAAACCGACCACGGTCGACAGACCAATTTTGGTCGGTCAAAAAACCGGCCAAAAAACAGACCAAAGTTGGTCGTTTTTTCAAAATATTTTATTTTTTTTATTTTTTTTACGAAAACCGACCAACTTTGGTTGGTTTTCTTTGGCGCAAAAATGCGGGAAACTATTTTTGAGTCCCATGAAATTTATTTTTCAAGAAACCGACCAACTTTGGTCAGTTTTTCATTTAAAATAAATTAAATTTAATATTAAAAAAACCGACCGAAATCGCTCGGTTAATTAGGCCGGTCATTTTTAAAAACCGACCAACTTTGGTCGGTAATTTTATTTTTTAATAAAACCAACCAACTTTGGTCGGTTATTTTCGTTCGAAAATACAATTAAAGAGTATAAATGAAATAAAAGACATTTTTAAAACAAAATGCACCAATGGTCTAATGGTAGAATAGTATCCTGCCACAGTACAGACCCCGGTTCGATTTCAGATGGTACATTTTCTAATTACATAACTAAAATACCGACCAACTTTGGTCGGAATTTTTTCGGCAATATGTTTTTTTTGAATTTAACTGACCAACTTTGGTTGGTAATTTCCGACCAACTTTGGTCGGTATGCCCTTCCGACCTTCAAAATACCGTCCACATGTAAATGGTCGCGTTTTGCACTGTTATTGGCCATTACCGACCAACTTTGGTCGGTTGTGGACAGTTTTGCCTGAATTTCTAGTAGTGTATGGTATCTTTTTATTCTTAGATTGCTATTACTACCTACTGTTTGATTGCTATCTTTCGTTTTGGTTTTCTTAATATCTTGCTATTGCTACTGCTTGTTGACACTGCTTCTTTCCATCTTTTCTTTAATTGAGGGTCTATCAGAAACTACCTTCTGCCTTACCCAGGGTAGGGGTCTTCCCTAGGGTAGGGGTAAGACCCTCCCCAGATCTCACTTATAGGAATTTACTACTTTGACGTCTTCTACTAACATGCATGCAAAGCTAAACAAAAATAAACACGACTCGTAAAGAAAAATACATCTGTAGGCTATAGCTACAAGATAATTCAGAAAGGAGAAAAAACTTTCCAATCTCATCACCAGTACTGATCAAAATCCCTGCATAATCTCAATCCACATATTAAAGAGAAACCATGTCATACTTAGAGTTTTGTATATGACTGAATTATGAGAGACTATCCTTTACAGTTGATATTTTTTCTTTACCTAAATGTATGGATCATAGGATTCAAAAGAAGGGATTTTTAATTGCACTGTTCAACTCATGTCCAGCTGAATAAAGCACATCCATGTCCACTTTTTCTCTTGGCAAGTACAAGAATTCACCCCCTTCAATTTTCTCAAATCCGCAGAGCTCAAGAAATTCGATGCCTCCTCGTAATTTGCCAACCCTATCCTGTAATCGAAATGTCAAAACAGGATTAAGTGTCATGAAACTACTTTTGGCCAAGGTATCCATGATAATTGCTTATAGAATTCTGAGAACATTTTCAAGAATCCTATCCAGTGGCGAAGCCAGAAATTTACTCAAGTATGTTCAAACTTCAAAGAAGTGAAAAAATGTCACGATAAAGGGTGTTCAGTATATGTTATGTACTTCTAAAATCTCATATCTTACCTATATATGCAGTGCAATTATTTGGCAAAGGGTAGTCAATTGACTACTCTTTAAGACATATAGCTTCGCCCATGATCCAATCGGTTTAACAAGATTCTACTTAGCTGATATAATTGTATACAATTAGGTGATGATAACACATAGCCAACCAACCAACACTCCCATACAGTGGCAAATGCAGAATTTAGACATTGTGAATTGAGAGAGAGTTCTGAAAGATATAACAAACTCTTATCTATAATTGTTCTTCGCACATGCATATAAAGTTCGACTCGAAGCATTGGATTCTGCCGAATTGGAAAGCCTGTGGTTGGATCCCCACTGCTCCCGTAGACCCTTTTGGGAACAACTCGAAACAACAGAAGGGGGAAAAAGGAGTGTCGGGTATTAAAAATGGATCAGGGTAATAGTCTTTATGGGGCTTGGGAGCTGACTTAGCGTTAAAACATTCTGATCCAAGTACTTAAATTGGGTTGGGATCCCCTCCAGTAAAGTTTGCTCTCAGTATCTTTCAATAGGGTTCTGATCCCTTGACACGTGTCCTGCTCACTATTGATCGACAAGATTTCTTTAATTAAAAACTAATTTAACCATGGTTATGTTTCTCCTTTCTCATGACTAACCTCCCCAGGTCTCTCAGATATTCTTCTTATTAAATCTAATTCAAACAGGCCATCCTTGCTAAACGAGTCCTTCATCTTCCCTTTTTTTGTTCTTTTCTTCTTGTTTCCCTTCTCTGATTTCTACAACTAGTGTTTGATAAATTTGCAGGGTTAATTAATGGGTGGTGAAGAGAGGAATCTTCTTAACAAACATCTGCACTTACCTCACCTTAATACCTATGAAAATACTTTTAAGTCTATTATGATCACCGTTATTTCCACTTTATTCGTTCTAAAATTTAAGTATAAAGAAGATGATTTTTTTCATTTTGCCTTACTGTTGGTAAGGATTTCCAATATCTACACACTAAAATTACGTTTTTCATAAAATATTTGATGAGGTATTTGTGTCGAAAAACGGAAGAAATAGGCGAAGAAAGATGCTCCAAAGGCGTTCTGCCAGAGTAGCCAACGGAGTTTTGTTGTCTCTGTTTCAAGAAGAGAGACGTAACCATGGTTAAATTAGTTATTGAAGTAAAGAAATCTTGTCCATCAACTAATGAGCAGGACACGTGTCAAGGGATCAGAACCCTATTGAAGGATACTGGAGCAAACTTTACTGGAGGGAATCCCAACACCTTAAACCTGCCTTCCACCCCTTCACTACTATAAGGAATTATATGAACTCGAGCTCTAACGATGTTATAGAAAGGAAGGATAACAGGAGCTTTCCTCTTGACTGGATTTAAAGGTTAGGGATAAGCACAACTTATAAGTAAATAAAAAGCAAAAAAAATGGCCACACTCGCTTTTAATTCATAAATACTCACCTGGAAAGCAGCATTACTGAGTCTAATTTTACGGTATTTCTCCTCATCTGGATTTGTTACCACATTCTTAGCATAAGTTAGCAGTGTGTTGAAAGAGCTCTTGACTTTGGCCTCATCATCCTAGTCCACCAAAGGAAAATCAACAAAAAATCAGTTTAAAACAATAAAAGATTGAAAGGACAATTCATTCAATTGTGGAACAAAGCCACACAAAGTAATAGTAGACTCGAATCATAGGCCATTTCAGTTCCTAAGTGTGTTTGTTGTTGGAAGACCCTTGTTATTGTATACTTCAAAAACTTCAGCGTTTTATTAAAGGTCCACTAGATCCCTTATGGCTCTAACTATGACTATGAGAAAGAAGAGAAAGTTGGACGTAAAATAGCAGAAACATTACCATGTGAGTCTGTTTGATAGTCCGGAGGCACTCACTCATCTGCTCTGCCTTTGTAGCTGGACTGACTGGCAATGAACTCTACAGCATTAATTTAAAAAGCAACTTGAGTAGGGACAAGCATGTCCGAATTGGATCAAAACCATATCCACAGATTTCAACAGCACAAATGCACACCTTTTCTTCCTCCAAAAGAGGTCTTAAGAGTTTCGCGAGAGCAGGATTTCGTGGTGGCAAACCAAACAGTTTTCTGGTTTCTGCCTGTGAAATAAATATATTTGTTCATCAGATGGCACTTGATTGATCTGGATGAGGTGTAACATGGTCATCAACACATTGGCTAAGTTGATCGTAAAAAGCAAGAATGTGCATATTCTGAATAAATATGTTTGTGCATGAACTGACATTCACCGATACATTTCACTTTCAAAGACAAAAAAATAAGAATAACAAACAAAAGAAAGATCCAAATCAAGAAAAAAACCAAATAGGATTACGTGATCCACATCAGACCTTACATTTTCCTAGATGTACCAAATCCTACACATTTACCAGCATCCTTGTCATTGCCCTTTTCGTTTTATAAACTTGGAACGACAAACAGCGAAAGATTAGGTTGCATTTTCTGCAAATGATCAACCTCATAGTATCCATTTTAAAGCTTCTGTTCGGTTACAGTTAAAGAATGCAAGTATTTGGTAATACACGAGTGGAGTGCATTACAGGTGCATAATGTGCCATAGTAAGAAAAATAAGGCAATAATTTGTTCGATAAGTAATCAAAGATTTTGTAAATGCTTGTACTAAGACAGTGCGACAAGGTGTAATTACAGGTTGTGCAGATCCCCTATTGTATCTAAAGTTGCATCATCATCCTGTACAATTACGAGGTTGCACCAAAAAACTAGCAAAAAAATACATCTTTGTTTAAGGCTATGGATATTTCTCCCATTGCCTTATAAAATTCTGCTATTTCTTTCAAGCCAAACAGTCCATCCAACGGCTTGAGGAATCGCATACCTCTCTTAAGGCAATAATTTGCATACTTCTGTTAAGAAGAAAATCATTGTTTAGTATCCAAGCAAACTCAGGAAGCCCTACCACCCCAAAACCAAACCATTAAAAGGTAAAAAGGAGTCAGCTTAATGCAAACAGGAAAATAACAAGTTGCCTGATAGATCGTATTGGAAATTTAAAAAGTCAATCTCAATCACAAAATTACCAAGTAATTAAAATTTGCTAATTTGCTAGTTAGTGTCTGTTTACAATACAGTAGAAGTAGCCAGAACAATACGATTTTCAGACATTACGTTTCAGTATTCCTTGACCTGGTGAATTGCAACTTCAGGTCACAACAGGTTACAAAGAGCAAAAATGCCAATGCAGCTAATTAAAAAATAAACCGGTAAAAATCTGACAGCAAAAGGTCAAAGCAGGATATAAGCTCACTCCCTGAGTAACACACCGAAAGGATAATTAATAGTGTGGGGAAAGTCTCACCCTAGAATGTTTACCAAAAATCGATAGGAAAAGTATAAGTTATCACACCTGAACGCAAAAGAATCTTTGTCAATTTGTACGAAATGCAAATTTTCATTTCTAGCCATTTAGACTGTCTTCCAACCATTTGGCAATCAGCATAACTTACTGACATGTTCTTAGCATAATCAAAATTCTTAGACACATTAGGATTTCTAACCTTAATAATTTCTTCGAATTGCTGACGAAGTTTCTCCCTGGCTCTTCTTTCTTCCTCTTCTGCCACCTCTGCCGTCTTGTCCTGAAATTTAGTATGCCCAGTCCTCTTTGCATGAAAATCAAACTCCTTCATAAATCAAAACCCAAAAGTTCCCATAAGCTGCATGTAGAAGCTATACCAACTATTGAACATAATACCGTAATTTAACTATTGGAACTCCTATCAAAACTAAGGCGTAGTTTGATTAGCAGACACACTATATACGAATTACAGTACATGGATCGTACTGCACCTTAAATGCTGGATTATTCAGTGGACTTGTACTTTTATTATGGGATATTTGTTTGATCCTATTAAAATATGGATATATGATGTATAATCTAAAACATGTGCTTTGTTTTAAATTGAAAGTTTGTTTCAAATAATACGCTCACCTAATATTACATTGCTTCATGTAATCTAGTATTAGCATGATACGCGATTAGACACAATTATGTAATATAATCAAAATTTAAATTAATCATCTCTTGTTTTAAACAGAAACCTTAAATTAAATCAGATGAATAAATTAATCCTGCATTCCTCCTCTAAACATGGAGCCTTTGATATAAACACTTTAATAATGTTATGACAAAAATGAGAGATGGTTAACTAAACAGGTAACAGTTTAAGGGAAGCTTTTTTCCATTTTACGAGGTCTTATGCAGGAATTGCAAATATATGCACTGTTATTTTATATCATATTTGCTATAAAATAATACAAATCTACATCATAATTGATGCAGGAATTGCTAATATCCAAACCAAAGAAAGGTAGCCAGACACCCAATACTAATGTGGAATATTCCAAGATTATTTCACGTAACAATACGACCAGTAAGAATATTAGGCCTAGATTTCCAAGAATTGCAATGGCAACATTCTCAAGCTATATCAATGGTTCAATTTTCATAGCAATACTTAGTAACTGGAATCATCAAAACTTAAAGTATTAGCTACAGAATTCAGCAGCACAACGATGCATATGTTCCCGAGCTATGTACTGCATTCAATTCTCATAACTGCATAACCATAACTATCAGCATCCCTAATTGCCATTAAAGTTTAGAATGTTAGGTGCAGTTATTCCCAAATTGCATCAGCTACATTCCAGAAGCTATATCAACAGTTCACTAGCATAGCTTAAACATTGAAACTCCCATTGAAATTCAGAGTATAAAGCATATTATTTCATCAAATTGCAGTGTCTGCATTCATAAGTTACTTATATCTACAGTTCATTGAATTGCTACGTCTACATCAGGGGCGGATCTACAATGTAAGCTATGGGTTTGGCCGAACCCAGTAGCTTTGGCCTAGACACTATATAAGTGTTAAAAACTTTCACTAAATATGTAAAAATATTAAATTTCGGACCTATTTATTAACACTCGAGATCGCGGTCCTAGAATTCCGAACCCATAAAGTTTAAATCTTGAACCCGCCTCTCATCTGCATTCATAAGCTACATCTAAAGTTTAGTTGTCGCATAGCATATATAACAATTATAACAACTAGAATTCCCGATTTTTCATCCAAAGTTAAGCTATTGTTATTAGTTATCATCAATTTAATCATTCCATCAACTACGCCTCAATCACAAACTTATCAAAAATATCTCATCCAAATTTTGAGTATCAGCCCTACATTCTCACAAGATATCATAATAATCTGAAGGAGTACACCTTAACTAATACAGTTTTTGAGCTCGAAACAACGAATTTCTTATCATGAGTTTAAGTTTTGTACCAAAACCGTGTATTAACTTTTTACGCTATCAGGTTAAGCTGCCTGCAATAACAGCTAACTGTTTAAAATAAGCATGATTTAGTAACTTGAAAATACAGTAAACAACATGCAATAACATGTTAAATATGGTAGTGTAAAAATTCTTTAAACTATTAGAGGCGGACAGAGGCGGATCCGGGATTTAAATCCTATGGGTTCAACTTTCAAGGTTTTAGCATTGAACCCATTATACTTTTAAAGTTATGGGTTCATATCTACTATTTTTGCAATTTTAATGAATTTTTCCTATAAATCTTTACTTCACGTCGAATGTTATGGGTTCAACTGAACCCGTCGGTTCAACACTACATTCGCCCCTGAAGGCGGAATCAGGATTTGAAGCTTACGAGTTCAGGATTCTAGTCATTTTAAGTTACTTGGTTCTAAAGTAATAATTTGTGCGTATTTAATCGATTTCTTAAGACAAGTACTTACTGATCTACACACTAGCTCCGTCCCTGAGTGTATATAACTTAAACCACTCAATTATTACAAAAACTTAGCGAATGATAAATAAGAATGAGGAAAAAGGCAAAAAAAAATATTACGGTTTTACAGCGGCAAGGTTTGCCGCAAACGGTGCAAACGAGGTGGCGAATTGGCTCTGTGGACTCGCAGAAGTTGGTGTGGGAAGTGTGCTTTACGTGCTGTTCTGCTTCTTCTACGGACATTAGCAGAGTTCCGCAGTCACCGCATTGCAATAATAATTTCTCTGCCGCCATTGCTGCTGCTCTCTCAATTTGGTTTTCTTAACCAACCGAGTTTTGGGTATTTATAGTTTTTGCACGTGACATCGCTAGCCACTTTTAATTGTTCGATTTAAAACATAGCCATAATTTACAATGTAGGTAAATTTTCGCCGGATTAGGCAAACTTTGGGAGATTTGCACAAATAGGATGATTTTAGGCCATTTTTTTATGTTTTGTCTCCAATTTAAGGAAATTTTACAAAAGTAACATTGGCGCTATACAACCGGAATAATGGAAATGGTTGTTGACAAACGTTAGACAAACGGATAATAAAACTTGATAGTAAGTAGTAGTTTTGAATTGGTCACTAATAACGTGTTTGGCCAAGCTTTTCGGAGAAACACTTTTGACAAAAATATATTTATAGCCTGTTTGGCCAAACTTCTAAAATCTGCTTATTTTGAGAAGTGTTTTTTTCAGAAGTACTTTTCAAAAAGTACTTTTGGTGAGAATCGATTTGTGTTTGACTAATTAATTTGAAAAGCACTTTTGAGCAGTAATTAGTGTTTGGCCAAGCTTTTGAAAACTGATTCTAAGTATATTTTTCTCAAAAGTGCTTCTCATAAAAGTGCTTTTGGAAAGAAACTACATTTTTCTGCCTCTCAAAAACTGCTTCTGCTTCTCCTCAAAAGTATTTTTTTTTCCTTCTAAAAGCTTGGCCAAACACCTAAAAACACTTTTGGCCCAAAAAAAAAACTTGGCCAAACATGCTATTAGAAGCAGTTTTCAAAAGTTTGACCAAACATTAATTACTACTCAAAAGTGCTTTTCAAATTAATTAGCCAAACACAAACTGCTTCTCACCAAAAGCACATTTTTGAAAAATACTTTTGAGAAAATCACTTCTCAAAATAAGCTGAATATTGTTGGATGGACAAACATGTGATTTTTAATTGTTTGCAAGTTTTATGATTTTTTTTTGTTTATGAACAAGCAAGCGAAAAGAAAATTTGCTCACTTTCCCTTCTTACCTCCCTAATTGTGGCTATGCTTTTATATTTTCCTTTATTTGCGTCAACAATAGAAAGAGGAATTTGGAAGTATGATTTTCTTGACGCACTTGTATGGAATTAACCCAAATAGCCCGTCACGTAATTGCTTAAGCTATAAATAGCCGATGAATGTATATTATAAGTATAATTCATGTTTTATATGTATATTACTGTATATAATTAATGTATAATCTATGTATACCGGCTAAAAAAGTAAATAATAAATATGGCTGGCTATTTGTGTTAAAATCCCATATAATCATAGAAATGCTAGCCATTTTTAGTAGGCGTTTGGACATAAGAATTGTAAAATTCGAAAAAATGGTGAAAATATTTTTCAAGTGAAAATAATATTTGAAATTTAGAGTTGTATTTGGACACAAATTTCAGTTTGGGTTGTTTTTGAAGTTTTGTAAGTGATTTGAGTGAAATTTTTAAAAAATAATTTTTTGGAGTTTTTCAAATTTTTGAAAATTTTCAAAAGGCATCTTCAAGTGAAAATTAGAAATTTTATGAACAAATACTGATTTCGAAAAAAAATATTTTTTTTTGGAAAAAACTTCCATCAAAATTTATGTCAAAACGGGTCCGTGCTATTTAAAACATAGCCGCAATTTATAATGTAGGTAGATTTTAACCGGACCAGGCAATTTGTACAAATAGGATTAATTTTAGGCCATTGTTTATATTTTGTCCCTATGTAAGAAAGTGTTTTAAAAAATAGCCTCGACGCTAGATGAAACTTAATACATATTGAATCAGGCACTAGTTTTAGTGGATGAATAAATTTCACATGTGTTGTTCACACATTTATTGAAGATCTAATTTTATTTTTTGGTCATAAACCAGCAAGTGTAAAGAAAATTTCATATGACCTTTTTTTTATATACATAAAAGATTTAATTTTATGCATGAGAGATATATTTTTTTACGCATAAAAAAATCTAAAAATATTATATTTTTAATTTTAAAATTGTAAAATGGTATAATGTACAAATAGGCCCCGTTAATATAAGGTTTTGTGTTCTCAGTAACTTAAAACAAAAGAAAAACTTGAAAAGAAAAGCTGCATAAATAGGAAATACTAATACTATATTTTTGCAATATTCTAATTCCTCTCAGCCTAGACACCCTTCCACACCCATTTCAAGAAAGTGATCAAACAAAAGTGGAAAAACCATTCGATCCAAATCCAAACACAACCCCCAAAAATAAGCAATAAACCCATCTTTCCCCTTTTCAATTTCCTTGATTCTCAAAACCCTAATTCCAATAATTCTCCTAAAATATTTTCTTGACTTCTCAAAATGGGATTTTGGGTACCTTAATTTTTCAAGATTTGAAGTACCCATGATGAAAAACCATGATTTTCAACTACCCTTTTTGAATTATTTAAAACTTCAATCAAAATCTTGTGGTTTTTTAGTTGTGAATGGAATCAAAGAAATTAGCTTTAATGCAAAATCAGGAAGACCAAAAAAATGTGAAGTTAATAATACAATGGGAAGATTATGAACAGGAATTAGCTCGTTTGTGTAGCCTCACATTTGCTCTTAATGAAGCTAAGCAGAAGAAACAATTGGTTCAGCAGAAATTACAGTCCCTTATACAGGTAAATTACTTTTTACTTTTTTTTTCCCTCTGAAGTTTGCTTGATTTGAAGATCATGTTGTGGTTGTTTTGAATCTTAGTGAAGAGAAAATGAAGTGAACATTAATGGCTAATCATAGGGGCAACAACATTTTTGGTGGACCTTAGTGATATTAATAAATTTGGATTATTTTCAATCGCAGGGTAGCAACATTCTTCATGAACCTTAGTGATATTAATTAAAAAAAAAATTCATTTTTTTTATGAGCTCACCAATACAATACAAGACGAGGCTGCGCGGTGTATGCTATTTCCTGATAATATCGTGTGAGTGTCAACCAAAAGCTTGATGTGGAGAAATACTCTTGAGAGTAAGGATTTCAGGATGAGTAGAAGTAAGACCGAATATACACTGCAGTCAACATAAGAAGAACAAAATCGAGGTGAGATTAGACGGGATTGCGATGCCTAAAAGCAAACAATTCAGATATTTAGGCTCGCTGTTCATAGAGAATAGAATGGAATGATAGATGAAAATGTGACACGTAGAATCAAAATCGAATAGTTGAAATGGAGAAGTGCTATTGGTGTGTTATGTAATAAAAGGATACCCACCAAAATAAAAGGTAAGTTCTATAGAATAGTTATAAGACCAACAATGTTATATGGAAGTGAATGTTGGGCCGTTAAACTCTAACGCATCCACAAGATGAGTGACGTTGAGGTGTGAATGCTAAGATGCATGTGCAGTCATAAAAAACTAGACACGATAAAATGAGAGAAGATCTCTTGAGATGGTATAGTCATGTCCCGCGTTGACAGCCAAATCCACATGTTTGAAAATGTGAAACTATGATTAATGAATATGTTAAAAGAGGACGAGGTAGACCTATAATCACTTGGAAGGAAGTTGCACAATGGAAGCAAAAGATCTATATGAGACATACCTATTAGTTGAGGATGTGCTTTAGTCATGTTAGTACTTTATTTATCTTTTGGAGCTTGTTTGTGTTTACCTTTTACTTCCAAACGATTATAGAATATTGCCCGATTGTAGACCGGAAAACAATCAATTAGGTCATCTTAATTGAACTTGGTTAGGTTTTCATGTTCCTATATGCCAGTTCTTTGCTTTTCTGAGTTCTTTTAGAAAACATAATTGATATGCCTTTATGATGCAAGGTGTATTAGCTAATATCTAATGCATGGTTTTAGTAAAACCTAAAAAAAAAACATTAACTTTTTGTTCTTCTCATTCTGTATTATGCTGAGAAATAATGGTAGGTGACTGCATGACTTTGACAGATTCTGGATATCATATTTTAATTTTGTCTTTCTGTATTTTCAACCTTATTTGGAGAGTGATCTATTGTAGATTAGGTTGTAAAATGCAGTGTAAAATACTAGGGTAAGGTTTTCAATGGATTGTTAGTTAAGTAATTGAGTCAGTACAATGAAAATGAGGAAGTTTCATTGTTTTTAAGTTCTTTATGCCCAAAGTTCAGACTACCAAGTCGATCTGTAATTCTCTTTCTTTGGTGTATATGTAAACTGATGTTGGATTACAGGGACTCACTAGATAAATAACAAGATCAGAAATTTAATTTTAGCTTCAATGTGATTGTGACGTTTGTTTTGTTTTCTGGTTCTATATGAACAAAAATAACATCTGAAACTTTTGTTATAATTGTTTGATCAACTTCGCTGATAGTTTAAGCTGTGAGAGTACTCTTTTTTATTTGTACTATATTTTCAACATGCCCCTCATGTGGATGTGTGTTTTATTTTCATGGACCAAGCATGTGGAATTTGTTTTTTTTTATTTATGATTGGTTGGGGTGAAGATTGAATTCAGAATCTTCTGATGACACCATGTTGAAATTTGTTTGTTGATAACTGTGATGTCCGGGCCACCTTGTGCCCACCTCAACTAATTGCGAAGGTACTTGCTACCTTCAACCAACACGAATACCGGGTAACTCTCCACCAAGGCCTGGCCAAAGAAGAAATCACCTAGTATCTTTATCTCCGCTGGGATTTGAACCTGAGACCTTATGGTTCTCAACATATTTCATTGACCACTAGGCCAAGTTGAATTATGTGATCACCTCATCTAAAAACTTAAGTTGTTAGAGAGGGCATACTTTTATTTATCTAATTATGTCTTCAACAACTTTGAGTTTTAACTTTTTAATTTTGAACTTGACTTCCAGTTGTAAAATGAACATAAGAATTTGGAACATCTCTTGAGAGTCAACTATTTTTCTTCTTTTTCGACATAGTGAAAACCACCCTCCAACAACCCCGCTGGGATTTGAACCTGAGACTTATGGTTCTCAACATATTTCATTGACCACTATGCCAAGTTGAATTATGTGATCACCTCATCTAAAAACTTAAGTTGTTAGAGAGGGCATACTTTTATTTATATAATTATGTCTTCAACAACTTTGAGTTTTAACTTTTTAATTTTGAACTTGACTTCCAGTTGTAAAATGAACATAAGAATTTGGAACATCTCTTGAGAGTCAACTATTTTTCTTCTTTTTTGGCATAGTAAAAACCACAACCCCCCCCCCCCCCCAAACGATGGCTGTTACCACTTTTCATCATTTCCTCCAACTTCATGATTAGAGGTGGAGGGTCTTGCCACTAGGTATCCCACACTAGGCTCTTGGAGATAACTACTTCAGACTTGACTAACCTCTCTTTTGATTTAAATGAGTTTAAGGTGCAACAAGAGTGTAAATTTGGATGACAATGTGCTCCTGATTGTGACATTTTATCAAATATTTCCACATTGTTTTGCTAAGTTATATGAAAAAGTAACGGTACCAAGGGAGATGTGTAGTCAATTATCACAGTTATATTCTTGTGGTACTATAATTTGAACATGGAGTAGCAAAGGAAAGTGGTTATTCTTCTTCTTTAGTCTTAGAGGTACAGCTGTTTCTCTTTCTCTATGGCCTCAACATTGTGTTGGTAAATTCCTGAAGGGAAATTAGATAAAAAGTTAATGTTGAGATTCATACTTTTAGGGCTCCCTCTCTTTCCCCTTTGTTCTTACCATTTTTGTGCAACTAAATTTTAGAGAAGTGGAGATAATAAGTTGCTTTTTTATGCTTTTGACTTCTATGTTTTGACACTGTCTCTCCTTTCCTTTTTATTTTTTGGGCTTTAATGAATTAGCCCGCTTGTTAGCGGGTGGCGATATGGTTTCCAGGTAGAAGCAGAATCACTGAGTCGTTCGAATGAGCTTGATGAGATGAAAGAAAAACTGGATTCTAGAAAATTGGTGATGGGAAACATGTCGATGCATTCTAAAGTTGTCAAAGAGAAAGTCAAGAAGCAAGAGGAGCAACTCAGTAATGACATCAGGTCACTGTTGGTTGCAGGGACTTCTCTTTCTGGAGCTAGCAAGCGCTTGCAGGTATCTTAGTATTTCAAAACTGTTTACTCCCCCCCTCCCCCTCTCTATATACATATATCTACATCACCTTCTATAAATGTGTTCCATCCCAAAAAAATGTTTAATGACCTGCTTTGCATTATTTGCAACCCATAGAAACCTTTATATGATTTTGAAATAGAGTGGGGCAATTGGAGATATGGAAAGCCTTCCAATTGATTCTTGTCAGATGATAAAGCCTGTCTTCGGAGTGGCTAGCGTTCCAGCTCCTTCAAATTGATTTACTCAACTGGTTTTCTATTGAATTCCTAATTGTGCTTCTTTAAGCACTTTTTAGCCGGATATATAAGGAATTTTCTATTGTTTAAGTGACACTGTTGGTTTATTCTGTGACGTCTCCTTTGATAGAGCTTGAGTGACACTCTATCTGTCCCTTTATTCCCCATACCCTCCTCCTTCTCGCCCCTCCTTTCTGCTTTAGCTTCGATGACTTTGGTGTTCTGAATTAAGAATATTTGTCAGATGAAAACAGTGTTGTGTTCGTCATGTCAAATGGAAGATTGAATCATAGAGCACGGAGACCAAAATATTCTGTTGTGCAATGGGTGTTTCAGCATTTTTTGATAGAAGTTTGTTCTAATCGGTGAAGGGCAAAGCATGGTACTTGGTTGTTGGTGAAATTGGATTATCTGTGAAAAAAGAATTATATTTTCTCTGTTGTCTAGAGTAGTTAATTGGCCTTGTCCTTTGGTTATTAAAAAAATTAGTTGGCCTTGTCCTGCATTTTTCTGGATGTTTCTCTATTCGCTGGTAATAGGGTTTTCATTTATTTTCTTCTGATGTATTACTCCCCCTTTGAGTACTTCACGGTGCCATTGGCCATCTGGACCACTGCTGGTTTCTGCTGTGGCCTGTGTTTTGCTGCTCCTTCGATACTTCGGGGCACCATGTTGACCACTATTGATTTTATTATGCTTTTTAGCACGGATTATCTTTCTAAGTTCCTTGTTAAGTTGAAAATTTTACATTGTTATCTGTCTGTCCTCTTGTTTTTCGTAACTTCACTTAACCATTCTCTAATTCCGAAAAGTCTCATTTTCTCCATGCAGGATGCAAGTAGGTCCTTTGCTGGAGAAAGGGGTTATGGTCATCTCAGAACTTTGCAGAGAGTATTCAGAATGAGACAACAGTATATGGTGTCTCAAGTTCAGCTGCTTTATCCTGTGAGGATTGCAATTGGACAGGCACCTGAGCAAGAACTTGAATTTTTCAACAACAGTTCCAACTCAGGTAATGGATCTTATGAAAAATGGATCTTATGATGACTTGTTTTGTCAATATTGCCACGTGTGCGCTCATGCATGAAAAATTTGAAAAAGGGTTGATTATCAAGGCAGGGTTTATCAAAAGATTTAGTTACCTTTTGATACTACATTATCACACCTTTCACTAGTTAGAAATAGGACCACAGTTGCGACCGAAAAGTCTTAGAGACAAAGGTTTAATAGCTTGGTCTGCTTCTTTTAGTATCAAACTTAAGATCATTGTGACGTGGCTGCTACTAGAGTGAATTTGAAAGCCTAACGTATGGAATGCTAGGCAAAGTCCTTGTTTCTTGCCTGGTATCTGGAATAGTTTCTTTTGTTGCAGCATTAATTGGACCTAAATTCTCCTTGATCCTTGCATTAAGGCATTATGTCGAGCAAAGTTGAAGACGTACACACAAGTGTTCGCACAAGAATCTATTCATTTGTCCTGAGAGCATAATCTCTTCGTTAGTGCGGATCGTTCTTGTTTGCTTTTATTGATCCATTTATCATAATAGAATTTTGAGTGGAGTTATAGTTGGAAGTGATATAACTAAAGGAGAAAATGTATCGAGGATCAATTTTTCTTAGTGAACATGGGGTGTATAAATATGAAGAATACCTATTTATAGGTATAAGAGCTACTCTAAAATATACCTACCTATGAAGACAATCCCACAAAGATGTGGGTAGTTCAGTGCATTAGTGCAGTGATTCCAGTCTTGAGCTCAAGATATTCAGTGTATTGAATATTCAATAGTGGTTTGCTCATAGATAGTTATGATGAAACTGTTGCCAACTTAGTTGAATGCTGTGGACACCTATATAAAGAGTTTCGTAATACCTTTCTCCTTTAGTTTGAATGCATCTAGGGCTACTCATTTTCATTTCTCCCCAATAACCTGACCTAATGTTGACATTCTATTTCTTTTCATTGGTTTGTTTTCGGGCTTCATTTTAAGAGAATCCATGGGGTTTGTTCTTTTTTGATCTTCCATGATCCTGCTCTTTTCTGTCATTTATCGACTCTCCCGCCCCTTTACCAGAAGCTGCATCAAGAACATCTCCACCTTGGCTGTGACTCAAGTTTCTGATGTTGGCCATCCAAGTTTGGAAGCTCAGTGCACTCTCCTGAGAAAATTTCACCTCTGTTCCGCGAAGCCTAAAGGCTATTGATTTGCAGATATTCATGAATTTCAGGAATGGATTCTAGTTGCTTAATTCACATCCTAGAAGAATCCTGCTTTGTCCTTTGGATGCAGTGATGCATATCATTGTTCTCTTTTTGTTTTGATCAGTTGATACATATCATTATTCTTAAGATGTCGTAAAAGTAAATACCTTAATTTTTGTTTCATTAGGTTTTGAGGAGGATTTTATAGCTGATGGTTCGAGTACTCTTAGTCTTGCTTCATTGGATGTCATATCTTAGAAATAGTGGTGCCTTCTTGCCTAATCTACCAAGTATTTGGTAGTAATGGTTTTTTGTTGTTTTGATCATATGTTAAAAATGCAAAGAAGCAACCCAGAGTAGATAGTATCGAATAAACAAAGCAAACACCCATCTAAGTTTCCTTTATTGCCTTTTCAGGTAACTCTGCTGGGTCCAAACCTTTAGACCAAGGAGCCTTGACCATTGCAGGTCTGCATTTAACTGTGTTCACGAAGATGAGTTTCTTTACTGATAAGAAGGAGGTTCAGAGGTCTGCAACTGCCCTGGGATATGTTGCACACGTGTGTTCTTTCTCTTTGCTTCACAACCTCTTTGTCTTAAATTGTATTTTTTTTTTCATTTTGGTTGTTTCATATTAATGTAGTATTTCTTAAGTTGTCCACTTCTCTGTGTCTTCTCTGTGTGTGTATTCATTTGCCTTGAAAGTCATTCAATTTCTTTCTGTGGAATACACCAATGGAAATTTTACCGAAAAAGGGGGAAATTGCCAATGATGCTTTGGTTCCCTTTTTGTCATTTTGTTGATCATTGTTTGTAATTTAACATTATTCTGCTAGTGTATATCAATCTAGCTTATCGATCTTCATGCAGGTGGTCGCACTTATTGCATCTTACTTACAAGTTCCTCTACGTTATCCTTTGAGGTTAGGAGGATCTCGATCATATATCCGTGATTATGCACCTTCAATAGAGCCTTCATCATCTGATTTAACATCTAGTTCCTCAGTTTCCGCAAATTCAAGGCCCGTGGAATTTCCTTTATTTTTAGAAGGCCAAGATTCAACAAGAGCGGCTTATGCTGTATTTTTGCTGAATAAGGTCTGCTTTTTTATTCTCTATCTCTGCATATTTTTTCTCACGGCCTTGTAAGAGTGTTTAAAATCCATGCACGAGAGAGAAATTAATTCTCCATGTACTGTCTTTTCAGTCAATTGTACGATGCAAACTGCTAAGTGTTCAATGGAATTGGATCTCTGATGCCACTTGCATTTTTTATTAGATATCCGTCTTTTGAATGTCGGTCTGGAAATTAATCTTGGTATATTTGTGGAAATTGCCTTGAAGCATAAGAAGAGAAAGTTGTAAAACAGTCTCCTTTCCCTGACATATCTGTCCAATTTGATTCCGAGATGCTAATGAAGCGTGGAGTCATAGTATTGTTATCCACCATCAATGAGACGCTATGTTATGTGATCTTCTTGACGTAACTTTGCTCTCCTGTAACATTGAGAAATAATAAGTTATGATCCCATGAAGAAACTTAGAAAGCCAGGTGGAGGCACTCCTTTGTATATAGGGTCTCATTTTGTAACCTTTTAATAGTAAAACCATTTTGCAGGATTACTACTGATTAGCAAAATTTACACTTCCAGAAAAAGAGAGTGGAATTTGACTATTGTTCCCTTTATTTTTCCACTTTCCACGTGCCCAGGACAAATTATTTTGCACATGTTAGTAGATGCTTGCACATGTTAAGGTCTGCGTACACACTACCCTCCCCAGACCCCACTTGTTGTTGTTGTAGTAGATGCTTGAGATTGTCAATGAGGTCTTTCAGCTTCAGTTCTTGCCGTTCATACACTTTGACTTTTGTTGGTGCAATAAAATGACTTGTACAAGAAATCTTGTGAAGTTTGCTGACATGCATTAATTTTTTGTTTTTGGTATTTTTGGTTGAAGTTAACATTGGCAAGTTTAATTTGCGGACAGACATTAATTTTGTTTGTTTTGCTTGTGGTTCAGCTCTTCCCCGGACCCCGCGCATAGCGGGAGCTTACTGCACCGGGCTGCCCTTTTGATATTTTTGGTTGAAGTTAACATTGGCATGTTTATTTTTGTTATGCAGGATTTAGAGCAACTTCTGAATTATATTGGCGGCAGAAGTTTAGGGCCAAGACATGTACTTGCTAATTTGAAAGAGCTTCTTAGGACAATCCTTTCGCCCGAGTATATAGACACATGATTGTGAGATTTAAGTTCATGTAAAAATGTACATCATTGTTATTTTTTTGCAGGTGCCAAATTTTCACATACAGCACCTTGCCTCATACCCTTTGTCTGATCTATATATTAAAGACATTGAATCCTAAAAGAATTGTAATGGTTTTGTTGGTTATGCAATTGTATCTCTATCATTAAGGGTGTACGCAGTAATTTTTGTAAGCGGTGTCGAAATTTATAGAATGGGAATAATAACTTTAATTTATCATACTTTTAGCAAGAAATAGCCTTAGTCCATTGGTTTTGTTGAACTTTAAGTTAGAAAAGATCTCGAGTTCAATTCTTCTACTTCATCACAGTTTTTAATCACACAGGCTCTTTCAAATATTTACAAAAAAGATGTGCTATTTGAGATTTGAACCTCAGACATCTTTGAGCAAAATAAAAAACATAACCAACGCCGAAAGACAATTTATGTCAAGTTGTGTTATTTTTTCCTACTTATCCGTTTTCTCACAGTATATATTAATACATATATTTACTAAAATTTTCCGACGAAGCGGTATTCCATGACACAACTTCATTAGGCGTGCATCCGCCCTTATTTATCATGGCTTCTATATTACTGTATTCATTTTTCATTATTGTTTGTGCTTATGCTTTTCTTGAGCCGAAGGTATATTGTGCTCTATAATTTATTTATTTATACGTTATTGTTGTTTCCAATATAAAAATATTAGTGTTTCCGTAAAGCAAAACTCTAGGTCCGCCATTGGTGCAAGTTGTACTTTTTTTCTTATTTATTTTCAAAATATTAGCCGTTTAATTATATTTTCCAAAATGCACTATTAAAAGTTTCCAACTTCTTATAAGTAGCTTATTTTTCCTTATTTTCTTTGTAAGACTTTGTCCGCACACACCCAATATCATATTGACCTCTCAAATGACTATTTCTTTTCTTCCATCCTTTCAGCGATTCGCAAAATTAAAAACTTCATATGAGAATATTTTTTCACCACTAGCAAGAGCACAATGTTAATTATTTTTGGATGTAAATTGGACCCAAAAAGAGTTATAGTTTGGTTGTACACTTCTTCAATTTCTCTACTAGTTTTAACGAGTTTCAAACAAGTATGATTTTCTAATTGGCAGGTGCAAGTAATAATAATAATAATAAAAAAAAAATATATATATATGTGTGTGTGGGGTTTTCTACCCGGTGTCCGGTACTCACATTGGAGTCGGATTATATCCAGATTCGCGCCACGTAGGGCCTCATTCGGGGGAAGTGCTCCCTACTTTTCCAACCAGAGCTCGAACCCGAGACCTCTGGTTAAGGGAAGAGCAGCCCCATCCGCTTCACCACATCCTTTGGCGGTTGTTTCCCTATATGTTTACTCGTAGATATGAATTTTAATACATTAGATGAAAATATAAATTGATTAATTACACAAATAGCCGGTCGAATTTACTGTTTATATTTTTTAGCCAGTATACATAAATTATATATAATTATACACATATTATATATGGATTATAAATATGATATACATTCGCCGACTATTTTAAGTTTAAGCGTTTGGGTAGACGCTTATTTAGGTTAATTTTTCTTTAAACTTTGTGTATCAACCGATACAAATGAGACATAAAAACTAAACATTAACTCATCAAAATTGGAAGATTAAGGCAAACAAACAATAGCTGATTTAATGAGTCATTCATTGTTTCAGTGTCTGAATTAATTCATACTTACTGTCATGGGCGGCTTTCCAGCCATGCCCCATGACCCCTTGGACGCGCCCCGTGGCGTCCTGGCCAGCCTCCCAACGCCCGTCGCCACGGTCGGCCCCGTGGTCTCGGCAGCTCCAAGTGACAAGCGCGCATGTGCCTCTGTCGCCCCACCGATAGCCATCGCCAGCGCCCAGCCACAGGCAAAAGCCAACAGCGCCGCGCGCGCAGACAATGCCGCGCGCGCAGACCCTGATGCTAAAGACAAAGTTGCTGCCAACGGACTTGCTGCTGCTTTGTAGAAGACTAAGTCCTTTTCATTGTAAATATAGAGTAGTTTTGCTGCATTTTCTTTAAGTGTGATTTTCCAGCTTTCATAGGTCTAGTCATGTAACTTTGGTTTATTTTTTTAAGCATTATTAAGGGGGACCAAGCAATCAAAACTTTCAAGCAAGCAAACAATTCTCTGTACTGGTGTCTCTCCCCCCGACACCGTCTTGTTTTCTGTAATAGCTTTCATTCAATGCAATCAAGCTTTCTTTCATTCTCAATTCTCTTTTCTGCTCTCTTTCAATTGCTCATGACATTGGTTTTCCCGTACGACACTGACAATCTAGTCTAGCGTACGGAGGGGACCTCAGTTGGCGGACATCAACCGTACTGACATCAGTTGCCTAGCCTTACGTCGCCCTTCCAAGGAACTTCAAGAAGGCACCGCGTAACAGTTGGTATCAGAGCCTAGGCTCGACATCGGACGAGGGATTACATTGCAATTACCACCATTTCTGACCATGGTGAATTATGGGGATCGCATCGCGACCCTTGAGGGAACAGTTGACGCATTACGGCCCATCGTGGAAATGGTGCCCGATCTAAAGACCAGCCTAGTGCAAAGGTTGTACGACCTGGACCGCAGACTCATCCAGGCCGAAGTTGACATAGAAAACATCAGCCGCGACTCTGAAGGAGACCGGAAAATAGCAGCCACAGAGGCAGCTGAAATTTTTGGTAAATTTGAGGTCCTCCAGCAGGAGCGTGCCGAGGATTTAGCCAACAGGGAACAAGAGGCAGACAGGGTGACTGCCATGCAACAAACCATATACAACTTGACAGGCCAGCTCAATGTTGTCAATGCTGCTTTACAAAGCCTACTTCGAGGAGGCGGAAACCAATTTGGGGGTGGTGTGAACCTCGCCCCCATGGCACAAAAGCTGAAAATTCCTGAGCCAAAGCCATACAGTGGAGCTCGGAATGCCAAAGAAGTGGAAAATTTCATTTTCGACATCGAGCAATACTTCGATGCTGTGGGAAGCCTAGAAGAAGCTAAGAAGGTAGCAACTGCTACCATGTATCTTCAGGGTGATGCCAAACTCTGGTGGCGGGTGAAGTACGAAGCCATCAAGGCAGGTGAAGATGCCCTCGAGACATGGGCGGAACTGAAGGCAGCCATACGCCTACAGTTCTTCCCTGAAAATGTTGAGTACAATGCCAGGAGAAAGTTGCGGGAGCTCCGCCAGAACAAATCAGTGCGAGATTACGTGCGGGAATTCTCCGCGCTCATGCTGAACATCCGTGACATGGGGGACAAAGACAAACTCTTCACCTTCCTGGAAGGGTTGAAACCTTATGCCCGGATGGAGTTGCAGAGACAAAGGGTAGACACGTTGCCTAAGGCAATCCAAGCAGCAGAGTGCCTTGGGGATTACCAAGTGGAAGCCCGGAAGGATAAGCCTCAACAGCCTGTCCGAGGAGGATACAAAGGGGGCCAACCAAACACTAGTGGCCCTAGCAGAAGTGGAGGAGACCGGAGTGCACCAAAATCCAAGGCTCCCTCTTCCGGCAGTACTAGTGCTGCATCTAACAACAATGATCGGGGGAGGAAGCCCCCCTCAGGATGTCGCCATTACGGCGGACCACATTGGAATAATGAATGTCCACATGCACAGATGAACGCCCATCAAGCTTTTGAGGATGGGACGGATGACGACGCCGATGATGCGGAGCAGACCGAGCCAGTAGGTGCATTCAATGCAATTGTTGGCTCCATTTCTGAGCCCTTAGCGGGAACCAGTGCCGGTATCCGTAAGAAGAAGGACCCCTGTCCAATTGCCAGGAAAGGAAATAAGAAGGTGAATTTGAGGACTCCTCCTCATCAAGAGAGGACCCTAATGTTCGTTGACATGAAGGTAAATGGCAAGCCCATTCGGGCAATGATAGACACGGGTGCCACCCACAACTACTTAGCCTCGACTCAGGTGGAGCGTCTTGGACTAGTTGTAGGAAAGGGCAAAGGTCGTGTGAAGGCTATCAACTCACCACCTCAACCAGTGGGTGGAATAGCCAAAGAAGTACCAGTGAAGCTTGGCCCTTATGAAGGAAAGTTCAACCTGCGCGTAGTGATCATAGATGACTTTGAGTTAATCGTGGGGTTGGAATTCCTGAGACAGACCAATACCATGCCCGCACCGTATGCAGACATGCTACTGATGATGGGGGCAAATGGGGCCAAGCCCTGCATTATTCCGTGCATTCCCATGAAGATGGTAGCCGAGAACATCTCGGCCTTGCAGTTGAAGAAGGGGGTAAAAAGACATGAACCCACGTTCCTGGCTACCCTCTGCATGGAAGATATAGAACGCTCCTCGGGTCCCATTCCTGCACCCGTGAAGGAGTTACTTCTGGAATTTGAAGACATCATGCCACAAGACATGCCAAAGCGTCTTCCGCCTAGGCGAACTGTGGACCATGAGATTGAGTTGGTGCCGGGTGCGAAGCCACCTGCCCGGGCGCTATACAGAATGTCACAACCCGAACTCACCGAGCTTCGGAGACAATTGATGGAAATGCTAGACACAGGGATCATTGTGCCCTCTAAGTCCCCATACGGGTCCCCTGTGCTATTCCAAAAGAAACATGATGGTAGTTTATGACTCTGCGTGGATTACCGGGCTCTAAACAAAATCACCGTGAAAAACAAGTACCCTATTCCGCTAATGGAAGACTTGTTTGATAGACTGGGTGGTGCGACGGTATTCACCAAAATAGACCTGAGGACAGGTTATTGGCAAGTTCGGATTGCAGATGGTGATGAGCACAAGACGACCTGTGTGACAAGATATGGGTCGTACGACTTCCTGGTTATGCCCTTTGGCTTGACTAACGCGCCAGCCACATTTTGCACCTTGATGAACCAAGTCTTCCGAGAATACATTGATGAATTCGTCGTGGTTTATTTGGATGACATTGTGGTATATAGCCAGACACTAGAAGAACACCTGGAGCATTTGCGGAAGGTCCTAGCCCGATTGCGGGAGCACGAATTATATGCGAAGCTATCCAAGTGCTCCTTTGCTCAGAAACAAATTGACTTCCTCGGACATGTCATCGAGGAAGGGAGGATCAAGATGGACCAGCAGAAGATTCAGGCCATTACAGAATGGCCGCCTCCTAAGGATATACATGCCTTGAGGTCGTTCCTTGGCCTATGCAACTTCTATCGGCGGTTCGTGAAAAGTTACTCCCTCATTGCAGTGCCGCTGACAGAACTTCTCAAGAAGGCCACCCCGTGGGATTGGGGCCCCAAGCGGGCAGAGGCCTTCGACGCATTGAAGATGGCTATGTCTAGTAGCCCAGTCTTGGCCCTCCCTGACTTGGCCAAGCCATTCGAAGTGCAAACGGATGCCTTCGACTATGCACTTAGTGGAGTATTGCTACAAGAAGGGCATCCCGTAGCGTACGAGAGCCGAAAACTGAAGGATGCAGAGCGGCGCTATGCCGCCCATGAGAAAGAATTATTGGCTGTCGTTCATTGCTTACGCCTTTGGAGGCATTATCTACTGGGAGCCCCATTCGTGGTCAAGACAGACAACACAGCGGTTAGCCATTTCATGACCCAGCCAAAGCTGAATGGACGACAGGCTAGGTGGCAGGAACTCCTAGCAGAATTTCACTTCAACCTGGAGTACCGAAGTGGAAAGACCAATCATGTTGCTGATGCACTCAGTCGAAGAGCTGATCTAGCATCGATGTGTGTACTCGCCGCCCTAAAGGGAAGCGAAGTAACCACCACCATAAAAGACCAGATACAAGATCTACTCATCAAGGATCCTGCTGCACAGTATTTGGTTGACTTGGTAGGACAGGGCAAGACTCGCCAGTTCTACACCGAAGATGGGTTCCTGAAGGCGAAAGGGAACCGACTTTATGTTCCTAAAGGAGGAGATTTGCGACGGACTCTTCTTGCAGAATGCCACGATACTTTGTGGGCCGATCATCCCGGCGAGGAACGCACCATGGCATTACTTCGCCGTGCATATTATTGGCCTCAAATGGTCGATGACGTCGCTCAGTATGTGAAGACTTGTCTAGTATGCCAGAAAGATAAGTCAGACCGCTTGACGCAGGCAGGGCTCTTGGAACCACTTGCTGTACCAAAAAGACCTTGGGAAAGCGTTTCCTTGGACTTTATCACCGGATTGCCCAAGGTCGGAGATCTCACAACTATCTTGGTTGTAGTGGATCAGTTTTCCAAGTATGCTACCTTTATAGCAGCCCCACAATATATATCAGCAGAAGATACAGCTCGACTATTCTTCTCTCATGTCGTCAAATATTGGGGCTTACCTAAAGACATTGTTAGTGATCGCGACTCCCGCTTCACTAGCAATTTTTGGACCCAACTCTTTAAGTGCCTCAGGTCAAAATTGAGTCATAGCTCAAGTTTTCATCCGCAATCTGATGGCCCGACGGAGCGATTCAATGGCATGCTAGAGGAATATCTCCGGCACTTTGTGACCGGATCGCAGAAGAATTGGGTGAAGCTTCTGGATGCTGCTCAACTGTGTTTCAATTCACAAAAGAGCTCAAGTACCAACAAAAGCACTTTTGAAATTGTTACCGGACAGCAACCGCTACTCCCACACACAGTGAACGCACCAAACATGTCAAAATCTCCTCGGGCTGCTAGCTTCTCAAAAGAATGGAAGCAAAATTTGGAGATAGTGCGGAGCTATCTTGTCAAAGCCCAAAAGCGGATGAAGAGGCACGCTGATCAGAATCGCCGCTTCGTGGAATACCAGGTGGGAGACAAAGTGATGGTTAAAATCCCAAAGCGGTACTTGTTTGCAGGGGTCCATGACCCTCGCCTATTGCAAAAATATATTGGACCCTTGTCCATTGAAAGGCGCATTGGGAAAGTTGCATACCGGGTGGATACCCCAGCTTGGTGGAAAATCCATCCTGTTTTCCATGTCAGTCTCCTGAAACCTTTTCGGGAAGATATGGAGGATCCTTCACGAAGCCAACTCACAATACCAAGTATTCGAGGCCCCAATTCAATCGGGAAAAGGCGTGCTGAAGCTATTCTTGATGATAGAGTGATTCACGCCTCAAGAAAAGATCACCAGGAGTTCTTGGTGAAATGACAGGGATGTGATGCAGAGGAGAATACTTGGGAAAGGGGAACAAACCTCAAAGCCTACAAGAGCCTGATTGATGATTACCTTGCAAGGAAGGCGCCGAGGACGTCGCCAACTCAGGTGGGGGAGAATGTCATGGGCGGCTTTCCAGCCATGCCCCATGACCCCTTGGACGCGCCCCGTGGCGTCCTGGCCAGCCTCCCAACGCCCGTCGCCACGGTCGGCCCCGTGGTCTCGGCAGCTCCAAGTGACAAGCGCGCATGTGCCTCTGTCGCCCCACCGATAGCCATCGCCAGCGCCCAGCCACAGGCAAAAGCCAACAGCGCCGCGCGCGCAGACAATGCCGCGCGCGCAGACCCTGATGCTAAAGACAAAGTTGCTGCCAACGGACTTGCTGCTGCTTTGTAGAAGACTAAGTCCTTTTCATTGTAAATATAGAGTAGTTTTGCTGCATTTTCTTTAAGTGTGATTTTCCAGCTTTCATAGGTCTAGTCATGTAACTTTGGTTTATTTTTTTTAAGCATTATTAAGGGGGACCAAGCAATCAAAACTTTCAAGCAAGCAAATAATTCTCTGTACTGGTGTCTCTCCCCCCGACACCGTCTTATTTTCTGTAATAGCTTTCATTCAATGCAATCAAGCTTTCTTTCATTCTCAATTCTCTTTTCTACTCTCTTTCAATTACTCATGATATTGGTTTTCCCGTACGGCACTGACAATCTAGTCTAGCGTACGGAGGGGACCTCAGTTGGCAGACAGCAACCGTACTGACATCGGTTGCCTAGCCTTACGTCGCCCTTCCAAGGAACTTCAGGAAGGCGCCGCGTAACATTACTTGGGCAACGTATTTTATGGTATTGTTTGGTATACGCGTGTGACCACCTAATTTTTGATTATATTTAAATTTTTATCATCTTCTAATATGTAAATAATTTTAAAATTTTAATATATATTTTTTAGTTTTGTTACACTTTTTTTTATATAGGGTAAAAATTAATAATAATTTAAAAGGTCAATTATTATTATTTTTATTTTAAAATAAAATGAATTAAAAACCGAAAAAAGTTAAATATTTTTTTTAAAAAAAAATCGGATGGGAATTAAAAAATTGTAAAATTAGAAATATAGAATTAAAAAGTAAAAGTAGGTGGAAATTGTTTAATAAAAAGTAAAATAAAGTGAAAAATTAAAAAATAAAAGTAAAATAATGTGGAAATTAAAAAAATAAAAAGTAAAAGAAAGTTGGAATTAAAAAATAAAAGTAAAGGTAGCTGAATTTTTTTTAAAAAAAGTAAAAGTAAGTGAAATTAAAAAAAAGAAAAGTAAAATAAGTGGGAAATAAAAAAAGAAAAGTAAAAAAGTAGAAATTTAAATATAATAAAAGTAAAAAAATGGAAAATTAAAAAATAAAAGTAAAGGAAGGTTGGGAAATTATTTTTGTTTTAAAAAAGAAGAAAAAAGGGAAGTGTGAATTGTTTTAATTAAAAAATAAAAACAAATAAAAAAATAAAAAAACAAAATCTGAAAAAATTTCGAATTTTTTTTCTATAAATAGAAAAGAAATATGATGAAAAAAAAGGAGAGAGAAGGAGAAAAAAATAGGGAGGAGGGAATTGAGAGAAATATTTTTGCTTATTCTACGCTAAGAGAATTTCTATTCGTGTCATTCTTTCTTCGGCTTTCTTTCGAAAAATCTAGCAATCCATCACCAAACTCTAACCCCGAAACCAACTGGAAACCAAGCTAAAAAGCAAGAAAAAACGAGCCGAAAATCCAGAAGAACAATCCCCTTTTGTACAGAAAATAACAGCTCCAAAGTTGAGTCATCGAGTTCGAGCTCCGTTTGTCGATTTTGGTCGAGGCTCCATTTGCATCCTTGTCCATTATCCGAGCTTCAAAACAGTCTTGTAAAGGTCAATTTCTCCCATCATTGTTTTGTTAAGATATTATGCTTGAATATATAATTTGATCTTATTTAGTTTCATGAAGATTGAAATATTTTTCTATATTAATTGTTAAGTCTCATTAGCTTTGTTAAATTTTATTACTTTCTTGTTTGATTAACATGAAGATTGATGAAAATATAATTTTTGGGCACGTAGTGAATGTTTGAACTTTGGGGATAAAATTCATGTCTGCTAGTTAAAATTAAAAAATGAGATTTGGACTTTAAAAAAAAAAGATGATTCGGCCCGGTGATTGGGCTTTGCTTAATGAAGCATGTACTACTGCAATTGGATAGTGGAGTAGCTTGATGAACTAGTAACTAGGCATACTCATTAATTGACTTTTAAAAGCCAATTGTGCTATGATCAATTTTAAGTTATTTGGGCCAGAATAATTAAGAGCAAAAGCTGATCCTTTTTCACAATTGATTTCATAATTTATCGCCTCACAATAATCTCAAAATTAGTAATTGAATAATATTCGAACATCGTAGCTTGCTTTAGGCGCGATTAATAATAAATTATCATGACTATGGGTACGGTTCCTGTGGCATAGTCATGATACGTAAACCCCAATTCAAGTGCGCGTTTCACGCGACTTGACCATAACTTCAAATAATAATAAAAATAAATATGTTGCAAATCACAGATACGTTTCACGTGGCACAGTTTGCAATGTGTATAAAAACAATGAGTGCACAACATCGTGACTTGTTCAAATAATTTTCATAAATATTAAAAGCGGTTAAAAAGTAAAAATGCACGATAAGTTTAAAACATGTAATAAGTCAGATAATTAGGACAAATATTAATTGTTAAGCGACCGTGCTAAAACCACGAAACTCGGGAGTACCTCACACTTTCTCTCGGGTTAACAGAATTTCTTACCCGATTTTCTGTGTTCGCGGACCGTAAAATAGAGTCACTTTTCTCGATTTGGGATTTTAAAATAAACCGGTTTCTTGGGACACCATAACAATTATTCCAAGTGGCGACTCTGATTTAAATAAATAATTCCATCACGAATAATGTCACTTTAATTGGAAAAACTCCCTATCCCCCGAAAAAGGAGGTGTGACAGCTCTGACGACTCTACTGGGGACACGAACCCAGAATCTCTTGTTCAGGGTTTAGAATTCGAGTTTAGAATAACTGTTATACTTGATTTTTTTTTATTATCTGATTTTTTACGTGTTTGAGGCTAATGTGCTAAATGCCGCCTTTTACCGCTTTAATATTGTTTGAACTGTATATAAAAATGTTGCGAAACCCTTCTTCTCTCTGAGTTTTCTAAATCTTCCGGGAAGTGCACGTTGGTGTGACTTCTTTTCTGTTAGTGTCATACCCTAATTTAGAACGAGGATCGGATCAGTTACAAAGCTGGATGGCCTTTTGGTTACCGGTACGTTTCTCCTCCCCTCCCCCCGACTCGAGTTGTCCGCTCGGGTAAGCCAGGTCTAGAACAATACACCCAGGTTTTAAACATAGAATGACATAGCCTCATGCCAGATCCCTAGTAGGTACGTTTATTTGCATCACGTGCATTTCACTTTGGGGACTCAACACAGGGGTTGGGTCCGTCTAGGACAGGTGTACCCAATTTAAAAGACCATCCTGATGCATTTTACGTGCTACTTGTGCATTTATTTGTTTCGTCTTGCATGTTGATCGACTTCTAGAATAGGAAAATAAAATCAAGAACAACCAAGAGTGAGATAGGAGAGAAAACACATTGTTCTGAAAATCCTGGTATTCAAAATATCCTGAAACTCTGTCGAAATTTTGAAAAAAAAAGAAGAGAAAAAGTCATTTCAAAATAAGTCATATTTTTCAGTTGCGTCAAAACTTACCGAATTACGCGGGTCTGATTCTCAACGGATGTGAGATACGTAGGCAAATCTCATAGGTTCCGGCCCCCAATTTCTTTCTTTAAAAAAAGAAATCCATAAAATATTTTCCTTTAATTTCTTCTTTAGGAGTCTTTTCATAGAAAATCCCAACTAAATAATAATAAAAAAATTTTAAACCCAAAAATATTTTCTTTGTAGAAGTCTTTCTTTCGAAAATTTCGAATAAAAAAAAAAATTCTAAATCCAAAATATTTTCCTTGTTAGGAGCTTTTTGCGGTACGATTTTTTTTAAAAAAGTGATGAATAAAAAAAAAGAGTTAGCTTAGTTACTTTATTCATGATCTGACCGAACTGCGCGAGTGTGATTCTCACCGGATGTGAGATACGTAGGCAAACCTCATCGATTCTGACCCTAATTTTCAAAAAACAAAAAATCAAAAATATTTTTCCCTTTCCTTAATTCCATCTTTAAAATTCTTTCCTTAGAAAATCCAAAAAAAAAAAAACTAAATCCAAAAATATTTTCCTTCTTTTACGAAGTCTTTCATTAAAAAAAAAAAGAGAAAAAAACAATTTCAAATCAAAATCAAAATTTTTTTCTTCCTTCTTTAGAATTCCTTCTTTATAAAAAAAATTCAAAATTCCATAAAAAATAATATTTAAAAGTCTTTATAAAATTAAAAAAAACATGAGTCAGCTATTCCCGATCTTCCCGAACTACGCAAGATCTGATTCATGCGGCGTCATGATACGTAGGCAATCCTCATCGGATTCGATCATTGACATCAAATAAATAGAGTAAAAAAAAGGAAAAGAGAAGAAAGAAAAGAGTGACAAAAATAACAAAGAAAACAAAGAGCGAAAAATAAACAAATAAAAAAAAAAGAAAGCAAGAGTGAAAAATCCAAAAAGAGAACTCTGTGTCTAGTTTGACAAAGAAAATCGCGGAATGGTTTTGTGAATATGCTGTAAAATGGTGCGAGCAAGCCGCCAGGGTAAAGCCTCAAATTGACGAAGCATAAATGGTTACAGTCTTCCAACAGGCCCAACAAGCGGACTACTTCCAGAACATGATGTCCGATATAGGCAATCCGTTCGCCGAGACTATCAAAATTGGGGAGATGATCGAAAATGATTTAAAAATGGGCTGAATCTTGAGTCATGCTACCTTTAAGGCCACATCAAAGACCGTTATGAATGGTTTGGGGGGTTTTGATGAACAAAAACGAGAGAGAAGAGAGAGCCATAGTGGCTTCAAGCTCGAGGGGCCCCACATGTCATTCAACCAATCATATATGCTTCCTAAGATCCCACAACACTATTATCCCCATCAAGATGCTGCTTATGCCGTGGCACCGCCTCCTTATGCGGTGATGAACGTGCAACCTTACCCACAACCACAACATTATCCACAAAATCGAGCTCTGCCTCCCAGAAATGCCCGTCCCTACCAAGCTCCATATAATCCCCAACAATATGTTTCCCAATATAATCCTCGCCCAAGAGAGCCCTTCAGAAGGAATCAGTTCACCCATATTGGTGAATCATATTCAAGTTTGTTTAAAAAACTGATTGGGCTAGGTCTGCTGTAGCTAGTGGTCCCGAACCGGCCAAACCCCGAGTCCCCCTCGCACCAAGCTGATGCTAGATGTGAATACCACTCTGGAGCAGTGGGACATGATACATAGGACTGTTGGACCCTCAAAAGGGCAAATGAAGAATTGATGATCCAGCATTGAAAGCCACAGTAGCCATTGCCGCGGCAGAAGAGAAACCTAAAAACGGGCGCCAAACCTGAAAAGTTCTCTGTCAGATGGGAGTCTCGGTAGCCGGTCTTGCTGTCTTTTCTGCGTTCGGATTATTTTAGGTTGTAATCCGGATATTTACTTTTATTGTCTTACTTTCTGATGTAAACCCTTCTATCTTTAAATTTTTTTTTAAAAATCAAATCAAATGAAATTAATATTTCATAGTCCATGAATGTGTGTTTTCTTAATCTTGTGACCTTCCTTATTCTCTTTTTAGTTCTGTTTATGCAGATTTTAATAACATGATATACTTGCGGACTTCATGCCCAGATCCTAAAACGCTGTCAGACCTCGAAATAATGAATCAAGAAGCAGAATGTATTGAAGATAAAGCTTGTGAGAAAATAAATAAAGAATTGGAACAGTAGGCCTAAGCCAAGTCCGAATGAAATTGGAAGAAGTTGAAATTTCCTCTCTTCGGATCATTGTTGAAGCCGAGATTGAGGATAAGGATTGGGTCAATAACCAATTGGAACAATTAATACTGATTGATGAAAAATGATTGGCCGCAATTTGTCACGGGTAGTTGTACTAACGAAGAATGAATCGTGTCTACAATAAAAAAGTGCGGCCCAGGAAATTTAAAATAGGACAACTCATCATGAGACGTATCCTCCCACCTCATGAAGAAGCTAAAGGAAAATTGGCTCCAAATTGGAAAGGTCCATACATTTTAACGAGAGTACTATCAAAAGAGAGCGTTGTACTTTGGAAGCATCGAAGGAAATGTCCCTGAAACAACTGTCAACGCGGATATAGTCAGAAGGTACTATGTTTTACCCTCTATGTATCATTAATGTTCTCTGATTGGGATGACGAAGGCTTTCATTCTCACTACCCAAACACTATCAACCCTTTACAAACCCTTTGAGCCGGTTACCTTTTCTTTGACTACCCTTTTTGGAACCTGAAAGTCATGTTTTTTTTTTAAAAAATGAATAAAAAAAAAATGAAAAGAAAAAGTAAAACAAAACAAAATCAAAAACAAAGTTCCTTGAACTATGTTTAACTTGATTCCGAAAGGATACGTAGGAAGCCTTTCTGTGGGAGTTCAGTCACACCAAAACAAAAATCCAAAGTCCCCCAAAAGTTGAAACTAGGGCAGAAGTTACAATGATTCGGCGATGGGTTTGCCTAGTTGATATTTTTAGACATAGGGTCTCCACTCCCTAGTCTCTTTTCCAACATAGGATCTCCACTCCCTAGTTGAAGTTATTTTAGACATAGGGTCTCCACTCCCTAGTCTGCTTTTCCAACATAAGGTCTCCACTCCCTAGTCTGCTTTTCCAACATAGGGTCTCCACTCCCTAGTTGATCTTATTTTAGACTGTAACGACCCGACCGGTCATTTTGAGCATTTACGTTCCTTTCAACTATTTGAAGTCTTGAATAACTTCCTATAAGGCATTATGACTTGTGTAAATTGTCGGTTTTGGTTTTAAGATATTTCAGAGTTAGTTTGGAAGAATGAATTTTCATGTTGGAAGCTTGGGTTGAAATAGTTGACCGGATATTGACTTATATGTAAACGACCTCGAAATTTAATTCTGATGATCCAATAGATCCGTATGGTAATTTTGGTCTTAGGAGCGTGTCCGAAAAATTATTTGGAGATCCGTAGTGGAATTAGGCTTAAAATGCCGAAAATTGAATTTTGAGAAGTTTGACCGGGGGGTTGACTTTTTGATATCGGGGTCGAAATCCGATTCTAAAAATTTTAATAGGTCTGTTATATCATTTATGACTTGTGTGCAAAATGTGAGGTCAATCAGACGTGATTTGATAGGTTTTGGCGTTGTTTGTAGAAATGAAAAGTTTCAAAGTTGAATAAGCTTGAATTGGGGCGTAGTTCATGGTTTTAGCGTTGTTTGAGGTGATTTGAGGATTCGACTAAGTTCGTATGATGTTTTAAGACTTGTTGGTATATTTGGTTGAGGTCCCGGGGGCCTCGAGTGAGTTTCGGATGGTTAACGGATCAAAAATTGAACTACAACAGCTGCTGCAATTTCCTTTTGTGTGAAATTTCTTCTGCCAGAATCGAGCCCAGAATCGAGCCCAAATAAATCGAGCCCAGAGTTCAGGATCACGATCGAAGGAAGGGTCGAGGATCATGATCGAAGGCAGTGTCGAGGATCACGATCGAAGCCACGATCGAGTCCAGGGTCGAGGGCCACAATCGAAGGCAGGGTCGAAGACCAGGGTTGAATACATGATCGAAGGCCAGGGTCGAGGGCCATGATCGAGGCCCAGGATCGAGGACCTCGATCGAAGGCCAAAATCGAAGGCCAAGATCGAGGCAAAATCGAGGTAGTCTGGGCAGAATTATAAAGCAGGGACTTCGTCCCATTCGCCATTTTTGACAAATTGGAGCTTGAGTAGAGGCGATTTTTGATAGATTTTCAAGGAAAACTTGAGGTAAGTCCCTTGTGATCATTTCTACTCCATAATATTTAATTATCATTGAATAATCCGACTAGATTACATGATTTTGCGGTGTAAATCGGAGATTGGAAATTAAAAATTTGGAAAAAAGATTTGTAGATTTGAGGGTTGAGTTGAGGTTGGATTTTGGTAAAATTGGTATGGTTAGACTCGTGGTTGAATGGGCTTCCGGATTTTGTAACTTTTGTCGGGTTCCGAGACGTGGGTCCCACGGGCGATTTTTGAGCTAAATTTCGGATTTTTATGAAAAATTAGTATTTTCTTATGCAATTAATTCCAATAATTTTTATTGACTGAAATGAGTTATTTGTGACTAGATTCAAGGCATTCAGAGGCCGATTTTTGAGGCAAAGGCATAGCAGAGTAAAGAATTTCACGTTTTGAGGTAAGTAGCTATTCTAATCTTGGAGCTGAGGGTATGAACCCTGAATATATGTATTTCATGAATTGTTGGGAGTTGACGCACATGCTAGGTGACGGGCGTGTGGGCGTGCACTATAGAAATTATTTCTGTGAAGTTTTGTAGTTAAATAATCTTGGCATTTTCCATGCGGTTTTATGTGTTAAAGAAATTGAGCTGAAAAGCATATTAAAAATCATGTTGAGACTATGTGCTAGTATTATTGGGACCCACATAGGTCATATTGCTGTGAATTATTTGTTTTAAATTGAAAATTATGCTCAGTCATATTCATGTCATTACATATCATATCTCAGTCTCTGTTATTATTTATTGATACATCATATCATTATTTTTTTGGGCTATTTTCATGACATTGTGAGCTCATGAGAGAGAGACTGTAGAGATTGATGACTGAATGAGGCCGAGGGCCTGATTGTGAGGATTATTATGTGGATCGGGGCTGCCTGCCCGCATCAGGCCATGTTGGCTTTATATATATTATACTATTGCACGTGAGTTGGCCGTGCAACACGTGAGTTGGCCGTGTGGATACATATATTATACTATTGCACGTGAGTTGGCCGTGCGGATCCATATATTATAATAGCACGTGAGTTGTCCGTGCAACACGTGAGTTATCCGTGCGGATCCATATATGATATTATAGCACGTGAGTTGTCCGTGCAGTACGTGAGTTATCCGTTCTTATAGCGCTTGGGCTATAGGAGCCCCTCATGAGTCTGTACACACCCCCAGTGAGCGCAGTCGACTATAAACAGGGATCGGGCTGCACGCCGCAACAGGTATTGTATAGCGCTGAGTGATTGAGTGTGCCGAGCATAGTGAGAGAGAATGCAAGGCAGTGAGATTGAGTACTCTGAGAGTGTGAGTACATGAGTACAATCTCTGAGATACATTGCATTGACATGTACACATGACATATATGCATAGAGATGTGTTTTCCTCATGCTGTCCGGTATCACATTATTCATGATTTCTCACACATGTTGACAGATGGGCATAGTGATGTATTTGTTTTACACGGGTTATCTGGAAAGAAAATGAAACCTATCATTTATTATTGAACGGATTTTGGGAAAATTATTACTTTCAAACTTATTCATATTTTTGGAAATTTCGGTAAACGATTTGGGTTTTTCACTGATGTACTTAAAAGGAAGAACTATTATTTTTGAAATCATGATTTGGCTGAGCATTTTATCTCTGAGTTACTTCTGCTATTATTTGCTTTATGTTGTTATGGACTTTTGTGGACTAGTGGTTTAGGACCTGACCTTGGTAGAAGAGCGTCACTACTTTCAACCTAAGGCTAGGTTTATTACTTACTCAGTACATGGGGTCGGTTGTACTGATACTACACTTCTGCACATTGCGTGCAGATGTTGGCTGTTGTTGTTGCTGTGCTCGATGGTTGCGGGATTTGAAAATGTACCTGCGTTCCTGTTGTGGCTGCCTCTTGTTCATGGTAGCCTTAGATTTATAAAAGCTCTGTTTATGTATTATTCAAACAGACTATGTATTTATTTCATTTCCTCTTGGTATACTCTATTCTTAGAAGCTCATGATTTGTACTACCAGTTCTTGGGGTGTATAAGATTAAGATCTTTATTCACTTAAATTGCTTTAGTAATTGTTATTTGAAATTGGATAATTGAAAGTTGGCTTACCTAGCGGGTTGGGTTAGGTTCCATCACGACTAGTTGGATTTTGGGTCGTGACATAGACATAAGGTCTCCACTCCCTAGTCTCTTTTCCAACATAGGGTCTCCACTCCCTAGTTGAAGTTATTTTAGACATAGGGTCTCCACTCCCTAGTCTGCTTTTCCAACATAGGGTCTCCACTCCTTAGTTTGCTTTTCCAACATAGGGTCTCCACTCCCTAATTGATGTTATTTTAGACATAGGGTCTCCACTCCCTAGTCTCTTTTCTAACATACGGTCTCCACTCCTTAGTTGAAGTTATTTTAGACATAGGGTCTCCACTCCCTAGTTTGATTTTCCAACATAGGGTCTCCACTCCCTAGTTGATGTTATTTTAGACATAGGGTCTCCACTCCCTAGTCTACTTTTCCAACATAGGGTCTCCACTCCCTAGTTGAAGTTATTTTAGACATAGGGTCTCAACTCCCTAATATGCTTTTCCAACATAGGGTCTCCACTCCCTAGTCTGCTTTTCCAATATAGGGTCTCCACTCCCTAGTTTGCTTTTCCAATATAGGGTCTCCACTCCCTAGTTGATGTTATTTTAGATATAGGGTCTCCATTCCCTAGTCTCTTTTCCAACATAGGATCTCCACTCCCTAGTTGAAGTTATTTTAGACATAGGGTCTCCACTCCCTAGTTAATGTTATTTTAGATATAGGGTCTCCACTTCATAGTCTACTTTTTCAACATAGGGTCTCCACTCCCTAGTTGCTGTTATTTTAGACATAAGGTCTCCACTCCCTAGTCTCTTTTCTAACATAGGGTCTCCACTCCCTAGTTAAAGTTATTTTAGACATAGGGTCTCCACTCCCTAGTCTGCTTTTCTAACATAGGGTCTCCACTCCTTAGTTTGATTTTCCAACATAGGGTCTCCACTCCCTAATTGATGTTATTTTAGACATAGAGTCTCCACTCCCTAGTCTCTTTTCCAACATACGGTCTCCACTCCTTAGTTGAAGTTATTTTAGACATAGGGTCTCCACTCCCTAGTTTGATTTTCCAACATAGGGTCTCCACTCCCTAGTTGATGTTATTTTAGACATAGGGTCTCCACTCCCCAATCTCTTTTCCAACATAGGGTCTTCACTCCCTAGTTGATGTTATTTTAGACATAGGGTCTCCACTCACTAGTCTGCTTTTCCAACATAGGGTCTCTACTCCCTAGTTGATGTTATTTTAGACATAGGGTCTCCACTCCCGAGTCTACTTTTCCAACATAGGGTCTCCACTCCCTAGTTGATGTTATTTTAGACATTGGGTCTCCACTCCCTAGTCTCTTTTCCAACATAGGGTCTCCACTTCCTAGTTGGAGTTATTTTAGACATATGGGTCTCCACTCCCTAGTTGATTTTTATTTTAGACATATGGTCTCCACTCCCTAGTTGCTTTTCCAACATAGGGTCTCTACTCCCTAGTTGATTTTATTTTAGATGTAGGGTCTCCAATCCCTAGTCTCTGTTTTCTTAGGGTGCACCAATCCCGACTTTTATTGCTTTCAATAAAAAAGTAGTTTACAATTTTGTTACAATAACTCACGAAATTTTCCTAGTGCAATCTGGGGCAGAAATATTTCGTTTGCTTGTTTGTTTTGGTTATGAGTAGGTTTTACCTCGAGGCACAGAGTTCGAGATGACCAAAAGAAGAAGTCTCAATTCAAAAAAAAGAAAAAAAAAAGTGAATCCAAAATGCAAAAGCAGTTGAAAAGATGTGGAATGCTCAAGACATGATTGAAGCCATAAGCATCAGAGTCCCGTTTTGATTAGAAGAAGCTATAAAATAATGAACTAGAACCTACAGCTAGCGAGTATCATGGTTTAGATCAGAGTTTGCATGAAGAACCAGTCAAGACTCAAGATCAAGTTTTAGAAAACTCAAAGATAGGAATCTTGTAACTCATAACTGATATGCTTGTTTATTTTCTTTTTTATTTTGATATAATAGCAGGACAGCTTACCGGGGACTTGACGGAACCTCACCCGACTCCTCAACTCATCATTCCACCATTCTCCTTGAACTACACGCGACCTGATTTCCCTATAACCCGAGATATATAGGCTGTCCAAAACCAAGACTCGGTTGCACCATATCTATTATTTCTTTTCCTTTTGAATAATGGTTTGGTAAAATATTAGTCACATAGCTCACCTAGTCTTTGCCTGAAAACTTTTCATGTTTCCAAGCAAAGAAGGGCAGTTGTGAGCACCTAATTTTTGACTATATTTAAATTTTTATCACCTTCTACTATATAAATATTTTCAAAAATTTAATATATATTTTTTTAAATTTGTTACACTTTTTTTATATAGGGTAAAAATTAATAATAATTTAAAAGGTCAATTATTTTTATTTTTATTTTTATTTTAAAATAAAATGAATTAAAACCCGAAAACAAAAAAGTTAATATTTTTTTAAAAATAATTCGGATGGGAATTAAACAAATAGGAAAAGTAGAAATATAAAATTAAAAAGTAAAAGTAAAAGTAGGTGGAAATATTTTAATAAAAAGTAAAAGAAAGTGAAAAATTAAAAATTAAAATTAAAAAAATGTGAAAATTTAAAAAATGAAAAGTAAAAGAAAGTTGGAATTAAAAAAATAAAAGTAAAGATATCTGAATTATTTTAAAAAAAAAGTAAAAGTAAGTGGAAATTAAAAAAAAGAAAAGTAAAAAAAGTGGGAAATAAAAAAAGAAAAGTAAAAAAAGTGGGAATTTAAATATAATAAAAGTAAAAAAATGGGAAATTTAAAAATAAAAGTAAAGGAAAGTGGGGAATTTTTTTTTTAAAAAAGAAGAAAAATGGAAAGTGGAAATTCTTTTTAATTAAAAAATAAATAAAATAAAATAAAATAAAAAAATAAAAAAACAAAATCTGAAAAAATTCTGAAATATTTTCTATAAATGGAAGAAAAATGTGAGGAGAACAAAGGGGCAGAGAAGGAGAAAAGTAGGGAGAAGGGAATTGAGAGAAATATTTTTGCTTATTCTACGCTAAGGGAATTTCTATTCGTGTCATTTTTTCTTCGGTTTTCTTTCGAAAAAATCCAGCAATCCATCACCAAACTCTTACCCCGAAACCAACTGGAACCCAAGCTAAAAAGCATGACAAAAACGAGTCGAAAACCCAGCAAAACTGTCCCCTTTTGTACAGAAAACAATAGCTTCAAAGTTGAGTCGACGAGTTCGAGCTCCGTTTGTCGATTTTGGTCGAGGCTCCATTTGCATCCTTGTCCATTATCCGAGATTCAAAACAATCTTGTAAAGGTCCATTTCTCCCATCATTATTTTGTCAAGATATTATGCTTGAATATATAATTTGATCTTATTTAGCTTCAAGAAGATTGAAATGTTTTTCTATATTAATTGTTAGGTCTCATTAGCTTTGTTAAATTTTGTTACTTTCTTGTTTGATTAACATGAAGATTGATGAAAATATGATTTTTGGGCACGTAGTGAATGTTTGAACTTTAGGGATAAAATCCATGTCTGCTAGTTAAAATTGGAAAATGAGATTTGGACTTTAAAAAAAAAGATGATTCGGCTCGGTGGTTGGGCTTTGCTTAATGAAGTATGTACTACTGTAATTGACTAATGGATAGTTGAGTAGCTTGATGAACTAATAACTGGGCATACTCATTAATTGGCTTTTAAAAGCCAATTGTGCTATGATCAATTTTAAGTTATCTGGGCCAAAATAATTAAGAGCAAAAGCTGATCCTTTTCCACAATTGATTTCATAATTCATCGCCTCAAAATAATCTCAAAATTAGTAATTGAATAATATTCGATCATCGTAGCTTGCTTTGTGTGCGATTAATAATAAATCATCGTGACTATGGGTTCGATTCCTGTGGCATAGTCATGATACTTAAACCTCAATTCAAGTGCGCATTTCACACGACTTGACCATAACTTCAAATAATAATAAAAATAAACATGTTGCAAATCACGGATACGTTTCACGTGGCACAATTTGCAATGTGTACAAAAACAACGAGTGCGCAACATCGCGACTTGTTCAAATAAATTTCATAAATACTAAAAGCGGTTAAAAAGTAAAAATGCACAATAAGTTTAAAACATATAATAAGTCAGATAATTAGGCCAAGTATTAATTGTTAAGCGACCGTGCTAAAATCACGAAACTCGGGAGTGCCTCACACCTTCTCCCGGATTAACAGAATTCTTTACCTGGTCTTCTGTGTTCGCGGACTCTAAAATAGAGTCACTTTCCTCGATTTCGGATTTTAAAATAAATCGGTGACTTCGGACACCATAACAATTATTTCAAGTGGCGACTCTCATTTAATTAAATAATCACATCATGCATAATGTCACTTTAATTGGAAAAACTCCCCTATCCTCCGGAAAAAAGGAGGTGTGACAACACATCTCTTAATTTTCACCTTTGTTACTCTCCTTAATTATTTACCGAAAAACGATTGTTATACAAATAGCCGGTCAGATTTATAAACAGTTATTTATGTATTGCACATGAATTATACATATATTATATATCTGCTGGCTATTTTAAGTTTAAGAGATTAAGTGGATGATTATTTTGGTTAATTCTTAAATAAAGTAGAAGTTTTAGAAGGAAACGGAACTTTTTTTAGTTTCACCAAAGAAAAAAATTTGCCCTACTTGTATTTAAGGTCTGCTTCTTAGTTTAGCCTTCAGCCACCTTCTAAACGGGAAAAAGAAGATGAAACCTACTAAAAACAATTCTCCAATTCCCCGAGAAATAATTATTGAAATATTCTAATGGCTTCTTGTTAAATGAAGATGGAAAGGCCTCTAAATGGAATTTTCATAATCTTTACACAAATTTTCTGACGAAGGGGTATCAATCAACTCTGCATTTGGACCCACAAGAAATTGGGTTTTTACATTAGGTATAGACGAATCATGGAAAGAGATTGAAACCATGTTTGACTTTGTTCGCATCAATGGAGTTATCTATATGTTGGATTACAAGAGTAACTTCGTAGTTGCATTTGATGTTAAAACTGAAAATTTTAGAATTATTAGATTGTGGGCTAATTTAAGTACTACATAGTAGTACTTAAATTGGAATTACGATCTAATAGAAGTGAAGGGAGGATTAGCAATCGTGTACACTTCTTTCTTTGGCGAAGATGATTTATGTTTTTTAAGAAATTCGATGAATGGGAGAGACATAGTCAGGTTTTTTGACCTTTTATTTTTATGATGCTGGGAAAAGTAGTTGGAGAAATTTGGAAATCCATGAATTTCTAGAAAAGGGTTGCATTCATGGGGCATCTGCATCTATACCCAGTTTTTGGGTCACCTTTTAACTTATATCTGCTTTGCAAAAATAATTGCAAGCGTACCCACTTTTCGCGTAACTTCAGACATACGAACTTGAAGTAACAAATATTTATGTTTGAAGTTTGAACTTCAGAATGTTTTGTCTGAAGTGTAGCAAAACTTTAGATATTTTTGCCTGAAGTTTGGTCGACTTGCAAAGGCAATCACGTAAACTTCAGTTCATAGTGCAATGGCAAACTTCAGTTTCAATAAAACTACAACATATTTTGGTTGAAGTTTTTGTGTTGTAATTGATGAACTTCGGCATTCCAGGAGCTGAAGTTTTTATTTTGTAATTGCTGAACTTCAGCATTCTAGGAGCTGGAATTTGTTTTGTTATTGCTGAACTTCAGCATTCTAGGAGCTGAAGTTTGTTTTGTAATTGCTGAACTTGAGCATTCTAGGAGCCGTAGTTTGTTTTGTAATTGCTGAACTTGAGCATTTTAGGAGCTGAATTTTTTTTTATTTTTGCTAAACTTCAGCATTCTTAGAGATGAAGTTCTAAACAACAATGAATTTAATAGATCATGATTAGCAGCGGTTAATGCTGTTCATTTTAAAGATTAAAGAATGAAAAATATTTTCGACATGAAAACAAGTTATTACAGATAAATTAGAATCAAAAACCAAAGTGTCTGTAAAGCTAAAATATCTAAGAGGTTAAATTATTGTGAATAAGACCAAACTGAACATAATGGGACAAACAGATATATATGAATATCTCAAGCTTGCAGTAGCAGCTTCCTTTCTTCTATAAATAGAGGAGAATTCAATTCATTATGTACATACGTTTGAAGTTTGAATAATATATCAGTTTCTCTCTATACTTGTCTTTACTTTACTGTCTTTATTTTATAACACGTTATCAGCACGAGACTCTGCCATCTCGAGAAAATACTTTGAAAGTATCAGAGATACGAACTTTTTTTTTCTAAATAATGTCAAATCTTTCTAAACTTGAGTTTGTAGCCCTGGATATATCGGGCAAAAGCTACATGTCTTGGGTGCTTGATGCCGAAATTCATCTTGATGCGATGGGTCTGGCAGACACCATCAAAGATAAAAATCAGGCATCAAACCAAGACCGTGCCAAAGCAATGATATTCCTACGCCATCACCTTGATGAGGGCCTGAAAATGGAATATCTTACTGTTAAAGATCCAATCATACTGTGGAATAATTTGAAAGATAGATATGACCACCTGAAGATGGTCGTTCTTCCACAGGCACGTTATGATTGGACTCATCTAAGGTTACAAGATTTTAAATCTATCAGTGAGTATAATTCTGCTATGTTCAGAATTATTTCCCAATTGAAACTATGTGGTGATAATATTACTGATCATGATATGTTGGAGAAAACTTTCACCACTTTTCATGCCTCGAATATGCTCCTGCAGCAGCAATATCGAGAGATGGGATTCAAAAAATATTCTGAACTTATCTCACATTTTCTTGTAGCTGAGCAACATAATGGGCTATTAATGAAAAATCATGAAAGTCGACCTACTGGTTCTTGTCCATTCCCTGAAGTGAATGAGACGAACTTCCACCAAGCTAAGCGTGGAAGAGGACGTGGCCCCGGTCGTGCTCATGGCCATGGTCGGGGAGGAAACTCTAATCGTGGTAATAACAATGCACCAAAGAACCCTGCTCACCACCAGCAGTGGAAAATAAAGGAATAAAAGCATGAAGCGGTGCAAGCAGCAAAGCCAGAAAATGCATGCTATAGATGTGGAGGAAAAGGGCACTGGTCACGTACATGTAGTACGCCAAAGCACCTGGTTGATATGTATTAAGCCTCCCTGAAGAAGACAGAGAAAAATGCTGAAACAAATTTTATTTCTGAAGATAATTTAGACTTCATGCATTTGGATGTAGCTGATTATTTTGCACTCCTAGAAGGAGAAACAAGTCATGTGATCGGTAGTGAATCTGTAGAAATGTAAATATTTTAATTTTTGTTGTTTGTAGTAGATAGTATGGTTATGTAATTATTGTACATAAATAAAAGTTATGCTTTAAAAATGATGTTTACTATCATATTAATTTTGTTTATGTCATTTTGAAGAATATGGATAATCCTCAAATTATGTTTGGATCAAAGACCAATCATGAAGATATTTGTGTAATTGATAGTGGAACAACTCATGCCATATTCAAAGATCAGAAATACTTTTCTTATTTGCATAAGGAAAAAGCAAATGTTTCAACAATTTCTGGTAATATAAGTTTGATTGAAAGCTCCAGAAGAGCTACTGTATTTCTGTCTAAGGGAACAAAACTTATTATCGACAATGCATTGTTCTCCTCCAAGTCCCGAAGAAACTTGTTGAGTTTTATAGATATCCGCCGAAATGGGTATCATGTTGAGACAATAGATGAAATGAACGTGAAATATCTTTGTATTAAAAAGAATATTTCTGGCCAGAAATGCATTGTAGAAAAGCTACCAACTTTATCTTTTGGCTTATACTATTCAAAGATTAGTACAGTTGAAACACACTCTATCGTAAACCAGAAGTTTACTGATTCAAATACTTTTGTGCTTTGGCATGGCCTTTTGGACCATCCTGGATCAATAATGATAAGACGAATTACTGAAAATTCGAGTGGGCATCCATTAAAGAACCTGGAGATTCTTACAAATGATGAATTTTCTTGTGATGCTTGTTATCAAGGCAAAATGATCACTAGACCATCACCAATGAAGGTTGGCATTGAGTCCCTTGCCTTTTTAGAACGTATACATGGGGATATATGTCGATCTATTCACCTACCAAGTGGGTTGTTTAGATATTTTATGGTCCTAATAGATGCATCTTCAAGATGGTCTCATGTGTGCCTACTATCATCTCGTAACCTGGCGTTTGCAAAGTTATTAGCCCAAATAATTCGATTAAGGGCACAATTCTCAGATTATCCTATAAAGGCTATTCGCCTTGATAATGCCGGAGAATTCTCATCTCAGGCTTTTGATAATTACTGCCTATCAGTTGGAATAAAAGTTGAACATCCTGTAGCTTATGATCATACTCAAAATGGCCTTGCAGAGTCATTTATTAAACGGCTGTAATTGATAGCAAGACCACTACTTATGAAAACAAAATTGCCCACTACTATTTGGGGCTATGCTATCTTGCATGCAACATCACTTATTCGTCTCAGACCAACACATTATAAAAATATTCTCCGTCACAATTAATTTTTGGTCATGAACCAAATATTGCCCATCTACGAATTTTTAGATGTGCTGTATATGTCACAACGCAGTAAGATGAGCCCCCAAAGAAGGTTAGGAATATATATTGGGTTTGAATCACCCTCTATTATTCGCTATCTTGAACCATTGATGGGACATTTATTTACTGCTCGATTTGCAGATTATCGATTTGATGAAACAAATTTCCCACAATTAGGGGGAGAGAAAAAGGAAATCAAAAGAGAAATTGTGTGGAAAGTTTTATCATTATCTTACTTTGATACACGTACCCCTATATGTAATCAGGAGGTCCAGAAGATTATCCATTTACAGAATATAGCAAATCAAATGCCAGACGCATTTACTGATTTGAAAAGGATAACTAAGTCACATATCCCTGCAGAGAATGTGCCTATTCGAATTGATGTCCCAGCAGGACCATCTACTAGCATGAGAGCTAGTGAACCTAAAGCCAGTTGGTCATAAATGGGTTTTTGTGCGAAAAAGGAATGATAAAAATAAAGTTGAAAGATACAAGGCTCGCCTTTTTGCACAAGGATTCTTACAACGACCTGGAGTCGATTATGAAGAGACATATTCATCAGTTATGGATGCCATAACATTTCGATATCTCATCAGTTTAGCCTTACGTGAAATGCTTGAAATACATCTAATGGATGTGGTTACAACTTATCTGTACGGGTCACTTGATAATGAAATTTACATAAAAATCCCTGAAGGGTTTAAAATGCCTGAAGCATATTTAAAATCTCGGGAAATGTACTCAATCAGGTTACAAAGATCTTTGTACGGTTTAAAGCAATCTGGGCGCATGTGGTATAATTGCCTCAGTGAATATTTGCTGAAAGAGGGTTACATAAATGATGTTATTTATCCATGTATTTTTATAAAGAAAATGGCTTCAGAATTTGTTATACTTGTTGTTTATGTTGATGACATAAATCTTGTTGGAACTTCATAAGAGCTCCAAAAGGCAATTGCATATCTTAAGAAAGAATTTGAGATGAAAGATCTTGGAAAGACAAAACTTTGTCTTGGTCTGCAAATTGAACATTTAACAAACGAGATCTTTATCCATCAATCTGCCTATACAGAAAGGGTCTTAAAACGCTTTTACATGGACAAAGCGCACCCATTGAGTACATCAATGGCTATTCGATCACTTGAAGTGAATAAAGATTTGTTCCGACCTCCAGAAGAGGATGAGGAACTCCTTGGTCCCGAAGTACCCTATCTCAGTGCAATTGGTGCACTAATTTATCTTGCTAATGCTACAAGGCCTGACATAGCATTTTCTGTTAATTTACTAGCAAGATATAGTTCTTCTCCTACACGGAGACATTGGAACGGGATTAAGCATATATTGCGATATTTAAAGGGAACTCTTGATATGAGTTTGTTTTATGCTAACAAAGATAGTGAAGATCTTGTTGGTTATGCAGCTGCAGGTTATTTATCTGATCCCCATAAAGCTAGATCTCAAACCGGGTACGTTTTTACATGTGGAGGTACTATCATATCATGGCGCTCCACAAAGCAATCTATTGTTGCTACTTCTTCAAATCATGCTGAAATAATAGCTATTCATGAAGCAAGTAGGGAATGCGTATGGTTGAGATCAATAATTCATTTTATTCGAGAAAAATGTGGTTTGGAATGTGAGAAAAGACCCACAATTTTATACGAAGATAATGCTGCATGCATAGCCCAATTAAAGGGAGGATTTATAAAAGGAGATAGAACAAAGCACATTTCACCAAAATTATTCTACACACACGATCTTCAGAAAAATGGTGATATTGATGTGCAACAAATCCGTTCAAGTGACAATCCGGCAGATTTATTCACTAAATCTTTACCAACTTCAACTTTTGAGAAAATGGTATGCAAGATTGGAATGCGGAGACTTAAATATTTGAAACAAGGTTTTCATCAGGGGAGTAAAATACGCGATGTACTTTTTTTTTCTTACTAAGATTTTTTCCCACAAGGTTTTCCTTATAAGGTTTTTAATGAGGCAACTAGCAATGCGTATTACTAAATATGTGTACTCTTTTTCCTTCACTAGGAATTTTTCCCACAGAGTTTTTTCCTAGAAAGGTTTTAATGAGGCACATTATTTTTTAATGAATATCCAAGGGGGAGTGTTATAAATATATTATATTATGGATGTTCATTTAGTACTCCGTTGTAAATAAGCTTCCTGAAAAAGCTTATCCATATAAGACTGCGCCGTAAATATATTTATCTATTTAGTACTCTATTGGAAATAAGCCTCCTGAAGAAGCTTATCCTTTCAGTACTCCGTTATGGATAAATATTACCCATATTAGAAGATTATCTATATCTGGCACAACAGCTTGCAGTAGCAGCTTACACAGCAGCTTGCAGTAGCAACTTACACATCAGCTTCCTTTCTTCTATAAATAGAGGAGAATTCAGTTCATTATGTACATAAGTTTGAAGTTTGAATAATATATCAGTTTCTCTCTATACTTGTCTTTACTTTACTGTCTTTATTTTATAACACATCTTATTCTTTTAAGACTTATGAAGTTTTCTTTATAAAATGCTATTAAAGCGCCTATTTGAAATAGGATTGGAGCAACCAAATATTAAACGTATCTCTTTTATTTACAAGTTCCCGAATATGGTTATGTATCTACTTCACCTAATAATATTACTTGTAACTTTAGGGTGTGTTTGGTAGAAGGAAAATATTTTTTAATTTTTTAATGTTTGGTCGGCTTAAATATGTTAGAAAATATTTTTGTCTTGAACTCATTTTCCTCCAATTGGAGAAAAATATCTTCCCTATTCTCCACCCCTCTCCACCCGTCCCCCACCCTCGCCAGCCCCCTTCCCTGCTACCCCCCAACATCACCATCGTCACTCCGGTCCTTGGACCCTGACCTATCACCCTCTCCGACCCTTACTTTTTTCATCTCATATAATGTTTGCCTAAATTATATATTTTTTAAAGTTATTTTTTACTACCTAACGAAACACCGAAAAATAAGTAAGAAAATTACTTATTTTTCAAAAAAATATTTTCCTTCGTACCAAACACACCCGAAATTGTACAGTTTCTTCCCCTCTTTCCTTTCTAGTTTCTAACACTCCTCCCCCAAAGAAAATCACAGTACAACATTGGCTGAAGTAATGTTGGTTTGATGGTTAATAGAATTTGTTCTCGGACCAATGACAAAAAAATAGAATTTGTTCTGACCAATTTGATGAGTTTGCGTTACCCTCAGTATTTATGTCTCATTAGTTTCTGTTGATACCGATTAATTATATCATATTATATTATAAGTAGAAACCCTCTAAATCTAAATCTAAAGTTGAATTATCGAAATGACCAGAGGAATTTAAATGACTTTTTTACTCTTTACTTAAAACTCTACTCCTATAATATTTTTAGATTCCTTCTCCTTGTGTGTATTGCTCATGGGTATCTAATACATAATTATGATAATGTCTATCCATATAAATAGTTTGAATGCACAAATGATATATCTGAGAGAGGCTTCTGTTTTTTTTTTTTTAAAAAGAAACTTGATTTAAAGTTTGCGTACATTGATGGTATATTGGTCTATGTTATTTCTATCATTTTTAATGTTATTTTTTTCCTTTATTAATGTTCATGCTATAAATTTTTTATTTACGGTCACATAAGCTATATTTGTTTTTCATTGAAAATATTACGTTTAGAGTTAACCAATAGTTAGATTAAAAATTTTATGTGCCTATTAACATCTAAATATATAAGAAATGTAATATAGATAAACACATATGAAAATTCAGTTTATTACTTTTTACTTTTGGAGAATTTTTTTTTTTTTTTTTCAGATATCGCTAATACTTTAAAGCTTAAGAACAACTCTTAAGGTGATGCCATGGAATGAAGGCATGACTACAATGCTTATCTAATTTTAGAGGAGCTAATCTTATTATTACAAGCTTATCATTTAATTTCTTTATATAGAGTATATTTTCTTAGCTAATCCGAAAAGAAAAAGATAAATGATTGAATAATTTGTTAAGGCAAAAGCAGAAATCACAATAAGACATCTAAGAACTTTTGTGGGGTCATGATTTCTTCGTTCGGTTGCACATAAATAGAATCAACATTTATCACTTCAGGAACATACGCACTTCTTTCTTTAATTTTAGAACTTAAACACCTGCTTGATGTAATTTATGTTACTTATGTAGGAACCAGAATTGGCTGCTGAATCAGTGAGCTTTATTGTTTCTTCTTTTGTTTAACTACATTACTAACTAGTTCATATGGAAAAATAGGAAGTTGCAGATTATACCTTGAATATATATCCTGAGTCTGAAATAAAATTAAAATAAATTTGAAAAACACCCGAGTATATTTGGTTGAGAATTCACACATTCAGTCTTTCACTGCCCACTGTCTTGATCTATTTGGCTCAACAAGTTGAGGTTTATATTTATGGTTAAAAGTTAAAACTTTTCTGGATTCCCAATTACTCATCACTTACCTAAGACAATTTATTTTTCTTAAGTGAGAAGAATCGATTGAGTGATGGGCTAAGTTGCTCTGACACGGCAAGTTAGGTGTCGCATCCGTATCGATACGACACTAACTACCACCAACCACCGCCTCTAGTCGGGATTCACCCGTTAGCCATCAACACCAACAACTATCATATTTTAAAAAATTATATATTTTATTAATAGAATATTAGATTAATTAGTATTTTATTTGAATTTTATGTTTATTAATTTTCAAATAAAGATAAATTTTATACATTCAGATGTTAAAAAATAAACAGTCTTAATCATTTAGTATCCAGATCTAAATACACATCTTAATATTCAGAGGTGTATTCAGACTCAGATGCCTTAATTTTAATGCACATCTTGATATTCAGATGTGTATTCAGATTCAAACGTCTTTGTCACAACCCGAAATTCCTACCTTCGGACCGTGATGGCGCCTAACATTTCACTTGCTAGGCAAGCCAACGTTAGAATGATATTAATCACTTTTTAAATAATGTTTAAATTATTAATAATCAAAGAAACAAATGCGGAAGCAAAGTTTGAAATATAGTGAATAATCCATAAAAACAACGGTGTCTAAATGCCATCCCAGAATTGGTGTCACAAGTGCACGAGCTTCTAGAATAATACAAATAAAGGTCTGAATAAAATGAAGCTGTCTGGAAATAAACACACAGCTAAAGTAAAATAGACGGGGACTTCAGAACTGCGGACGCCAAGCAGTTATACCTCAAGTCTCCTCCTAGTAGCTGAAATCCGAGCAAGTCTATGGCACGCCGCTGGGACCAACTCTGAAATCTGCACAAGAAGTACAGAGTGTAGTATCAGTACAACCGACCCCATGTACTGGTAAGTGCTGAGCCTAACCTCGACGAAGTAGTGACGAGGCTAAGGCCCTTACATTTCCTGTACGCAAATATTAGTAACAACAACAATAATAGAAATAAATCGGATAACTCGTTTATAATAATTGAAGCTAACTCAGCAGTCATAACCAATTATCATTTCCATCAATTCTGTTGCAGCGTGCAACCCGCTCTCACAATATATTTACATTCAATTCTGTTGCAGCGTGCAACTCGCTCTCACAATATATTCACATTCAATTTTGTTGCAGCGTGCAACCCGCTCTCACAATATATTCACATTAATCAAGTCTGTTGCGGCGTGCAACCCTATCCCCCAATATATATATGTATGTCGACTTTTAAATAAGTCTGTTGTGGCGAGCAACCCGATCCTCCAATATGGACTTTTAAAAAGTCTGTTGCGGCGTGCAACCCGATCCTCAAATATGGACTTTTAATAAGTCTGTTGCGGCGTGCAACCCGATCCTCCAATGTATTCATTATAATTAATTCTGTCGCGGTGTGCAACCCTATCCTTCAATATATTCATTATAATCAATCCTGTTGCGGCGTGCAACCCGCTCCTCCAACATATTTATTTACCAATTCTTATAGAAGAATTTTTCCAATAAATGCAATAATTAATAAAAATTATAAGACAACAAGCATACAATAATTATGCTTTAATTACGAAACAAACAAAGGCAAATAGTAAATTATTGTAGAAATCAGAGAGAAAATATGCAGTTTAATATTTAATATGCTAAATGTCAAATAACAATTAAGGCACATAATTCAAATAGCATGTAACAATTAATGCAGGAATTCAAGAATTAATATTTGGCAAAGAATAGGAGAGAAACAATTATTATAACAATTAATTCATAATTTAAAATAATTTATGATTTTCAAGTAAATATGCAAACAATTAATTTGACGACGTATAGACACTTGTCACCTCGCCTATGCGCCGTTCACATGCATTTCACATAACAAATTATTTAAGGGTTCTATTCCCTCAAGTCAAGTTTAACCACGACACTTACCTTGCTTTGCAAATTCCAATCAATTACTCAACCACAACTTTTCCTTTTAAATTTGTCTCCAAAATCTTCAAATCTATTCACAAACAATTCGATATACTCAATACGAATCATAGGAATTAATTCCATATGAATTTATAAATTTTTCGGATAAAAATCCGAAATTCATTAAAATATTCTGCAGTTGGACCCACGTCTCAAATCCCGAAAAAACATACGAAATTCAAACACCCATTCCGAGACGAGTTCAACCATACAAAAATTGTCCAATTCCGATATTAAATGGACCTTCAAATCTTAACTTTTTGTTTTTGAAAGATTTTAAAAAAAATCTGATTTCTTCCATCTAAATCCGAAATAAATGATGAATATAGACATGGATTTGTGAAATATAATCACTTTTGGTTAAAGAACACTTACCCAATTCAAAGTCGTGAAAGTCCCTCTTGAAATCGCCCAAATCCGAGACTTGAAACTCAAAAATGAGTAAAAATGGCGACTTCCGAATTTATGGGCTCTGCCCAGTCATTTTTGCATCTGCGGATAAAAGTTCCGCATTTACGGACTCGTATTTGCGAGACAAAACTCCCCAGGTGAAGTTCCGCATCTGCGGACACTCTTGTCGCACCTGCGACATCCGCTTCTGTGCAAAATGGCCGCACTTGCGAAGACCCCAAGCCGGCCCAGTCCCGCATCTGCGTGGTTTGGTGCGCATCTGCAGACACGCTTCTGCGAAAAGCTGTCCGCTTCTACAATTGAAGCCTTGACACGCCTGGGCGCATCTGCGAGCTCGCACCTGCAGGCAAAAATTCGCAGGTGCGATTACAACAGAAGAATTGTTTTTTAGATTTTGCTTAAGTCCAATTCTTGATCCGATTTCAATTCGTATCACTCTCGGGGTACACGGGACCCCGTACGAATATACCAACAAGTCCAATAACTTAATACGGACTTACTTGGGGTCTCGTATCACGTCAAACAATGCTGAAATTATAATTCACACCCCGATTCAAACTTTAAGTTTTAAACTTTTCAAATTGCAAACCTCGTGCCAAAACATATTAAATAAATCCAGAATGACTTCAAATTTGACACACAAGTCATAAATGACATAACGAAACTGTTCAAATTTCCAGAATCGGATTCCGGCTCCGATATCAAAAAGTCAACCTCGTGGTCAAACTTGGAATCTTTAGCCTTTAAATTTCTAGTTCCGTTAAATGGTCATAACTTGAGCTAGGGACCTCCAAATTAAATTTCGGGCATACGCCCAAATCCCAAATTACGATACAGAGCTATCAAAACTATCAAAATACTGATCCAGGTCCATTTGCCAAAAATATTGATCAAAGTCAACTCAGTTGAGTTTTAAAGCTCTATTTTACATTTTAATCCATTTTTCACATGAAAACTTTTCGAAAAATTTTACGGACTGCGCACGCAAGTCGAGGAATGATAAATGGTACTTTTCGAGGTCTTAGAACACAGAATTATATATTAAATTTAAAGATGACATTTTGGGTCATCACAATCTTAATCTTAAACAAAACAAATGAGGCCATGTGAGAATCCACGGGAGCTATATCTTATTCACATGTATTGACAATGATACAATGTTTTATATATATATATATATATATATATATATATATATATATATATATATATATATATATATATATATATATATATATATATATATATATACATATATATATACATGTTCTACTCCTACTACATATGGGATTAGGGTTATTTACATGTAACTATTTAACTACCAAAATAATACTCCCCTCAAACCGGTGCATATAAATCATACGTATCGAGCTTGTTACATATATAACTAATACGAGGAATAGTGGAGGACTTGGTGAAAATATCAGCAAGTTGATCATTTAGCTTCACAGATTTTGTAGCAATATCTCCTGATAGATCTTTTTTCTGACAAAGTAACAATCAATTTCAATGTGTTTAGTTCTCTCATGAAACGCCGGATTTGATGCAATATGAAGGGCAACTTGATTATCGCACACAAGTTTCATCCGACTGATTTCACCAAATTTCAACTCCTTGAGAAATTGTTTGATCTAAATTAGCTCACATGTTGCCATAGCCATTGCTCGATATTCTGCTTCTGCACTAGACCGTGCAACTATATTCTGTTTCTTGCTCTTCCAAGACACCAAATTGCCTCATACTAAAACACAATATCGAGACGTAGAACGTCTATCGGAAGGTGACCCTGCCCAATCAGCATCTGAGTATCCAACGATCTGCTCATGGCCTCGATCCTCAAATAATAACCCTTGCCTGGAGCCGATTTTATATACCGAAGAATGCGGACAACTGCATCCCAATGACTATCACATGGAGAATCCATAAACTGACTTACAACGCTCACAGGAAAGGAAATGTCAAGTCTAGTCATTGTGAGATAATTTAATTTACCAACCAGCCGCCTATATCTTACAGGATCGCTAAGCGACTCCCCTGTCCTGGTAGAAGTTTAGAATTCAGATCAATCAGAGTGTCAATCGATCTACAACCTGTTATTCCTGTCTCCTCAAGAGTGTCTAAGACATACTTCCGTTGTGATATCATAATACCTATGTTACATCTCGCATATTTCGTACGTTAAAGTTTCGTCGTAAGTTAATCGACGTAGACTCGGAGATGAGATTATCTTGAGGTTATAAGCATTTATGCTATTTATAGCAAGCGATAAGTAAGTGCCTTGAAGGTTAAAGGGTAAACGAATCAAAGAAAACGAGTTTCGATGAAGGTTGTCGATTTGGAATATAATACGATCCGAGCCATAATACCCAGTATTTATGGACTAGTGCCATACAAGGTACCCCATGACCATGATAGTAGGGTACATAAAGTGTGTTAAGTGAGTAGTATTTTAAGTAAGTTGAGATAATTCTTAATTATGTGAATAATTGGGTAATTAATAATTTTAGTGGGAGATTAATTAAAAGATTGGATAAAGCCTATAAGGCCTAACGTGGTAGCCCTCCCCCTCCCCTATTCCAAAATAACGTGTGACTAATATGTGACATCTATGACACATGTCACAATACTTCAAAATGGTGGCAAGTGAGGTGGACCCACTATCCACTCATTCACTTTGTGGATGGATACATTTAAGACATAAATATCACAAGCAAGATTAGAAACGACCATTGTTTGATGGATACATTTTATGACATATATATATATATATATACACACACACACACACACACACACACACACACACACACAGTTTGAGATTAGAAATGATCCTGGAGAGATTTGAGCTACAAAGATAGATATATCTCCTTGCATTAGAACAAACAGTGAACGTAGATGTGTATTTCTATATCGAGTTTCTCAAGATTGAGGAGATTGTTTAAGTTGACATTAAAGGTATGTTAAGGCTAATCCCTTCTTTATCTTTGACATGATCTATACGACACGAACGAAACGAGCAAATGCACAACTTCCATAAATGACTCTATTCATAGAAATACTAGGGGTGTCTATATTCTTGATTCCCCATGTGAATTATTATTATATCTTCTATTCACGGGTCTCAGAAAAATACGTATTTGATAAAGTTTATCCGACATGCATATTATTTTTATGACATTCTGAGAAATCTTATTAACGTATTTCTTATGCATTTCATGTATTTATACATGTACATTTACCCATGACCAGATGGCGTTATATACGCGTATATATATGTATATGAGATATGGGAAAAAGGTTATGGCATTATATACGCACCACTACTTGATCAGCTGGTATATGTTGATGATTTTACCCACAGTGGCCGAGATGATATGATGGGATGCCCTCAGAGGCTTGATGATGTTATGTACACCTATACCCATGCATGACACGACATTTATACGTACATGCATGACATTGTAAATATTTCAAGATTTACAAAGTGATTTAGACTTACAGGCGGAATTTCTTATTCCATGTTTCATCTATGTCTGTTATGTACTGATTTTTATGCCTTACATACTCAGTACATTATTCGTATTGACGCCCTAGTTCCCGGGGCCTACGTGTTACACCCTATATTTTCGTACGTAAAAATGCGTCGTAAGCAAACTAATGTAGGACCAAAAATGAGATAATATTTAAAAGTATATAAAGTAAGTTAATCATGTTACCTCTGAGGTTACAAATATTGAAGCTCATGAACAACAAGTACAAAGAGGGTTGGACGGTTCAGAAGCTAAAGCAATTGAAGAAAACAATGTTTCGTCGAAAGTCGACAAGTTGGGAATGTTATAACATGTACCTTTGGGGTGAGACTAGGGTGCTTAACATGATAAGGAGATTATGTTATGATTTATATTAGTCGTATATGACATCCGTGTGTTATGTTTTGAAGTTAAACGAGTTGTGGAACAAATGTCGATGAAAGTCATCACAAGTTACATTCATAAGTTTTACTGAAACTTTGGGTCAAATGTAACTGCAATTTTCTCCCAATATACTTAGATTTATGGGGTGTTACTCCCATCAAGTTAAATATCTATGAGTCTATTTTCCAACGCATTAAACCGTTTGTCAATACGACATCGGAGTAGAGAGATATGGGCATTTTTGCGATACTGCGCAAGCTTCTAGGTGACAAGTAGGTGTGTCACCTACTTGCTTAAATGAAAGCCCAAAAATCGGCCATTTCGGGTCATCCAGAGAGGCCTTTTAAAGGCCTATTTTCTTCATATATTAGACTTAAAATAGAGCATAATAACCAGACATAAGCTCTGCAAAAAATCCTTCCACAAATTTCCCACAAACCCTAATTGATTTTCTCTCCCTTTCAAGTTCTAATTGGAGGTAACACCTAGAGTTAGAAGAACTAAGATAGGAGCTGAGTTATCCAACAAATAAGGTGAGTTTACTGCTCTCTTTCATCCAGTTTTTCTTCTGTAAATTCATGGTAAGTCGTTCTATACTTGTAAGAACTCACGGGACAGTGATCGGAAGCCGTGAGTTCGAGTTATTCACTTGTAGTGGACTGTTTTGTGTTGTTATTGGGCTGCATGTTTTACTACTGTTTTGTGGAGTTTTGGAGTAGGAAGGGGGTGTATAAACATCATATAAATTTAGGGTGGTTGTCTGGTCGTTCGTCATAACATTTCGGGGTCGTTTGACACTACTACGGTGGTCGTTTTGTGTATGAATAGATTGGGGTGTGTTGGGCTGTTTTGTAGTATTTGATGGCGTATATAGGGCTGGAAAATGATGTATATATGTTGTTATTGTTCTGTTCTTGTATTGTTGGTGTTATCTTGAATTTGGAGGAAGTAAGGATTATAGGGGAGATGCTGCCCGTTTTAATACAAAATAAGTTTGTCGTTCGTTGTGCGATAGTTGTACCTTTCGTAACTTAACGATAGTATTATTATCATTCTTGTAGATTAAGGTGCGAAGAGGTGAGTTCAACTTGGTGATTGGAAAGATTGTGATAAGGTATGTTAAGGCTAAGCCCTTCCTTCATTTTGGCATGATCTCGTAGCTACATGTGTTAATAATGAGACATAAAGAGATCTCGTAATTACATGTATTTGATAACGAGGCATAAAGAGAAGCTCATACTCCCGAATTTTTATACACTATCCTAGTCTCATAAGTTACAGTATTCTCCCTTATCGGGACTTCATATTCAGTTTAGTTTTATCTTTATTCAGTCAAGAGAGCAGAGGGTCTATATATATACAGTATTACACTATTTTCACCACCATCGAGCTATAATCGGTGGGCAGGCCCCTATTGGGCAACCTCTGATCAGATGGTAAGTTATATATACCGAGCCTACTGTGGCCGAGCGCCTATGAGCGAGCCCAGGATGGCCGAGATACAGTGCGCAGTATGGCCGAGCGCCTATGAGCGAGCCTACTACGGCTGAGCAGTTACACGTACCGAGCCTTATAGGGACGGACATTTATTTTACTTACTATATTGAAGGAGTTGAGTCAGTATCAGCAGGTAAGTATATCTCCAGATCATCTTTGACTCCCAGTTACTTCCAGTTATTATATTATCAGTTCAGTTTCAGTTTTCAGTTATGTTATTGCTTTACATACTCGGTACATTATTTCGTACTGACGTTCCTTTTCTGGGGACGCTGCATTTCATGCATACAGGTTCAGATAGACATACAGGTAGATCTCCTCAGTAGATGTTTCCAGAGTTCAGCCTGATCGGTAACCTCCACATCCCTCCGAGTTATCGGGTCTAGGTATTTGTGTACATCTTCTGTATGTATTTATATATATTATGGGTAGGTCGGGGCCATGTTCCGATCATAATATATCTATCAGTAGAGGCTTGTAGACATATCCTGTTGGTTAGTGCAGTATGTTGGGTTTGTAGGCTTGGTATGTATAATTTGGTGGTTTGTCAGCTGTAGTAACTATGACGGCCTTGTCGGCCTAGCTTTATATTGATGTTTAGTTAGCGCTAGTTTCCATTCAGTTTTATATTTTGCTTCGCAAGTTATCTTGCAAGGTGGCCCCATGGACAAAGTATGATATTATATGTTCAGAGTCCCTTAGTCACAATTTGGTACGCCAGGTTAGGTGAGGTACCGGGTGCTGGTCTCGCTCTTAGGTTCGGGGCGTGACAAACTTGGTATTAGAGCAGTTCTGTCCTAGGGAGTCTACAAGCCGTGTCTAGTAGGGTCTTGTTTATAGATGTGTTGTGCACCACATTATATAAGCAGGTAACTACAGGGCATTTAGGAGTTGGTTACCCTTCTTTGAAATCTAAATCGTGCTATAGAACTGAGTTATAGGAAATTTGAATTAAACTTATTTGTTGGTATTTGCATGCATAGATGACGGTGACTAGGAAGACTACGGCTAGCCAGAGGAGAAATACAGCAGCAGGTGAGGGGACCAGCAGGGTACCCCCAGTAGATGGGGCGCAGTCTGAGGCCCAAGGCGAGACCCCTACTCAGCCATTACCGGCTCCTCCACCATATGCGGAGATTCCTAGGGAATCCGCACATCCAGTTCCCCCTCCACTTCTATCAGATCAGGACTTGAGAAGTGCAGTGCATTTGTTGACACAGTTGGTAGCTACCCAGCAACAGGCTAGGGCATCAGCTAGTGCAGGAACTTCTGAGGGTTCTGGGAGTTCAAGGGTCCGAGAGTTTATTGCTTTGAGTCCCCCAGAGTTCACGGGGACAGATCAGAGGGAGGACCCGCAGGATTTCATAGATCAGCTTCACAGGATCTTTCGTGTTATGCATGCCACGGAGAAAGAGGCAGTTGAGCTAGTAGCTTTTCGACTCCAAGATATAGCCATCCTTTGGTACGAGGGATGGGAGAGGTCCAGGGGACGTGATGCACCTCCAGCTATTTGGGAGAATTTTTCAGATGCCTTCCTTGACCAGTACTTACCGCGGGAGATCCGACAGGCTCGAGTCGATCAGTTTCTAGCCCTCAAGCAGGGCAATATGAGTGTTCGAGAGTATAGTCTCCGTTTTGACTCATTGGCCAGATATGCACCATCCATAATTGCTACTATGCGGGATAGGATTCAAAAATTTATAGCAGGGTTAGCCCAGAGTTAACCGAGGCATGTGTCACCACTGCATTGCAGGATAGTATGGATATCTCCCGGATTCAGGCATTCGCCCAAAATATAGAAAGGGGTAGGCATCGGCAGCAGGGTACAAAGATGGCTGAGCAAGGGCAACATAAGAGGATGAGATTTTCCAGGTCCCAGGAGCAATCTCAGGTTAGTTATAGGACCCAGTACTTCGGACGGCCACCTAGGCCTCTGCCACCTCAGTTACAGGGTTACAGGTATGACCGCTATACTCAGTCAGGACCAGGTGATAGCTTACGGGCGTCGGGTTTGCAGCGACAGCGAGGTTCTGTGCAGACATGACCATTTTCACTGCGGTGTGACATCTGTGGTAGAGGACACTTGGGCCAATGCCGAGCAGGTTCTGATGCTTGTTATACATGTGGGGCATCCGGGGCATATGATGAGAGATTGCCCAAATAGAGATTCTGGGGGAATGGTACAACCAGCAAGTTTAGCAACAGGATCATCTATGTCTGTGCATCCTTCAGGGCGCGAGTCTCAGTCTTCGACTGGTAGAGGTCGAGGCAGAGGTAGAGGTTCCAGTTCAGGTGGTAATCAGAACCGTACCTATGCTTTAGCGGGTCGACGGGACCAGGAGTCTTCACTAGACGTTGTGACAGGTATATTGACCATTTGCTCTCACGATGCTTATGCTTTGATAGAACCAGGATCTACTTTATCGTATATTACCCCATTTTGTCACGAGGAAGTTTGGTATAGTGCTTGAAATACTAAGTGATCCTTTTGCGGTATCTACACCGGTCGGAGAATTTATTATTTCTAGACGGGTTTACCGAGGATGTACGGTGACAATTTGTAGTCGTCAGACCTCAGCTGACCTAGTTGAGCTAGAGATGATGGATTTTGATGCTATCATGGGAATGGACTAGTTGGCAGCTTGCTATGCCACAGTTGATTGCCGAGCAAAGGTAGCCAGATTTCATTTTCCGGGTGAGCCAGTCCTTGAATGGGTAGGTAATACAACGACACCCAGAGGTAGGTTTATTTCCTATCTGAAGGCGAGGAAAATGATCGCAAAAGGGTGCATTTATCATATTGTACGAGTTAGAGATGCAGATGCTGAGATACCTACACTTCAGTCTATTCCCGTAGTCAAAGAGTATGCAGATGTGTTTCCAGATGAGCTTCCAGGTATTCCTCCAGAGCGAGAGATTGAATTTAGCATCGATTTGCTTCCAGGAACTCAACCAATATCCGTCCCTCCATATAGAATGGCACCTACCGAATTGAAGGAGTTGAAGGAGCAGTTAAAAGATTTGCTGGAGAAAGGTTACATCAGGCCCAATACCTCACATTGGGGTGTACCGATATTATTTGTGCGGAAAAAAGACGGCTCACTGAGGATGTGTATCGATTATAGGCAGCTGAATAAGGTATCTACTAAGAATAAGTATCCACTTCCAAGGATCGATGACTTGTTTGATTAGTTGCAGGGGGCTAGATGCTTTTCAAAGATAGATTTGAGGTCGGGGTACCACCAGGTCAGAGTTCGGGAAAAAGATATTCCGAAGACAACCTTCAGGACCCGATATGGCCACTTCGAGTTCCTTGTCATGTCCTTCGGGTTGACTAATGCACCCGCCATATTTATGGACTTGATGAATATCCTATTCCGGCCATTTTTAGATCTGTTTGTGATAGTATTTATTGATGATATTCTGGTTTATTCCTGTTCAGAGGAGGAGCATGCGGACCACCTGCGAGCGGTACTCCAAACCCTCCGTGATCGTAAGTTGTATGCTAAGTTTTCTAAATGTGAGTTCTGGTTGAAGTCTATAGCATTCTTGGGGCATATTGTATCAGATGAAGGTATAAAGGTAGACACTCAGAAGATTGAGGCCGTGAAATCTTGGCCTAGACCTACCACTCCGACAGAGGTTCGTAGCTTTCTAGGCTTAGCAGGATACTATCGGAGGTTCGTAGAGGGTTTTTCTTCCCTTTCGGCACCATTGATGAAGTTGACACAGAAAGAAACTAAGTTTGAATGGAAAGAGGCTTGCGAGCGAAGTTTCCAAGAGCTTAAGAACAGGTTGACCTCAGCGCCAGTTCTAACACTTCTAGAGGGTCTAGAGGGTTATGCTGTGTATTGTGATGCCTCAGGTGTCGGGTTAGGATGTGTCCTGATGAAACATGGGAAGGTAATTGCGTATGCTTCAAGGCAGTTGAGGAAGCACAAGAGGAATTATCCGACCCACGACCTCGAGTTAGCTGCGGTTGTCCATGCACTTAAGATATGGCGGCATTATTTATATGGTGTTCATGTTGATGTATTTACTGATCATAAAAGCCTACAATATATCTTCAAGCAGAAAGAGTTGAATTTGCGACAGAGGCGATGGCTTGAGTTATTGAAAGATTACGATGTTAACATTCTCTACCATCCAGGGAAAGCTAATATTGTAGCAGATGCCTTAAGTCGCCGATCTATGGGTAGCTTAGCACATGTAGAGCCCGAGAAAAGACAATTAACTAGAGAGATTCATCAATTGGCTTGTTTGGGGGTTCGGTTAGTAGATTCTGAGGATGGTGGAGTTGTACTCCAAAACACTAAAAAATCATCCCTCATAGCTGAAGTCAAGAAAAGGCAGTACGAGGACCCAGAGTTGGTCAAGTTGAGAGAGCGAGTTCCGCAGCAGAAGAAGCCATTGTTAGAGCTCAAGGGAGATGGGGTTCTCAGATACAGGGGTCGTCTGTGTGTCTCAGATGTAGCAGGGCTATGAGACAAGATTATGTCAGAGGCACATTATTCATGGTATTCTATCCATCCTGGGTCGACGAAGATGTATCATGACATTAAGGATGTGTACTGGTGGAACGATATGAAGAAGAACATTGCTAAGTTTGTCGCCCAATGTCCTAGTTGCCAGCAAGTGAAGGTAGAGCATCAGAAGCCCGGAGGGCTAATGTAGACTATAGAGATCCCAACATGGAAATGGGAGGCGATAAACATGGACTTTATCTCGGGTTTACCTCGTTCTAATCGTAAGTTCGATTCCATATGGGTGAAAGTCGATAGGCTCATGAAATCAGCTCACTTCCTACCGGTCAGATCTACATATACAGCAGAAGATTATGCAAAGTTATATATTAAGGAGATAGTGCGGCTACACGGAGTACCGATTTTTATTATATCTGACCGTGGGGCTCAGTTTACAACATATTTTTGGAGGTCATTTCAGAGAGGTCTAGGGACTCAAGTGAATCTCAACACAACTTTTCATCCACAGACTGATGGACAAGCCGAGCGCACAATTCCGACGCTCGAGGATATGTTACGGGTATGTGTGTTGGATTTTAAAAGAAGTTGGGATGAACATCTACCTCTTATCGAGTTTGCATATAATAACAGTTACCACTCCAGTATCCAGATGGCTCCGTATGAGGCTTTGTATGGGCGTAAGTGCAGATCTCCTTATAGGGTGGTTTGATGTTGGAGAATCTGGGTTACATGGGCCAGACCTGGTTCAACAGGCCATAGAGAAAGTAAAGCTTATCCGGGAGCGACTGTTGACAGCTCAGAGTCGTCAGAAGTCATATTCTGACGTGCGGCGACGAGACTTAGAGTTCAGGATTAATGACTGGGTATTCTTAAAGGTATCACCTATGAAGAGCGTGATGAGGTTTGGAAAGAAAGGCAAGCTTAGCCCACGGTATATTGCGCCTTATAGGATCATTTGGAGAGTGGGACAAGTAGCTTATGAGTTAGAGTTTCCCTTAAAATTGGAGTCTGTCCATCCAGTTTTTCACGTATCTATGCTACGGAAGTGCATTGGCGATCCTACCCGAGTGGTGCCCACGGATGATGTACAGATTACAGAGGACTTGTTATATGAGGAAATTCCAGTTGCCATCTTAGAACGACAAATCCGCAGGCTACGAAATAAGGAGGTAGCTTCCGTGAAGATTTTATGGAGGAGCAAGAATGTAGAAGAGATGACATGGGAATCGGAGGGAGAAATAAAGTCTAAATACCCCCACCTATTTCAAACTGAAGGTATGGCTCGAGATGGGACGCTACAACACAGCTCTATTCAGGCTAGCAGGTCATCAGGTAAGCTTTTATTTTTCACTTTTAGTATTTATGATTTACGGTCGGTGAGGCAAAGTGTTGCTATTTATAAACATTGGCCATGTGTGACATGCATAGTATGTTTTCTGGCTGCGTGCAGGTTGGTTTTAACCTAGTGTATGAAGGGTACTCTGGCAAAATTTACCAAAGTCTCTAAGAGTAAACATTCGAGGACGAATGTTCCCAAGGGGGGAGTACAAAGAGGGTTGGACGGTTCAGAAACTAAAGCAATTGAAGAAAACAATGTTTCGTCGAAAGTCGACAAATTGGAAATGTTATAACATGTACCTTTGGGGTAAGACTAGGGTGCTTAACATGATAAGGAGATAATGTTATGATTTATATTAGTCGTATGACATCCGTGTGTTATGTTTTGAAGTTAAACGAGTTGTGGAACAAAATTCGATGAAAGTCATCACAAGTTACATTCATAAGTTTTACTGAAACTTTGGGTCAAATGTAACTGCAATTTTCTCCCAATATACTTAGATTTATGGGGTGTTCCACCCATCAATTTAAATATATATGAGTCTACTTTCCAACTCATTAAACCGTTTGTCAATACGATATCTGAGTAGAGAGATATGGGCATTTTTGCGAGACTGTGCAGAGCTGCTAGGTGACAAGTAGGTGTGTCACCTACTTGCTTAAATGAAAGCCCAAAAATGGGCCATTTCGGGTCGTCCAAAGAGGCCTTTTAAAGGCCTATTTTCTTCATATATTAGACTTAAAATAGAGCATAATAACCAGACATAAGCTCTGCAAAAAATCCTCCCAAATATTTCCCACAAACCCTAATTGATTTTCTCTCCCTTTCAAGTTCTAATTGGAGGTAAAACCTAGAGTTTGAAGAACCAAGATAGGAGCTCAGTTATCCAACAAATAAGGTGAGTTTACTGCTCTCTTTCATCCAGTTTTTCTTCTGTAAATTCATGGTAAGTCGTTCTATACTTGTAAGAACTCACGGGACGGTGATCGGAAGCCGTGAGTTCGAGTTATTCACTTGTAGCGGACTGTTTTGTGGACTGTTTTGTGTTGCTGTTGGGCTGCGTGTTTTACTACTGTTTTGTGGAGTTTTGGAGGAGGAAGGGGGTGTAGAAACACCATATAAATGTAGGGTGGTTGGCTGGTCGTTCGTCATAACATTTCCGGGTCGTTTGACACTACTACGGTGGTCATTTTGTGTATGAACAGATTGGGGTGTGTTGGGATATTTTATAGTATTTGATTGCGTATATAGGGCTGGAAAATGATGTATATATGTTGTTATTGTTCTGTTCTTGTATTGTTGGTGTTATCTTGAATTTGGAGGAAGTAAGGATTATAGGGGAGATGCTGCCCGTTTTAATACAAAATAAGTTTATCGTTCGTTGTGCGATAGTTGTACCTTTCATAACTTAACGATAGTATTATTATCATTCTTGTAGATTAAGGTGCGAAGAGGTGAGTTCAACTTGGTGATTGGAAAGATTGTGATAAGGTATGTTAAGGCTAAGCCCTTCCTTCATTTTGGCATGATCTCATAATTACATGTGTTTGATAACGAGGCATAAAGAGAAGCTCATACTCCCGAATTTATATACACTATCCTAGTCTCATAAGTTACAGTATTCTCCCTTATCGGGACTTCATATTCAGTTTAGTTTTGTCTTTATTCAGTCAAGAGAGCAGAGGGTCTATATATATATATATATACAGTATTACACTATTTTCACCACCATCGAGCTATAATCGGTGGGCAGGCCCCTATTGGGCAACCTCTGATCAGATGGTAAGTTATATATACCGAGCCTACTGTGGCCGAGCGCCTATGAGCGAGCCCAGGATGGCCGAGATACGGAGCCCAGTATGGCCGAGCGCCTATGAGCGAGCCTACTACGGCCGAGCAGTTACACGTACCGAGCCTTATAGGGACGGACATTTATTTTACTTACTATATTGAAGGAGTTGAGTCAGTATCAGCAGGTAAGTATATCTCCAGATCATCTTTGACTCCCAGTTACTTCCAGTTATTATATTATCAGTTCAGTTTCAGTTTTCAATTATGTTATTGCCTTACATACTCGGTACATTATTTCGTACTAACGTTCCTTTTTTGGGGACGTTGCATTTCATGCATGCAGGTTCAGATAGACATACGGGTAGACCTCCTCAGTAGGTGTTTCCATAGCTCATCCTGATCGGTAAGCTCCACATCCTTCGGAGTTATCGGGTCTAGGTGTTTGTGTACATCTTCTGTATGTATTTATATATATTATGGGTATGTCGGGGCCCTGTTCCGATCACAATATATCTATCAGTAGAGGCTTGTAGACATAGTCTGTTGGTTAGTGCAGTATGTTGGGTTTGTAGGCCTGGTATGTATAATTTGGTGGTTTGTCAGCTGTAGTAGCTATGACGGCCTTGTCGGCCTAGCTTTATATTGATGTTTAGTTAGCGCTAGTTTCCATTCAGTTTTATATTTTGCTTCGCAAATTGTCTTGCAAGGTGGCCCCATGGACAAAGTATGACATTATATGTTCAGAGTCCCTTAGTCGCAATTTGGTACGCCAGGTTAGGTAAGGCACCGGGTGCTGGTCTCGCTCCTAGGTTCGGGGCGTGACACTGCGTTTCATGCCCGCAGGTGCAGGTAGACAAGCTGACGGTCCCCCTTCTTAGGATCTTTGATCAGCGAGAGTTGGCGTGCTCCACTTGATCCAGAGCTGCTTTTGATTTCAGTACGATATGATTGTATACATATGTGGGTATGACGGGCCCCAATCCCGTCCTTGTATAATTGTATATTCTATTAGAGGTCTATAGACAGTCATGTATAGTTGGGGTAGTATGTGGCCTTGTCGGCTTCCAGTTTTGGATATGTAGTTGTCTATAGCGGCCTTGTCAGCTCGCCCTACGTATTTCACACGTGTATGTATATATATGTCCTTTGAAAAAGTTTCCTCACATATGCTATTATCGTAGTTTAGCAGATGTTATTCATGTTTATATCTTAGACGCATGCTTAAGGGTGTTCGACAGGTAGGACTCGGGCACCCATCGCGACCCATCGGTTTGGGTCGTGACAAAAGTGGTATCAGATTCGAGCTAGACAGAGTTGAATAATCATGGAAAAGGCAAAATTGTGGATTAAATTGGAGCAAGACGAGGTAAGTCTCTTGTATAATCTTGTGAGGGGGAAATTACCTCATAGGTGATTAAAATTAAATAATTGTTGCTAATTGTGGGGGGCTACGTATGCACGTTGTGATGAGAGTCCGTGCGTAGCTACTATTAATGCTAAAGTCCGGATAGTTTAGGACTTAAAGCATGCCTTACTTGTATAAATTGTATTCTTTGATTTATTTATATTAATTGATATCTATATGAATATATTGTGAATTGTTAGATAAAGATATTAAAGGATGGAAATCTCATAGGCTTGATTGTCTGTTTAAATTAATTATTAAAAGAAATTGTTCTCCTCCGAAATTCATCTTATAATGAATATACTCTCCTTCCGGAGGCACATAAGAAAATGTCCTCCTTTCTTGTGGAGCGGGCCGCATGCCTCGGCAGGATAGATGCATCTATGGATCGCGCCGCACATCCCTCAGCAGTGTACACGACACTCTGGATCAGGTCGTACGTCCTCGGTAGAAATCGTGCTTAATAATAATAATTATACGATACTTTAATAATTTATTTTAGCTTGTGAAGCTAATTAATAAATTAGAAAATCCTTGGAATTTAATGAATTATTATTCTTGATTGTTTAGGAATTAATTGTTACTCCTGTAAATGAGATTTAATTGATAAATTAGAATTTATTTGAATTGAAAGAATTTAATTAATATATTGAGAATTGTTACATTTGAAGGAATTTGATTATTTTCGCTGATTAGGTAAATTATTGTAAATTCTGTAAATCATGCTGATTTAAATATTCTAGTTTTATTTCAATTATTATTGACCTATAGTGAGTGTCAAAGTCGGCCATCTCGTCTCTACCACTTCGAGATTAGACTTGATACTTACTGGGTACACGTTGTTTACGTACTCATACTACTCTTGCTGCACTTTTGTGCAGGATCTGAGACAGGTACTAGTGGAGGACCTATCATCACATACTCACGTCATCCCGAGGCATAGTGGTGAGCTGCCTTTCTGAGCCGTTCTGCAGCTACCAGTGTCTCTTCTTATATTTATATTCTATCTATTTCATTTCAGATAGTATTTGTAGTTTTGTATAATCTACTAGATGCTCATGCACTTGTGACACCGGGTCTTGACACACACACATTGGTAGAAGTTGGTATTTTATTATTTTCTTGGAATAAAAGTTTAACCAATGTACGTTTGACTTATTAGTTGGCTTGCCTAGCTGTAGTGTTGGGCGCCATCACGACCTATATGTGAAATTGTGTCGTGACAAAATGTATTTCCTATCTCAAGGCAAGGAAGATGATCAGAAAGGGCTATATTTATCACTTAGTTCGGGTTCATGATGTGAAAGTAGAGTCATCAACCATTCAATCTATCCCTGTGGTTAAGGATTTTTCTGATGTTTTTCCCGATGAGCTTCCGGGTCTTTCGCCAGAGCGAGAAATTGAGTTTGCTGTTGATATATTACCAAATACTCAACCAATATCTATTCCTCCCTATAGAATGGCACCCGCATAGCTGAAAGAGTTGAAGGAAAAATTAAGGGACTTGCTTGAAAAAGGCTTTATCAGACCTAGTACATCACCGTGGGGAGCACCTGTGTTATTTGTGAGGAAGAAAGATAGTTTCTTATGGATGTGAATTGATTATAGATAGTTGAATAAGGTGACGATCAAGAATAAGTACCCCCTCCCGAGGATTGATGATTTATTTGATGAGTTGCAAGGTGCCAAGTGTTTCTCAAAGATAGACTTGAGGTCCGGGTACCATCAAGTAAGGGTTAAGGATAAAGATATTCCGAAGACAGCATTTAGGACCAGATACGGGCACTTTGAGTTTCGTGTTATGTCATTCGGTTTGACTAATGCCCTAGCAATATTTATGGACTTGATGAATCGGGTGTTCAGACCCTTTCTAGATTTGTTCGTGATTGTATTTATCGATGATATATTGGTTTATTCTCGTTCAAAGACTGAACATGCGGATCATTTGCGTATTGTGCTCAAGGTTCTACAAAAAGGGAAGTTGGATGCATAATTCTCTAAATGTGAATTTTGGTTGAACTCTGTAGCTTTCCTTGGGCATATCATTTCGGGTGAGAGTATCATGGTTGATACACATAAAGATTGAGGCAGTAAAAACTTGGACTAGACCCAAGACACCGACGGAGGTTCGTAGCTTTCTCGGTTTGGCAGGTTATTACAGGAGATTTGTAGAGGGATTTGCTTCTCTTTCAGCACCTTTGACAAAGTTGACTCAGAAGGGAGAAAAGTTTCAATGGACTGATGCTTGCGAACGGAGTTTCCAGGCATTGAAGGACAGATTAACTTCAGTACCAGTTCTAACGCTCCCAGAAGGGATCAATGGTTATGTTATCTATTATGATGCTTCGGGCGTTGGATTGGGTTGTGTACTGATGCAACATGGTAAGGTTGTAGCTTATGCTTCTAGACAACTAAGACAACACGAGAAGAATTACCCAACCCCCGATTTAGAGTTAGCCACAGTGATTCATGCACAAAAGATATGGAGGCACTACTTGTATGGCATTCATGTTGATATCTATACGGATCATAAGAGCCTCCAGTATATCTTCAAGCAAAAGGAAGTGAATTTACGTCAAAGGAGATGGTTGGAGCTACTTAAAGATTATGACGTTGATATTTTATACCATCCAGGGGAGGCGAACGTGATAGCCGATGCCCTCAGCCATAGATCTATGTGTAGCCTGTCATATTTACAGCCATAAAAGAAGGGAATAGCCCATGAGATTCATCAGCTAGCTAGTCTTGGAGTTCAGTTATTAGACTCAGGTGATATTTGAATTACTATTCAGGATACAATAACATCCTCTTTAGTAACTGAAGTAAAGGAATGCCAATACGAGGATCCTCTGTTAGTTCATTATAGGGATACCACCCCTCAGAAAGAGAAGGCACCATTTGAGATTACAAAAGACGGGGTCCTCAGATATCAAGGACGATTATATGTCCCTAATGTTGTAGGGCTGCGTCAGCAAGTTATGAGAGAAACTCACTATTCTCGTTATTCTATCCATCCAGGAGCAACAAAGATGTATCATGATATCATGGAAGTATATTGGTGGGACGGAATGAAGAAGGATATAGCGAAGTTTGTTGCTCAGTTCCCTAACTGTCAGAAGGTCAAGATTGAGCATCAAAAACCAGGTGGATTATTGCAGGCTATGGAGATTCCGACTTGGAAATGGGAAGTAATCAATATGGATTTCATCACAGGCTTACCTCGTGTCCAGCGTAAGTTCGATTCTATATGGGTAATTGTTGATAGACTTACAAAATCAGCCCATGTTTTGCCCGTTAGGACTACATATTCCGCAGAGGATTATGAAAGGCTTTATATTAAGGAGATAGTATGACTGCATGGTGTCCCTATATCTATTATCTCGGATAGAGGAGCTCAGTTTATAGCTAATTTCTGGAGGTTCTTCCAAAAAGGATTGGGGACTCAGGTAAGTCTTAGTACAATATTTCATCCCCAGATAGACGGACAAACTGAGCGTACTATTTAGACATTTGAAGATATGTTACGGGCTTATGTGATAGACTTCAAGGGTAGCTGGGATGATCATCTGCCGCTTATTGAGTTTGCGTATAATATTAGCTATCATTCCAATTTTCAGATGGCTCCATACGAATCTCTTTACGGACGAAAGTTTAGGTCGCCTATAGGGTGGTTCGATGTTGGTGAAACTACATTAGTAGGACCAGAATTGATACAACAGGCAATCGAGAAAATTAATCTTATACAGGAAAGGCTACTAGCAGCTCAAAGCCGTCAGAAGTTTTATGTGGATAATCGACGGTGAGACTTGGAGTTTCAGGTTGACAACTGGGTATTCCTAAAGGTATCACTGATGACAGGTGTTATAAGGTTCGGTAAGAAAGGAAAACTTAGCCCTCGGTACATTGGACCATATAGGATCATACGCAAGGTAGGCCAGGTAGCATATGAGTTAGACTTGCCTTCGGACTTGGAGTCTGTACATCCAGTCTTTCATGTGTCTATGCTCTATAAATGTATCGGAGATCCTTCCAGAATCGTGTCAGTTGATGACGTTCAGGTCACATAGAAGCTATCATATGAAGAAACTCCCATTGCTATATTAGACAGATAGGTTCGGAGATTGAGAACTAAAGACGTAGCTTCGGTGAAAGTACTTTGAAGAAACAACAATGTGGAAGAAATGACTTGGGAGGCCGAAGAAGACATGAAATATAGATATCCTCACTTATTTCCTCTTCCAGATAAGGTTCCGACTGAGACATCACAACCTTAAGGTACGTGTATGGATTCTTGTGTTAGTTATTGTCATTGGTCGTGTGAGGCCATTGTCATTATTGATGATTGTGGCCCTATATGGCGTTGAATTATTGAGTTTCTACAGGAAGGGTTGGTAGTAGTATTGTTACAAAGGCGACTCTGCCAAAGTTTATATAGATCCCGGGGAGTTAAACATTCGAGGGCGAATATTTCTAAGGGGGGAAGGATGTTACATCTCGCGCATTTTGTACATTAAAGTTTTGTCGTAAGTTAATCGACGTAGACTCGGGGATGAGATTATCTTGAGGTTATAAGCATTTATACTATTTATAACAAGCGATAAGTAAGTGCCGTGAAGGTTAAAGGGTAAACGAATCAATGAAAATGAGTTTCGTTGAAGGTTGTCGATTTGGAATATAATACGATCCGAGCCATAATACCCGGTATTTATGAACTAGTGCCATACAAGGTACCCTATAACCATAATAGTAGGGTACATAAAGTGTGTTAAGTGAGTAGTATTTTAAGTAAGTTGAGATAATTCTTAATTATGTGGATGATTGGATAAGTAATGATTTTAGTGGGAGATTATTTAAAAGATTAATTAAAAGACTAGATAAGGAATACAAGGTTAGACAACCCCCTCCCCCCATTCCAAAAATAATGTGTGACTAATATGTGACATCTATGCCACATGTCACAATACTTCAAAATGGTGGCAAGTGAGGTGGACCCCACTATCCACTCATTCACTTTGTGGATGGATACATTTAAGACATATATATCACAAGCAAGATTAGAAACGACCATTGTTTGATGGATACATTTTATGACATATATATATATATATATACACACACACACACACACACACACACACACACAGAAAATACATTTCTTTGAGATTAGAAACGGTCTTGGAGAGATTTGAGCTACAAAGGTAGATATATCTCCTTGCATTAGAACAAACCGTGAACGTAGATGTGTATTTTCATATCGGTTTTCTCACGATTGAGGAGATTGATCACATATACAAGTGGGAAGTTGACATTAAAGGTATGTTAAGGCTAATCTCTTCTTTCTTTTTGGCATGATCTATACGACACGAATGAAACGAGCAAATGCACAACTTTCATAAATGACTCTATTCATTAAAATACTAGGGGTGTCTATATTCTTGATTCCCCATGTGAATTATTATTATATCTTCTATTCACGGGTCTCAGAAAAATACGTATTTGATAAAGTTTATTCGATAGGCATATTATTTTTATGACATTCCGAGAAATCTTATTAACGTATTTCTTATGCATTTCATGCATTTATATATGTACATTGACCCATGACCAGATGGCGTTATATATGCGTATATTATATGTATATGGGATATGTGAAAAGGTTACGGCGTTATATACACACCACCACCTGATCAGCTGGTATATGTTGATGATTTTGCCCACAGTGGCCGAGATGATATGATGGGATGCCCTCAGATGCTTGATGATGTTATGTACACCTATAACCATGCATGACACGACATTTATGCGTATGTGCATGACATTGTAAATGTTTCAGGATTTACAAAGTGATTTAGACTTACAGGCGGAATTCCTTATTCCATGTTTCATCTATGTCTGTTATGTACTAATTTTTATGCCTTACATACTCAGTACATTATTCGTATTGACGCCCTATTTCCCGGGGCTTGCGTTTCATGCCCGCAGGTGCAGGTAGACAAGTTGACGGTCCCCCTTCTTAGGATCTTTGATCAGTGAGAGTTGGCATGCTCCACTTGATCCGGAGCTGCTTTTGATTTTGGTACGATATGCTTGTATGCATATGTGGGTATGACGGGGCCCAGTCCCGTCCTTGTACAATTGTATATTCTATTAGAGGTCTGTAGACAGTCATGTATAGTTGGGTAGTATGTGGCCTTGTCGGCTTCCAGTTTTGGATATGTAGTTGTTTATAGCAGCCTTCTCGGCTCGCCCTACGTATTTCACGCGTGTATGTATATATATGTCTTTTGAACAGGTTTCCTCATGTATGCTATTCTCGTAGTTCAGCATATGTTATTCATGTTTATATCTTAGACGCATGCTTAAGGATGTTCTACAGGTAGGACTCGGGCACCCGTCGCGACCCATCGGTTTGGGTCGTGACAACCTAAGCTAGACTGAGCGACCTCAATGCCTAGAAAATACTTTAGTCTGCCCAGATCCTTAGTCTGAATGTATTGAAAGAGATGTTACTTCAATTTAGTAATAGCATCCTGATCATTGCCGGTAATAACAATATCGTCAACATAGACCACCAAATAAATATAGAAACTTGAAGCAGAATGCTGATAAAACACAGAGTGATCAACTTCACTACGAGTCATGCCAAACTCATGGATAACTGTGCTGAACTTACCAAACCAAGCTCGAGGAGACTGTTTTAGACCATAAAGTGACCGGTGCAAGTGACATACAAGGCCACGAGACTCCCCCTGAGCAACAAACCGAGGTGGTTGCTCCATATAAACTTCATCCTCAAGGTCACCATGTAAAAAAATATTCTTAATGTCAGCTGATAGAGAGGCCAATGGCGAACAATAACCATGGATAGAAAAAGGCGGACTGATGCTATCTTAGCCATGGGAGAGAAGGTATCACTGTAATCGAGCCCAAATATATGAGTATATCCCTTGGCAACAAGACGGGCCTTAAGTCGATCAACCTTGACATCCGGACCAACCTTGACTGTATACACCCAACGATAACCAACAATAGATTTAACTGAAGGAAGAAAAATGAGCTCCCAAGTACCACTCGTATGTAAAGCAGACATCTCGTCAATCATAGCCTGTCACCATGGATGAGATAATGCTTCACCTATAGACTTAGGGAAGGAAACAGAGGAAAAATAAGATATAAAAGCATAATGGGGTGATGACAGACGATGATAACTTAAACCGATATAATGGGGATTAGGATTAAGTGTGGTCCATATACCTTTCCGAAGTGCAATCGACGTACTAGGAAGAGACAAGTCCGCAGTACGAGCAGGGTCAGGTGCAGGACATGAATCAGTTATGCCTGATGCTGGGAGCAAACAATAATGATAAGTCAAGAGTGGTGTTCCTGTGGCTGGGGATCTGGGAGGAGCCACACTAGACTCCTCAACGGTTGGAATGGGTAAGACTTTTGTGGCGGAAGGTGAAGAAGGAGCTATAGTAAACTCCTCAAAGGTCGGTATAGGTAAGACCTCGGATATATCAAGGTGGTCAGAAGAGGTAAAGAAATGTTTAGACTCAAAAAATGTGACGTCAACTGACATAAGGTACATACGAAGATCAGGTGAGTAACAACTATATCCCTTCTGAACACGAGAATAACCAAGGAAGACACACTTGAGAGCATGAGGAGCTAACTTATCTTTCCTAGGGACTAAGTTATGAACGAAACAAGTCCTCCCAAAAACACGAGGGGGAAGAGAGTTTAAGGGTGACCGGGGAAACAATACTGAATACGAAATCTGATTCTGGATGGTAGATGAAGGCATCTGATTAACTAAATAACAAGTTGTGAGAATTGCATCGCCTCAAAAACGCAACGGAACATGCGATTCAATGAGAAGTGTGCGAGCAGTCTCAATAAGGTGTCTATTCTTTCTCTCTGCAACCCCATTTTGCTGAGAGGTATAAGGATAAGAGGTCTGATGAATAATTCCTTGAGAAGTCATAAACTGCTGAAATTGAGAAAAATAAATATTCTAAAGCATTCTCACTGCAAAAAGTGCGAATAGAAACACCAAATTGATTTTAAATTTCAGCACAAAAATTCTGGAATATAGAAAACAACTCATAACGATGTTTCATTAAGAAAAGCCAAGTACATCTTGAATAATCATCAATGAAACTAACAAAATAACAAAATCCTAAGGTTGAATTGACTCTACTAGGACCCCATATATCATAATGAACTAAAGAAAAAACAGACTCTGTATGACTCTCAATACTACGAGGAAAGGAGACTCCGGTATGTTTCCCGAGCTGACAAGACTCACAATCTAATGTAGATAGACTAGACAAACTAGGCACCATCTTCTGAAGCTTGGATAAACTTGGATGTCTTAAACGTCTGTGAATTAGGTCTGAAGGATCTGTAACTAGACATGCCTTGGAGGGATTAAGTGAGTTAAGGTAGTAAAGCCTTTCTGATTCAAGCCCTATGCCAATCGACTGTCCCGTACTGCAGTCATGCATAATAAATGAATCATTAATAAAATATATATCACAATGGAGGGAACGAGTCAAATGACTAACATATGCAAGACTAAAAGGATATCCAGGGACATAAAGAACGGAATCTAGAGTGACAGAGGGTAGGGGATTAGCTTGTCCAACTCCTTTTGCTTTAGTTTGAAACCCATTGGCTAAAGTAACAGTGGGAAGAGACGACGAATACACAATATTTGACAAAAGTGATTTATTACCAGAGATATGATCAGAAGCGCCTGAGTCCACGACCCATGGTCCAAGAGTACTAAACTGAAAAACACAAACAAAAGAATTACCAGCAACTGAAGTATCAGTCTGAGCAACATAGGCTACTTGTGGAGATGTCTGCTTACTTGCTCGGTACTGAAGGAACTCATTATATTCCCCTTTAGATAAAACAAATCCATGGTTACCTGTAGTTTCGGTCTGAGCAACATAAGCATTTTTGGGTGGACGAGCATGTAAAGAATAGCACACGTCACGAGTGTGTCCAAGTTTATGACAATAAGAACACTTGGGTCTAGATCTTCCAAACCGACTTCCTCCTCGTCTATTCTCCATAGTTGGAGATGCCTGATTGTCCACTGTCTGGGATGCGAGAATAGATGCATCAAGTGTCTGTGATGAGATCACTGGGTGACTTGGTGCCGCAGCAAGGTGAACTAATCGAGAGAATAATTCATCAACTGTGGGGACATTCAGACTAGCCAAAATCTGATCGCGTACTAAATCAAGATCATTAGGAAGTCCAGCGAGAGTAAGAATTAGAAACATCTTCTATCGCTACTCTTGTTGCTTTTCAACACTAGCAGAAACTGGCATCAACTTCTCAAATTCCTCCATGACTACCTGTACTTGTCCCAAGTAAGGTGTACGAGGAAATGATATAAACTTTTTATCAACTTAGTGTACGGTTTTGGTCGTACTTAGTGTACGACATAATATATTATTAAACACAATCACAAAAGTACAAATAACTTAGTCTAATCACCTACTCTTGTTAACATCTCTATGTATTGGATAAAATTTAGAGTTTACATGTGGACATCTTTCGATTAAACACGTGGCAATAATAGTGACAGGTTGAAGATGAGTCACACTACTAGAAATTCGATTAAAATCGATGGTGGCCCACCAATCGACTTCAATCGGTCAAAAAATCGACTGAAGTCGGTCGGTTTTTCAAAAATATTTTCTTTTTTAATATATTTTACGGAATCGACTAAATTTTGTCAGTTGTTTTTGGCTCCAAAATGCGGAAACCTAGTTTTACATCCCGAAAAATTTATTTTTCAAAAAACTAACCAACTTTGATCGGTTTATTATTTCAAAATAAATTAAAATTAATACTATAAAATCGACCGAAATCTGTCGGTCATTTTAAAAAACCAACCGATTTCGGTCGGGGTCGGTAATATACTTTTTAACAAAACTGATCGATATCGACTCGATAATTTTCGAGCGAAAATATAATTAAAGAGTATAAATAAAATAAACATGAGCATATTACTTGAAAGTGGACTCATGGGCATATTGCATTAACACATTAACTGTGATCCATTCCAAAACAGGACAAATATTGTAGAATGAAATTCAAAAAACTTGTACTAAATAAAAGAAAAAAATTTAGACAAAAAATATGGCATCTTCTCGATTGTAGAGTCTTGACCTTCCTCCTAATTGACACTAGGTTCCCAAAAGTATAAACTATCCAAACATATTGAAGCCATTGCACGATATACATACTTGGAATCCTTGGCTTGATCATCTAATGTAACGAATTGCTGCAGTTTAGGGTTATAGATAGAAAGTCCATGACGATATTGTCCTTGAAAAATAATTTCACCATTTTCATTGCAATACAAAAGTGTTCTCTCTTGTATAAAACTTTTGCAAATAGACGGCAAGTTGCAGATTTTCATTAACCATTTCCAACCATCTTGTTCCATAATCCATATGTCCAATATTTCTTTATCGTGAAGTGTGCCTCCGTATAAACGAAGACAACCTTTCAAATTAGTCAAACGAAAGTAGTCGTTCTGACCAACCAAATCTGGTTTCGAAAGTCTTTTCGCGACTTGACGTCAAAATATATGATTGCAGAATTTCGGTGTACATATTGGTTGATTCTCGTAGTTATAGACCAAAATACAATAAAACGAGTTATAGATCAATATAACCTTGTAGTCTTGAACCGAGAATCATAACACAAACCACAAGCATACGGACGTTGTGTGTCGTTGTGGTTCAAATATGGACATGCAAAAGTTTGATATTCTCTAGTCGATGGATTCCATAAAACAAACCTTTTGTAAGCATTATGATTCTTTAAAAGAACCAAACCATTACATGAGCAGAAAACTTGATCAAATCTGAATCTTTTTAGAGGAAACCTTTGCTTTTCTGTTACAATTAATTGGGGACTTCCTAAATCTCTAAACTCCAAATGGCCAGTAAATTTTTGTGACAGAAGCTTTTTGCGACCCAACGCTTTAGATTGCTCATAGTGAGTTTTCTTGAATTCATCGTCGCATATTATAGCATTCCATGACTTTAAAACAGATTTAAAACGTAACAAAAATTTAACAAAGGAAGCCAAGTAAAAATGAGAAATGCAATATCAGTTGGAAGAAATGAGGTATCGTTTTTCAAGGTTCTCCTCTTTTGTACTTTCTTCTTTGGAATCATGATTTTCAAAGCAGGGTAAAGGCTTTCTATTAGACTATATTAGGGTTTATTTAGAAGAAAGAAAATAGGTTTTAAGACTTTAGTCTTTGTGAGGAAAAGGGATTCTTTTAAATAATTATCTCATAATATTCGCTTACAATGTTCAGATTCACTTGACTTATTTTTCGAATTACCTTAATTTTTACCTTTAAAGTGTTCAAATAATGTAAAAGAATTTTACAATATCAATGTATACCATAGAAGTTTCCTAGACGTGATATGTCCCAATTCAAGAAAATAAATTGGTGACTTAATTAAATAAGGAAATCCATGAATTAACAATTGAACTAGATTGAAAGAGTGCTCATAGAAGATTACAAAATCTAATTAAGCCTTAATTTTCGCCAAGATTTTAGTGGATTCCAACAGTAAAGTTGATCTAGAAATTAAATCTGTCATTTTGATCAAAATTAGATTCTTAGCAGGTCTAGAGAAAAATAAATTAGAACGGAAGGACGAATTTGACCTTAATTAGCGTGAGAAAGGTGGAATAAAGTGGGAATGGGGATAAAAAAATAACTGTTATTAATTATTTTTCGATATTCGTGTTGCGCACACTTGTACTAATCGACACTAACTTACAAAAAACCATGAATGGATGATAATTTGTAGTACAAATAAGCTTTATCGATGGAATCAATTCCTTGGGAGGTAAGCCAAGTTATTGAGATATCCTATTAAATTCATTTTTATTTTATTTAGGATAAAAATTACTCAACAATTGCCTTTAAACTCAAAAAATAAAAAGCACATATTTAATATACCATATCATATTAAAATTCTATTTTTTAATAATAAAATTCATTTGACACATGACCCAAGTACACATCTAACCCACCAACATGAATTTGGGTTTACTATCAATATATTAATGTGAAGAACTCTCTGGATTCAAACTACTAACACGATTACGACTACTATTTCTTGACTTTTGGCCAATGGTCCATGTTAAGCAGTCATCATATTAATCAATATAGAGTGTGTTTGGTATGAAGAAAAATGTTTTCATGCAAAATATTTTTTCTTATTTGATTGGTGAGTAAAATTTTTTTTTTTCGGAAAATATTTTTTAGTGTTTGGTTAGAGAGTAAAAATTCACACAAATCCAAAGGAATTAATGTGTTGCTTTACTTTTTTACGCAAAAAAATGTTGAAATTTGTGCTCCATAACTAAAAAAAAAACTCTTTTTTTTTAGTTGAAAAAGAAAGTACTATTTCTACAACATGAAAATAAAGTACTCATTTTTGTTGAAATAAAAAAAAATAATTTTTCTACTTGGTTGAAAAATATGATGACCCGAATGATCATCTTTAAATTAATAATTATTTCTATGTTCTAAAACCTCAAATAGCACCATTCAGTTTTTCTCGACTTGCGTGTACAGTCCGTAAATTTTTCGGAAAGTTTTTATGTGAAAAATTGATTAAAATGTGAAATAGTACTTCAAAACTCATTTGAGTTGACTTCGGTCAACGTTTTGAGCAAACAGACCCGGGTCAGTATTTTGACAGTTTCGGTAGGTCCGTATCGTGACTTGGGCGTATGGCCGAAATTTAAATTGGAGGTCCCTAGCTTGAGTTATCACCATTTATTGAAAATTTGAAGTTTGAAAGGCTAAAAATTTCTAAAGTTTGACCACGGATTTGACATTATTGATATTGGGGTCAGAACCCGATTCTGAAAATTAAAATAGTTCTGTTATGTCATTTATGACTTGTGCGCCAAATTTGAAGTCATTCCGGATTCGTTTAATACGTTTCGGCACGAATTTTGTAAATTGAAAAATTTGAAACTCAAAAGTTCGAATCGAGGTGTGAATTGTAAATTCGACGTTGTTTGACGTGTTTTGAGACCCTGAGTAAGCACGTATTATGTTACATGACTTGTTGGTATATTCGGACGGGGTCCACAGAAGCGTGAAGTCCGTCGTAGAAGCGAAAAAGGGGAAGTGGCAGCCTCGTCGCAGAAGCGAGCCAGCCCGCAGAAGCGACCACGATCTCCGCAAAAGCGAGCTCGCAGATGTGACACTTGTGAGCCCGGGCAGAACCCATAAAATCGAGGGTTAGCCATTTTTACTCATTTTTGAGTTTCGAGTCTCGGATTTGGGCGATTTCAAAGGGGGTTTTCACGACTTCGACTTGGGTAAGTGTTCTAGACCCGAAAGTGATTATATTTTATAAATTCATGCTTATATTCATCGTTTATTTCGAATTTAGATGGAAGAAAATTGTAATTTTTTAAAACTTTCGAAAAACGAAACTTAAGATTTGAAGGTCCATTTGACATCGAAATTTGATAATTTTTGTATGATTGGACTCGTCTATGAATGAGTATTCGGATTTTGTGAGTTTTTCTGAGATTCGAGACATGGGCCCCACTGTAAATTTTTGAGATAAATATCGGATTTTAATTGAGAAAATTAGTAATTTCATATGGAATTAATTCCTACGATTCGTGTTGAGTATATTGAATTGTTTGTGATTAGATTTGAAGGTTTCAGACACTAAATCGCGAGGCAAAGGTTTATTGAAATCTTGAATTTGGTAAGTATCGTGGTTAACCTTGACTTGAGGGAATAGAACCCTTAAATTATTTGTTAAGTGAATTTTATGTGTAATGACGTATAGGCGAGGTGACGAGTGCCTATTCGTCGTCAAATTGATTGTTTGCATAATTATCTGAAAATCCTAAATTATTTTAAATCATGAATTAATTATTATATTAATTATTTCTCTCATATTCTTTGTTCAATATTATGTCTTGAATTCATGCTATAATTGCTATATGCTTATTTGAATTATGTGTCTTAATTACTGCTTGACATTTAGTATATTAAATATTAAATTGTCTATTTTCTCCATGATTTTCACAATCAGTTGCTACTTGTTATTACTTATTTTCCTAAATAAACCATAATTATTGTATGCCTTGTTGCCTAATAAATTCTTATTATTGTGGTATTTATTGGAGTATTTTTACATTTAAGAGTGGTTAAATTATATTGTTGGAGTGGGTTACACGCCGCAACAAAGTTAATTTAAGTTTATATTGTTGGAGCGAGTTGCACGCCGCAACAAAATTATTGAAAGTTTATATTGTTGGAGCGGGTTGTACGCCGCAACAGAATTATTATTATTATTATTATTATTATTATTATTATTATTATTATTATTATTATTATTATTATTATTATTATTATTATTATTATTATTATTATTATTATTATTATTATTATTATTATTATTATTATTATTATTATTATTATTATTATTATTATTATTATTATTATTATTATTATTATTATTATTATTATTATTATTATTATTATTATTATTATTATTATTATTATTATTATTATTATTATTATTATTATTATTATTATTATTATTATTATTATTATTATTATTATTATTATTATTATTATTATTATTATTATTATTATACTATACGAAATTGAGCACATTTGCCTTTCATTAATACTTTAGCTCAAATATGCCCTTACCGTCACATAGTTGGTCCATATATGCCCTTAGAGTTACACAGTTGGCCCATATATGCCTTTTTCGAAACGGAATCCATCCAAACTAATTAGATCTTTCGTTAATTGTATTAAAGTATAAGTATATTACAAATACTATTTTCTTTTTATTAGTACTTTTTTTTCTTTACCTTTCTCTTTTCTTTTTTCTTTTTTCTTTTCTTCTCTTTTTTTTTCCTTTTTCTTTCTCCCTTATCCGATTTCCTCCATTAATGATGTCTTCTCCATTTTCGTCACCAATTTCACTTAACAAAACTCATGAATTTCAATTACTAAGAAAATTCTCCCATAAGAATATTTTATAGATCATATGTTTGTCAATTTTTTTAAATTTTTATTGAACATATATTTAGTTCTAAAAAATTTAACAAAGTAAGATTGAAATAATATTTATGTAACAAAAAATTCGAAAATCCAACAAAATCGAACAATCCAAACCGATATAATTGGTTTGGTTTAATTTTGATAAAAGTCGAACCAACCCGTTCCATGTACACCCCTAATCTACATAGTTAATAAAAAAATAGAAAATGTCCAGCTGAAAAAAGACTAACAACTCAAATTTATAACACTACAACTTGAACTCTAGGTTTTTAATCATTAAATTATCTTTCTGGAAATAATTTAAATATTTTGGTCTTTTGAGTATTGTTAAAGGTTGAGACGTTTTTATTATTTTAAAGTTTAAACCATAATTTTTGGAATAATTTAATTTCGTTTATTTAGAGGGCCAGTGAAATTGGAACTTGATTACCTTATGGGAGAATTTTTGTAGTAATTGGAATTCATGAGTTTTGTCAAGTGAAATTGGTGACGAAAATGGAGAAAGCATCAGTAATGGAGGAAACGGATAAGGAAGAAAGAAAATGGGGGGAAAAAAAAGAAAAAAGAAGAAAGAAAAGAGAAAGGTAAAGAAAAAAAGTTCTGATAAAAAGGAATAGTGTTTGTAATACACTTTAATACAATTAAAGAAAGTGATAATTAGTTTGGGTGAATTCCATTTCGAAAAGGACATATATGGGCCAACTGTATAACTCTAAGGGCATATATGGACCAACTATGTGACGGTAAGGGCATATTTGAGCTAAAGTATTAACGAAGGGCAAATATGCTCAATTTCGTATAGTATAAGGGCATATTTGAACCTTATTATTATTATTATTATTATTATTATTATTATTATTATTATTATTATTATTATTATTATTATTATTATTATTATTATTATTATTATTATTATTATTATTATTATTATTATTATTATTGCGTACATGTTAATGTAGGTGACCTGCATTAGCCTCGTCACTACTTCGTCGAGGTTAGGCTCGGCACTTACAGAGTACATGGGGTCGGTTGTACTCATACTACACTCTGCAATTCTTGTACAGATACCGGAGTTGGTGCCAATGGCATACCGTAGATTTGCTCGAATTCAGTTATTAAAGGAGACTTGAGGTATAGCTGCACAACGTTTGCAGCTCTAAAGTCCCCTTCTATTTTATCTTGGCTGTGTGCTTTCTTTCAGACAACTTTATTTTGTTTAGACCCTTTATTTGTATTATTGTAGTAGCTCGTGCACTTGTTATACCAGATTCGGGGATGTATTTTGATGATTCGGTAGTTATGATTTTTTGCACTTTATTTTAGTAATTGACTTCCGTTTAATTTAATTGGTTTAAAAATAGTTAAGATTATTCTAACGTTGGCTTGCCTAGCAAGTGAAATGTTAGGCGCCATCACGGTCCCGAAGGTGGGAATTTCGGGTCGTAACAACAAAGAGTTTTGGAAAATATTTTTCCTTCTCTTGATAGGGACAATATTTTCCTCCAATGGAAGAAAATAAGTTCATAAGGAAAATATTTTCCAAAACATTTAAGTCAACCAAATATGAAAAAATTAAAAAATATTTTTCGAAAAATATTTTTCTTCATACCAAACACACCCCAATATATATATATATATATATATATATATATATATATATATATATATATATATATATATATATATATATATATGTGTGTGTGTGTGTGTGTGTGTGTGTGTGTGTGTGTGTGTGTGTGTGTATTCTTTTTGAATTTTTCAGAAAAATTGCATCTTATTTTGAGTAGTCTTGTGAACCAAAAATATCTAAGAAAGTACTCGAGAAAAAAGTATTCTAGAGAACTTTTCTTCCATGAAATTTCTTTGAATAAAAATTAAAGCAACAAAGTCTTTCATTGGCGGAAACAAATATGAGAAAATATACAAGAAACACACATAAAAACCATACACATAACTAGAAAACCCCCAATTCAAACACAGACAAGCAAAAAAACCCTACCTTCGAAGAAAATTACAACAATATCTCGTTGGGTATTTGAAACTATTTCATCTTCTACACTTAAAAAGACAGAAAAACTAAATTGGATTTTACCTCGTGGTTGTCTCTTGATTGGGCTGTTGAGGCTTTTACTCAAGGTTTGAACGAACGAAGTTCGATGGTTTCATGGCGGTTGAAGCATAACCTGATCGAGTACCCAACTATTACTTAGGCCGACGTGTATAATCGGTATCAATCGAAAATTAGAGTCAAAGACGATCAGTTGGGTTCTGGACCCCCTGTTAGAAGGGACATCAAACGAGAACAAGTGCCGATCATGGACCGGTACCGACCATATAGTGGAGACCATAGGGTGAATGGATAGAAACGTAACCCCGGACAAGGCAATAAAAGAAGTGATCGAGGTCAAGGGTCTCGGGGGCTGATGAACAGAAATGGGTTCGATAGGCATATTGGACCTAAGGAAGCACCACGGTTATCAGAGTATAACTTCAGCATCGATGCATCCGCCATTGTGTCGGCTATCGGACGCATCAAAGACACTAAATGGCCTCGACCCATGCAGATTGATCCTGCCCAGAGGAACCCCAATCAAATGTGCGAATATCATAGTACCCATATCCACAAAACGGAATATTACAGGCAACTAAGAGAGGAGGTAACCCGATTATTCAATAAAGGGCACCTTCGAGAATTGTTAAGCGACATGGCCAAAAACCATTCAAAAATAGGGATTTTGGTAGGAAAAATGAACAGGAAGAACCATAACACATCATCCACATGATCATTGGTGGTATCGATACCCCTTAAGGGCCGGTGCTTAAACACACTAAGACATCGATTATGAGAGAGAAGCGACCTCGAACTCAGGATTACGCACCCATAGGAACCCTGTCCTTTAATGATGAAGATGCATAAGGAGTCATGCGACTTTACAATGATGCATTGGTAATATCCGTACTTATGAATAAAACTAAAGTTAAGTGTGTGTTAGTTGATCCAGGTAGCTCGACCAATATTATTAGATTGAAGGTCGTAGAACAACTCGGTCTACAGGACTAGGTCGTACCCGCAATCCTGGTTCTAAACGGATTCAATATGGCATGTGAAACTACCAAAGGCAAGATAATTTTGCCGATAAACGTGGCCGGGACCATCCAAGAAATGAATTTTCACGTAATCGAAGGCGATATGAGGTACAACACCCTTTTTGGAAGGCCATGGATCCACAATATGAGAGCTGTACCTTCGACCCTCCACTAGGTTCTTAAATTTCCAACATCAGAGGGAGTCAAAATAATGTACGGAGAACAACCGGCCGCAAGAGAAATGTTTGCCGTCAAAGAAGCAATTCCTATATCCTCGCCTTCATCAACAAAGGGGTCGGACTCGAAGAGGGAACGTGATGCCAAATAGCAATCACAGACGTCAGCTTCGACCCAACTAGAAAATTAGAAGATTGACGAAGATGATGAGCGAGCGATCCCTCGATCCTTCGTGGTCCCCGATGATTCCGATGCTACCTAATCAACTGTTGAAGAACTGGAGCAAGTCATACTAATCAAATATCTGCCCAAACGAAAGGTATACCTGGGAATGGGATTAACCCCCGAACTCAGAAAAAAGCTTATTCAATTTCTTAGTGATAACATAGATTGGTTTGCTTGGTCCCATTTAGACATAACATGGATCCCACCTGAAATAACGATGCATCGGCTAAGCCTGGACCCTAGGTTCAAACCGGTGAAGAAAAAGAGATCCCAGTTCGAGGTAAAGCACGCATTAATAAAGGACGAGGTAACTAATCTTCTCAAAATAGGGTCCATTAGGGAGGTGAAATGTCCCGAATGCTTAGCCAATATAGTTGTAGTCCCTAAAAAGGGAACAAACTTAGAATGTGTGTAGACTATAAGAATTTAAAAAAGGCATGCCCCGAAGATTCTTTTCTGCTTCCTAACATCGATCGCATGATCGATGCCACGGCCGGCCACGAGATCCTTACTTTTCTTGATGCCTATTCCGAGTATAATCAAATTCAAATGAACCCGGAGGACCGAGAAAAAGCTTCATTTATCACCAACTATGGAACATATTGTTATAATGTAATTCCCTTCGGGCTAAAAAATGCAGGAGCTACTTACCAACGCCTAGTAAATAAAATATTTGAGGAACAAATAGGTAAATCAATGAAAGTTTATATTGATGACATGCTAGTTAAGTCCCTGCGCGCAGATGACTATTTGGATCATTTGCAGGAAACGTTCGAGATTTTAAGGAAATGCAACATGAAGTTCAACCCCGAGAAATATGCTTTCGGGGTCGGTGCGGGCATGTTCCTTGGCTTCATGGTACCGAATCGAGGGATCGAGATCAACCTCGATAAAATCAAGGCCATCGAAGACATCACCGTCGTGGACAGTGTAAAAGCCATAAAGAAGCTAACTGGATGGATAGTTGCCTTAGGCCGATTCATTTCGAGTTCGTCGTATCGAAGCCACAAATTTTTGTCTCTACTAAAAAAGAAGAACAATTTAACCTGGACCCCGGAATGCCAACAAACGTTAGAGGAATTGAAGTGATACCTATCGAGCCCACCACTGCTCCATACTCCAAAGGCAGACGAGAAGCTTTACTTATACTTGGCAGTATCGAAAATCACGGTAAGTGGTGTCCTACTTCGAGAAGAGCAAGGTACGCAATTTCTCGTTTATTATGTAAGTCGAACCTTAGGAGAAGCAGAAACTAGATATCCACACTTAGAGAAATTGGCACTTGCTCTAATAAGCGCCTCTAGAAAGTTAAGACCATACTTTCAATGTCACCCCATATGCGTATTAACCACTTACCCACTTCGTAATATTTTGCACAAGCCGGACCGGGCTGATTGTCCAAATAGGCCGTCGAACTCAGTGAGTACGATATCGAATATCAACCCCGAACGGCCATCAAGTCTCAAATTTTAGCGGACTTCGTGGCCGATTTTATGCCAACCCTCGTACCCGAAGTTGAAAAGGAACTCTTGTTAAAATCGGGTACACCATCGGGGGTATGAACCCTCTTCACAGACGGTGCTTCGAATGTGAAGGGGTCCGGGTTGGGCATCATTTTGAAACCGCCCACGGGTAGCACTATTAGGCAATCTATCAAAACTTCTAGGTTAACTAACAATGAGGCCGAGTACGAGGTCATGATTGCAGGTCTCGAGCTAGCTAAAATCTTGGAGGTGGAAATCATTGAAGCCAAGTGTGACTCTTTACTGGTGGTGAACCAAGTAAACAAAACCTTCCAAGTTCGAGAGGATAGAATGCAAAGGTATTTGGACAAACTGCAGGTAACTTTGCACCGTTTCAAGGGATGGACTTTACAACATGTACCTCGAGAACAAAATAGCTAGGCCGATGCACTTGAAAATTTGGGGTCATCGATCGAGGAAGATGAGATCAGCTCGAGGACTGTCGTTCAACTCTCGAGATCCGTAATCGAGGAAGGTCACGCTGAGATAAACTCCACAAGTCTAACCTGGGATTGGAGAAACAAATATATAGAATATTTCAAGAATGGGAAACTTCCATCGGACCCAACGGAGTCAAGAGCTCTACACACAGAAGTGGCACAGTTCACCTTATCCAATGATGGAATGTTGTTTAGAAGGATGTTCGATGGTCCACTGGCAATATGTTTGGGACCGGAAGATACCGACTACATCCTACGTGAGATTGACGAGGGCACTTGTGGAAATCGCTCCGGTGCTAATTCATTAGTCCAAGAAATAATCAGAGCAGGATATTATTGGATCGATATGGACAAATATGCAAGGGAGTTCGTTCAAAAATGCGATAAATGTCAAAGACATGCACCCATGATTCATCAACCTGTGGAACTTCTCCACTTAGTCCTATCTCCTTGGCCTTTCATGAAATGAGGAATGGACATCGTTGGCCCCCTCCCATCGGCCCCAGGTAAGGCTCAGTTTATTTTGTTTATGACTGATTATTTCTCTAAATAGGTTGAAGCACAGGCTTTCGAAAAAGTCCGAGAAAAGGAGGTGATAGACTTCATTTGGGACCACATCATATGTCAGTTCGGGATGCCATCCGAAATTGTAAGCGATAATGGAAAGCAATTTATCGGATGCAAAGTGACCAAATTTCTCGTAGACCACAAAATCAAAAGGATCCTTTAGACACCTTATCATCCCAACGGAAACGGACAGGATGAATCGACAAACAAAACCATCATTAAAAATCTTACGAAAAGATTAACCAACGCTAAAGGTAAATGGAGAGAGATACTACCCGAGGTCCTGTGGGCATACCAAACAACATCAAAATCCAGTACTGGAGCAACACCATTCTCATTGGTATATGGCGTTGTTACAGTCTTATCTTGGTTGAGGTCGGAGAACCTAGCGTTAGATTTCGGTATGCAAAAAATGAGTCGAATAACAAAACAATGAACATGAGCCTTAAATTATTGGACGAAAAACGAGAAGCAGCTCTCGTCCGATTAGCCGCCCAAAAATAGCAGATCGAAAGATAATATAATCGAAGAACCAATCTTCGCCATTTTAAGATCGGGGACTTAGTGCTGAGGAAAGTTACCCTCAACACCCGAAATCCGAACGAAGGAAAACTGGGTTCGAACTGGGAAGGAGCGTATCAGGTCCTCGAAATCGTAGGTAAAGGATCCTACAAGCTTGGTATAACAAGCGGTAAGAAACTACCAAGCAATTAGAACGTGTCGCACCTAAAATGATACTACTATTAAGGTACAACCTCCTATGTTCATTTATATTTCGAAATTAACCCTTGCAGGTGTTCGATCAGAAATAGGAATGGATTATTCGGCTCGAAGCCTTTAGGCCTGAAAGCACGCGTTGTACTCTTTTTCCCTTTGACCGGTTTTTGTCCCAAATGGATTTTCGGCAAGGTTTTTAATGAGGCAACCATTGATCGTGCTAACTTAGTACAATTCAACAGTATCCGAGGCCTCTTTACAATCAACCTCGAATATTGGGGGTCATTACCCTCAGATATATCAAGTAAGTTCGATTATAAAGTTCGATGCAAGGAAACAACAGGGTTTTGATAGGAAATATTGTAAGAGCCAAATGGTCAAAACGAACCATGATCGTGTAGTTTACGCGATCCCTGGTACAAAACATGAACAAATGTATAATGACATAAAGAGAAATTTCTTATTTGCCGATATCTCACGTCTCAAAATCCATCCTCTATTTTATGATCTATTATGCAAACAGGCTTAAGGGCCGACCATTACCCCATAAATCAGAGACTGCCAATCGAAAAATCAACAAGACCAAGCCCCACACAAGCCTACAGGCTATCTTACTTCGAGTTCGAGCAATCACTCACTCGACTACTAAGCCTACGGGTTAACATCACTTCGAGTTCGAGCAATAACTCACTCGACCAATAAAATCCTAAGGGCTACTCTTACTTCGAGTTCGAGAAATCACTCACTCGACTATTAAGCCTATGGGATACCTTACTTCGAGTACGAGAAATCACTCACTCGACTACTAAAGCCTAAGGGCTACTCTTACTTCGAGTTCGAGCAATCACTCACTCGACTATTAAGCCTACGGGCTACCTTACTTAGAGTTCGAGCAATCACTCACTCGACTACTAAGCCTATAGGCTAACATTACTTTGAGTTCGAGCAATCACTCACTCGACCAATCAAAGCCTAAGGGATACTCTTACTTCGAGTTCGAGCAATCACTCACTCGACTACTAAAGCCTAATGGCTACTCTTAATTCGAGTTCGAGTAATCACTCACTCGACCATTAAGCCTACAGGCTACCTTACTTCGAGTGCGGGCAATCACTCACTCGACTACTAAAGCCTAAGGGATACTCTTACTTCGAGTTCGAGCAATCAATCACTCGACTATTAAGCCTACAGGGTACCTTACTTCGAGTATGAGCAATCACTCACTCGACTACTAAGCCTACGGGCTAACTATTTCTTCGAGTTCGAGAAATCACTCACTCGACCAATCAAAGCCTAAGGGCTACTCTTACTTCGAGTTCGAGCAATCACTCACTTGACTATTAAGCCTATGGGCTACCTTATTTCGAGTTCGAGCAATCACTCACTCAACTATAAAGCCTACGGGCTACCTTTCTTCAAGTACGAGCAAAGCACTCACTTGACCAATAAAAGCCTACAGGCCAACTATTACTTCGAGTTAGAGCAAAGCACTAACTCAACCATAAAGACTACCGGCTACACTACTTCAAGTTCGAGCAATCACTCATTCGACCATAAAGTCTGAGGTCGACTCTTACTTCGAGTTCGAGCAAACACTCACTCGATTATAAAGACTATAAGGTCCAAATTTGATCAAATTACCTAAAGCCTCAAACTTATGAAAACTTTCATAAGGCATGAATGAAACAAAACCTTTACAAGGCAGAGAATAAAATAGAGACAAGTCGGAAAAGGAAAAGATCTTTATATATATATGAGAGTATTTACAACGTTCGATCAGGACCCTACACAAAAAACCAAAATGGGAAAAATCCTAATTATCTCCGGGGATAGTCTCTTCTCCATCGGGCTCCTCCCCGCTATCAGACCCACTCTCGCTCCCATCATCATCATCATCATCGAAATCCATGGCTCCAACATTGGCTTCAAGCTCTTTAGAACTTTTTATCTCTTCGGTATGATCGAAACCTCGAGCATGGATCTCCTCGAGGGTTTCCCTCCGAGATTGGCATTTGGCGAGTTCAACAACCCAATGTGCTTGAGTCTTGGCAGTCTCGGCTGCCTCTTTTGCATGTACCTGAGTGGCTTCAGCATCGGCCCGATAGACAGCCACGAATGCATCAGCGTTGGCTTTTGCCTTTTCGGCTTAAGATCTGGCCTTGGCAAGTTCGGAAGCTAACCGAGCCTCGAGCTCTTCTCATTCATGCCTTGAAGTTGACTTTCGACCGATGATATTTGGGCTCGAGCAGTTTCTTTCTCCGTGGAGAGACGGTCCATGCCATATTTCCATCCCAAGACCTCCGCCCTTATCATATAGACCTCCTCACAAAGCTTCCCAATCACTTCAAGCTTCTGCTGCAGTCGTGAGATCGAAATATTATCCACCGTTCCAGAATCGAGCCCATGGGTTTTTAATATTATCATTACCTGCTCGGTTAGGTCGGCCTGGTCTTGATGACCGTTGTCCAACTCGGCTTGGAGGTCCCTGATTTCCTCTTCCTTTTGCCCACAGAGGAGTTTAAGGGCGTTTCTCTCCTCCGTAACCCTTCGGAGGTCGGCCTCGTACCGACTCAGCTCGGCTCAAAACCGAGAGCGTGCTTCTCGATGAACCGCTGAGGTCTACGAATAAAGAAGAAAAGAAATTAGAAAAGAATAACGAACATAAAAGTGGTATCAACGAAGGGAGTTAAAACTTACCCCATTCAGAGCTTGTTGCACTTCACAAAAAAGGCCCGACACATCATTAGGGCCAATGACATTCTCGACACCGGTAAACAAATCACGGAAATGGTCCTCCCCCTCATGAGATCGGCCTACTTAGAGGCCCCCCAAAGCTTGGGCTTACCGAATCGCCCCATCGGAAAAAGCAGGGGGAGTAGGCGAGTCCCCGATTACTATTGCCCTAAGTGACTCGCTTGGGGCATTCTCTTCAGTTCGAAGAGCTTCGGTACCAGCCCCTTCAGATATATCCACCATTTTTTGACTTCAGTGGGAGGCATCCTCCATCTCTAACGATGTGGGAACTCTGCCTGAATCTTTCTCCGATATCCCCTCAGTTCGAGGCGGAGCTTGATAAACCACCATCGATCCAGCTGCCTTTGGGGCATCGATGGTTTTCTTCACTTGGGCCACCAGAATGGAGTCGTCGTTTTATTCTTCTTCTTCTTCTTCTTCTTCTTCTTCTTCTTCTTCTTCTTCGTCTTCATCCTTCAGACGCCAAGCAGATTCTTCGGTCAGAGGGATAATTTTCCCCATCGGCTTACGTGTCGTACTTGTCTTGGGTTCTGGATCCTTAGAAGTGGAGGCCCTTTTTCTCTTATTGCCCTTCGTCGGTTTCAGAATTGGGGCCGAAGTCTCTTCCTTACCAGACGGGGGCCTCATAACCGCATCTTTGCCCAAACCTACACAGAAGTAAATTGGTTAAGTATATGGAAAACATGCTGTTTGAACTATCAAAGACATGGGAAAGAGGCCTACCATGATTTTGGCCTCCCATCGGCCCTTTGAAAAATCACGCCACGAGCGCTCGACGTATGTAGAGGTCAAAACCAGGTCTCCTACCCAGCTCTTAAGGTCATGAACTGCACCGGGCATCCAAGGAACCGCTGCATTGCAAAAGAGAATATCGGTGAGAAAGAAACGAAGTGGGAAAACAATAGGAGATAATAGTAGAATTATACTTATGATTCATGTTCCATTCTTCGGGAAATGGCATCTTCTCGGCCGGAATTAGGTCCGCAGTCTTCACTCGAACGAACCTGCCCATCCAGCCTCGATCCTTGTCCTAGTCTATGCTCGAGAACAACACCTTGGTAGCCCGGCACTGGAGTTTTATTAACCCATCTCGATAGAGGCGGGGGGTTGTATAGTCTAATAAGATGGTCGACGGTGAAAGGCATCCCCTCGATCTTGTTCATGAAAAAGTGGATCAGAATAACGATCCACCAAAAGGAAGTATGGATTTGACATAGGGTTATTTGGTATTGGCGGCAAAAATCAATAACGATAGGGTCGAGGGAGCCCAAGTGAAAGGGTAAGTATACACACTTAAAAACCCTTTCACATAAGTAGTGATATCTTCTTCGGGAGCCGGGATTATCACTTCTATTTTCTCCCAGTTACAGTCTTTCCTCAGCTGGGCGAGGTGTCCCTTAGTTATCGAGCACATATACCTCGATACAGGTTCACATCGACCAGGAACCGATGAGGCTTTATCGACCTTAAAATCGGAGGTAAGAACACATGCCCCGGGAGCACACTCCTCAGGCCGTGGCTCCACCGGTGTTTTGTCGACGACAGGCTGTGAAGAAGAAGCTTTTTCTATTTGAGGAATGATTTAAGATGTTTTCGCCATTTTGGATTTAGAGATCGAAAATAGAAGGAGATGACAAAGATGTGGTGTTTTAAAGAAAGATTTTGCAGTGAAAATCACAGAAGAAAGATTTTTGCAGTAAAATCACAGACTTACAGATGAACTCAGAAGACATGAGAAAGAGCTTAGAAAAATTTGGAGGTTGGAGACGTAAAAGTGATATATGGTAAAACAAATGGGCTATTTATAGATTGAGCAACGACGGTTCAATATCAGTAGTGGCCGACCACCGTCTGACACGCATTTAATGCCTTGGTAAACTGAACTGACGAGACAACTATCACGTACGTCATGGTCGGGCTCGATGCAAATGTCAGTGTATATCTAATCGAGCCGTTGGGAAATCATATCATTTCTCGCCACATCCTTCCACAGAAACGAGGGGACTATCTGTATACGGTCAAAACTATTTTCGGCCTTCGTACGATTGGTGAATATGGACCGAAGAGCGTCTTCATAATATCAAGGTGAGATTTGTAGAAGGCATGAACGAGCTTTGAGTTTTGGGGTCAGATTAAATACCGAGCTCGACGTCAATTTTGAGCTCAAGTCCAAATCGAGCTATGATGAGAAGGATGGTATCAAGCTTCAGAGCCAGAGACCAACCGACACCGAGTCCGAATTAATACCGGGCCCCGAGTCAGCATCGAGCTCAATCCTGCATCGAGCTATAAACTTGGAAACTGACCAATACTGACCAATACCAAGTCCAATCAAGATCGAGCCAAGAGACATGAGTTGTTAAAGCCGCACTAAGAGAGAGAATCTTAGCGGAAATTAGGAAAAAACTGATTTATCATGGGTTCCCCACTATGTATTTTTTATTATATATAAAGTAGGATCCTTCCACTATAAGAGGGATGGATATTATTTCTGTAGAGGGGGCAGGTCATTAATACAATGTAACTCAAATACCATTGATACATTATCATATTAAGAGATTATCTTTTTTAGCTTCATACATAATTTCATCTTGCTTGTTCAAAAATCATCTTCCTTTTAATTGGGTTTGTATCTTTTCTTTATAGTCAATATTCGATATTTCTACTTACTCTTATGATTTGTGTCAAGTTATACCACATACCCTTAGAACTACATATAAATTCAACTCATCCGTTTTTCAGGTAAACAATGACTATAGAAACTTTACGTACACCCTGATTATGAAGTTTTCAATCTAGAGACCAATATACATGACCTTCAGTGCTAATCCCCCGACTAATCCCCCGACTACAATGATATGATTCTGTAATGAACTTATAGAATTGAAATGTAAATAGCTAAAAGAATCGAGAATTTTCAACGAACAACTGTATTTATTATTCCTCAACTCAGTTACATTGGCAAATTATAAATTGAAATAGAAAACAATCTGCAACTCCATTGATAAGCTCCTAACCTGAAAGAGAGAATTAGGATGAGGTAAGAAGAAGAAGAAAGAACGAGAAGAGAGAATGAGAGTTGGAAATAGTTGAGAGAAGTGAGAAGGAAATTACCGGTCCAAAACTGAATTGGTTGACCCAAATCCCTTTCTGTTATAACCGCTCATAACAACCCACTAACTACCCTAATTATCTCCATCGTTGGATTAAACGTATCTGGGCCTTCCAAGTTTTTTAAACGTGTTGTGCTGAATCACCCTTAATTTCTCATATATCTCTTCTTCAGATATCCGCCTTTCTAAACCTTGTGAGCACCTAATTTTTGACTATATTTGAATTTTTATCATCTTCTACTCTGTAAATAATTTTAGAAATTTAATATATATTTTTTAGCTCTGTTATATTTTTTTATATATGGTAAAAATTAAAAATAATTTAAAAGGTAAATTATTACTATTAGTATTATTTAAATTTCGTATGGGAATAAAATAATAGGAAAATTAAAAGTATGGAATTAAAAAGTAAAAGTAAAAGTAGGTGAAAATTGTTTAATAAAAATTTAAAAGAAAGTGAAAAATTAAAAAATATAAAAGTAAAAGAATGTGAAAATTTAAAAAAGAAAAGTAAAATAAGTGGAAAATAAAAAAATAGAAAAGTAAAAAAGAGTGAGAAATTAAAAAATAAAAGTAGAGATTTTTTTTAAAAAACGAAAATTGGTTAGTGGGAATTGTTTAATTAAAAAAATAATAAATAAATAAAACAAATCTGAAAAATTCTGAATTTTTCTTTTTATAAATATAAGAGAAAATGAGATAAAGAAAGAGAAGAAAGAAGAGAGGAGGGAATTGAGAGAATTGTTTCTTCTTCTACGCTAAGGAAATTTCTACTCGTGTCATTCTTTCTTCCTTTTTCGTTTGAAAAAATCCAGAAATTCATCACCCCCGTTTAAGATTCGAAAATGCCCCAAATTCAAGCCTAAAACACCCTTGAAGTATCCTAATAAACACAACAAGGTTCCAACTTTGTCTCTCCGTCTTCGTTGAGGTCTACGGCGAGCCATTCTCCGGTAAGATTTTCTTTCTTCATTTCATACGATTTCGTGAGTAGCTGTATAGAGGTCCATTTCTTACTTTATCCTTGATTAATATATAAGTTTGGATTTTTTTGTTATTATGATGGGTATTTGAGTAAAATTTTATGGTTCATACTTACTAATTATTTGAGTATGTTTCTTTTCCTGTTCATAGTTAGCATAAATTAGTTTGTCATCTTTTGACGGTTTAAATCTTTAGCAAGAACATGTTTGTTTCTTTTTAATCCACAAACAATAATAGTTTTCCTGTTCTTGGTTAGTTGTTCTTAAATTTTCTAGCTATTTTTGGTAGATTAGTTTTATAGAATATTTAGTTCCATAAATTAGTAAGGCATAAAACTTTCACTGTCATTATTTGTTTAATATAATTTTAGAGAAGTAAAAATTCATGTTAAAGTAAATCAAGGTGCAAAAGGAAGTAATGTATAAAGGGAATTGGGCCATACGGACGTTGATGAAATAATTTTGATGTTAAGGAACAATGTGCAATGGAATTTTCAACTTTAAAAATTAGAAAAATCGGGCCTTTAGGAATTTTTGGGTCGGATGGTTTAAGTACTATGGCCCATGGTAATAAAATTCATAAGCTAGCTCATATTTCTTCCGTAATGAATAATTGCAAATACTTTTCATAACTTAGTAAAGTAATTTATTTTGTCAATAATTCTAGTAATTAAATTCCATACTTCTAGTTCTACACAAATACATTTCATAACTCTTGACTTTACAACGATTTTCAAATTAGTTTAGGAAAAATAATTCATGAACACGGTGGTATATTTCTAGTGTACTCTAAATTAATCAAATCATTGTAGTTATGTACACGTTCGCACGACACAGTTATGATTTCTAAAATAATTCAAGGTACGCGTTCGCGCGACTTTGACTGAATAATCTTAATAATAATAAAAGTGTTATCAATTGTGTACACGCATGCGTGACATGATTTTTAAAGTGCCAAACAAAATGAGTACACGTATGCGTAACCCGTTTCAAGATAATTCCATAATTATGAATAATCAATCAATTAAAAGCGGTTTAAGGCAAAAATGCATAAATTTTCCTAGAACATAAAATATCCTGAATTAGTTAAGCCAGGTATAATTATTAAAGCGACCGTGCTAGAACCACGGAATCCGGGAATGCCTAACACCTTCTCCCGAGTTAACAAAATTCCTTACTCGGTCTTCTGTGTTCGCGGACCATAATTTAGAGTCAAATTTCCTTGATTTGAGATTTAAAATAAATAGTGACTCAGAACACCGTAATTCAATAATTCTGAGTGGCGATTCTTAAAAAAAATAAAAATAAAATAATCTCATTTCAATAATGTCACTTAAATTGGAAAAACTCCCCATCCCTCGGAAAAAAAGAGGTGTGACAGCTCTGGCGACTCTGTTGGGGACAAAAATCCAAAACTTCTGGTTCGGGGTTCAGAATTCGAGATTGTAATGTGATCTATACTTCACTTTCTTGATTGTTGATATTACTGTATTTGTGGGACTAATGTGCTAATTGTCGTTCATTTACCGCTTTGATAATATTTGAACTATATAAACTGCCTTCTTAAGCCTCCCTTCTAAGTCTTCTGAATTTATGGTGCACACGTGCGTGTGACTCACTTTTTTGTTAGAGGTCATACCAAATAAAACGAGGCTGGATCAGTAACTAGGTCGGGTAGACTTTCGTGCTCCCGGTACGTTGCCCCCACCTCGGCTCGAGCTGTCTACTTGGGTAAGCCAGGTCTAAAACACCCCCCTAGGATTTTAAACCTAGATTAACATAGCCTCATGTCGGATCCTTAGTATAAACGTTTGTTTGCATCACGTGCATTTGACTTCGGGGACTCAATATAGGGGTTGGGTCCGTTTAGGACAGGTGTACCCGATAATTACAAGACCAAGATGTATCTTATGTGCTACATGTACATTATATTTGATTCGGTTTGTGCATGTTGATCGGATTGTTAAACATAAAAATAAGAATAGAGAGAAAACCATAAGGAAGAAAATAGGAGAGAGAACATTTACCCAATTTTTAAAAAAATTCGGTATTTGAAAGTCGAAAAACCTTGTTAAAATTTTACCCCAAAACGATTATTACAAAATAAGATTGAATTTTTTCGAAAAATAAAAGTGTCATCCCATTCCTGAAATATTGACCGAACTACGCGGGTCTGATTCTCACCGGATATGAGATACGTAGGCAAACATCATCGGTTTTGGCCCCAATTTTCAAGAAAAATAAATTTAAAAATATTTTCTCTTTACTTGATTCCCTCTTTAGAATTCTTTTCTTAGAAAATCCAAAAAGAAAATTAAATCCAAAATATTTTCCTTTTTTTCCAAAGTCTTTCATTCAAAAAATAAAGAACAAAAAAATTTCAAATCAATATCAAAAATATTTTCTTCCTTTTTTAGAATTCCTTCTTTTAAACAGAAAATTCAAAATTCCATTAAAAAAAACTCAAAAAATATATATTTAAAAGTCTTTATATAAAAAAGAAAGAAAGAAAAGAAAAATAGGTCAGTCTATTCCCGATCTCCCTGAACTACAGAATGATCCGATTCATGCAACGACATGATATGTAGGCAACCCACAAAAGGTTCGATCAAAATATTTTTCAACGATTCTAAGTTAAGGGATCAAAATGAGGTGTGGGGGAAAAGAAAAAAAAATGGTTATAATGTTAGGAGCGAGGCACATTACGTGTGATTCATATCTATAAAATGCCTAACCCTAACACGTTTACTGTCTCTTATATAGTAAGCTTAAGGTGATTGGTTTGTGGTGAAACTAGCAATACATCATTACTTCACTGATCAAAGGGAACGATAGTAATGGATAACAGTGATGAAATCGAGTTGCTCAGTGACAATCCCCAGGATGCGTTAGTTGAGCAAGAATCGGAGGAAATAAGAAAATTGAGACAACAACTATCTGATGTTTATCAAGATTGGGTTTCCGGTCAGCCTCCACCCCGAGCTACTCAACCACCGCTCCATGCAGTGAGCGATCACATTCTACCACCACGGTATGTGCCAAACTACAGCCTCCATGCTGCCCATTGGTACCTCTAATATGCGACCTCCAGCCGCACCAGTGACGAACACCCCTCTCGTCGTGTCTAGCGCACCGGTATATACAATCCCACCACCATCTCCTGTGATGAGGCCAAATAACGAGCCACCACCTCAGGCTTATGATGGCCAATACAACTCTCCAAATATGGCTTTGAGGGTCTCGACTCCATACAATCAGACTCCTTAGTACGAGTCACCAGTGGAAAATGAAAAGCTTGCCAAGACAGGTGAGCCAGATGAGATGGCCAGGAAAATGAAAAGTCTTGAGCAAAACATAAAGAACATACAAGGACTAGGTGGTCACAAAAGTATTTCGTTCAGTGATCTATTCATGTTACCTCACATCCATTTGCCACCAGGGTTCAAGACCCCAAAATTTGAGAAGTATGATGGACACGGCGACCCTATCGCCCACTTGAAAAGGTATTGCAACCAGCTGAGGGGTGCAAGTGGAAAATAAGAATTGTTGATGGCTTATTTTGGGGAAAGTCTTATGGGGATAGCCATTGAATGGTTCATTGACCAAGATATCTCTCACTGGCATGTCTTGGACGACATGGCCCTGGCCTTCGTCAAAATATTCCAGTACAACATTGATATTGCACCAGATCGCAATTCCCTGTCCAATATGAATAAAAGTGTCGACGAAAAGCTATAGGGTGTATTCTATCAAGTGGAGGGAGCAAGCGGCGAGAGTTAAGCCACCCATGGATAATCATGAGTTGATCACTATTTTTCTAGAGGCTCAAGAGCCTGATTATTTCCAGAACATGATGTCTGCTATGGGTAGACCATTCGCTGAGGCTATCAAAAGGGAGATGGTCGAAAATTGTTTGAAAACGGGCCGAATCTTGGGGGGTTTGATGAACAGAAACGGGAGGGAAGAGAGAGCCATGATGGCTTCTAGCTCGAGGGAGGACTGCATGGCATTCAACCAATCATATATGCTTCCTGAGGTCCCACAATACTATTATCCCCATCAAGATGCTTCTTATGTCATGGCACAACATCCCTATGCGGTGATGAACGTGCAATCTTACACTCGGCCACAACATTATACACAAAACCGAGCTCCACCTGCCAGAAATGCCCGTCCCTACCAAGCTCCATATAATCCCCAACCAAATGTTCCCCAATACAATCCTCACCCAAGAGAGTCCCTCAGAAGGAATCAGTTCACCCTTATTGGTGAATCATACTCTAGCTTGTTCCAAAAGCTAGTCAAGCTAGGTTTGCTGTAGCCAGTGGCCCCGAACCGGTCAAACCTTGAGTCCCCCTCGCACTGAATTGATGCTAGATGTGAATACCACTATAGAGTAGTAGACATGATACCGAAGATTGTTGGACTCTCAAAAGAGCAGTGGAAGACCTCATAGAGGTCAAGGCAATAGTTCTTCAGGACGAGGAGGCTCATGATGTGACAAACAATCCCTTGCATGCTCACAACACTGGGCAGTAGTCAGAATGATTTGTGAAAATGAGGAATTTTATCCGGCACTGAAGGCCATTGCAGCCATTGCTGAGACAGAAGAAAAGCTAAAAAACGGTCGCCAAACCTGAAAGTTCCCTATCAGACGGGAGTCTCAGTAGCTGGTCTTGCTATCCTTTCCGCATTCGGATTATTTCAGGGTGTGATCCAGATGTTTAACTTTGTTGTCTTACTTTCCGATATAAACCCTTCTATCTTTAATTTCTTTTTAAAAAAATATTAATAATAAAAAAAATCAAATAAAATTAATATTTCATTGTCTAGGAATGTCTCTTTTCTTAATCTTGTCACTTTTCTTATTCTATTTTCAGTATTGTTAAATGCAGATTTTGATGACATGACATGCCTGCGGACTTCAGGCCCAAATCCTAAAATGTTATCAAACTTTGAAATAATGAATCAAAAATCAGAACGCAATGAAGATAATTTTAAGGAAATAAAATAAATAATCGAAAATGTCAAAAGGTCCATACATTGTAATGAGAGTACTGCCAAAAGAGAGTGTTGTACTTGAGAAACATCAAAGGAAATATCCCTCAAACAACTGTCAACGCAGGTTCAGTCAAAAGGTACTATGTTTGATCCTCTATATAACATCAATATTCTCTGGTTGGGATGAAGAAGGCTTTCTTTCTCACTATCCAAGTACTATCAACCTTTTGCAAACCCTTTGAGTCGGTTCCTTTTCTTTGATTACCCTTTTTGGAACTTGGAAGTTATTATTGAAAAAAAATGAATGAAAATATAAAAAAAAAAGAAAAAAAAAAGAGAAAACAAAACAAAACAGAAGAAAAAAAAAGTCGTTACATTTAACTACGTTCGACTTGATTCCGAAAGGATACGTAGGCAGCTTCTCTAGGGTTCGGTCACACCAAAATAAAAATCCACATTCCCCCAAACATTGAAACTGGGGCAGATGTTACAATGGTTCGACGATGGTCTCTCCCGAGAGGTTCCAAAGTTGTAATTCAATCCAAATCTTTTTTACCCAAATCTTTTTCAAGTCCTTCCGATCAATCAATGAGAATGTTCAAAATTGGAGGATACAACCACTTGGATCTGGTGCAACCAAAATGAGAAAAATAAAATGAGAGTCTTATTGATAAAAACCCTCACGGGCACCGTAAGGCGATGGTAAGCAGAGAAATTAAAATGAGAGAGTCTTGTTAGTGAAAAATCGCAAAGGGCACTATAAGGTGATGGTGAGAAGAGAGAGGTCAACTGGTGATAACCCACAAACGGCGACACTAATCGAAAATAAGATCCTCACAACCATTGGCATCGACACAGTCCCGGGAATGGTTTCTCGATTTTGAGGCAAAGGTTGTGATGAATTTCTGAGAGTTGGGTGGTTTACACAGATCAGGCATCCAGTCCAAAAGGCATGTCATGTTCATTAAAGTCCGCATGTTTTTCAGATAAGTCCTTTTCTTTCCCCGAAATGGATACCTCTTGTCTAAATTCATTGTCCATTCCATTATTTGTTGTTCTTTGAATCCCTTTCGGTCTAACTCTGTTCCAAAAACTAAGGCAAAGAAATGACGGCAAGAATGATTTACAGGGCTCTCGTTTGATACAAGTGTAATATGTAAAAAATGCACCCAGATTCGACAGGGGCATCAAGTCGACCCCGATTGGCCATGGCGGCCGATGCTTAGAAATCAAAAACTCTTGTAAGGAGGAAATCAAATTGAATATTCCTACAAGGCAAAATAAAGTTGAATAGGTTAAGTCCCAAGTGGCTAACCATTTTGGTAAAGTTTGAAAAGCCAAAGGTTCCCCAATGCTCTGAAATTGAAAGTTTTGGAGGAAAGAAGTCGAAAATGAAATGCCAAAAGGCAAAATAAAGTTGAAAAGGTTAAGTCCCACGTGACCAACCGACATGTAAAAGTTTGAAAAGTCAATGTCTCTCTAGGGACAGAAATGCAGGTGGTATTCACAAAACATCTAGTGGAAGGTTGAAATCATCATCAAAAGTAGATGGGCACAAAGCTAAGCTGCCAAAGACATCAAGGCCACAAATCGACCACCACTTTAAAAACTCATAATTTTTCTTTGTTTGCAGCAGGAACAAAGCAGTGCAGAATGGCGATTCCTAAAGGACGAATGTCACCAAAGGTGAGTTTCGCAAAATCTATATTTTCTTTTATTTTCAGCATGCATCACTATTACATATTATTTTTGTAGCTTAACCCAGGTAGAACCTTTTCGCCTAGGGGGATCCAGCTCAAAGTTCCGGGTAGAAGTACTCTTCGCCCAGGCTGCTTTTTCGTAGCTTAACCCGGGTAGAACATTTTTGCCTAGGGGGATCCAGCTCATAGTTTCCGGGTAGAAGTGCTCATCGCTCAGGTTGTTTTACGTAGCTTAACCCAGGTAGAACCTTTTCGCCTAGGGGGATTCAGCTCATACTCCGGGTAGAAGTATTCTTCGCTCAGGATGTTTTACGTAGCTTAACCCAGGTAGAACCTTTTCGCCTAGGGGGATCCAGCTCATAGTTTCGGGTATAAGTACTCTTCGCCCAGGTTGTTTTACGTAGTTTAGCCCAGGTAGAACCTTTTTGCCTAGGGGGATCCAGCTCGTAGTTCCCGGGTAGAAGTACTCTTCGCTTAGGATGTTTTACGTATCTTAACCCAGGTCGAACCTTTTTGCCTAGGGGGATCTGGCTCATAGTTCTAGGTAGAAGTACTCTTCGCCCAGGTTGTTTTACGTAGCTTAACCCAGGTAGAACCTTTTCGCCTAGGGGAATCTAGCTCATAGTTTCGGGTAGAAGTACTCTTCGCTCAGGATGTTTAACGTAGCTTAACCCAGGTAGAACATTTTCGCCTAGGGGAATCTAGCTCATAGTTCCTGGTAGAAGTACTCTTCGCTCATGTTGTTTTTCGTAGATTAACCAGTGTCACGACCCAAAATCCTAACCTGTCGTGATGACGCCTATCTCGATACTAGGCAACCCGAAATTCTCAATAAACCACAATTTCTTTTAAGTCTGAAAATATAATATTCAAATACAATACATAATCCTACATATACTGATACTAACACTCTCCAAAACCTAGTGTCACTGAGTACATTAGCATCTAATTACGAATACAAGTCTGAGAAATACGGTCCATAATAGTCTGAGACCAAATACGGTAAATAAGGAGATAGGGAAGGAGAGGCAAGGTCTACGAAACATGGCAGCTACCTCAGAATCTCCAGAAAATCAGCTGTGTCCGGGAACACCTGGAGCACCTAGATCTGCACACCTGGAGCACCTGGATCTGCACACGAAGTGCAAGGTGTAGTATGAGTATAACTAACTCAGCAAGTAAGAATAATAAATAGGGAACTGAAAATAGTGATGAGCTATACAATTATAATTCATTTTCAGTAATTCCAGCAAGGAATGGACATGCTTTCAAATCTGACAGTTTAAGTTAAATCAATTTTATACAATTCAAGTTCATGTAATCTGGATATAGAATCCTTCAGAAATTTCACCACAACAACAGAAAGAAACCATGTGTATCAACCAATGAAAAACAAGTACAACCTCTCAGGACAACAGCTCAACCACTCGGCTCCCAGCCCTCAGCACTCACACTCAATGGGTACCCGCGCTCACTGGGGATGTACAGACTCCGGAGGGGCTCCTACAGTCCAAGCGCTATAATCTGCACAGACAACTCATGTGCTGCACGGACAACTTACGTGCTATAGTATTAATATATGGATCCGCATAGAAAACTCATGTGCTGCACGGACAACTCACGTTCTATAGTATAATAATATCTGGATCCGCACGGACAACTCACGTGCTGCACGGATAACTCACGTGCTATAATAATAATATCTGGATCCACACAGACAACTCATGTGCTGCACGGACAACTCACGTGCTATGATAATATCTCATAATCAGGCCCTCGGCCTTACTCAGTCACAAATCTCTCCAATCTCTCGGACTCTCAGAAATCATGAAAACAGCCCAAACAACAATGATATGATGCATCTATAATGAACAATAGAGACTGAGATAAAATAAATAAGTAAACTGTGATTGAGTACAAAACAACAATTAAGTAGATAGTTTAACATGTACACGACCTCTGTGGGTCCCAACAATACCAACATATAGCCTAAACATGGTTTCTAGCATGACTTATAGTCAAGTTTTCACAACACATAGAGAGCACATAACCATCAACAAGTTATTCAGCTTTACAGTTTCCATGGGATGGACCAAGTCATAATCTCCTCGGTGCACGCCCACACGCCCGTCACCTAGCATGTGCGTCACCTCCAAAGTAATCACATGACATCAAATTTTGGGGTTTCATACCCTCAGGACCATATTTAAAACTGTTACATACCTCAAACCGTGCAATTCTTATTCCGCTAAGCCTTTGCCTCGTGAATTAGCCTCCAAACGCCTCGAATCTAGCCACAAATAATTCATTTCAGTAAATAAAATTTATTGGAATTAATTTCATATGAAAATATAATTTTTCCATTAAAATCCGAAATTTAGCTCAAACATCGCATGTGGGGCCCACATCTCGGAACCCGATAAAAGTTACAAAATATAAACTCCCATTCCACCACGAGTCTAATCATACCATAATTACGAAATTCTTATAACAATTCAGCCCTCAAATCCTCAAATTTATCCAAGAGGGTTTTCAAACTTTTCCAACTTAATTCACCAATTAAATGATAAAAATAACCATGGATTCGGGTAATTAACCAATATTGAGTTAAGAACACTTACCCCGTTGTTTCCTCTGAAAATCTCCCAAATATTGCCTCAATCCGAGCTCCAAATCGTTAAAAATAGAAAATAGGACAAAGTCCCATTTTCTGAACTTAAATTTTCTGTCCAGACCTCTCTTCATCGCGAACGCGACAGGTCCCTCGCGTTCGCGAAGCACAACTCGACTGCCCACAAATTTAACCCTTCGCGAACGCGACCACCACCTCGCGAACGCGTAGAACAGGGACCCGGGGTCCCCAATAGCCTCACTCCTCTTCGCGAACGCGACACCACTCACGCGTTCATGATGCACACACATACCATACCTTTGCGTTCGCTTCCTCCCCTTCGTGAACGCGAAGAAAAAAAACCTCATACTCAGAAAACACTCTTTGCGAATGCGAGGGCCACTCGCGAACGCGAAGAGAAAATCAGAAAAATGCGGCAGCAGATATCAGCAATCTCACCAAGGCAAAAAATGATCTGTTAACCCCCCGAAACTCACCCGAGCCGTCCGGGACCTCAACAAAACATACCATCAAGTCCTAAAACACCATACAAACTTAGTCGAACCCTCAAATCAGCTCAAACAATGCTAAACCATGAATTACACCCCAATTCAAACCTAATGAACTTTGAAATTTCAAGTTTCTACAAACGACTCCGAAACCTATCAAATCACGTCCGATTGACCTCACATTTTGCACACAAGTGATAAATGACATAACATAGGTATTCCAATTTTCAGAATCGGATTCTAACCCTGATATCAAAAAGTCAACCCCCGATCAAACTTCCTAAAATTTCAACTTTCGGCATTTCAAGCCTAATTCCACCACGGACCTCCAAATAATTTTCCGGACCCGCTCTTAAGTCCAAAATCACCATACTGAGCTATTGAATCATCAAAATTCAAATCCGAGGTCGTTTTACATATAAGTCCACATGCGGTCACTTTTCTAACATAACATTTTCAATTATGAGACTAATTGTCTCATTTCATTCTAAATTCCTTCCGGACCCGAACCAACTACCCTGGCAAGTCATAAAACAATTATAAATCATAAATTGAGCAGTAAATGGGAAAATATGATTGTAATACTCATAACGACCGGTCGGGTCGTTACACCCAGGTAGAACCTTTTCGCCTAGAGGGATCGAGCTCATAGTTCCGGGTAGAAGTACTCTTAGCTCATGTTGTTTTTCGTAGCTTAACCCAGGTAGAAGCTTTTCTCCTGGGGGATCCAGCTCATAGTTCCGGGTAGAAGTACTCTTCGATCAGGTTGTTTTTCGTAGCTTAACCCAGGTAGAACCTTTTCGCCTAGGGGGATCCAGCTCATAGTTCTGGGTAGAAGTACTCTTCGCTTATGTTGTATTTCGTAGCTTAACCCAGGTAGAACCTTTTCGCCTAGGGGATCCAGCTCATAGTTCCGGGTAGAAGTACTCTTCGATCAGGTTGTTTTTCGTAGCTTAACCCAGGTAGAACCTTTTCGCCAAGGGGGATCCAGCTCATAGTTCTGGGTAGAAGTACTCTTCGCTCAGGTTGTTTTTCGTAGCTTAACCCAGTGTCATGACCCAAAATCCTAGCCTTTCGTGATGGCGCCTATCTCGATACTAGGCAAGACGAAATTCTCAATAAACCACAATTTCTTTTAAGTATGAAAATATAATATTTAAATACAATATATAATCCTACAAATACTGATACTAACACTCCCCGAAACCTGGTGTCACTGAGTACACGAGAATCTAATTATGAATACAAGTCTGCAAAATACGGTTCATAACAGTCTGAGACCAAATACGGTAAATAAGGAGATAGGGAAGGAGAGGCAAGGTCTACGAAACACGGCAACTATCTCAGAATCTCCGAAAAATCAGTTGTGTCCGGGAACACCTGGAACACCTGGATCTGCACACCTGGAGTACCTGGATCTGCACACGAATTACAGGGCGTAGTATGAGTACAACCAACTCAGCAAGTAACAATAATAAATAAGGAACTGAAAATAGTGACGAGCTATACAATTATAATTCATTTTCAGTAATTCCAACAAAGAATAGACATGCTTTCAAATCCGGCAGTTTAAGTCAAATCAATTTTATACAATTCAAGTTCATGTAATCTGGATATAGAATCCTTCAGAAATTTCACCACAATAACAGATAGCAACCAAGTGTATGAACCAATGAAAAACAAGTACAACCTCTCAGGACAATAATCACTCTCTGGGCTCTCAGCCCTCAGCACTCACACTCAATGGGTACCCGCGCTCACTAGGGGTGTACAGACTCCAGAGGGGCTCCTACAGCCCAAGCGCTATAATCCACACGGACAACTCACGTGCTGCACGGACAAATCACATGCTATAGTATCTATATCTGGATCCGCACAAACAACTCACGTGCTGCACGAAAAACTCATGTGCTATAGTATAATAATATCTGGATCCGCACGGACAACTCACGTGCTGCATGGATAACTCACGTGCTATAATAATAATATCTGGATCCGCACGGACAACTCATGTGCTGTAAGGACAACTCACGTACTGCACGGACAACTTACGTACTATAATAATATCTCACAATCAGACCCTCAACCTTACTCAATCACAAATCTCTCCAATCTCTCGGGCTCTCAGAAATCATGAAAACAGCCCAAACAACAATTATATGATGCATCTATAATGAACAGTAGAGACTGAGATAAAATAAACAAGTAAACTATGACTGAGTACAAAACAACAATTAAGTAGATAGTTCAACATGTACACGATCTATGTGAGTACTAACAATACCAACATATAGCCTAAACATAGTTTCTAGCACGACTTATAGTCAAGTTTCCACAACACATAGAGAGCACATAACCATCAATAAGTTATTCAGCTTTATAGCTTCCACGGGACGGACCAAGTCACAATCCCCTCGGTGCATGCCCACACGCCTGTCACCTAGCATGTGCGTCACCTCTAAAGTAATCACATAATACCAAATTCCGGGGTTTCATACCTTCAGAACCAGATTTAAAACTGTTATTTACCTCAAACCGTGCAATTCTTATTCCGCTAAGCCTTTGCCTCATGAATTAGCCTCCAAACACCTCGAATATAGCCACAAATAATTCGTTTCAGTCAATAAAATATATTAGAATTAATTCCATATGAAAATATAATTTTTCCATTAAAATCTGAAACTTAGATCAAAAAGCGCCCGCGGGGCCCATATCTCGGAACTAGATAACAGTTACAAAATATAAATTCCCATTCTACCACGAGTCTAACCATACAAAAATTACTAAATTCCGATATCAATTCGGCCCTCAAATCCTCAAATTTATCCAAGAGGGTTTTCAAATATTTCCAACTTAATTCACCAATTAAATGATAAAAACAACCATGTATTTGAGTAATTTAACCAATATTGAGTTAAGAACACTTACCCCGTTGTTTCCTCTAAAAATCTCCCAAATATTGACTCAATCCGAGCTCTAAATCGTTAAAAATGGAAAATGGAACTTCGTCCCATTTTCTGAACTTAAACTTTCTGTCCAGACCTCTCTTCTTCGCGAACACGACAGGTCCCTCGCGTTTGCGAAGCACAACTCGACTGCCTACAAATTTAACCTTTCACCAACGCGAAGCTTTACCAACTCAGACCTTCGTGAACGCGACCATCACCTCGCGAACGCGTAAAACAAGGACCCGGGGTCCCCAATAGCCTTACTCCTCTTCGCGAACGCGACACCACTCACGCGTTCGCGATGCACTCACAGACCATACCTTCGTGTTCGCGTCCTCCCCTTCGCGAACGTGAAGAACAAAACCTCACACTCAGAAAACACTCTTCGCGAACGTGAGGGCCCACTCGCGAACGCGAAAGAGAAAATCAGAAAAATGTACCAGTGGATATCAGCAATCTCACCAAGGCCAAAAATGATCTGTTAACCCCCCGAAACTCAACCGAGCCCCCCGGGACCTCAACCAAACATACCATCAAGTTCTAAAACACCATACAAACTTAGTCGAACTCTCAAATCACCTCAAACAACGCTAAAACCATGAATTACACCCTAATTCAAACCTAATAAACTTTGAAATTTGAAGTTTCTACAAACGACTCCGGAACCTATAAAATCACGTCTGATTGACCTCACATTTTGCACACAAGTGATAAATGACATAACAGAGGTATTTCAATTTTCAGAATCGGATTCCGACCTTGATATCAAAAAGTCAACCTCCTGATCAAACTTTCCAAAATTTTAACTTTCGGCATTTCAAGCCTAAATCTACCACGGACCTTCAAATAATTTTCCGGATACGCTCCTAAGTCCAAAATAACCATACGGAGCTATTGGAATCATCAAAATCCAAATCCTAGGTCATTTTACACATAAGTCCATATTCGGTCACTTTTCTAATCTAAATTGTTTTAATTATGAGACTAAGTGTCTCATTTCACTCCGAATTCCTTCCGAACCCGAACCAACTACCCTGGCAAGTCATAAAATAATTGTAAAGCATAAGAGAAAATGAGAGAAAGAAAGAGAATAAAGAAGAGAGGAGGGAATTGAAATAACTTTTTCTTCTTCTAAGCTAAGAAAATTTCTACTCGTGTCATTGTTCTTTTTTTCTTTCGAAAAATTCAGTAATTCATCACCCCGTTTAAGACTGAAAAATACCCCAAATTCAAGCCTAAAACACCCTTGAAGTATTCTAATAAATGCAACAAGGTTCCGACTTTGTCTCTCTATCTTCATTGAGGTCTCTGGCGAGCCAGGCTCCGCTCAGATTTCCTTTCTTCATTTCATTCGATTTCGTGAAAAGCTGTATCGAGGTCCATTTCTTACTTTATCCTTGATTAATATATAAGTTTGGATTTTTTTGTTATGTATTTGAGTAAAATTTTATGGTTCATAATTACTGATTGTTTGAGTATGTTTATTTTCCTATTTATAGTTAGCATAAATTAGTTTGTCATCTTTTGTTGGTTTAAGACTTTAGCAAGAACATGTTTGTTTCCTTTTAACCCATAAAAAATAATAGTTTTCCTGTTCTTGGTTAGTTTTTCTTAAAGTTTCTAACTATTTTTGGTATATTAGTTTTATAGAATATTTAGTTCCATGAATTAGTAAGGCATGAAACTTTCACTGTCATTATTTGTTTAATATTGTTTTAGAGAAGTAAATATTCATGTTAAAGTAAAGCAAGGTGCAAAAGGCAGTAATGTATAAAGAGAATTGGACCATACGAGCGTTGATGAAATGATTTTTATGTTAAGGAACAATGGGCCATAGAATTTTTGACTTTAAATATTAGAAAAATCGGGCCTTTAGGAATTTTTGGGTCAGAAGGTTTAAGTACTATGGTCCATGGTAATAAAATTCATAAGCTAGCTCATATTTCTTCCATATTGAATAATTGCAAATACTTTTCATAACTTAGTAAAGTAATTCATTTTGTAAATAATTCTAGTAATTAAATTCCATACTTCTAGTTCTACACAAATACATTTCATAACTCTTGACTTTACAACGATTTTTAAATTAGTTTAGGAAACATAATTCATGAACACGGTAGTATATTTCAAGTGCGCTCTAAATTAATCAAATCATCGTAGTTATGTACACGTTCGCACGACACAATTATGATTTATAAAATAATTCAAGGTACGCATTCGCGTGACTTTGACTGAATAATCTTAATAATAATAAAAGTGTTATCAATTATTTACACGCATGCGTGACATAATTTTTAATGCGCCAAATAAAATGAGTACACGTACGCGTAACACGTTTCAAGATAATTCCATAATTATAAATAATCAAGCAATTAAAAGCGGTTTAAGGCAAAAATGCATTAATTTTTCTAGAACATAAAATATCAATAATTAGTTAAGCCAGATATAATTATTAAAGAGACCGTGCTAGAATCACAAAATCCGGGAATGTCTAATACCTTCTCCCGGGTTAACAAAATTCCTTACTCGGTCTTCTGTGTTCGTGGACCATAATTCAGAGTCAAATTTCCTTGATTTGGGATTTAAAATAAATAATGACTCGAAACACCGTAATTCAATAATTCCGAGTGGCGACTCTTAAAAAAATAAAAATAAAATAATCTCATTTCAATAATGTCACTTAAATTGGAAAAACTCGTTATCCCTCGGGAAAAAGGAGGTGTGACAAACCTAACAATACCACCTCGTTCAAATCGACCTTGTCCTCAAGGTCACAATTGAGTTGCAAACACCGGAAACTGGCCTTTGATGTAGCCCCAGTCTTCCCACGTAGCTTCATCTACACTGAGGTTCGTCCACTGCACGAGAACCTTCATTGTCGCAACATTATTAAACTTCACCATTCTCCTCTTCAAGATTGCTAATGGCTGCACTAAGACACGCCCATCGTCGTCACATACCGGAGGTTGCTGGCTAGGCACAATCGTGGGTCTAACTCGGCGCTTTAACTTGGAAATGTGGAATACAAGGTGGATCTAAGACCCTGGTGGCAGATCTAACTGGTAAGCGACTGAACCCACTTTCTTAAGTACTGTGTAAGGCACGTAGTATCTAGCACATAGTTTCAGATTCTTACGCATAGTTTAAGGTTGTAGTTTAAGATAGACCAAGTCACCTTCATTTAGGGATCTGTCAGTCCTATTTTGGTCTACGTAGAACTTCATGCGAGCCTGAGATTTCACCAAGGTTTCTTTAAGTTGCTATAACATCTGTTGTCGTTGGGCTATGCATGCCCCAACCTGTGAGTGTATTGAGTGAGGGAGAGATCCTAATGGTATCTGTGGAGGAATGAACCCATAGAGTACCTGAAAGGGCGTAATGTTTAGGGAGCTATGGTGGTTAGTGTTATACCACCATTCTGCTAATGGATGCCACTTAACCCATTATTTAGGTTATGAGAATACCATGGATTTGAGATAAGATTCTAGACACCTATTGAGTATTTCAGACTCCCCGTCTGTTTGAGGGTGGTAGGCTGTAGACATGGTAAGTTTGGTACCCATAGCCTTGAATATGTGTTGCCACAAATGGCTGGTGAAAATATGATCCCTATCTGATACAATTGTCTTAGGAAGACTATGCAACTTGTATATCTCCTTCTGAAAAATATTAGTCACATCATGGGATGTGTAAGGATGTTTTAAGGCTAGGAAGTGACCATATTTGGTCAGTCTGTCGACAACCACAAGGATAGCATTCTTTTGGTTTGATGATGGTAGATCTTCAATGAAATCTATGGCTATATCTTGCCATGGTAATTCAAGAATAGGTATGGGTTGTAAAAGACCTGAAGGATGTACATTTTCTGTCTTGATTCTTTGACAAGTGTCACATGCAGACCCATTTGATTATGTCTGTCTTCATGTTGGGCCAATAGAATATATAATTAATCATCTTATACGTACCCTACTGACCAGAATGACCTCCCAAGGGTGACAAATGTAAGGCTTCAAAGATCTTAAGCCTTAAATCAACCTATCTCCCTACATAAATCTTGTCTTCAAATCTTATGACTCCTGGAGTCAATGTAAGCTTTGGTTTGGCCCCAGGGTTTGTAACCAGCTCAATGATGAGTTGCAATGCAGCATGGTCATGCTCATAAGACATTTCTATCTTATTCATCCATGTAGGTTCTACTGCAGAAATAGCATATAGTGTAGGTTCCTCTTCCAAACTTCTAGACAGGGCATCTGCCACCCTATTTTCAATGCCCTTTTTATATTGAACCTCATAGTCCAGGCCAGCAGTTTGGTCAACCCTTTCTATTGTAGTGCAGTTGTTACCCTTTGTTCCAGTAGGTACTTTCAACTGTGATGATCAGTCCTAATGATGAAATGACTCCCCTGTAGATAATGTCTCCATTTCTCCACAGCAGATAACATAGCCATGTATTTCTTTTCATAGGTAGACAACCCTAGGTGTCTAGGGGCTAGTGCTTTGCTGAAGAAAGTAATGGGTCTGCCTTCTTGCATCAACACTGCACCCATACCTTTAGCACAAGCATCAATATCAATGATAAATGGTTTAGTAAAGTCTGCTAGAGCTAACACACGAGCTATTATCATGGCTTCTTTGAGCTGAGAAAATGCCTGCTCAACTTCTTGATTCCAATGGAAGGCATTATTCTTGAGCAGATTGGTTAAGGGCCCGCTAATGACTCCATAGGATTTAACAAATCTCATGTAGCAACCTGTTAGTCCCAAAAACCCCTTAGGGCTTTAATTGATTTGGGAACAGGCCAAGTGGACATGGCCTCAATTTTGGAAGGGTTAGTGGCCACCCCTTCACCAGATATGATATGGCCCAAGTAGTCTATCTTAGGATGCTCAAATGAACACTTGGATAGCTTGGCATAGAGTTGTTCTGCTCTCAATATCTCTAATACTTTTCTGAGATAGAAAACATGGGTAGTAATGGAAGGACTGTAGACCAAAATGTCATCAAAGAATACTAAGACAAACTTTCTCAAATAGGGTTTAAAAACATGATTCATTAGGGATTGAAAGGTGGCTGGTGCATTAGTTAGGCCAAAAGGCATAACCCAAAAATTATAGTGCCCCAAATGAGTCCTAAATGCTGTTTTATAGATGTCTCCTTCCCCCATTCTAATCTGATGATAGCCTGCCCTTAAATTTATTTTAGAGTATATTCTTGACCCACACAATTCATCCATCAGATCATCCACTAAAGGAATGAAAAACTTGTCTTTTATGGTCATGTTATTCAATTCTCTATAGTCAATACAAAACCTCCAGCTCCTATCTTTTTTGTTAACTAGTAAGACAGGAGAAGAGAAAGGGGAGTGACTAGGCTCGATCAGCCCATTATGTAGCATGTCATTGACATGCTTTTCTATCTCATTCTTCTGAAAAAAGCTATACCTGTAGGGTCTTATACTGACTGGATTAACATCTTCTTTCAGGGGAATATGGTAGTCATGGTTCCTTCTTGGGGGCAAGGTCGTGGGTTTAACAAACACATCTAAAAATTGCTGGATAACTAAGCTGATAGCTGCATGTATGTCCTCCTTGCTCTGCACTTTTGAAGCTGAGATGGTAAACAAATGAGCCCATATTGTCTTCCCCTTTTTAATAAGTTGTTTCACCCCATAGGCAGTCATGCTTTTCAATTCCTCTTGACTATAAATGCCATTCAATTCTACTTTTTTGCCCTTATGTGTAACTTCCACCTTGTATTCCACAAAATCAAGAAGCACCGGATTGTGCTTCTTCATCTAATCTCCTCCTAAAATCATCTCATTGCCCCCTAATCTTAGCAGCCTCACAGAGTCTTCAAACGCAACCCCTTTAGTTTTCCATTTGAAGGTTGGACAAGTGTGATAACTCATTATATGATTTCCATTGGCTACAGTAACCCTCATTGGAGAGGTGTCTTTGATCACACACCCTATTTTCTTGGCAGTTTCCATGTCCAAAAAACTGTTGGTGCTACCTGAATCTAACAGAATGAACATACTGCTCCTTTTAGATTCTCCTTTCAATCTAATGGTATTTGGAACCTCAGTTCCTGACAATGCATTAAGGCTAACTACCTCATCAATAGCTTCCTCTTGTAGTTCTAGGTGTGCATCCCTATACCCTGCTTCTGCTGGCACTTCCCCATTCTGGTCAACATTTGCAGAGATAACATTTAGCTCTTTTTGTTTGCACTGGTGACCTGTGTGGTATTTATCCCCACACTTACCACATTTGTAACATAATCCTTGAGCTTTTCTACTCTCAAACAGCTTATTTCCCTAGCTACCAACTGAGTTGCTAGGAAACTTAGTAGCTTGGTTTATATGCCCTGCACTTAACCCCTTGAAATCTTTCCTTCTTACTCAAGGACTCTAATAGATTCTCCTGATGTCTAGCCTTCTCCACAGCTTTGCTGAAAGAGTAGGGATCCAATATTTTAACTGAGTGTCTAATCTCTTCCTTCAATCCTTCAATGAAGAACTCTAGGAAAAAGTCTTCTGGAATTGTAGGATTTCTAATCAACACCCATGCCTTCAATTCTTCAAATTACTCCAAATACTCATTAACAATCCCTTTTTGTTCGATGTTTTTGAATTCACCAATTAAATTCAATTTACTGTTAGCTGCCCTTCGAATCTGTTATAAATTTCTGTAGTGAAATATGTCCATCTAACTATGCCTTTAGTGACATGATAGGGGAAAAACCAAGATTCAGCCTTACCATTGAGGTGAATGACTACCTCCTCTAATTTTTATTGTGGATCAGTGATGTAGTTATACTGGAAGTACCTCTCGTATTTTTGCAACCAAGCACATGGATCTATACCTTCAAAGTAAGGAATCTCCATCCTGGAGTGAGAAGAATTCCCCTGCAGCCTACTCAAAGAAGACTCTCCATTTTCTCCCATGTGATGCCTACTCCCAGATCCCATGATTTGCAGCCCTTTCGTGGGAGCACTGCCCAGTATCCCACCTTGTGGTGGAATAAGTTTCTCCATTAGCATGTCAATCTTCTTCCCTAGGTCATCAATATTCGAATCATTGGATGAAATGTAATTCTGTAACTAGGTCTCCAGTTTTTTTACTGTTTCATCAGTAGATTTCGATCTTGTTTCTGCTCCTGTCATTATGAATTTGGCCAGGATGTAACTCTGATACCAAGTGTAATGAACGTATAGAATTGAAATACAAATAGCTTAAAGAATCGAGAATTTTCAACGAACAACTGTATTTATTATTCCTCAACTCAGTTACAATGACAAATTACAAATTGAAATGGAAAACAATCTGCAACTCCATTGATAAGCTCCTAACCTGAAAGAGAGAATTAGGATGAGGTAAGAAGAAGAAGAAATAAGAAGAAGAAAGAACAAGAAGAGAGAATGAGAGTTGGAAAGAATTAAGAGAAGTGGAAAGGAAATTACCGGTCCAAAACTGAATTGGTTGGCCCAAATCCCTTTCTGTTATAACAGCTCATAACACCCCACTAACTACCCTAATTATCTCCACCGTTGGATTAAACATATCTGGGCCTTTCAATTTTTTTAATCTGTCTCCCCTGATTTTGCCACGTGTTATGCTGAATCACCCTTAATTTCTCATATATCTCTTCTTCAAACATCCGCCTTTCTAAACCTTAGTCTTCTAGTACTTCTAAAATTGGGAACATTGTTTTCATTATCCAAAAATCTGTATTCGTAGAGTAAACAACGTAAAACAAGCTAGAGATCAATATAACCTTGTAATCATCGACAGTACAATCATAACACAAACCGCAAGCACGAGCACGAGCACGAGCGCGAGCACAAGTTGAGTTGATCAAATATGGACATCTGAGAACTTGATGTTGTCTAGTTGATGGATTCCACAAACGTCAACTGAACCCATAACTTTTGATGCGGAGTAAATTTTTATATGTAAAAATTCACTAATTATAAAAATAGTAGATATGAACCCATAACTTTAAAAATATAATGGGTTAAATGCTAAAAACTTTAAAAAGTTGAACCCATAGAATTTAAATCCTAGATCCGCCTCTTGAAGACCAGATGTATCTTTTTCCATGGCTAACCTCTTATGTAACTTCTTCTTTGACATTATGCCTGGAGGAGTGGGGGTGGGGTGGGGTAGGGGGTGGGAGGGGAGGGAGGAACCAGAATTTCTTTTAAGGTTTATATTTCATCTCAGTAGGAGAAACCCTAGTTTGCTGTGAGGGAAAAAGGATTATTTTCTTCAAATAAAGTTTCATTTTTAAGAAACATAGCAGGCCCGTCTCCTTTAATTGAGTCAACACTTTCAGTTTTTGGCATCGTTTCTCTACTCCCTTAATACATAATTAGCCTAAATATCTGCACGCCCAACTATTTAAATTAAAAATAGAAGGCATACGTATATTGGATGTATAATTCATGTATAATATATGTATAACATCCTATAATCAGTATATACTGGCTACAAAAAGTAAACAATGCATTCAACTGGCTATTTGTGTAAAGATACAAACCATTAATGGAAATTAAATGGAGTAATCATTTTTCTTCACAACAACAGCTCCTCAACATTCTATTTTCCTGCTTCTATATATCCCTCCATATGATATTAACTAAAGAATCCTTCGAATTGTTAACTAGATATGTACAAATCAAAAAAAGAAAAACATATATGTACAAATTAAAAAAAGAAAAACATATGTGCCAATTTACTTCCTTTATTTGGCACCTTTTTTCTCCCCCCTTAGTACAAGGAAAAGAATCCTTTTTGCTCACAACAAGTAGTCTTGAAATTCTATTTTCCTTCTACTATATAGTCTTGCTTTCTCCTTTTCTACGTAATTGATTCAATAAACCCTAATATAAAAAGTTGTTTTTCTTCCAACACAACTTGACGCCAATTAGACACTCTTCTCCAACAGCAGATATAATGTCAAAGAAGAAATCACATAAGTCCATTAATATTCCATGTGATATCTTATTTTGCATTCTTAGTAGGCTACATGTCAAATCTTTGTTACGTTTTCGATCTGTTTCTAAGCCATGGAATGCTATAATATCCGACAAAGGATTCAAGAAAGCTCAATGTGATCAATCCATAGCATTGGGACGTGAACAGTTGTTGTTACAAATATATCGTAGTGACAAATTCGAGTTTATAAACTTAGAAAGCCATCAATTTGCCATAGAAAAGCAACAATTTCCTCTAAAGGGATTTGAACGTGCTAATGTCTTATGCTCATATGATGGTTTGGTATTATTAAAGAAACGTAGGGCTTACAAGACGTTTGTTTTGTGGAATCCTTCTACTAGACAATGCCAAACTCTTGAATGTCCATATCTGAGCAGCTACATGCGTCCTCGATCTTGTGGTTTATGTTATGATTCTACCGCTGATGATTACAAGGTTATATTGATTTATAATTCGTTTTATATTGTTTGCTCTGTGAATAGCAACGATTGGAAGAAAAAGGAAAATCTCCCTATATTAAAGCAACGTCTCCCTAGTTTATGTGGAATTAGTACCGAAGGTTGTGTATTCTGGTCTCTGAATCGAACACCTGATCCGTTTGTTAGTACAACTTCTACGATCATATATTTTGATGTGAAGTCAGACGAACTGAAGGAGCTTCTGGTACCAAATTTTATAGGTGATAATGACTTGTTTCAATTGGCTACTTTGAAAGGTTCCCTTTGCTTATACGGCGGCAAAATTAATAGTGACATATATCGTAAAGATTTGGAAGTGGACATGTGGATAATGGAACAAGATGGCTGGAAATGGTTAATGAAACTTTGCAACGTACCAGCAGAATTTTGCGAGAGTTATTTTGTAAAATATAGTAGGCCTTTGCATTACACAAGGAATGGAAAAATTGTATTTCAAGGACCAAAGAGTGAGCATCTTTCCATCTACAACCCTAAAAAGCAACAATTTGTTATTAAAACTTTTCTACCAAGAAAGTGTAGTTGGTATGAGTATACTCGTGAATATCAAACATGTTTGGATAGTTTATATTTTCCTATACAGAAGAAAGGGCGAATGAAGGCCAAAAATTCAAAAAGACACTTGTGATATCACCTAGTAATGTTCAATTCTTTTAGTTTTGCAATCTTATTACAATTCTTCTTCTATTTATACAGTTGCAAGGTTGTATATTGCATATATAGTTGCGTAATTTGTATATCACATAGTTGCATAGTTAGTCTTCTTACGTACGTGTTTAGAGTGAATAAATATTTGAGTCCTTAGCTCGCCCTAGTAAGATTTTAGTCGAGCTAAAAAGATTTTTGTCTTCTAAATAGATATGGTAATTAAGTCTCTTTATGCTATTCATAATAGACTTCAAATACTAATGGTAATTATGTGAACTTCTTTGATTGAACACAAAGTTTAAGAAAAAAGATAAAAGACTTTTAAAACTTATGGTTTCACATATTATAACATTTGTATGGCTATACGTTTCTAAATGATTCGCTAGCTTAGAACTGTCATCACAAATCATTGAACCAAAGGACAAATCCATTGGTTATGAATCAAATCCATAAACGTCGTTGGGGCGCTAGTCAAACTGAAGGACATCACTAGAAACTTATAATGGCCATAACTAGTCTAGAAAGTAGTCTTCGGAACATCCGAATCCCGAATCTTCAACTGATGGTACCCCGATCTCAAGTCAATCCTAGAGAATATCTAGCACCCTGCAACTGGTCAAATAAATTATCAATACGCGACAATGAGTACTTGTTCTTAATGGTAACTTTGTTCAACTGTCGGTAAGAAATGCATATCCGCATAGTCCCATCTTTCTTCTTCACAAATAACAGTGGTGCACCCCAAGGCGATACACTCGGCCTGACGAACCCCTTTGCTAGTAACTCCTCAAGTTGTTCCTTCAACTCTTTATGTGCCATACAGTACAGTGAGATAGATATAGGCTGGTTGCTTGGAGCCAAATCAATGCAAAAATCGATATCACGATCTGGTGGCATTCCTGGAAGATTAGAAGGAAATCCATCGGAGAACTCCTAGACTATGGGCACTGAATCAATTGCCGGAGTCTCTGCGGTAGTATCCCGAACATAAGCTAGATAAGCCAAATAACCCTTCTCGACCATGTGTCGAGCCTTCATAAAAGAAATGATCGAACTAGGTGTGCTGACAGACGCCCTTCCACTCCAATCTAAGCAACTATGGCATCGCCAAGGTAATAATCTTGGCATGGCAATCAAGGATGGCATGATATGGAGACAACCAGTCCATGCCCAAGATGACCTCAAAGTCGGTCATATCAAGCAGCAAATCCGCTCTAGTCTCATAACCATAGATTGTAACAATGCATGACCAATACTCCCGATCCACAACAACAGAATCGCCCACTGGAGTGGACACATAAACAGGAGTATCCAAGGACTTGCGAGGAACATCCAGGAAGTGAACAAACATCGATGACACATATGAATAGGTATACCCTAGATCAAATAATACTAAAGCATCCCTACAGCAGACAGAAATAATACCTGAGATCACGACATTTGAGGCCACTGCATCTAGTCTGGCCGGGAAAGCATAGAATCTAGCCGGAGCACCATCTGACTGGCCTCTACCTGCTTGGCCTCCACCTCTAGGACAGACCTACCCACATGCCCTCCGCCTCTGGGCGGCCGAACGGCTAGTGCGGTTGTTGGTGCCATAATCATAGGCTGCGAACTCTATTGTACTGCCTTGCCCCGAAGTATAGGACAAAACCTCTTTATGTGGCCAGGATCCCCGCACTCGTAACTACCCCTCGGAGCGGTGGACTGCTTACCCGAAGTTTGATCCTGATAGTCTGAATACCCACTGGAAGAACCCTGAATACCTGGTGGGCGGTAGGAACTCTCTGGCATGGTGCTGAAATAATGCCGCACTGGAGCACCCCGACGAGGCGACGGTGCTGGATATGTAGGCATACTAGGCTGACCTCTCCAAAACTGACCTCTGCCCCCAGACGGAGCACCACTAAACCCTCCGGAGTAACAGAACCACTTGTCCCGCGGTATCTTCTCTCGGCCCCGCTAACGGACACCCTCGATTCTCCAAGCTATCTCTACAACTGCCTCGTAAGAAGTCGCCATCTCAACCTCTCAAGCCATGGTGCCTTGGATACCAGATGCAACCCTGCAACAAACCTCCGCACTCTCTCTGCATCAGTAGTAAGTATCATAAGTACATGGCAAGACAACTCAGAGAATCTCGCCTCATAGTCGGTCACTGACATCTGACCTTGCTGGAACTACTAGAACTGAAACCACAACTCTTCACTCTGAGAGGGTGGAATATACCTATCGAAGAAAAGGCGTGTAAACTGATCCCAAGTCATGGGAGGAGAACCTGATGGTCTACCGAGAAGATAGGACTTCCACCATCTACGGGCCCTGCCCTCCGACTGGAAAGTAGTGAAATCCACCCCGTGGGACTCTATTATACTCATGTTGTGTTGTTTGTCCTTTCACCGATCAATGAAGTCCTGGGGATCCTCATGTCGCTCACCTCCGAAGATAGGAGGGTGTAGCTAAGTTCATCTGTCCAATAGCTTCTGCGGCTCGTCGGCCGCAGCTGGTCTGGGCTCAGGTATGGCTGCTACTACTGGCTGGGCTCCGCCCACAGGTAGTGTGCTCGGGGTCTGATATACAACAGCTACATGCCTAGGAGCCTGAGCAGTAGGGGTCTCTGCTCTCCTTCACATCTGAGATGTAGCTGGGTCTGCTGGAAATAAATCAGCCTGAGTCATAGTGTCCATGAACCGTAGCATACGACCCATGACCTCCTCGAAGTCCAGTCCTGACATGAAATCTACCGGGGCTGGCTCTGCTGCAGGAACCTTGCCCTGCTCCTCAATAATAGGATCCTCTACAGGATCTGCTAGTGGCATAAATGGAGCAACGCTGGGACGTCCTCGTCCCCTACCTCGGGCTGGAGCCCTCCTCCGGCCTGTGCCTCAGCCTTTAGCAATATGGGAGCAGCTCCTCCCTGATCCGGAACATCCGTTGTATGCGTCCTCACCATGTGTGAGAGAATATGAGAAAGATACTTAGTACTACATCAACTGCACGATAGGAGGTAAAGAAAGAGTAGTTTCCTAATAGCCTATAGCCTCTTGAAGATAAGTGCAGACATCTACGCACCGATCCGCAAGACTCTATTAGGCCTGCTCATAACTTGTGAGACCTACGTGAACCTAGTGCTCTAATACCATGTTGTCACGACCCAATTTCTTCTATAGGTCGTGACGGCGCCCAACGTTACCGCTAGGAAAGCCCATAGTGAACTATCTATGTGATTGTTTCTTTTAATAGTTTAGAAGTAGTTGGTTTTTAGTTAATAAATAAATAAGAAGTGAAAAATTAAATAACCTGAGAAATAAATAGTTTTAAAAGCAAATGAGATGAAGTAAATAATCAAAAACCAACAAGTGTCTACTAGCATAATTTCCAAGACCTGGTGTCACAAGTGTATGAGCTACTAGTAGAATATAAAAACATACTACACTGTTGTCTGAAATGAAATAGACAGAAAGTAAGAGCAAAAGAATAACTTCGGGTGCTGCAGAACGGGCTCGGAAGGCAGCTCACCGCAAAGTCTCGTGGAATCAGGAGTGCACTCCGGGATGATAACCAGATGCACCTGCCTCAGATTAGTGCAAAAGTGTAGCGTGAGTACATAAACAACATGTACCCATTAAGTATCTAGTCTAACCTCGAAAAAGTAGTGACGAGGGGTCAACTTTGACACTTACTATGGGCTAACAATAAAATACCAAAATTCTAAATAAGCATGAGCTATATAAATAATAATGAAAACTCAATTACAAGCAATAATTAAACAAGTCTTTCTCTGATAGTAAATCCCCAAATCAATCTTCATCATTTAACAATTAAACCTCTCATGCCCATAGAATGATATCAAATATAAATGGGGCTCCAAGTATTATTACGCACGAATTATGCCTAGGTCGTACAACCCGATCCAAAATACATTTACAAAAACGGTGTGCACTGCCGCGGCACGAACCATAGATGCATCTATTAACTTGTCGAGGCGAACGACCCACTCCCATGAGAGTAGTGGAATAAACCTCACTCGCGGAAATACTTGTGACGCGAGTGAACATTGATTTCTCAAGTTATTATATAATTCTTCATTTCTTTCCAAAAATAAGAAGTCTAAACTGGAAACTTTAAATCTTGAAATCCTCAATCACATCTCTATTCAAGACAATTAATAAGCATCATCAAATAACGGTGTAAACAAAGCATGATGTAAACCTAAGACTACCCGGACATCACATGGAATATAGCTATGCACAGACTCTCGTCACCTAGTGCGTATGTAGTTTCCCACATAAGTAATTCACAATGAAACACACCTAAGGGGATGAGTTCCCTCTTACAAGGTTAGGCCAGAGACTTACCTCGTTCTCAAGCCCACTTTCGGTCCTCAAATATGCTTTAAACCCTCAACTCGGTGCCAAACGACTCGAAACTAGTCAAATGTTATATAAAATAGTAAATACATGTCCAAAAGTTTATATTCTAACTATTAAAGTAATTACCCAATGTTGCAGCCAAACGCACACGCAAGTATACACGGTCGTCAAGTAATAAAGTGACTAAAAGTCCGATGTCGAACCCACGAGGACTTGTGATTAACTATTAACTAAATTAGACTATCCTAATTATCTAAACAAGAATTAAACCTAAAAATATTTGATTCTAAACTAATTAAATAAAAAAATATAAATAATAAACTTTGAACAGAGAAAGAGCAAATTTTTATGATATCAATGTAATGAAAACGATCTAGGGTTATGGGCTATCTAACAATCCTATTGTATTCTTCAATTGAATCGACCGATTAATTTATCTAGCTTATTGGTTGACAGGGTTAATATTGCTCATAAGAATCTGTCGAGTTCTTACTCGCCTATTCAAGCTAACCTAACGCCTATATGTCTATGGAGTTAGAATCATCAAGAACGCATTTATAATTCCTGTAAATCAACCAAGCAAGGCAATTAGGTATATGTCTATCCTAACCACGAATCTGTTCCCCGATGCCCGAGTTCAAGAACTCGCTCTACTCAATCCTATATGCAATCTAAAATTCTCACTTTCGAGTTCAATTCTAGATTCGTAGATAGTATTCAATTGGTGATCAAGCAATTAAATAATTAAGTGCAAGATTGAATAAATAAACCCATATGATAAATCAAGAAGGCAAAATCAATATCCGAATAACAATAGTCATGAAAGAACCACAACTCTAGAATGTGAAGTTTAGCTCCACATAGACATGGTAGCCAAACAACAAATCATATAAAGAAACATAAAAATTACTAAGTTTGGTGAGAGAAAGATGGAACTTGATGAATTTTGGCCTCCACGGAGGCTTTGTGCTTGTGTTTTCCTCGCAAAAACATCCTCCCCTCTCCAAAATAGGTTTAGGTTGGCTTTTATATGAGTTGGGGCGTCTTAGGGTCGAAATAACTGAGTCCCAGTCGAAATAGGACACTTTCCCGTCTTGAGCGTCCAGGGCAGCGTGGGGCGCTGGCCCTGGCGCTCAAATTTCTTGGCTACTGTAAATTGTGCCACAGCCAGCGCCACACGCTCGCTGTGGCCCTCAAATTTCACTTTTTGCATTTTTGTCCCGATTTCACTCCAATTCGCGCCCTTTCGTCCCAAATTGCATCCGAATGATCCCTACACATAGAAATACAAAAATTTAGCACAAATAATCATATTAAACATCTCAAATCGTTGAGACATGAGCAAAATGTGAGAAGATATATATCAAAATATTCATACATTAAGCCAATTATCAACACCCCACATTTAAACGTTGCTCGTCCTCGAGAAAATTGTCTAGGAGATCCATCATCGGGAAAAGTCCAAAAAACAAATTTTTAATTTTTTTCTCAATTGTTTTCAATATACGCGGTCGTCAAGTAATAAAGTGACTAAAAGTCGGATGTCGAACCCACGAGGACTTGTGATTAACTATTAACTAAATTAGACTATCCTAATTATCTAAACAAGAATTAAACCTAAAAATATTTGATTCTAAACTAATTAAATAAAAAAATATAAATAATGAACTTTGAACAGAGAAAGAGCAAATTTTTATGATATCAATGTAATGAAAACGATCTAGGGTTATGGGCTATCTAACAATCCTATTGTATTCTTCAATTGAATCGACCGACTAATTTATCTAGCTTATTGGTTGAAAGGGTTAATATTGCTCATAAGAATCTGTCGAGTTCTTACTCGCCTATTCAAGCTAACCTAACGCCTATATGTCTATGGAGTTAGAATCATCAAGAACGCATTTATAATTCCTGTAAATCAACCAAGCAAGGCAATTAGGTATATGTCTATCCTAACCACGAATCTGTTCCTCGATGCCCGAGTTCAAGAACTTGCTCTACTCAATCCTATATGCAATCCAAAATTTCCACTTTCGAGTTCAATTCTAGATTCGTAGATAGTATTCAATTGGTGATCAAGCAATTAAATAATTAAGTGCAAGATTGAATAAATAAACCCATATGATAAATCAAGAAGGCAAAATCAATATCCGAATAACAATAGTCATGAAAGAACCACAACTCTAGAACGTGAAGTTTAGCTCCACATAGACATGGTAGCCAAACAACAAATCATATAAAGAAACATAAAAATTATTAAGTTTGGTGAGAGAAAGATGGAACTTGATGAATTTCGGCCTCCATGGAGGCTTTGTGCTTGTGTTTTCCTCTCAAAAACGTCCTCCCCTCTCCAAAATAGGTTTAGGTTGGCTTTTATATGAGTTGGGGCATCTTGGGGTCGAAATAACCGAGTCCCAGTCGAAATAGGACACTTTCCCGTCTTGAGCGTCCAGGGCAGCGTGGGGCGCTGGCCCTGGCGCTCAAATTTCTTAGCTACTGTAAATTGTGCCACAGCCAGCGCCCCACGCTCGCTGTGGCCCTCAAATTTCACTTTTTGCGTTTTTGTCCCGATTTCGCTCCAATTCGCGCCCTTTCGTCCCAAATTGCATCCGAAAGATCCCTACACATAGAAATACTAAAATTTAGCACAAATAATCATATTAAACATCTCAAATCATCGAGACATGAGCAAAATGTGAGGCGATATATATCAAAATATGCATACATTAAACCAATTATCAACACCCCACACTTAAACGTTGCTCGTCCTCGAGAAAATTGTCTAGGAGATCCATCATCGGGAAAAGTCCAAAAAACAAATTTTCAATTTTTTTCTCAATTGTTTTCAATATACGCGGTCGTCAAGTAATAAAGTGACTAAAAGTCGGATGTCGAACCCACGAGGACTTGTGATTAACTATTAACTAAATTAGACTATCCTAATTATCTAAACAAGAATTAAACCTAAAAATATTTGATTCTAAACTAATTAAATAAAAAAATATAAATAATGAACTTTGAACAGAGAAAGAGCAAATTTTTATGATATCAATGTAATGAAAACGATCTAGGGTTATGGGCTATCTAACAATCCTATTGTATTATTCAATTGAATCGACCAACTAATTTATCTAGCTTATTGGTTGAAAGGGTTAATATTGCTCATAAGAATCTGTCGAGTTCTTACTCGCCTATTCAAGCTAACCTAACGCCTATATGTCTATGGAGTTAGAATCATCAAGAACGCATTTATAATTCCTGTAAATCAACACATAGAAATACTAAAATTTAGCAAAAATAATCATGTTAAACATCTCAAATCGTCGAGACATGAGCAAAATGTGAGGCGATATATATCAAAATATGCATACATTAAGCCAATTATCAACACCCCACACTTAAATGTTGCTCGTCCTCGAGAAAATTGTCTAGGAGATCCATCATCGGGAAAAGTCCAAAAAACAAATTTTCAATTTTTTTCTCAATTGTTTTCAATATACGCGGTCGTCAAGTAATAAAGTGACTAAAAGTCGGATGTCGAACACACGAGGACTTGTGATTAACTATTAACTAAATTAGACTATCCTAATTATCTAAACAAGAATTAAACCTAAAAATATTTGATTCTAAACTAATTAAATAAAAAAATATAAATAATGAACTTTGAACGGAGAAAGAGAAAATTTTTATGATATCAATGTAATAAAAACGATCTAGGGTTATGGGCTATCTAACAATCCTATTGTATTCTTCAATTGAATCGACCGACTAATTTATCTAGCTTATTCGTTGACAGGGTTAATATTGCTCATAAGAATTTATCGAGTTCTTACTCGCCTATTCAAGCTAACCTAACGCCTATATGTCTATGGAGTTAGAATCATCAAGAACGCATTTATAATTCCTGTAAATCAACCAAGCAAGGCAATTAGGTATATGTCTATCCTAACCACGAATCTGTTCCCCGATTCCCGAGTTCAAGAACTTGCTCTACTCAATCCTATATGCAATCTAAAATTCCTACTTTCGAGTTCAATTCTAGATTCGTAGATAGTATTCAATTGGTGATCAAGCAATTAAATAATTAAGTGCAAGATTGAATAAATAAACCCATATGATAAATCAAGAAGGCAAAATCAATATCCGAATAACAATAGTCATGAAAGAACCACAACTCTAGAACGTGAAGTTTAGCTCCACATAGATATGGTAGCCAAACAACAAATCATATAAAGAAACATAAAAATTACTAAGTTTGGTGAGAGAAAGATGGAACTTGATGAATTTCGGCCTCCACGGAGGCTTTGTGCTTGTGTTTTCCTCTCAAAAACGTCCTCCCCTCTCCAAAATAGGTTTAGGTTGGCTTTTATATGAGTTGGGGCGTCTTGGGGTCGAAATAACCGAGTCCCAGTCGAAATAGGACACTTTCCCGTCTTGAGCGTCCAGGGCAGCGTGGGGCGCTGGCCCTAGCGCTCAAATTTCTTGGCTACTGTAAATTGTGCCACAGCCAGCGCCCCACGCTCGATGTGGCCCTCAAATTTCACTTTTTGCGTTTTTGTCCCGATTTCGCTCCAATTCGCGCCCTTTCGTCCAAAATTGCATCCGAATGATCCCTACACATAGAAATACTAAAATTTAGCACAAATAATCATATTAAACACCTCAAATCGTCGAGACATGAGCAAAATGTGAGGCGATATATATCAAAATATGCATACATTAAGCCAATTATCAACACCCCACACTTAAACGTTGCTCGTCCTCGAGAAAATTGTCTAGGAGATCCATCATCGGGAAAAGTCCAAAAAACAAATTTTTAATTTTTCTCTCAATTGTTTTCAATATACGCGGTCGTCAAGTAATAAAGTGACTAAAAGTCGGATGTCGAACCCACGAGGACTTGTGATTAACTATTAACTAAATTAGACTATCCTAATTATCTAAACAAGAATTAAACCTAAAAATATTTGATTCTAAACTAATTAAATAAAAAAATATAAATAATGAACTTTGAACAGAGAAAGAGAAAATTTTTATGATATCAATGTAATGAAAACGATCTAGGGTTATGGGCTATCTAAAAATCCTATTGCATTCTTCAATTGAATCGACCGACTAATTTATCTAGCTTATTTGTTGAAAGGGTTAATATTGCTCATAAGAATCTGTCGAGTTCTTACTCGCCTATTCAAGCTAACCTAACGCCTATATGTCTATGGAGTTAGAATCATCAAGAACGCATTTATAATTCCTGTAAATCAACCAAGCAAGGCAATTAGGTATATGTCTATCCTAACCACGAATCTGTTCCCCGATGCCCGAGTTCAAGAACTCGCTCTACTCAATCCTATATGCAATCTAAAATTCCCACTTTCGAGTTCAATTCTAGATTCGTAGATAGTATTCAATTGGTGATCAAGCAATTAAATAATTAAGTGCAAGATTGAATAAATAAACCCATATGATAAATCAAGAAGGCAAAATCAATATCCGAATAACAATAGTCATGAAAGAACCACAACTCTAGAACGTGAAGTTTAGCTCCACATAGACATGGTAGCCAAACAACAAATCATATAAAGAAACATAAAAATTACTAAGTTTGGTGAGAGAAAGATGGAACTTGATGAATTTCGGCCTCCACGGAGGCTTTGTGCTTTTGTTTTCCTCTCAAAAACGTCCTCCCCTCTCCAAAATAGGTTTAGGTTGGCTTTTATATGAGTTGGGGCGTCTTGGGGTCGAAATAACCGAGTCCCAGTCGAAATAGGACACTTTCCCGTCTTGAGCGTCCAGGGCAGCGTGGGGCGCTGGCCCTGGCGCTCAAATTTCTTGGCTACTGTAAATTGTGCCACAGCCAGCGCCCCACGCTCGATGTGGCCCTCAAATTTTACTTTTTGCATTTTTGTCCCGATTTCGCTCCAATTCGCGCCCTTTCATCCCAAATTGCATCCGAATGATCCCTACACATAGAAATACTAAAATTTAGCACAAATAATCGTATTAAACATCTCAAATCGTCGAGACATGAGCAAAATGTGAGGCGATATATATCAAAATATGCATACATTAAGCCAATTATCAACACCCCACACTTAAATGTTGCTCGTCCTCAAGAAAATTGTCTAGGAGATCCATTCATCGGGAAAAGTCCAAAAAAAAAAATTTCAATTTTTTTCTCAATTATTTTCAATATACGCGGTCGTCAAGTAATAAAGTGACTAAAAGTCGGATGTCGAACCCACGAGGACTTGTGATTAACTATTAACTAAATTAGACTATCCTAATTATCTAAACAAGAATTAAACCTAAAAATATTTGATTCTAAACTAATTAAATAAAAAAATATAAATAATGAACTTTGAACAGAGAAAGAGAAAATTTTTATGATATCAATGTAATGAAAACGATCTAGGGTTATGGGCTATCTAACAATCCTATTGTATTCTTCAATTGAATCGACCGACTAATTTATCTAGCTTATTGGTTGAAAGGGTTAATATTGCTCATAAGAATCTGTCGAGTTCTTACTCGCCTATTCAAGCTAACCTAACGCCTATATGTCTATGGAGTTAGAATCATCAAGAACGCATTTATAATTCCTGTAAATCAACCAAGCAAGGCAATTAGGTATATGTCTATCCTAACCACGAATCTGTTCCCCGATGCCCGAGTTCAAGAACGTGCTCTACTCAATCCTATATGCAATCTAAAATTCCCACTTTCGAGTTAAATTCTATATTCGTAGATAGTATTCAATTGGTGATCAAGCAATTAAATAATTAAGTGCAAGATTGAATAAATAAACCCATATGATAAATCAAGAAGGCAAAATCAATATCCGAATAACAATAGTCATGAAAGAACCACAACTTTAGAACGTGAAGTTTAGCTCCACATAGACATGGTAGCCAAACAACAAATCATATAAAGAAACATAAAAATTACTAAGTTTGGTGAGAGAAAGATGGAACTTGATGAATTTCGGCCTCCACGGAGGCTTTGTGCTTGTGTTTTCCTCTCAAAAACATCCTCCCCTCTCCAAAATAGGTTTAGGTTGGCTTTTATATGAGTTGGGGCGTCTTGGGGTCGAAATAACCGAGTCCCAGTCGAAATAGGACACTTTCCCGTCTTGAGCGTCCAGGGCAGCGTGGGGCGTTAGCCCTGGCGCTCAAATTTCTTGGCTACTGTAAATTGTGCCACAGCCAGCGTCCCACGCTCGATGTGGCCCTCAAATTTCACTTTTTGCGTTTTTGTCCCGATTTCGCTCCAATTCGCGCCCTTTCTTCCCAAATTGCATCCGAATGATCCCTACACATAGAAATACTAAAATTTAGCACAAATAATCATATTAAACATCTCAAATCATCGAGACATGAGCAAAATGTGAGGCGATATATATCAAAATATGCATACATTAAGCCAATTATCAACACCCCACACTTAAACGTTGCTCGTCCTCGAGAAAATTGTCTAGGAGATCCATCATCGGAAAAAGTCCAAAAAATAAATTTTCAATTTTTTTCTCAATTGTTTTCAATATACGCGGTCGTCAAGTAATAAAGTGACTAAAAGTCGGATGTCGAACCCATGAGGACTTGTGATTAACTATTAACTAAATTAGACTATCCTAATTATCTAAACAAGAATTAAACCTAAAAATATTTGATTCTAAACTAATTAAATAAAAAAATATAAATAATGAACTTTGAACAGAGAAAGAGCAAATTTTTATGATATCAATGTAATGAAAACGATCTAGGGTTATGGGCTATCTAACAATCCTATTGTATTCTTCAATTGAATCGACCGACTAATTTATCTAGCTTATTGGTTGACAGGGTTAATATTACTCATAAGAATCTGTCGAGTTCTTACTCGCCTATTCAAGCTAACCTAACGCCTATATGTCTATGGAGTTAGAATCTTCAAGAACGCATTTATAATTCCTGTAAATCAACCAAGCAAGGCAATTAGGTATATGTCTATCCTAACCACGAATCTGTTCCCCGATGCCCGAGTTTAAGAACTTGCTCTACTCAATCCTATATGCAATCTAAAATTCCCACTTTCGAGTTCAATTCTATATTCGTAGATAGTATTCAATTGGTGATCAAGCAATTAAATAATTAAGTGCAACATTGAATAAATAAACCCATATGATAAATCAAGAAGGCAAAATCAATATCCGAATAACAATAGTCATGAAAGAACCACAACTCTAGAACGTGAAGTTTAGCTCCACATAGACATGGTAGCCAAACAACAAATCATATAAAGAAACATAAAAATTACTAAGTTTGGTGAGAGAAAGATGGAACTTGATGAATTTCGGCCTCCACAGAGGCTTTGTGCTTGTGTTTTCCTCTCAAAAACATCCTCCCATCTCCAAAATAGGTTTAGGTTGGCTTTTATATGAGTTGGGGCGTCTTGGGGTCGAAATAACCGAGTCCTAGTCGAAATAGGACACTTTCCCGTCTTGAGCGTCCAGGGCAGCGTGGGGCGCTGGCTCTGGCGCTCAAATTTCTTGGCTACTGTAAATTGTGCCACAGCCAGCGCCCCACGCTCGCTGTGGCCCTAAAATTTCACTTTTTGCGTTTTTGTTCCGATTTCGCTCCAATTCGCGCGCTTTCGTCCCAAATTGCATCCGAATGATCCCTACACATAGAAATACCAAAATTTAGCACAAATAATCATATTAAACATCTCAAATCGTGGAGACATGAGCAAAATGTGAGGCGATATATATCAAAATATGCATACATTAAGCCAATTATCAACACCCCACACTTAAACGTTGCTCGTCCTCGAGTCAACCAACAAATAACTCTATCTTTGAGCACTCTCCACCAATGACCATGGTTGATAGCAACAATTAAACTCTAGCATATGCAATCACATACACTTCCTTTTAACTTATGCCATACTTCAAAAATATTCAAACAAAGACAACATGCTCATAACAATCCTAGCGTCAAAAACCGACTCAATGTCACAATGTACTCGTGGCTTGAACACCCAACATCCTAGAGAAGTCAAATAATGTTACCTATCCCTCTTGAAATCATGTGCCCTCACAACAAAAGCAAAGAGAGTAAAATCAATCCACACATTTGAATCTCATGCTCACATATATCAACGAAAATCGCTCACTCTCGCAAAAGAAGTCACATGCATGTAATTGGTACCATAGGCTTGCCCTTAATGTAAATCTCTACTAATGTAAGCTCGCTCGATCTAAAATTAATTAGGACTTTTTTGTGGTTGTAATGTGGGCTAAGGGACGGGTAGGATATATTTTAGGAATAGTGACTCAATCTCCCAAGCACTTTAACACATCACCAAATAACTTAAGCGCAAATTTTTCAACACCACTTCAATTTCACAAATAATATCACCCCCAACAATATTTTCTCTTTCTTTAAGCACTACTTTAATTCATACCCACTAGCAAGAACAAAACAATAATTTATTCATCTATATTTTTCTTTCTTTCTTTTTCCCGATTTTTCTCTTCTTTTTTTTTTTTTTTTCAATTTCCGCTAGTGGTGTATTATTTTACAAATTAAGTATACCCTTCTTTCTTTCATTGGTTCCACTCAAAAGTCACCCCACACTTAGTCCCTTCTTACTTCTTTTAGCGCTCATTTCACAATTAAAGTACTTTAAGAGATAAAAGGATAAAAAAAATATCAATTAAGAACAAAAAGGGTATAGAGTTGTAATGTGGGTGCCAAATAAAAGTCTATAGGCTCAAAAGGGTTAACTAAGGATCAATTTTTATTTGTGATAAGTAATTAAGTTCAAAAAGATCAAAGAAAGCCTAAAATCATTTTTCAAACCAAGCATCACCTAAAATTTAGCTTCAACTCACATACCGGGCAAGTTTTAGACACAAGTACAATACATGGACTACACAAAAATCTCACCACACATGGCACATGACTCACTAAGGACGGCCCCATTCCGACTCTCAAACAATGCAAGTATTTACGGAGCCACGAGATATTGAGCATTAAGCGCAAAGTGAACACAAGTCAAGAAAACGAGAAATAGGTGCCACAAAACATGCTATCCAATTTATAAAGGCTTCATGATCAATTTTAAAACATAGAAAAGGCACTACACATGCCAAAGCCTGAATACGCTACTATCAAACAAGTAAAGAGCCCCTAGGAATCTCATATTTCTTCCTCCATTTATTTTCTAAACTCTAATCTATTCTCAAAGAAAAATATTTACCCGGTTCAAACTACATCCCATGGAAAAGAACCGAGGCACAAAGAAAAACTAAAGGGGATTATTGCTACAAAAAAACATATTTTTGGATTTTTTATTTTTTTTATTTTTTTTGTTTAGACTTTAATCCCTCAAGAAAATTGTCTAGGAGATCCATCGTCAGGAAAAGTCCAAAAAACAAATTTTCAATTTTTTTCTCAATTGTTTTCTGTTTTATTTTTATTTTTATATTTTTTAATTAAGCTACTAAAACTATTACTACTATACTACACCATTAATTCTACTAACTATGCTATTAAAAATAAATAGCTAGCTAACAATAAAAAGATAAGAAATTAACAATATACTAATATAATACTATAAAAAGAATAGAGAATCTTCCACCCCACACTTAAAAGAGTGCAATGTCCTCAATGCACAAATATCGCAAAAATAACAAGGGTGAACTAGAAACTCCCTGAAAGACCAAAGGCCGAAGCAATAGCAGCTCACGGGGTACTCAGACTTCTCCCATGGATGGTCCTTTGTGCGGGCACCACACACTTAGTTCTCACCATCTAGCTTGTTTTTGCACTCTTCCAATGACTTTCTTCCTATGCTCATAATCCTACAAAATAAAAACAGACACTACAAAAATAATATAATAAAAACAAAAATAAAAGAAGGTAGTAAAGCTGGGTTGCCTCCTAACAAGCGCCTAATTTAACGTCGCAGCACGACGTGAACTACTTTTTGCCTCCACCTCGAACTTATGAATTGCGCCCCTAATTTGGCTTCAAGCTTTCTATTATGCTCCCGAGGCGGTGAGACACATTTAATTGGGCCAAGCAACCAATATCGCGTTTTACACTTCTTGGCCTTCGGATGAGGTATGTAATTTTGTCTCTCTGGCACGACGAATTCAAGAATGTAAGCACCCCGTTCCTCATCCATTGGCTCCTCCAAAGGCTCAGATGACTCGATTTCCATGTCATCATCCAAGCACAATTTTGAAAAATGTATGGAATGAGGACCAATACACCCTAACTTTAGAATTGTATTACTCTTTACATCCTCATATGTACACACACTAGAGTCTTCATATATAATATTATCTACTTCCTCACATGACTCTAGAGTGCTTTCCTCGACATGGACATCATCAATACAAGTATGGACGAATGATTTACTCTCCCCTTTTAGCTCCTCAATTTGGCGTATAAGCTCCTTTTCAGCTTCACACAACTCAGAACTATTTTGTTGGGCGTTAGACGCATCAACCTTTGCAATTAATTTAGCTCCCAAGTCGTGAATATCAGTGCCAAAATTTTCAATCTCCTGTCCTAGTTCAGCTCTTCCTTCTATAAAGTGTCTCGTCCTATCAGTAATTTCCTCACGTTGAGCCTCATATATTTCTAACTTTTTAGCTTGTTCCACTAGCCATGTTTGGCTCATAATCTCCACTTTTTCAAAATTTTCCTTTTCTTGAAACTCGCTCTCTTCATTCAATTCTTCCATATTAGCCTTCATTCTTGTGATTGTTTCCGTCATTCTTTTCATATCTTTTTTGAGTTCATCATGTTGCTCTGCTACTTGCCTCATAATATACCTAATATATGCATCATGTTCCATATCCTGCACTTCATTGCCCCTATCAACTCACAAACATTGTTAGAAAGATCATAATAAGGGCTCTGAGAAGGATGAAAAGAATTAGGACAACCATCCCAATGGCTATCTTGACCACCACATATATTACAAATATTCCACTTGAAGGATTGAGATTGTGCGCACAACTCGCTCCCGGGAACATTCTGACAATTTTTCCACCAGTGGAGTCCTCCACAATATGGACAGGGATCATCAAAATAAGAATAACCATCATTCGAATAATTCTTATTACAAGATGCAATGCTAAAATTAAAAAAAAAAATACTAACTAAACTAAAGAAAGAATAGAAAAACAAATGTCTAATCTAGAAAAATAGCTAATTTCTAAGTCCCCGGCAACGGCGCCAAAAACTTGTTGCAGCCAAACGCACACACAAGTATATGCGGTCGTCAAGTAATAAAGTGACTAAAAGTCGGATGTCGAACCCACGAGGACTTGTGATTAACTATTAACTAAATTAGACTATTCTAATTATCTAAACAAGAATTAAATATAAAAATATTTGATTCTAAACTAATTAAATTAAAAAATATAAATAATGAACTTTGAACAGAGAAAGAGCAGATTTTTATGATATCAATATAATGAAAACGATCTAGGGTTATGGGCTATCTAACAATCCTATTGTATTCTTCAATTGAATCGACCGACTAATTTATCTAGCTTATTGGTTGACAGGGTTAATATTGCTCATAAGAATCTGTCGAGTTCTTACTCACCTATTCAAGCTAACCTAATGCCTATATGTCTATGAAGTTAGAATCATCAAGAATGCATTTATAATTTCTGTAAATCAACCAAGCAAGGCAATTAGGTATATGTCTATCCTAACCACGAATCTGTTCCCCGATGCCCGAGTTTAAGAACTTGCTCTACTCAATCCTATATGCAATCTAGAATTCTCACTTTCGAGTTCAATTCTAGATTCGTAGATAGTATTCAATTGGTGATCAGACAATTAAATAATTAAGTGCAAGATTGAATAAATAAACCCATATGATAAATCAAGAAGGCAAAATCAATATCCGAATAACAATAGTCATGAAAGAACCACAACTCTAGAACGTGAAGTTTAACTCCACATAGACATGGTAGCCAAACAATAAATCATACAAAGAAACATAAAAATTACTAAGTTTGGTGAGAGAAAGATGGAACTTGATGAATTTCGGCCTCCACGGAGGCTTTGTGCTTGTGTTTTCCTCTCAAAAACGTCCTCCCCTCTCCAAAATAGGTTTAGGTTGGCTTTTATATGAGTTGGGGCGTCTTGGGGGCGAAATAACCGAGTCCCAGTCGAAATAGGACACTTTCCCGTCTTGAGCGTCCAGGGCAGCGTGGGGCACTGGCCCTGGCACTCAAATTTCTTGGCTACTGTAAATTGTGCCACAGGCAGCGCCCCACGCTCGCTGTGGCCCTCAAATTTCACTTTTTGCGTTTTTGTTCCGATTTCGCTCCAATTCGCGCCCTTTCGTCCCAAATTGCATCCAAATGATCCCTACACATAGAAATACCAAAATTTAGCATAAATAATCATATTAAACATCTCATATCGTCGAGCCATGAGCAAAATGTGAGGCGATATATATCAAAATATGCATACATTAATCCAATTATCACCCAACCCCAAAGAAGGATTCCTAAAATTCATCCCCGGGCCCACGTGTTCGGATTCAGATATTTTCAAAGAAAGTTGTTACCCATAACCTCAAGAACTCAAATATATAATTTTTACTAAATTCCATAACAATTTTCGTGGTTAAATCCATTTTTATCATAACCTAGGTTTTTCATCTAAACCCACGATTTCACAAATTTTACATGTTAAATCTACCCATAATCTATGTATTTAACTCACATTGTGTAGAATTTACTTACCTCAAAGTGTTAGGTGAAAACCCCTCTCTAAGAGCTCCAAAAATCGCCCAAGGAATGAAATAAATTAGCTCAAAATGCCTAAGTCCCGACTTAAATGAAGGTTCTACCTTCTGCGATTTTCGCACCTGCAGAGGGACTTCTGCTTCTGCAGGACCGCTTCTGTGGTCAACAGTCCACTTCTACGGAACACGCTCGACCGCTGGCTCATCACACCTGCGGCTACGACGCGCATCTGCGAGCCCGCTTCTGTTGACAGGCCCCGCATCTGCAGAAGTTTCGCCGCATCTGCGGTCCAGGTCTGGCCAGCCTCAGGCTGCTTCTTCGAGCTCGCACCTACGACCATAGCCTCGCAGGTGCGATTACACCAGAAACCTGGTGCTTCAGCTATACTTCCAAGTCCAAATGAGTTCCGCACCTCGCCTGATTAACACCCGAGGCCCCTGGGGCCTCGCCCATACATACCAACAAGTTTGAAATATTAAAATGAACTCGCTCGAACCCTCGGAACACATAAAACAACATCAAAACTAAGAATCACACCCAAACCAAATTGAATCTACTTATGAACTTCAAGTTCTTACAACTTACTCCGAACGTGTCGAAATATACTTAAACTACTCAGAATGATGCCAAATTTTGCGTGCAGGTATTAAATCGCCACGGGGAACTATTCCTAGGATCGGAATATCAAACAGACCTCGATAACACCAAATTCTACTTCAAACCAAATTTAAAGAACTCTAGATCCTTAAATGTGCCAACATTCACTATTAAGCAACCGAAACGCTCCTAGGTCATCCAAAACCCGATCCAAACATACGTCCAATTATAAAATCATCATACAAACCTATTGGGACCGTCAAATTCCGATTCCGGGATCGTTTACTCAAAATGTTGACCAAAGTTAAACTTAGCCTCATAAAGCCAAACTAAGGAACTAAGCATTCTGATTTTAACGTGAACCCTTCCAAATCCCGAACTAACCATCCCCACAAGTCATAAAATAGGTAAAGCACATATGGAGAGTCTCATTGACCGATCGAGTCTGTAAGGCCCCGTAAAGTTTGGCAAAGGAATTAAGGTTTCGTGGTGTCGAACTAGGCTTACGTGTTTGAGGATTGTAGAAACGAGCCGTGGCTTAGGCTTTTTGGGTTGAACAATATGCTAGGGAGTAAAGGAAAACTTTCAGTAGAAAAAGACATTTCCGCGGCCCACTATGAGGCCGCAGAATCACTCTGCGGCCCGCATAATGACCGCATAGTGAATCAAAGGCGGGACAAGATTGAAGGAAGGTCTGCGGTACACTATGCGACCACAAACCAGTTATGTGGTGCATCATGCAATCACAGAACAGGTCTGCGGGCCGCATAACTACCACAGACCCAACCAGACAACCCTAGTTTTGGAGCGCCAATTATGCGGCCGATATGCAGACTGCATATCCATTCTGCGATCACTATACGACAGCAGATTGTGTTTCAGAGCTTGATTTTATGATTTTTATAACCAGACCCCATTTTGATAAATAGCCTTTGGGGGTCATTTTTAAGGGTTTCATCTGATATTTTTAGAGAGAGGTGAGAGTATATTAGAGAGAGAAAGCGAATACCTAGTCATTTATTCATCAATTCTTGTTCAAGGCTTGAAGATTTCACAAGGATTTTGCTAAGGCTTCAAGGAGGTAAGAATTGCTTCCCCCTATTCTTCAATATCGAGTCACTACTAAAAATTCGGCAAAAACCGACCAAGGTTAACCGATCAAAAAACCGACCAAAAAACCGACCAAAGTTGGTTGATTTTTTAAAATATTGTTTTTTTACGAAACCGACCAACTTTGGTCGATTTTCTTTGGCGCAAAAATGCGGGAAACTATTTTTGAGTCCCGCAAAATTTATGTTTCAAGAAACCGACCAACTTTGGTCGGTTTTTCAATTAAAATAAATAAAAATTAATATTAAAAAAACCGACCAAAATTGGTCGGTTAATTCGGCGGGTCATTTAAAAAAAACCGACCAACTTTGGTCGGTAATTTTACTTTTTAATAAAACCGACCAACTTTGGTCGGTTATTTTCGTGCGAAAATACAATTAAAAAGTATAAATCAAATAAAAGATAATCTTAAAACAAAATGTACCAATGGTCTAGTGGTAGAATAGTATCCTGCCACAGTACAGACCCCAGTTCGATTCCCAGATGGTGAATTTTTTTATTACATAATTAAAATACCGACCAACTTTGGTCGGAAAAAACCGACCAACTTTGGTCGATTTCTTTTTCAATATTTTTTTTTTTAAATTTAATTGACCGACCAAAGTTGGTCAGTAATTTCCGACCAACTTTGATCGGTATTCCTTTCCGACCATAAAAATACCGTCCACACATAAATGGTCGCGTTTTGGTCGGTTTTTTGCCATTTCCGACCAACGTTGGTCGGTATTTTTGATCAGTTTTTATCGGATTTCTAGTAGTGAGTTTGGGGTAAAAGATGGGTGATTGGGAGTATGATTCTTGGGTGTAAGAGTATTAATTATACATGCTTGTACCAATAAAGTTTGTGGAAAGATTGTTGAGCTTAAAGAAGTGAAAATAGGGTTGTGAAATGAAGGAAATCTTGTAGAAGAACATTGTAGCCAAATTTGTACACCTAGTGTTTGATAAAATGTTCAAATGAGCTGAAACCATGAATATCTTCCTAATTTGTGTTCAATTTTGTTATGTCTCAAAATAGATTGGGATTGCTAGAATTTTCGAAATGTTGTAGTAATTTAAGAAAAGCTCAAATCGGGGTATATTGGCTAAACTCCTCTCTTAGAATTGAGTCCTACGGTATTCATATAATTTATGTAAATCCCTAGTTATTCATTATAAAGTTGGCTATTCCGAATAAGTTTGTGCTGAAAGATATATGTTCAATATGTATACCAAATGCTTTTATTATGTTATGTTATCATTTGAGAATGTGTTCAAAGTATGAGTTGTGCATTAAAGATGTTTCGACTTCAAGTCAAGTTCAAGCGAAGGCTATTATGCCAAATTTTATGAAATATCTCTATGTGACTAAGACTCTTAATTGCTTACATGTGTACTAAAAACCTTGATTGAAATGCCTTGTTGTTGATGATGATGATGATGTTTGAAAGTGAAAAAGGTGAGCATGAAATACTAAATACGATCGACGTGCCAAGAATGATTTTATAATTGTGGCCACTAGTGCCAATAAAATGAAAAGATGTGAAAGAGGTATGAAACGAAATGATTGGTCTAAAAGGATGATGTCTCGAATAATACGGCCTAGCTGATCGGGTCGTGATCGGACTCCGTGCTAAAAGTACAGTGGTATTAATATTTTGAATATTGATATTGTGAACGGTGACATATTAGTACTAAAGATCTCTCAACTTAAGATATGAAAATTAATTTGAACACTGTCTTGATCCTAATTTGAGGTTTGATGTTGTTTGTGGTTTCCACCGATACTATGATTGTTCTTTCTTGTATTATTTATCATTCTATTAAGAGAGTGTTTTGTCATTCATACTAGTACTATTCCATATGTACTAACGTCCCTTTTGTCGGGGGCGCTGCATCTTCAATGGATGCAGGCGGTTCCACAGGAGGAGACTTTGATCAGTGATAGCAGACACCCTCTTCCCAGCTGACTTGGTGAGCCCCACATCATTTCGGGGTCATATATCTTTTGCTCCTTGTGTATTGTATTTGAGGTATAGCCGGGGCCTTATTGCCGACACTATCATAATACTCTTTTGTATCTATTAGAGGCTCCGTAGACATAATGTGTATTGTATATTAGTGCTGGAGAAGTCAAACAATGTTTTGTCGTATTTGAATTAATTGTTCCACTTCAAACCATAAAAAATATATGTGAAATTTGAGACTTTAAAAATGAAGTAACTAATGGTAATAATTTAGAATTATATACATGATCTCTCTATATTGTCTAATCAACGAAAATATGTAATCTCTTTATTCATAAGTGAGTTTGGGTAGAAAGTATCTAACATGCTTACTTGAACGGGTTCACTCGGTTGAGCGCCGGTCGCGCTCCTCGAGTTCGGGGCTTGACAAGGTCGTTGCATATATGCTATTAAAAAGAGCTATTTAGTCCATAATATAGTGTGAGGCTCATAACTTAGTGCGAGACTCGGCAACCATCATTATTATCCAATATTGTTTTGAATTTGAAGGCAAGTACTCCCCAAATATTATAAGCTCTTAATAATAAGGATCAAACAATATCAAGTAATTATTCCAACATCCAATGAAATAAATAGTAAAGAAAATACAGTAACTGTTCAGATGAATTTTATCATCTAAACATCAACAAATAAAAGGCTTCAATTCTTTTCAAAAACTTTAAAAACAATTTCTTCTTGATATTTGGTTAATAAAAAGTTTTTTTTTTTGCAAAGGTTAATACAAATTCTAAGACAGTCTTTTCTAATTATTTAGGCAAAACTATGACGATATTCTTTTCCCACTTTAATGTGTGAATATTCAAGTGATTTTTCTATGTTTATATCTCTGGATATGTCTTCTTATTTTACAAATTTAGCTCTTAGTGTATCACCTGCTGTATGCAAAAATCTTTTGTCTTTAATTTTAAGATAAAGTGACGAGAAATTAGAATACAGAACCGAAGCCAATTTGCTGATGGTTTCTGGAAATAACGACTCTTTGTTTTGTATGTATGTAGATTATAGTAACAGAAGTAAGAGCAAGAATGAATTGTATGGTCAAGTAATGAAGGTGGTTGTTGTTAAAAAACTAACTAATCTGGTCATTATGTATGCTAAGGTAATGTCAAATAAAGGCTTGAGAGATTCTTTAAAAGCTTCAATTGAGTCAGTTGTTCATCTTTCTTTTCTTGGTTATCTACAAGTTGCTCATTATGTGCCTTCAATGTTGAGAGAAGATCAAGTGTCACTGGATCCTGAGGCTGCTCTACTGGCCACAAGTAAGACATCAAGTTCGCACCTTTTAAAAACATATTCGCGCAAGTAATACGTATATTCACATTGTCACGCCCTTTTTTCTCGCGAAATCGGGCTTTGACTGTGATGACCCAAAATGTCATTTTTAAATTTAACAAGTAATTATGTGTTCTAAGATCTCGAAAAAAACTATTTATCATTCCTCGACTTGCGTGCGCAGTCTGTAAAATTTTCTAGAAAGTTTTCATGTGAAAAATGAATTAAAATGTGAAATAGAGCTGTAAAATTTAAGTGAGTTGACTTTGGTCAACGTTTTTAGCAAACGGACCCGGATCAGTATTTTGACAGTTCCGGTAGCTCCGTATCGTGATTTAGGACTTGGGCGTATGCCCGGAATTTAATTTGGAGGTCCCTCGCTCAAGTTATGGCCATTTAACGGAACTAGCAATTTAAAGGCTAAATATTCCAAGTTTGACCACGGGGTTGACTTTTTGATATCGGAGCCGGAATCCAATTCTGGAAATTTGAACAGCTCCGTTATGTCATTTATGACTTGTGTGTCAAATTTGAAGTCAATCCGGATTCATTTAATATGTTTTGGCACGAGATTTGCAAATTGAAAGTTTAAAACTCAAAGTTCGAATCGGAGTGTGAATTGTAATTTCAGCGTTGTTTGACGTGATTTTAGTCCCCGCGTCAGTTCGTATTATGTTACGGGACTTGTTGGTATATTCGAGCAGGGTCCCGAGTACCCCGAGAGTGAAACGGATCGAAATCGGAACAAGAATTGGACTTAAGCAAAATCTGAAAATTTGAGTTCTGGTGTAATCGCACATGCGCAATTTTGACCGCAGGTGCGAGCTCGCAGAAGCGAGACTTCCATCGCAGATGCGGCCTTCGCAGGTGCGGCCCTTGTGCGCAGAAGCGGACGTCGCACGTGCGACATTTTGTCCGCAGATGCGAAACTCGCCTGGCAGCCCCTTTTCGCAGATGCGAGATTTTTCTCGCAGATGCGAGCTCGCATGTGCGAGCCCAGGCATCGCAGATGCGAAAATGCTGGGCAGAATACATAAAATCGGGTCTTAGCCATTTTTACTCATTTTGGAGTTTTAAGTCTCGGCTTTGGGCGATTTCAAGGGAAATTTTCACGACTTTGAACTGAGTAAGTGTTCTTTATCATAAAGTGATTATATTTCACAAATTCATGTCTATATTCATCATTTATTTAGAATTTAGATGGAAGAAATTGGAATTTTTGAAAAATTTCCAGAAATAAAAAATTAAGATTTGAAGGTCCATTTGATATCGGAATTGGACAAATTTGGTATGGTTGAACTCGTATTGGAATGGTGTTCGGATTTCGCGAGTTTTTCCGGGATTTGAGACGTGGGTCCCACTGCCGAATATTTTAATGAATTTCAGATTTTTATCCGGAAAAATTATAAATTCATATGAAATTAATTCCTATGATTACTATTGAATATATTGAATTATTTGTGAATAGATTTGAAGCTTTCAGAGGCAAATTTAAAAGGAAAAGTTGTGGTTGAATAATTGATTAGAATTTGTAAAGCGAGGTAAGTGTCGGAGTTAACCTTGACTTGAGGAAATAGAACCCTTAAATTATTTGTTATGTGAATTGCATGTAAACGACGTATAGGCGAGGTGACGAGTGTCTATACGTCGTCAAATTAATTATTTGCCTGCTTACTTGAAAAATCATAAATTATTTTTAATCATAAATTAATTATTATAATAATTGTTTCTCACTTATTCTTTGCAAATATAAATTCTTGAATTCCTGCATTAATTGTTACATGCTATTTGAATTATGTGCCTTAATTGTTATTTGACATTTAGCATATTAAATATTAAACTGCCTATTTGCTCCCTGATTTCAATAATAATTTGATATTTGTCATTGTTTGCTTCATAATTAAACAATAATTATTGTATACTTGTTGTTTTGTAATTTTATATTAATTGTTACATTTATTGGAAAAATTTCTTCTATAAGAATTGGTAAATAAAAATGTTGGAGGAGCGGGTTGCACGCCGCAACATGATTGATTATAATGAATATATTGGGGGATCAGGTTGCACGCCGCAACAGAACTGAATGTGGATATATTGTGAGAGCGGGTTGCACGCTGCAACAGAAATAATAAAAATGATAATTGGTTATGACTGCTGAGTTGCCTTCAATTATTATAAATGAATTACCTGATTTATTCCTATTATTATTGTTATTACTAATATTGTGTACAGGTTAATGTAAGTGAACCGCCTTAGCCTCGTCACTACTTCATCGAGGTTAGGCTCAATACTTTCCAGTACATGGGGTCGGTTGTACTGATACTACACTCTGCACTTCTTGTGCAGATTTTGGATTTGGTCCCAGCGGCGTACTATAGATTTGCTCGGATTTCAGTGACCAGAGGAGACTTGAGGTATAACTGCATGGCGTCCGCAGTTCTGAAGTCCCCGTCTATTTTAATTTGGCTGTGTGTTTATTTCCAAACAGCTTTACTTTATTTAAACCTTTATTCGTATTTATTCTAGAAGCTCGTACACTTGTGACACCAATTCTAGGATGGTATTTAGACACCGTTATTACGATGGATTATTTTAAAATTGCTTCCGCGTTTGATTTCTTGTTATTAATACATTTAAAAATTATTTTAAAATGGATTATATTATTCTAACGTTGTCTTGCCTAGCAAGTGAAATGTTAGGCGCCATCACGGTCCGAAGGTTGGAATTTCGGGTCGTGACAGTTGGTATCAGAGCCCTAGGTTAAATAGATCTCATGAGTCACGAGCAAGCTTAGTAGAGTCTGAAGGATCGGTACGGAAACGTCTGTACTTATCTCTCAGAGGCTATGAAGTTTAGGAACAATATAACTTCTTTATTATTCTGTCGTGCGATTTTATTCTATCATCGATGATTGAACCATTCTACTTTTATTCTCTCGCAGATGGCGAGAAAGCGTAATACTTCTACCGATGGATAGGGACCAGAACCCCCGGTGGAAACTATGGCCAGGGGTAGAGGCCGAGGTCGTGCTAGAGGCCGATGCACAGGCCGAGGTAGAGCTCAGTCCAGAGCTCGAGCAGCTGCACCTGTTGTAGAACCTCAAGTAGACCTTCAGGAGGAGGTCCCAGTTCAGAATGTACCAGTTGGACCAGTTCAGAATGTACCAGTTGGACCAGTTCAGGTCCCGGAAGGATTCATAGCCACTCTAGTGCTTCAGGACGCTCTAGTCCGATTGGTGAGTCTTATGGAGGGTGTGGCCCAGAATGGTACATTTCCAGTGGCACCAGCCGTCTCACAGGCTGAGGGAGGAGCACAAACTCCCACTACTCCCGCATCAGAGCAGATAGCTCCCCAGAATCAGCTCCAGCAGCCATGCCAGTTGGGGTAGTTCAGCCAGTTGTTGCAGCACAGACCGGTGATAGGCCCGCCATGTCTTTGGAGGCCTTATTGAGACTGGATAAGTTCACTAAGCTCTTTCCAGTTCACTTCAGTGGTACACCTTCTGAGAACCCACAGGATTATCTTGAACGCTGCCATGAGGTGCTGCGAAATATGGGTATAGTTGAGACCAATAGAGTTGATTTTGCTGTATTCCAGATGACGGGTTCCGCCAAGAGGTGGTGGAGAGATTACACATTGACCCGACCAGTCGGATCGCCTGCACTTACCTGGGAGCAGTTCTCTCAGCTATTTCTAGAGAAGTTCCTCCCTATCACACTGAGAGAGGAATTCCGCAAGCAATTCGAGCGTCTACGGCAGGGCAGTATGACTGTTACTTAGTATGAGTCCCGTTTTGTGGATTTGGCCCGTCATGCTCTCCTTTTACTACTATAGAGGGGGAGAGAGTGAGGAGGTTCATTGAGGGACTCATTCACCCTATCAGACTTCAGATGGCCAAGGATACCGGAAGTGAGATTTCTTTTCAGGCGGCTGCTAATGTCGCAAGGAGGATCGAGATGGTTCTTGCACAGGAAAGAGGGCAGAGGTCCGATAAGAGGCCTCTTCAGTTCGATGGTTACAGTGGTGCCTCGTCTAGAGGCCGGGGTAATTTTGGTAGGGGTCATCATCCCAGACCATTTCATTCAGCACTTCATGTATCTCCCGGTGCTTCAGGGAGTGACGGTCCTATTATGCCTTACTCTGGGCAACCAGTATTCAGTGCACATTCAGCTCCTATTAGTGCACCACCACTCTAGAGTTACTACAATGGTTATCCGGCCCATCTGGGTCAACTTCAGCTTCAGCAGCCATAGTATCAGGATGGGTGATATGAGTGTGGGAACATTGGTCATATCAGGAGGTATTGCCCTAGATTGGCGAGTAACAGATCTCGGCAAGATTCCTGTGCCATCATACTGGCACCGGTTGCTTCACCGCCTGCTCAGCCAGCTAGAGGTAGGGGTCAGGCAGTTAGAGGTGGAGGTCAGGCCATTAGAGGTGGAGGTCAGACCGTTAGAGGTGGAGGCCAGCCAGTTAGAGGCCGTCCCAGAGATGCAGTTCAGAGTGGTGGGGCCCAGCCCCGATTTTATGCTTTTCCAGCTAGGCCTGAGGCCGAGTCATCTGATGCTATGATCACATGTATTATTCCAGTTTGCCATAGAGATTCTTCAGTTCTATTTGATCCAGGATCTACTTATTCCTATGTGTCCTCCTATTTTGCTTCATATTTGGTTGTGCCTTGTGATTCTCTAAGTGCTTCTGTGTGTTTATCTACACCGGTGGGAGACTCTGTGGGAGTAGATCATGTCTACTGTTCGTGTGTGGTTACAATTGGTAATCTTGAAACTAGTGTGGATCTTATACTTCTTGATATGGTAGATTTTGATGTCATCTTGGGTATGGATTGGTTGTCTCCTTATCATGCTATATTGGATTGTCATGCCAAGACAGTGACCCTAGCTATGCCGGGGTTACCTCGATTAGAGTGGAAAGGAACTCCTGGGCATTCTACCAGCAGGGTTATTTCTTATATGAAAGCTCGGCGTATGGTAGAGAAAGGATGTCTAGCCTATTTAGCTTATATTCGCGATCCCAGTGCGGATGTCCCTTCTATGGACTCAGTACCAGTTGTTCGTGAATTTTCAGAAATATTTCCTGCAGATTTGCCGGGGATGCCACCCGACAGAGATATTGACTGCTGTATTGATTTGGCTCCAGGCGCTCAGCCCATTTCTATTCCACCATACTGTATGGACCCTCCAGAGTAGAAAGAATTGAAAGAGCAGTTGCAAGACTTGCTTGATCAGGAATTCATTAGACCAAGTGTCTCACCCTGGGGTGCACCAGTATTATTTGTAAAGAAGAAAGATGGCTCGATGCGGATGTGTATAGACTATCGGCAGTTGAACAAGGCCACTATAAAAAACAAATATCCGCTGCCAAGAATTGATGACTTATTTGATCAGCTTCAGGGTGCCAAGGTATTTTCGAAGATTGATTTGAGATCTGGTTACCATCAGTTGAAGATTAGGGCATCTGATGTCCCTAAGACAGCTTTTCGGACTCGGTATGGGCATTACGAGTTCCTAGTGATGTCATTTGGGTTGACAAATGCTCCAGCAGCATTTATGGATTTGATGAATCGGGTGTTCAAGCCTTATTTGGATTCTTTTGTGGTTGTATTCATTGATGATATCTTGATTTACTCCAGCAGTCGAGAGGAGCATGAGCAGCATCTTCGAAGTATGCTTCACACCTTGAAGAATAATCAGTTATATGCCAAATTTTCAAAATGCGTGTTTTGGTTAGACTCAGTTGCCTTTTTGGGACATGTTGTATCGGCAGAAGGCATAAAGGTGGATCCTAAGAAGATTGAGGCTATTCAGAGTTGGCCTAGACCTACTTCGGTTACAGAGATCCGGAGTTTCCTGGGTTTGGCAGGTTATTATCGTCGGTTCGTAGACGGGTTTTCATCTATAGCAAGAACCTTGACCAGACTAACCCAGAAGAGTGTTCCATTCAGATGGTCAGACGAGTGTGAGTTGAGCTTTCAAAAGCTCAAGATCGCTTTGACTACGGTGCCAGTATTGGTATTACCCACAGGTTCAGGATCATATACGGTATATTGTGACGCATCTCACATTTGTCTTGGTGCAGTATTAATGCAAGATGGCAAGGTAATTGCATGTGCGTCACGTCAGTTAAAAGTTCACGAGAAGAATTACCCTGTTCATGACCTAGAATTGGCAGCCATTGTTCATGCGCTGAAGATTTGGAGGCATTACCTCTATGGTGTCTCGTGTGGGGTATTTACTGATCATCGCAGCCTTTAATATATGTTCAAACAAAAATATCTTAATTTGAGGCAAAGAAGATGGATGGAGTTGTTGAAAGACTATGATATTACCATTTTGTATCACCCCGGAAAGGCCAATGTGGTGGCCGATGCCTTGAGTAGGAAGGCTCTGAGTATGGGCAGTCTTGTGTATATTCCGGTTGGTGAGAGGCCATTAGCTGCAGATGTTCAGACTTTGGCTAATCAGTTCGTGAGGTTAGATGTTTCAGAACCCAGTTGAGTTCTAGCTTGTACAGTCGCTCAGTCTTCTTTATATGAGTGCATCAGAGAGAGGCAGTATGATGATCCTTACTTACTTGTCCTTAAGGAAATGGTGTGGCACGGTGATGCCAAACAGGTTGCTATGGGGGAAGATGGAGTTCTGCGAATGCATGGCCGTATTTGTATGCCTAATATGGATGGGCTTCGTGAATTAATTCTTGAAGAGGCACACAGTTCCAGGTATTCTATTCATCCAGGTACCGCCAAAATGTATCAAGATTTGTGGCAACATTATTGGTGGAGGAGAATGAAAAAGGATATAGTTGCATATGTAGCTTGGTGTCTGAATTGTCAGCAAGTTAAGTACGAGCATCAGAGACCTGGTGGTTTGCTTCAGAAGTTAGAAATTTCTGAGTGGAAGTGGGAGCATATCACTATGGATTTTATTGTTAGACTCCCACGGACTCAGAGAAAATTTGACGCAGTTTGGGTCATTGTGGACAGGTTGACCAAGTCAACACATTTCATTCCAGTGGCAGTTGCCTATTCTTCAGAGAGGTTAGCTGAAATTTACATTCGTGAGATTGTTCGCCTTCACGGTGTGCCCGTGTCTATTATTTCAGATCGAGGTAAGCAGTTTACCTCACATTTTTGGAGGGTTGTACAGCGTGAGTTAGGCACGCAGGTGGAGTTGAGTATAACATTTCATCCACAGACAGACGGACAGTCAGAGCGCACTATGTAGATATTGGAAGATATGATTCGCGTTTGTGTTATAGACTTTGGAGGTTCTTGGGATCAATTCTTGCCACTGGCGGAGTTTGCTTATAATAATAGCTACCAGTCGAGCATTTAGATGGATCAATATGAGGCATTATACGGAAGGCGATGCCGATCGCCAGTTGGTTGGTTTGAACCGGGAGAGGCTCGGTTGTTGGGTACCGATTTGGTACAGGATGCCTTGGATAAGGTAAAGATTATTCAGGATCGACTTCGCACAGCTCAGTCTAGGCAAAAGAGTTATACCGACCGTAAAGTTCATGATATTGCATTCATGGTAAGAGAAAGAATATTGCTCCGGGTTTCACCTATGAAAGGTGTAATGAGGTTCGGAAAGAAGGGCAAGTTGAGCCCTAGGTATATCGGACCCTTTGAAATTCTTGAAAGGGTGGGTGAAGTAGCCTACAGGCTTGCATTACCACCTAGTTTATCAGTGGTTCATCCGGTGTTCCATGTGTCTATGCTCCGAAAATATCATGATGATACGTCCCATGTGTTAGATTTCAACTCGGTCCAATTGGACAAAGATTTGACTTACGAGGAGGAGCCGGTGGCTATTCTAGCCCGGCAGGTCCGACAATTGAGGTCAAAGAGTTATCTTTCAGTTCGGGTGCAATGGAGAGGTCAGCCGGTAGAGACATCTACCTGGGAGTCCGAGTCGGACATGCGGAGTAAATATTCACACCTTTTCTCCAGCTCAGGTACTTTGTTTTCTAACTCCGTTCGAGGACGAACGTTTGTTTTAGAGGTGGAGAATGTGATGACCCAAAATGTCATCTTTAAATTTAATAATTAATTCTGTATTCTAAGACCTTGAAAAGCACCATTTTATCATTCCTCGACTTGCGTACGCAATCTGTAAAATTTTCTGAAAAGTTTTTATGTAAATAATGAATTAAAATGTGAAATAGAGTTGTAAAATTCAAGTGAGTTGACTTTGGTCAACATTTTTAGCAAACGGACCCGTATCAGTGTTTTGACAGTTCCGGGAGCTCCATATCGTGATTTGGGACTTGAACATATACCCGGAATTTAATTTGGAGGTCCCTACCTCAAGTTATGGCCATTTAACGGAACTAGCAATTTAAAGGCTAAATATTCCAAGTTTAACCACAGGGTTGACTTTTTGATATCGGAGCCGGAATCCGATTCTAGAAATTTGAACAGCTCCTTTATGTCATTTATGACTTGTGTGCCAAATTTGAAGTCATTCCGGATTCATTTAATATGTTTTGGCACGAGATTTGCAAATTGAAAGTTTAAAACTCAAAGTTCGAATCGGGGTGTGAATTGTAATTTCAGTATTGTTTGACGTGATTTTAGACACCGAATCAGTTCGTATTATGTTGCGGGACTTGTTGGTATATTCGAGCGAGGTCCCGAGTACCCCGAGAGTGAAACGGATCGAAATCGGAACAAGAATTGGACTTAGGCAAAATTTGAAGTTTTGAGTTCTGGTGTAATCGCACCTGCGAAATTTTGACCGCAGGTGCGAGCTCGCAGAAGCAAGACTTCCATCGCAGATGCGGCCTTCGCAGGTGCGGCCCTTATGTGCAGAAGCGGACGTCGCAGGTGCGACATTTTGTCCGCAGATGCGGAACCGCCTGGCAGCCCCTTTTCGGAGATGCGAGCTCGCATGTGCGTGCCCAGGCATCGCAGATGCGAAAATGCTTGGCAGAATACATAAAATCGGGTCTTAGCCATTTTTACTCATTTTTGAGTTTTAAGTCTCGGATTTGGGCGATTTCAAGGGGGATTTTCACGACTTTGAACTGGGTAAGTGTTCTTTATCATAAAGTGATTATATTTCATAAATCCATGTCTATATTCATCATTTATTTCGAATTTAGATGGAAGAAATTGGAAATTTTGTAAAACTTTTCAAAAACGAAAAATTAAGATTTGAAGGTCCATTTGATATCGGAATTGGACAAATTTGGTATGGTTGAACTCGTATCGGAACGGGTGTTCGGATTTTGTGAGTTTTTCCAGGATTTGAGATGTGGATCCCACTGTCGAATATTTTAATGAATTTCGAATTTTTATCCGGAATAATTATAAATTCATATGGAATTAATTTCTATGATTAGTATTGAATATATTGAATTATTTGTGAATAAATTTGAAGCTTTTGGAGGCAAATTTAAAAGGAAAAGATGTGGTTGAATAATTAATTGGAATTTTCAAAGCGAGGTAAGTGTCGGGGTTAACCTTGACTTGAGGGAATGGAACCTTTAAATTGTTTGTTATGTGAATTGCATGTAAATGACGTATAGGCGAGGTGACGAGTGTCTATATGTCGTCAAATTAATTGTTTGCATGCTTACTTGAAAAATCATAAATTGTTTTTAATCATAAATTATTTATTATAACAATTGTTTCTCATTTATTCTTTGCATATATAAATTCTTGAATTCCTGCATTAACTATTACATGCTATTTGAATTATGTGTCTTAATTGTCATTTGACATTTAGCATAATAAATATTAAACTGTCTATTTGCTCCATGATTTAATAGTAATTTGCTATTTGTCATTATTTGCTTCATAATTAAACCATAATTATTGTATGTTTGTTGTCTTGTAATTTTATATTAATTGTTATATTTATTGAAAAAATTTCTTTTATAAGAATTGGTAAATGAAAATGTTGGAGGAGCGGGTTGCACGCTGCAACATGATTGATTATAATGAATATATTGGAGGATTGGGTTGCACGCCGCAACAGAACTGAATGTGGATATATTGTGAGAGCGGGTTGCACGCTGGAACAGAAATAATGAAAATGATAATTAGTTATGACTGCTGAGTTGCCTTCAATTATTATAAATGAATTACCTGATTTATTCCTATTATTGTTGTTGTTACTAATATTGCGTACAGGTTAATGTAAGTTAACCGCCTTAGCTTCGTCACTACTTCGTCGAGGTTAGGCTCAGCACTTACCAGTACATGGGGTCGGTTGTACTGATACTACACTCTGCACTTCTTGTGCAGATTTTGGAGTTGGTCCCAGCGGCGTACTATAGATTTGCTCGGATTTCAGCGACCAGAGGAGACTTGAGGTATAACTGCATGGCGTCCGCAGTTCTGAAGTCCCCGACTATTTTAATTTGGTTGTGTGTTTATTTCCAGACAACTTTACTTTATTCAGACCTTTATTTGTATTTATTCTAGAAGCTCGTGCACTTGTGACACCAATTCTGGGATGGTATTTAGACACCGTTATTATTATGGATTATTTCAAAATTGCTTCCGCGTTTGATTTCTTGTTATTAATACATTTAAAAATTATTTTAAAATGGATAATATTATTCTAACATTGTCTTGCCTAGCAAGTGAAATGTTAGGCGCAATCACGGTCCGAAGGTGGGAATTTAGGGTCGTGACATTGATGCGTGATGACTCTTTTAAATGGGATTTAAAGAGAAGAGTCGTCACCTAACGCTTTAAGGTACATTAGGGCATCCATTTGCAAATAACTCTGTTTTAACTAGTTTGTGTTACCAAAGATCGGATAAGTGCTCAAATTACCTCAAAGAGAAGGTGTTAGGCACTCTTCGAGGTCCATAACTGTGGGTCCCGACCGAACTTAAGACTATGTGGATTAGGCGAGGTGATCAAATAACAAAGAGAAATATAAAAGTCGAAGAGTTTCATTATAACACAATGAGAATTGGTACAACTCTTAAATACTACAAAGATACAGCTATAACAGTCTATATTAAATGACTAAGTGTATAAAAGAGGGGGGATCCTATGTTTTTTAGCCTAAAGGATCACCCTGTGCAACATAAATAATACCTCGCAACTCCTTTTAGATAGGAGTTGCTCATATTATTCAGCGGGCACATACTATCATCTCCTGCTACTCGATTACTATGTTGAAGTTGTTTACCCAAAGCGTTCTAATTCTGTTCTAAGTCGTGTCCTATGTGTGCACTACCCATTCCATGCCTATGGTCCAGGAGGCTTTGGACCTACTATTTGTGTGGTTCTAGACATTCAAAACAGATAAGACTTCAAGTAAAGGCAATTAAAGGCAAAAGTTAACCTCCACACATAACACAAATGCACGCGAGCAGATTCAAATTATAGGCAGTAGACAGTTTCAGAATTAAGACGAATTAGAGTCATTAAGTCCTATAGATATGGCCTCTATGTGATTTTGATTTCAAGCATATAGGCGGTGATGTTGTTTTAGAATAACGAATTTGCAGATTATAGGTATTACAAACCCTATAGGCATGATCTCTAAATTGTTTACGCAATGAAGCAGTAAAACCATTTGAAAGCTCAAAATTACCCACGTTTGATTTTATTGGCATACTTTCTAGGCGAGTAACAGTATCCTATAGGCAGGATTTCTAAGAGTTGGCAATTGAAATTGGTTCTATAACACTTCATCCTTATAGGCATATTTTCTAGGCGGGCAATATGATAGAAATAGCAGTAACAATAGCTAATTAATCAATTACGGTCCTATAGACATGATATCTAGATGAATATTAACAGGAGCAGGTCCCTATCACTTAATGCGATCCTATAGGCATGATATCTAACACATGTCAATAGAGGAAATTGAGCAAATAACCAATGTTGTTGCAATACAATAGGCAGCTAATAACGTATATGAGTGGAGCATGTGAACAAGTGAAATACTCAGGTCCTATAGGCATGATCTCTAACAAAAACATAGAAATAGAGCATATTGAGCGAAATGAAACACTTAGATCCTATAGGCATGTTTTTACCCTTTCATGCAAGCATTAGAATATACTTGTTTCCCCAATTTCACTAACACTCCAATTGTTTGTTTATATATTATTACAAGCCCAAGAAGAAATGAAAATAAGGCTCAGTATTATGACCTTGAAATAACTACAGTCCCCACAAGTAGAGCAGGCCCAAGAGGAGATAACCCAGGACTGCCTGGGCCTTTAACAGACTCACTCTTCATACAAACAGCAGACGCAGATCCAGGTGCACCCCAAGCATCAGAGTATGTCAACTAAAAGGTTGAAGCTCAACCTGGACCCATACACTTACTCTCTAATCCACACACTTAATTCTTAAAGCTATAATTAACAACAAATCTAACTAGGACATATAGGCTGTATTACATGAAATATTGGCAAGAGCACAAGACATACACAAAGTGGTTCATACTATGTTCAAAATGACAAGATCGAATAACTACTTCTAATAGAATTTCAAAGCAAAGCATAGTTCAGAATTAGCCTGAAACACTTTAGACAATTCACAGAAGAATCTAGTAGAGTCATAGGTAGGAATAAGGGGATGGAATTTTCACATGAAAATGTCTACCATAAAAGAACCTAATGAAAATAGCATAACTAACATGTTGATGGACATGGTCTACACAATCCTGAATTGAGCATGAAAAGTCATGAACATGCTAAATACCAGTCAAAGCACAGTACCCGAATTCATAGTAGGCAAGGATACACCAAGTTTTAGATTACACATAGAAGAAAGCTGGATATTGCATTTTTACCTTGTAGGATTTAGGTCGTACTAGTCAGACATGGATCACACTTAAAAGTTTACAAATAGCAAGGAAGCATATTGGGCTAAATATTGAGACAATATAGTCACATAGGATGATCGTGGGTCAATTTGTAGAGAAATAGTAGATTATGCATAAAGGGTTCAACAGAAAGAGACTCGTTAAGGCAAATTCTGGGCAGGAACTACTTCCCTAGGAGTTCAAGTACAAAGCTCAAGGTAAGGCATGAGAAAGGACTCATAAAAAATAGTCAATAAACGAATACATAAATGTGATAGTCTCAAACAAGCATAATAGTCAGAAAATCTTCCACATTGAACACACTAAATGAACATACATAGACTTATACAGATTTTGATGAAGAATTATAGCAAAATTTAGAAAAACAAGGTCAATACAGTGTCATATTTGTTCGTAAGAGTTCAAATAAAATACATATTTAGAAGCATGAATACAAGATGGGAGAAAACATAATTGTGAGGGATTGAACACTTACCAGTTTGCATATTTAACAACAAATAGAAGAGAATCACCAAATTCCAGTAGCAAAGTAGGAACAACACCAAAAGAACTCCAAACCCTAGTGCGTCAGAGTTCACATGAGCTTCGAACGAGCCCCGAGCAGTGCTCGCACTAGGGAGGTAGATAGAAAGAATTTTGGTGTCCTTGACTTTCAGCCAGCCAAGAGCAAATAATTCAGAATATAGAGAACAAATGAGAGTGAGAGAACAATGATTAAGGTCCATTTAGAGGGGTTAGGGAAGGGGTTTTTATAGTGTTCAATTGACCAAAATCAGAAAAGGAAAACATCAATCGAATCACAAAAATAAGGAAAGAGTAAAATACAAAATCGATTTTGAATCAGATTAGGAGAAACCCAAACAAACCCTAGTTGACGGAAATCAAAGATTGGGCGAAGATCTTGGTGAATCGAACCCATATAGCCTTGCTTTAAACGTATATTGACGAAATATCATCTGGATCTCAATGATTGAAGTTGACTCCCGTGAATTCAAATATTTGTACTTGCCAAAATAGAGAAAGTACTATGTAATGCCATAGTCTTGCATACAATAGTAAAGTATCACAAAATAGGTTAGTGGATCTCAGATTGATTCCATTTTTGGGTTGGAATCGGAGAGGAATCAAAAGGCGGCTACTAGGTTTTCTCAGAGACAGACGGAATAGAGAGAGTTTAGAGGCGGTGGGAGTGGGAGGGGGGGAATGTGGTTAGGGTTTGGGTAAGGAGGATATAAGGAAAATGGAGGAAGTATTATGGGCCGTTGATCATTTGAGATCAACGTCCAGGAGCGAAATAGGAGTGGGGAGGGTCGTTTGGGTTGGTCTGGGGGGATTAGGCCAGGGATTATTTTGTTTGGACGTTAGTTGGTCCGAAAAATAGAGCCAAATTTGGGCCAGATTTTAAAATAAGAGATTAAAGTGAAATAATTTAATAAATCGTTAATAAAATATAAAAAATACTATTTATGAAACTTAATAATTTTAAAATAATAGTAGAAGATTATAAAAATATAAAAAATTATTTTGACCTTGAATAAAATGAAAACTGCAATAAATCATAAAAATAGGCTATTATTGTAAGATTGTATAAATAACCTAAAAATACTAACATAATTGAAGTAAAAATATTTAAAGCATATATATGGATGCAAATAATAAATTCGAATGACTAAGTCATCACAAAATAACTTAAAGAAATAATTAGTAAATATTGAAGTAATTTAAATGCAAGAAATATTAATCTTTAAAGCTCTAAATATTATAGAAAATTATGAAAATGCTTGTATAAATCCTGTAAATTAAATAATGATGAAAAAGTGATATTTTGAAAGTATATATACTATTTAAAAAAGTATGAGGGTAAAATTGGGTATCAACAATTGCCCATATTTACCCGGGAATGATGAAAGAGTTGTCATGTAAAGAAAATGATGACCAATTTTGGCCGAATTTGAGTGGGAATGATGTGATTTGAAAAAATAGGGCCGAATCCTGGTTCCTGAGCTGCCTACATATCCCTGGTGTTACGGGAATAAGGTCGTGTGTAGTTCTGGATCCGACGGCAGACGAAACTGATGGAGTTGTTATAAGAATGGTCGCATATTTCAAAAAGGTTCTTTTGGATAGGATATTGTTGTAAGTAACACGCAATTTTAGGTGGAGTCATGAATGCGAAATGAACGTTGCAGGTGTATCACAAGGCAAATATCTGAACGATCATCGAGTAAGAGGTAGGCAATTACAGATCGGCGGTTACGTTTGAAGTAGTCAAAGGATGTGAACGTTAGGAACGGAAACCGGAGTAAAGATTTCTCCCGTTTGTAGAACGGTTATCTCCAGAGTTACTTGTAAAACTTGAAACATGGTGCATGCGAATATATATAGGTTATTGTGAAAATTTAAACATGATGCAAATTCCCTTTGGACCATGAGGGTTTTCTTTGGATGATGAGGATGATGTCCTTAGACCATGACGTCCTGGTCCATGAAGCGTATGATAAGGGATTCATAGGCCATGAAATGGTATCCTTGGGTCATGAGGATGGTGCCTCTGGACTATGACGCCTTTGAATAATGATGTGCAGTATCGAGAGATCCTCAGGCCATGGAATGGTGTCTTCCGGCTATGAGGATGGTGCCTTCAGACTATGACGCGTTCGGATAAAATGGCGATGTTTCAGCCTATGAGATGTAAAGATATGATGCTTTGTCATATGCGAGGATGAGATAAGACAAGTCTTAGTCTTGTATGAGACGAGGGTAGTGCTTAGACCGATGTGACGAAGGGAGACAATGCTTAGTCTCTTGCAAGAAAAGGCGGTGTTTAACCTTATGCAGTGTAGTGGAGATAATATTTTAGTCCTATTCAAAGAAAAGGCAATGCTTAGCCTCATGCAGGAAACAAAGACAACACTTAGTCTCGTGCTGGGAAAGGTAATGCTTAGCCTCATGCAAGAAAAGGAGACAGTGCTTAATCTCATGCTAGGAAAGGCAGTGCTTAGCCTTATGCAATTATGGAGGCAATGCTTAGCTCATTCAAGAAAATGAGACAATGTTTAGCCTCATGCAGAAGAAGGTACTGCTTAGCCTTATGCAATTATGGAGGAAATGCTTAGCCTCATGCAAGAAAAGGAGACAATGCTTAGTCTCATGCATAAGAAGGCAATGCTTAGCCTTATGCAATTATGGAGGCAATGCTTAGCCTTATGCAAGAAAAGGAGACAATGCTTAGTCTCATGCAGAAGAAGGCAATGTTTAGCCTTATGCAATTATGGAGGCAATGCTTAGCCTCATGCAAGAAAAGGATACAATGCATAGTCTCGTGCAGAAGAAGGCAATGCTTAGCCTTATGCAATTATGGAGGCCATGCTTATCCTCGTGCAAGAAAAGGAGATAATGCTTAGTCTCATGCGGGGAAAGGCAGTGCTTAGATGAACCGGTGACTGTGACACATTTAGAGATATTGCAACCTCCTTGCTTTAGAATTTTGAGGGTCCTCCTCAAAATTCTTCCCCAGTTTAAATGCATACTTCTGACAATACTTTTTGGTTGTTCCACATATGAAGAAGTCGGTTGAACTTGTGATCTTGCCCCACTTTCTGATCATGGGAAAATGAAGATTAAGATGTGACCGAACCCATAGGGCTGCCTACGTATCCCCTCTTAAATGGGAATCAGGTCAAGCGTAGTTCAGTTACATTAGATAAAGAAATGCAAATAATCCTAAACATAGTATCTTTTGACTGCGTCTGAGTTGATGGATTTTGGCCAAATCTCTCCGTCCATTTCTTCAAGTATAAGTGTATGATGACCCAAAAGGTCATCTTTAAATTTAATTATTAATTATGTATTCTAAGACCTTGAAAAGTACTATTTATTATTCCTCGACTTGCGTGCAAAGTCCATATAATTTTTCAAAAAGTTTTTATGTGAAAATAGATTAAAATGTGAAATAGATCCTTAAAACTCAATTAAGTTGACTTTGGTCAACATTTTGAGCAAACGAACCCGGATCAGTATTTTGATAGTTCCGGTAGGTCCGTATCGTGATTTGGGACTTGGTCGTATGACCGAAATTTAAAACTCAAGTTATGGCCATTTAACGAAAACTAGAAGCCTAAAGGCTTAAAGAGTTCAAAGTTTGACCACAAATTGACTTTTATTGATATCGGGGTCAGATTTGAGTTCTGATAATTTTCTTAGATCCGTTGTGTCATTTATGACTTGTGTACAAAATTTGAGGTCAATCAGGCTTGATTTGATAGGTTTTGACGTCGTTTGTAGAAATTAGAAGTTTCAAAGTTCATTAGGCTTGAATCTATGTGTGATTCGTGTTTTTAGTGTTATTGGATGTGATTTGAAGACACGACTAAGTTCGTATGATATTTTAGGACTTGTTGATATATTTGGTTGATGTCCCGGGGGCCTCGGGTGAGTTTCAGATGGTTAACGGATCAAATTCGGACTTAAGAAAAATGCTGGAACTGTGAGGGTCTTGGCCGCAGGTGCGGCAGAATTTCACAAATGCGGGACTGGGCTGGCCTGGGGTCTTCGCAGGTGCGACAATATTTCGCAAAAGTGGATGTTGCATGTGCGACAGGATGGTCTGCAGATGTGGAACTTCCCCTGGCAGCCTGGCATCGCAAATGCGAGCCTTGTCTCGCAAATGCGAGTCCGCAAATGCGGAACTTGTATCCGCAGATGCGAAAATGACTGGGCAGAGCTCATAAATTCGGAAGTCGCCATTTTTACTCATTTTGAGTTTTAGTCTCGGATTTGGGCGATTTCAAAGGGGATTTTCACGACTTTGAAGTGGGCAAGTATTCTATAACCAAAAGTGATTATATTTCATGAATCCATGTCTATATTCATCATTTATTTCGGATTTTGATAGAAGAAATTGGAATTTTTGTAAAACTTCCCAAAAATAAAAAATTAAGATTTGAAGGTCCATATGACATCAGAATTTGATAATTTTGCATGGTTGGACTCGTCTCGGAATGGGTGTTCGAATTTCGTAAATGTTTCTCATATTCGATATGTGGGGCCCACTATTAATTATTTAGATGAATTTTGGATTTTAATCCGGAAAATTAGCAAATTCATATGGGATTAATTTCTACGATTTGTATTGAGTATATTGAATTGTTTATGACTAGATTTGAGAATTTCAGACACGAATTCGCGAGGCAAAGGTTATTGGATTCTTAAATTGGGTTGCAAAGCGAGGTAAGTATCGTGGTTAACCTTAACTTGAGGGAGTAGGACTTATTTGTCTATTTGCTACATGATTTAATATGCGGGTACAACGTATATGTGAGGTGACGAGTACTTATGCGTTGTGGTTGAGTCAAAGCATGCGGGTGAAATTTGTTTATTGTGAAAATTTGCTTATTTAATTAAAATATTCATGTTTAAGTTTATTATTGATTATTTGATCATTATTCGTGAAGTTATTTATTTAATTATTATCGAATATTTTGGAAGTGAGGTCGGTATTATGGTATTGAATTGATTGATAAGTGTATATTCCCGCATTTAAATACTCTTCCAAATTTATATTATTATTTTTATGGTAAGGAAGAGTGTAAAACACGAAGGGTAATGCCGTGCCATTTTTATTAATTATAATATCATTGTCATGATAATGAAGACTGTAAAAGCACGAAGAGTGTTGTCGTTCCATTTGTGAGTGTAAAAGCATGAAGAATGTTGCCGTGTCATTTTCAGAGAGTGTAAAAGCACGAAGGGTGATGCCGTGCCGAATGAGAGTAAAAGCACGAAGGGTGGTGCCGTGCCATTTTCATATTATCATTTGCTCATTTTATTATGATAAATTAATTGGCTGCTAAGTGATACTTCTTCTGCTATAATTATTATATCATTTCCCTTCGCATGTTCCCTCCAAATTATAAATTGTCATTTATTGTATTATTGTTACTTTGTATTTGTATATACTTGTACAAGTTGTTTACGTACGTGTCTTGTCATAGCCTCGTCACTACTTCATCGAGGTTAGACTCGGTACTTACTAGTACATGGGGTCGGTTGTACTGATACTACACTCTGTACTTCTTGTGCAGATTTTGGAGTTGGTCCCAGTAGCGTACCATAAACGTGCTCGGATTCAGCTACCTAGAAGAGACTTGAGGTATAACTGCACAACGTTCGCAGTTCTGAAGTCCCCTTCTATTTTATCTCAGCTGTGTATTATATTTTAAACAACTTGAAGTTTGTTCAGACTTTTGTTTGTATTATTCTAGAAGCTCATGCACTTGTGACTCCAGTTCTGCGATGGTATTTAGATATCGTGATTATTATGGATTATTTGCTTTATTTCAGACTTTATTTCCACATTTATTTTCTTGTTATTAATAAATTTATTTTTTTTTAAAATGGATAATTATATTCTAACGTTGGCTTGCATAGCAAGTGAAATGTTAGGCGCCATCACGGTCCCAAAGGTGAAAATTTCGGGTCGTGACAAAGTACCCCTCCTGTTAGTACCCTATGAACCATATAAGGACCCTGCCAATTGGGTAAAAACTTCCCCTTGGCTTCATCTTGATATGGGAAGATTCGCTTTAGCACCAATTTCCCTGGTGTGAATTGCCTTGGTCTGACCTTTTTGTTGAAAGCTCTTGCCATCCTATTCTTGTAGAGTTGACCATGACATACCACATTCATTCTTTTTCCATCAATGAGAGCTAGTTGTTCGTAGCGACTCTGTACCCATTTTGCGTTGCTGAGATCATCTTCTTGTATAATTCTTAAAGAGGGGATTTCTACCTCAGCATGAATAACCGCTTCAGTACCATAAACCAATAGGTAGGGAGTTGCCCCAATTGATGTGTGAACCGTGGTACGATACCCGAGTAGAGCAAATGGCAGTTTCTTGTGCCATTGTTTGTAATTATCTACCATTTTCCTCAGTATCTTCTTGATGTTCTTGTTGGCGTCTTCTACGGCTCCATTCATTTGCGGCATGTATGCTGTAGAGTTCTTATGCTTGATCTTGAAGATGCGGCTTTACCCATTTCGTGAAGTAGTCTATGGCCACTAGAATGAATCTATGCCCATTCGAAGTAGCAGGCTCGATCGGGCCGATTACATCCATACTCCAAGCCGAGAAAGGCCAAGGTGAACTTGTTGCATTGAGTTCATTGGGTGGTACTCGTATCATGTCAGCATGTATCTGGCATTGGTGGTACTTCTAAACATACTTGATGTAGTATGGTTCCATAGTCATCCAGAAATACCCTACTCTTAATATCTTCTTAGCTAAGATGAAACCATTCATGTGTGGTCTGCAGGTTCCGGCATATATTTCCTCAAGCAATCTGGATGCTTCCTTATCATTGACACACCGTAGTAATCCCAGGTTAGGAGTTCTTCTATACAGAATTCCTCCGCTTTGAAAGAAATGGTTGGCTAACCTTCGAAGCATGCGCTTCTGAGTATGGGTAGCATGCTCTAGATATTCTCCCTTTGCCAAATATTCATTGATGTCGTGGAACCACGGATTTCCATTGCTCTCCTCTTCAACATGAGCACAATAAGCTGGCTGCTTATGAATTCCTATTGGGATACGATTGATGAAATTCTTGTCTGGATGTTGTATCATGGAAGATATAGTGGCCAATGCATTTGCGAACTCATTTTGAACCCTCAGAACATGTTTGAATTCTATCTTTATGAACCTTTTGATCAGCTCTTGTACACGATGCAAATATGGAAATATTTTGGTATTCTTTGTGGCCCATTCTTCTAAAACCTGGTGCACTAAAATATTGGATTCTACAATTACTAGCATCTCCCGAACATTCATGTCAATGGCCAACCGGAGTCCCAAGATGCAGGCCTCATACTCCGTCATATTGTTGGTGCATGAAAACCTGAGTTTTGCGGATATCAGATAGTGTTGGCCGATTTCTGATACTAATACAGCTTCGATACCTAGTCCTTTAACGTTTGCTTCTCCAACCATCATATGCTTCAGTGATATCTTCTCCTACGAGCGACACCGCCTAATCGGGAAAATACGTTTTCAATGGTTCGTATTCTCTGTCTACGGGATTTTCTGCCACATGATTCGCCAATGCTTGCCCTTTGACCGCCTTCTAAGTTACATAGACAATGTCGAACTCACTCAGCAATATTTGCCACTTTTCTAACTTACCTGTAGGCATGGGCTTCTAAAAGATATATTTCAGCGGATACATTGTTGATATGAGATATGGAGTGTATGCACAGAAATAATGCCTCAACTTCTGATCTATCCATGTCAAAGCACAACATGTGCGTTCTAGCAAAGAGTACCGGGCTTCGTAGAATGTGAATTTCTTGCTCAGATAATATATTGCCTGCTCCTTTCTTCCAGTTTCATCATGTTGTCCCAAAACGCAACCAAAAGCTCCATCCAGTATAGACAAATAAAGTAGCAGTGGTCTTCCAGGCTCTGGTGGGACCAGAACGGGCGATTTGGATAAATACTCCTTGATTTTGTCGAAAGCTTTCTAGCATTCTTTAGTCCAGCCTGTTGCAGCATGTTTCCTCAATATCCTGAAGATCGGCTCATATATCACTATTGATTGTTTTATGAAGTGGCTGATGTAATTAAGACGTCCTAAGAAAGTCATCACATCTTTCTTATTCTTTTGAGGTGGCAAGTCTTGGATTTCTTTGACTTTGGATGGATCTAACTCAATTCCCCTGCGACTGACGATGAATCCTAACAATTTTCCGGTGGGGACTCCGAAAGGACACTTTGCAGGATTCAGTTTCAGATTATACCTTCGAAGCCGATAGAAGAATTTCCTCAGATATGCTATGTTATCTGTACTCCTTTTAGATTTGATGATAACGTCATCCACGTACACTTCTATCTCCTTGTGTATCACGTCGTGGAAAATAGTTGTCATGGCTCTCATGTAGGTGGCTCCGGCGTTCTTCAGACCAAATGGCATCATTTCATAACAATATATTCCCCACGACGTGATGAAGGCTATCTTTTTTGCATCCTCCTTATCCATCCAGATCTGATGGTACCCTGCAAAGCAATCCACAAAGGATTGGAGTTCATACTTGGAATAGTTGTCGATCAATATGTGTATATTGGGCAACGGGAAATCATCTTTAGGACTTGCTCTGTTTAGATCTCGATAGTCAACACATACTATGACTTTCCCATCTTTCTTCGGAACTAGCACAATGTTGGCCAACCAAATCGGGTACTCGACCACTCTAAGAGCTTTGATTTGCTTGGTGACCTCCTCTTTTATCTTCAAACTCATATCCGGCTTGAACTTTCTGAGCTGCTGCTTTACCGGTGGACACGTAGGATTAGTGGGTAGCTTGTGAGCCACTATAGATGTGCTCAATCACGTCATATTGCCGTAGGGCCATGCAAAAATATCTTCATATTCTCTTAGGAATCTAATGTACTCTTCTTTCTCTGATGGTGATAGATGAATGCTTATGCGTGTTTCCTTGACAGTTTTGGAATCTCCTAAGTTAACTGCTTCAGTTTCGTCCAAGTTAGACTTTGGTTTGTTTTCAAAATTTTCCACGTCTCTGACGATTTCCTCAGGTATTGTGTCATCTTCCAGATCCTCCGAATCACTATCTTCATGTTGCGTTGTCTCATTACATGTCACAGTTGCAGGTTCATCGGGATAGGTAATAACAATGGTGTAAGGAAAGAAAACAAATGTAGAGAATAATAATAAATACGAAAAGTAGTAATGCATTGATAAAATTTTAGAAACATCAACAAGTGCGGCTCAATCACTCGAGCAATTATTTCAAAACAAAATACTGAAAATGTCTCAAATGCTCAAAACTATTTTAAAATAATTGTTGCAAATTTCCAAGCTACCAAGGAACTCGACGGGCCCGGGATCGTGCAACAGTCCAGTTCTTGAGTGAAGCTCCTTTCTCCACGGTCTGAATGATAAGGTCTTCCTCATCCTCCTCCTCAACTATCGCACTGCAATCCATATCTTCTTCATCTAGAAATAACTTTCTCATGCCAGCTAAGACTTCATCTTCCTCAGATCCCCACACTATGTCTAGATTGTTGGAATGTCTGATGCAGGGGTGGTACCGGTTGTTCCAGTGGATAATAAGGACCAGGCCATGGTGGTGACCAATCCTGGTACTCTTGCCAAGTGTGTTCATACCCATGCCTGAAAGTTGTACTATGACACTGTAGTTATACGAGTTTGGTGATCCCTTGAAGGTTTTTGCCGAGACATTTGCCAGGTTCATACCCTGTCCACAGTAGTATGCTTTCTATCTTGTTGCTCCACCATCGATCCTTTTCAATTGCGTTGGCTCGCTCAATGCGATGATACGTCTCTCCACCCAGCTTCTTCCTATTCTCGATGACCGGAACGATTTGATTAGTATAGATGGGGTTACTTCCATCTCCATGGATAATCATCTTATGATAATTCCATTCAAACTTCACAGCCTGATGCAGAGTAGAAGCCACTGCCCCAACAACGTGTATCTAGGGTCGTCCCAACAATAGATTATAGGTAGCAGATATATCCAGCACTTGGAACTGAATATCAAACCAGGTTGGGCCCATCTATAGGCTAAGGTTGATTTCTCCGATTTTGGCTCTTTGAGATCTATCAAACACCTTCGCATTCATGCTTCTCATTCGTATCTCGTACAGGCTCTTACCCAACCTTTTAGAGTAGCTAACGGGCATATGTTGATACTGGATCCTCCATCTATTAGTACTTTGGCGATGAACTTATCCTCAAATCACATTGTGATGTGTAATAACCTGTTATGACTTAGTCCCTCTGGTGGTAACTCATCTTCATGAAAGGTGATTTTGTGGGTCTCTAGTACTTGCCCGACCATATTGGCCATCTCCCCACTAGTGATGTTGGCGGGTACATAAGCTTCATTCAGCACTTTCATCAAGGTATTCCTGTGTGTGTCGGAGTTTTGCAACATTGGCAAGATGGATATTTGAGCAGGAGTTTTGTTCAGATGATCAACAACAGAGTATTCTCTTGCTTGTACCTTTCTCCAAAGGTCATCAGTACCTATCTCGACAATAGGCGGCTTAGATGCAGTTTTCTTGCTTGTTCCTCCCAAGTTTTCAAGTGTATAAACTCTGCCAGTTCTAATCATGCCTTGTGCTGCACCTGCCTCTTTCGTCTTTGCTTTTCCTTTTTTTTTTGGATTCCGCAACATAGTCCCATGGGATGGCATCATATTTGTAGGATGGTGTGGGAGCTACCATCATAGTGAAGGGTGCAGTTACTTCAACCTCAAACGGTGCTTGGGTTTGTACCACAACTGGTGTGAGGGTGACCGGAGATGTCTTAGGATCATCCCGCTCTCGAATGAGTTCGATCGACCCTTCCGAGTCCCATTCTTTGTCAGTCTCTATTACATTCACTCCCTCACCTCTATGATCCGGGAGAGTATTTCTACGCATATTTGGTACAGTTTCCTTTGCCTGTATGACCTTGTTGTCGATCAATGTCTGAATCTTGTCTTTCAGTGTGCGACACTCACCAATTGTATGACCCTTCATGCCTGAAGGGTAGGCACATGTCTTGTTGGGGTTGATCCACTGAGAAGAATTCTCCATAGCAACGGAAGGGATGTGAGTGACATAACCAGCAACCTTCAATCTCTCATATAGTTGGTTTATGGGCTCAGCAATTGGGGTGTATTGTCTAGGCGGTCTGCGGTCGAAGTTTGATCATGTTTTTAGTAGTTGTGGCGAGTGGGTTGAGTGTTATAGGCATGGTAGGTGGTAGCAGGTTGTTGGTATCCGGGGGGTGAAGGTTGATATGTGGGTGGAGGTGTTTGGTATGTGAGAGGAGACTTAGGACCTTGGGCTACCATTACAACACCTACTTCCGTTTTCTTCGAAATACCTCCCGATTGCAAGGCTTTATTTGTGGCCTGCAGCGCCTCAAAATTTTTCACCCTTCATCTCCTAGATTGATGATGTCATAGAGTTTGTGGTTCTCAATAACCATCAACCTTTAATAATACTACGGGTCTTGAACTTTGACGAAGAACTTGTTCATTTTTTCTTCTTCAAGCGCTGGTCTTACTTTCGTAGCCTCAGATCTCCACTGAGTAGCATATTCACAGAAGGTTTTCATTGGCATCTTCTTGAGGTTTTGAATGTAGAAAACATCTGGTGCGTTCTCTGTGTTGAACTTGAATCTATCCATGAAGTCTGATGCCATGCTTACCCAACTGACTCACGTCTTCGGGTTTTGGCTGATATACCAAGAAAATGCATCTCCTGTGAGGCTTCGCATAAACAGTTTCATGCGGATTTGTTCATTTTTTCCCACACCTATAAGCTTGTCACAATATGTCCTCAGATGCACTTTTGGATCATCAGTTCCATCGAACATTTCAAATTTAGGAGGTTTGTAACCCTCCGGCAATTCTACATCTGGCTGAATGCACGAGTCTTCATAGTTCAAACCTTCAATGCCTTTACCACCTTCAACATTCAGAACTCTGTTAGTGAGCTTTTTGAGCTCCTCCGCCATATTCGTAATTAGCAGGTCCTTCTCAGTTGATTCAGGTATGTATATGGTTTTTTGCGGAGTGTGGGGTAAGGTTTCCACATATATTGGATTGCTTTGATGGACTCCGGGGATCTGGGCATAAGGGTGGTCATTTGTTGAGTTTTTGGGATCAGGAGTGGGTTGTGGTACATTCTGAGGAGTGTGATAAGTGGTAGTCTATGGGCATTGGGTTGAGTGGTAATGGTGTTGTTGAGGAGTTGGTACCGAAGGAGGATAAATGTTTTGAGGAGGTGTGGGGTCCTGGTGTGGTGCAGGAAGGTTTGGTGGCGGGTTTTGATTTTGCGTGTTTTGTGGTGGCGTTTGGTTTTGTGTAGTTGGATTTTGTTGGTTAATGTTAGGGACATTGAGAGTGAGAGAGAGGTTCATTTAGTTTCGGACCTGCTCAAGTTATTCTTGTAACTCCAAGATTTTCTGTTCCAGACGTAAGACCAGTTCATTCTGTGCTGGAGTGCTTCGACCATCTGAAGTTTCGACATTCTTTGCCATGGCGGCGTTATCCTTTTTAATACCACTCAGATCATCCATTTTTGCTTTTTCTTTGTTCTTGCTTTTAGGATCGCTTGGTGGAGGACCTCTGGATCTAGTGTGATATGCCGACGATGCCAGTATGCACAAACGAACCTAAGGGAATGGGAATAATTAAAAGAAAAAAAATAAAAGGTAACCAAGTTAGTAAGGGGTACTGAAAGAATGCTTGCAATATTTATTTTTTGGTAAATAGAAAATTTTATTACCAATTGGTCATTATGTACATAAGGAGAAAAAAACAGCATATTGTTGAACATATTGTTCCAACAGCTGACGCTAAGCAAAACATCTACTACCTGCTACTGCAAAATTCTACTACTACCCTAGTGCTAAGGATAAAAGTTCAACATTTCCAATTTTCGAGCAAGCCTTGGCTTAATTGATCCCCTGCAACTTCTTGAATGATTTGCTTTATAATAAGATCTGGTGCCGAATATTTATCTTGAAACACCCTTTGATTTCTTTCCCTCCAAACATAGTATATACTTGCTGCAAGTGCTATCCTATAAACTTCTGCTTCAGAGCTTCTCCCCTTTGCATGTTCTTCTGCCCACTTTAATTCCTTCGACCAATCCATGGCCTTCCTGTTTAATATTGAATGCTTGCAATATTAAACATGTTTTTTACAAAATCATATAATAATTCACTTCCTAATTTGGGGACCTCGTTGTGCCAGAGGTAGGCTTTAGCGACACGTAGACTTGGAGAAAATTGATGCCAATAATTGTGTCATTTCATTAATTCGAAAACAAGCCAAACCTTTACTAAATCGACAATAATAATAATAATTATAATAATAATAATAATGTTACTAATGGCATTTAGCTTTATTACAATTGAAATCTAAAACTAAGCTAGAAAATAATAAAGAATATTATTTGCTAGTCTACTTGGTCCCTGAAGGACCTTCTCCGTGCTTGGCTCTGTTGACTCCATAAATCAAGTTCCCCAAGTTCCACATATCCAATAATAAGTAAGCCTTTTCTAGATGCCCTCCTTCACTGCCATCCGTATTTTAATAATATGCAAGCCTCTTTCTCATCTTTCCCTCAAGATCCATCAATCCCTGCTCCAAATATTCCAAGCTCTCTGTTGACTTAGTGGCGATTCCCCTCCATTTAATTATAGCCTCCATGTACACTTTGTGTTGTTCCAAATGCCTATCTTCACACTCGAAAACCCTTTTGCGAAGTCTCCTATATTTCACATGTGCCTCAGCTACATCATCAATGATCCTGTTTTCCAGATTGACCCCCGGCTTGACGTCTCCTGCTATATCATCCACCAACCATAATAGGTAGAAGTACACGTGACCATCATGATATGTGTATGGCTCAATAGTATCTTTTTCCACAATGACCTTCTGGTTCCACATATGTTGTGCCTCGAACTTGAAAGGAATGACATCCCATTTGAAATCTGCCTTGTACTAGACAATGTTGGAAACCCGAGGTATGACTTGTTTTGTTCCCGCCTGTCTCATTACCCTTATAGGAGCATAAGGATAAATGTATCGAAACTCGATCAGCACTAAATGAGTAGTATCTCTCGACCTGGGAAACCATTCAAACATCCAATGCACCTTCTCGTCTGTCAGATTGCTGAAGAAACACACCCAACTTACAACACTTCCAGCATGCGCAAACCTGTCTGGGATGAATGTCATTTTCTTTCGATGGTAGTAAGCTATGTAGTCATTCAATGGTCGTCCCAGAAGCTCTTGATGATATTCTCCCCTATGAAAGTGTTCTAATAGCCAGACTTACAGTAATAGATTACAACCCTCAAAATGTCCAAACCCGTGCTTGCACCGATCTAGAGCGCGGTACAGTTCGGCTAGGATCATGGGGATGATGGTATAAGTTTTCCCCTCGATGCCTTCCATTAAATTCCTTGCAACCATAGCTAAACGAGTGTTGATCCTTCCCCCTTTCATTGAAAATATCAACAAACCCAAGAAGCAAATAATGAATACATAAACCCGATGGTGCGTCCAACTTAGGAAAGTAATGGTGAGTTCCTCATGATGAAGACGATACTATTTACTATGTCCATAATGCTCATAAATAAACACAAAAGGGATGTAGGATTTCTTTAAGCGAAGCAATTCTTCATTTTTCTTAAAGCCCAACATCTTTAGAAAACCGCGAGGGGTGCGATTCTCTGGTACTAGTAACCCCAGACTATCCCATGGTAGCTTAGCAAAACCTCTTTTTTCTTCTAAGAGAGGAGTCATTTCTATGTCACCAAATCGAAAGACCGTTTTTTTCTCATCCCAGAACATGGTAGCGGCCTCAATCAATGCCCTATTTGGTTGGATACTAAGCAAAGACGGTAAGTCACCAAGTACCATTCTCACATGATTCTTGTCGCAAAATACAAGGTCTTTCCACCAGTCAAGTAGCAGAGGTGGGATGTTTTGGACCATGCTGAACCTGGGGACTTCATGCTTCATTTTCTGTAAACAAATAAAGTTAGCCCTTTCCCCCTCCAGATTCGACCACTTACACAATAATGATCAAGATATTGGCACATTTTCTCCAAGAAATGCACATAACATAATGGTGTCCATTGGGATTATGAAAATCCCGTCGGATTATGGACAAGGCTTATCTTAGTAGGTTATTAAGTTAACAATGTTCTAACCCATACTAGGTTTAACATGATGCATGTACATTTGACATTGGAGTAAGGTTTCTAGAATGGTCTAGACTGGTACTCTCAAGCGGACAACTTGAGAGGGAAAGGCACTGGACCGTCGACTGCACCGCTGATCTATTAGTCTACCGCAAATAAGCCTTTCCGATTTGAAAAGGGTAATTTTGGAAGAGCATGGACACTCATCAAGTGTCGCTATGTTGATAACTGGCATGAGTGGAGTATAAAGTGGAGCATGCTTTATGCAGAGATAATAACACGTTGCCAAGTATTTACATAATAAAATATGTGAAAACAGTAAATATAATAGCAAAATAAATATTGGAAGGAAAAGGAAAGAAAAACAAAAGGAGGAAATCAGTTTAGTTCATAAAATATATGCGGAAAATAAAGCAGGTAAGGAAGTAGGGATGGGAAAGGCATGATATGACGGCCTTAGAAAAGAAATGAAGATTGGTCAAAGCAAATAAAGGTGAATGGGGAAGGGATGTGCATGTTATAACAGATTTAAATAAATAAAGGTGAAGGTGGGAAGGGATGTGCATGTCATAACAGATTTAAACAAATAGAGGTGACTAGGGAAAGGGATGTGCATGTCATAACAAATTCAAACAAATAAAGGTGAAGGTGGGAAGGGATGTGCATAAGGAAAGTAATCCACATAAGCCAAGTTCATTATGGTAGGAGCCTAAAAGTATCCCAGAGAGTCGTTATGCTGTCGCGCACCCTTTTTCTTGCGAAATTGGGCTTTGACGTATGACAACTCTTTTAAATGGGATTAAAAGAGAATAGTCTCCACCTAACGGTTTTAAGGTGCGTTAGAGCACCCATTTGCAAATAACTCTGTTTTAACTAGTTTGTGTTACCAAAGATCGGGTAAGGGCTCAAATTACCTCAAAGAGAAAGTGTTAGGCACTCTTCGAGGTCCACAACTGTGGGTCCCAGCCGAACTTAAGACTATGTGGATTAGGCAAGGTGATCAAATAACAAAGAGAAATATAAAAGTCGAAGAATTTCATTATAGCACATTGAGAATTGGTACAACTCTTAAAGACTACAAAGATACAGCTATAACGGGCTATATTAAATAACTAAGTGTATAAAAGAGGGAGGGGGGTCCTAAATTATTTAGCCTAAAGGATCACCCCGTGCAACATAAATAATACCTCGCAACTCCTTTTAGATAGGAGTTGCTCATTTTATTCAGCGAGCACATACTATCATCTCCTACTACCCGATTACTATGTTGAAGTTGTTTACCTAAAGCGTTCTAATTCAGTTCTAAGTTGTGCTCTATGCGTGCACTACCCATCCCATGCCTATAGTCCAGGAGGCTTTGGACCTACTATTTGGGTGGTTCTAGACTTTACTTAGGTTGATCAAAAATAATAAAACTAAGCGACATTCAAAATAGATAAGACTTCAGGTAAAGGCAATTAATCAAGTTAACCTCCACACATAACACAAATGCATGCGAGTAGATTCATATTATAGGTAGTAGACAGTTTTAGAATTAAGACGAATTAGAGTCATTAAGTCCGATAGACATGGCCTCAATGTGATTTTGATTTCAAGAATACATGCAGTGTTGTTGTTTTAGAATAACGAATTTGCAGATTATAGGTATTACAAATCCTATAGGCATGATCTCTAAATTGTTTGCACAATGAAGCAGTAAAAGCATTTGAAAGCTCAAAATTATCCGTGTGTGATTTTATTGGCATACTTTCTAGGCGAGTAACAGTATCCTATAGGCAGGATTTCTAAGAGTTGGCAATTGAAACTGGTTCTATAACACTTCATCCTTATAGGCATGTTTTCTAGGCGAGCAATGTGATAGAAACAACAATAACAGTAGCTAATTAATCAATTACGGTCCTATAGACATGATATCTAGATGAATATTAATAGGATCAGGTCTCTATCACTTAACACGATCCTATAGGCATGATATCTAACACATGTCAATAGAGAAAATTGAGCAAATAACCAATGATGTTGCAATATAATAGGCAACTAATAACGTATAGGAGTGGAGCATGTGAACAAGTGAAATACTCAGGTCTTATAGGCATGATCTCTAATAAACACATAGAAATAGAGCATATTTAGCGAAATGAAACACTTAGATCCTATAGGCATATTTCTACCATTTCATGCAAGCATTAGAATATACCCGTTTCCCCAATTTCACTAACACCCCAATTGTTTGTTTATAAATTATTACAAGAACAAAGAAGAAAGGAAAATAAGCCTCAGTATTATAGCATTGAAATTACTACAGGCCCTATAAGTAGAGTAGGCCCAAGATGAGATAATCCAAGACTGCCTGGTCCTTCAACAGGCTCACTCTTCATACAAACAGCAGACGTAGATCGAGGTGCACCCCATGAAACAGAATATGTCAACTAAAAGGTTCAAGCTCAACCTGGACCCATACCAGGCCCAAATAGAGGACTCACTTACCTAGTTGTTACAAAACTTAACCAAGAAAATGACGAACTACTCTCAAATCCACACACTTAATTCTTAAAGCTATAATTAACAACAAATCTACCCAGGACATATAGGCTATATTACATGAAATATTGGCAAGAGCACAAGACATACATAAGGTGGTTCATACTATGTTCAAAATGACAGGATCGAATAACTATTTCTAATAGAGTTTCAAAGCAAAGCATAGTTCAGAATTAGCCTGAAAGACTTCAGACAATTCACAGAAGAATCTAGCAGAGTCATAGGTAGGAACGAGGGGATGGAATTTTCACATGAAAGTGTCTACCATAAAAGAACCTAATGAAAATAGCATAACTAACAGGTTGATGGACATGGTCTACACAATCTTTAATTGAGCATGAAAAGTCATGAACATGCTAAATACCAGTCATAGCACAATACGAGAATTCATAGTAGGCAAGGATACACCAAGGTCTATATTACACAGAGAAGAAAGATGGATATTGTATTTTTACCTTATTGAATTTAGGCAGTACTAGTCAGACATGGATCACGCTTAAAAGTTTACAAATAGCAAGGAAGCATATTGGGCTAAACATTGAGACAATTTGGTCCCATGGGATGATCATGGGTCTATTTGTTTAAGGAGGCATGCGAAGAGTTGTCTTGCGCATCCTCCATAAATTCATATTTAAGTTGATATGAGACAATTTGTGTTATTTTAAAATTATTAGACTTATTTAAACTTAATATTTCAGTTTGTTAAATTAATTTGAAGTATTATTATACAATGAAATTTGAAACGAAGCTATGAAAGCCTTTGAAGTTTGCAATTTGATTCTTACATATCAAGTTATTAACAATCCAGTGTCCAGTATAAGATTTATAATTTCATACTATAAGTTATATTTTTTTCATGTTCACTGTATTATCTTAAATTCGTAATGAAATTTTCAAATATAAGAATTTTAAAGTCTTTGAAATTTATTCAAACGTTCTTTTTATACGCTAGTTTTTAATGTTTTACATTTTTACTTTATCTTAATATAGATTATGATTGTTATACAAAATACAAAAAAAAAATTAAATACGCCCGGCCCGGCCCATTAGACTGGAAACCGTTCCGGTTAAATTTTGCATCGGGGAAGCCCGGAACTGGTAAACCTGGTAAAAATAACCGGAACCGGCCCGGTAACGAAATCGGTTGGTTCCCTTTTCCTCTACCCCTGACCGGCCCGACCCGACCCCTTAACACCTATAATTCTACCCCCTTAAAGAAATGAGTCGGAGCTTCAGACGTTGCAATTGGGATTTGATGAATACCAAATCGAAGTCCAAATAGCACATGCTAGCTAGTTTTCGGATTGATAATTGAAAATTAGCCAGCGTTTGCGAAATCATTGAAAAGTATTACGGGGATTATGGAGCTAGTGCGTACAAACTTCCAACTTATTATGTTGGAACTCCAGCACATAGCAAATTCCAGCATAATATGTGGGATTATGGAGCTCCTGCATCTAAACTTCTAGCATATAATGATGGAACTCTAACACATTATAAAAATCCAGCATATTATGCTGGAATCTCATATGTAAAAAATTCGAACACCGGCATATTATGCTGGAATATTTCTGAATTTTTAAGAGTGTTTTTATTCAGATTTTATTATTAAATGAAAAGTGGCTAAATTTCGATTACTTTTAAAATTATGGCTATTTTTTAAATACCAGTTGTAAATATGACTATTTCTGATTCCCCCCAAAATCCATCTTAGAGAAATATGAGGCTTAAATAGCTCATCTAACAAATCCTCAACCACAGAGATAAGGTATTTGTTTTTCACTATTATTTTATTCAACTTCCAATAGTCAATGCATAGTTTCCAATTAGAGTTTTTTTCTTGACCAACAAAACTGGGGAGGAAATTTCTAGAAGAACTCGTAGTATCAATTACTTTATGTCAATTTCAAAAAGTGCAAAAGCAGGATTCAATAGAAAAGTTTGGGGAGGAAAATGGGTTGATGCTGGAACACGTCTTTGTGTCAAGAAACCAATGCGGTACAATGGAGTATAGAATTGCTATGAGAATAATGCTTTTAAATGAATGATGACTGAATAACCCTTGGATTCAAACTTTCCTGGGTTAGACTTAACTCTTGATAACAACAGGAGAAGTACAGTGTGTGTGGACTCAAGAAAATTCTCATGCATCCACAAGCCGATGAAGATAATACTATTCATTATTATGAGCAAGAAGATGACATTAATCCCGAGGTACTACGACAAGAAAAAATTTCTCTTCTTTATTTTTTTTTCTTTTTCTGATATTCATTCTTGAAGAACTGTGGGTTTTAATAAGAGAACAATATCTTGCATTTATATCCATTTATTTGTGGATTTTAGTTTGTTCTATAAAATGGAAACTTATTACAGTAGTTATTATGTTTTGTTTGTTGTACTTCATGATAGAACTTGTTTAGATTTTCTTTTATGGATTTTAATTTTTAGCTTTAAATGGTTTGATGCGAATAAATAATTGTCATATAGAAGTTTGTTGCATTGGTTTTGGATTTATAATGAATTTGATTACATTATGTGCCTCCAATGTTGAGAGAAGATCAAGTGTCACTGGTTCCTGAGGCTGCTCTAGTGGCCACAAGGAAGACATCGAGTTCGCGCCTTTTAAAGTTTACACAAGTAATATGTATATTCACATATGTATAGACACGTATGCAACAAAAATAGTATTATTATTTTTTTCGTACTTGTTGTTTATAGTATAATATTCCTAAAAAAACATAAATCCTTTTAACTTCATATAGTAATATTATTATTATTTATACTAGCAAGGAATCATTTAAACAAATAAGATGTTAGGCATGTATTTACAATCTATTACCTTTGATATTGTTGAAAAAAATTATATTTTCTAATATGAAAATTATTATTAAAGAGAACACTACTGTTGGGCTAATGCAGACTATTGGACTAACTCAAACAATGCCCAATCTATAACCAAAGATCCGACTCACTAACAAATGACTAATAATTCCCCTTCCATCTATGACATTCTACCCCCTTAAAGAATGAGCTTCGGACAATTGGGATTTGATGAATGCCAAATCTAAGTCAAAATAGCACATACTAGTCAGTTTTTGGACTAGGAATTGAAAAGTAACCAGCGTTTTGCGAGGTCATTGAAAAATAACCACTATTTTATTGAAATACGAAAACTTCCAGCATAATATGTTGGATTATGGAACTCGTGTGTACAAACTTCCAGCTTATTATGTTGGAACTCCAGCACACAGTAAGTTCCAGCATAATATACGAGATTATGAAGTTCCTGCATATAAACTTTCAGTATATTATTATGATGGAACTCTAACACATTATAAAAATTCAGCATATTATGCTGGAAGCTCATATATAAATAAGTTCGAACTCCGGCATATTATGCTGGAATATTCCCGAATTTTTAAGAGCGTTTTTGCTCAGGTTTTATTTTTACATGAAAAATGACTAAATTTCGATTACTTTTGAAACTACAGTTATTTTTCAAATACTAACCGTAAATATGAATATTTCTGATTTTCCTCCAACTAGAGAAGTATTAGGCCCTAACAAATCCTCAACCACAGAGATAAGGTATTTGTTTTTCAACAACAACAATAACCCAGTAAAATTTCACTAATGGGGTCTGGGGAGGGTAGTGTGTACGCAGACCTTACCCCTACCCCGAAAGAGTAGAGAGACTGTTTTCGAAAGACCCCCGGCAAAAAAAAAAACAAAAAGACAAAAGGGTAAAAAGAGAGACAATATTAGTATCACAACAACAATTATAGGATAAATAGGAACACCATGAAATCCAGAAAAAAAGATGCAAAGAAAGGGAGACAATATTAGTAAATATTAGTATCACCACAACAATCATAAGAAAAATAGGAACACCATGAAATCTAGAAGAAAGATGTAGAGCAAAAGCGATAGCTAGTAAATAGGACCTGCACTAAAAAGCGAACTAGTAAGCCACAACATTCCCACTAGTTATCTTAGACAAAAACCCTAAATGGCTAGTCTTACCATGTTACGAAGTAAGACACAACTCAACTATCTCCTAACCTACAACCCTAATACTCGTCCTCCACATCTTCTTAATGACTAATATTTGCTTTTCACTGTTATTTTATTCAACTTTCAATAGTCAACGCACAGTCTCCAATTAGAGTTTTTTTTCACCATCTTTGCTTTTAACATCTCAGCCACCACACAGTTTCCAACTAGAGTTTTTTTTCATCATCTTTGCTTTTAACATCTCAGCCACCAAGCAAATTTCTCAAAGCATGAATATTTTGAAGGTAAGTTATTTTCCAATTTATTGCCATCAAAATATACTCAGTATACCTACTTTTTCTTATTATTAGTTCCAATAATCTTAACTAGAATTTTAAATTCGGATGAACCCGTAACTAGAACATTGATATAGGATAACGACGTGAAAGGTGTTAGCTCTATAAAAATCAATGACAAAAGCTGAATTGTTAAGGAGTTTGACTATTTCTTTTATGTACTATCCGAATTAATCCTTCTGCTGTCCGAGATTTGCAGTAGTTTTTAATTAATTTGTCTCCCAAAACATTTTCATAAGCAAAATATAAAAAGGAAAAAGGTTAGGGGCTTACGTGTCAAAAGGAAAATATGGGCAGGAAAAAGTTAGTCAATCAGTCAAATTTCAATTTGAAAGGATTTGAAATGTACGAAAAAACCATAGGATTGTAGTTTAAACAATGGAAACTTCTATGTACGTACCCTTAATTTTTCATTTATTTTTATTTTAAAAATATTATTTGGTACTAATCTTTTAACTTCTTTTCAAATAAAATACATGTCCAAACACAATTCCAACTAGGGGTGTTCAAATCCAACCGGAAAATCGCATCAAATCGAAAAGTCAAACCAAATCGATTTAAAAGTCCGACTAGATTTGATTTGATTTGGTTTGGTATTGAGTAAAATAATCCGAACCAAATAGACATATAAATATATAATTTTTATATATACTTTTAAGACTTTAGATACAATTTTCTCTAAAAATTATTTAGAAATATTTTAGATCCTCTCATGAGATGTAATATTTAATAAAACTATGAAATGCATTCATTTTTATTTACTTTAAATAATGAGTTGTATCACTTTCTTATCAAGTGTTATTGAATGCGTCAATAATCCCTATGTTCTTCTATATTCATATGTCAAGATTTCTTATATCTTTTTCGAATTTGAAATGATAGTTCAATAATTTAAAATTAAAGAACATATCATTATTTAAGTATCATACTGATTTATATGTTTAATTATTAAATTCGCTTAACTTTGAAAGTGTACATCAATGTACATTCCTAATTCCTAACTTTCAAAAATTATTTTTCATCTTATTCTCATTAACTCTATTTTTTTTCACGTTTCAGCCAATTCTATTTACGAACACTAGCTTAGACCATTGTCTTTCCGTATCTTGACGGTAAGATGAAAATTCATCCAACGATCAAGGTTTAAACTGTAAATCAAATGGTTAAGAAATTTCCGTTATTTTAAAAAAAAAAAAATTAAATGTCCCTAGGATTCTTTTCTGCTTACTTATTATTATGTACATGAAATTTGACTGACCGAACCTGCCAATACTGTTCCCTTTTCCCTATGTTATCACCATTTTAGAAGTAACAATGGCTAAAACTTTTGACTTTAAAAAGTTTTATTGCCTTGAGGGTTTCATGTCTTTCTCCAAATATTTAGAGCCCGTTTGGCCATGGAAAATATTTCACTTTTTTCGAAATTTTTATACTTATTTTTGAAGTCAGTGTTTGACCATAAAATTTTAAATTTTCACCTGAAGATGAATGTTTGAATTTTTTCAAAATTTTAAAAACTTCAAAAAGTTGTTTTTCAAAATTTTTCATTCAGAATACTCACAAAAATATAAAAATAACCGAAAATTATATTCATGTACAAACACAATTTTATTTTTCAATTACTATCTTCACTTGAAAGTTTTTTATTCACATTTTTTCGAAATTTTACAATTCTTATGTCCAAACACCCACTTAGAGCCCGTTTGGACATAAGAATGTTTTCTCTTTTACTTGAAAAGTTTTTACCTTTTTCAAAATCAGTGTTTAATAATAAAATTTCCAATTTTTATTTGAAGATAAATTTTAAAATATTTTCGAAATTTTATAATTCTTATGTCCAAACACCCACTTAAAAGTGTTTCTTCTTTGCTCCTTATTTACTCATTAGTAAGTATTCTACCTTCCTCTTCTCTATAATTTTCTTCACTTCTCTCCACAAAATAAGTGAACAAAGAAAATAAAATGGTAGGAGAAAGTAGCAAAAAGAGGCCATTAGAGGAACCAAGTCATCAAAATCAACGTTTAAACCTCAGAATTAAATCCCAGGTTAATCATTTCACTTTCTGTATATATTATTTTTATTTTTTTTTTGTATTTTTTCAAACAGCAATGAGTTTTTTTCTTTTTTAAACTTTGTTTGAAGAAGAACAAAAGAATAAACCAAATAAGAAAGTCATGTTTATTGTGAGAAATTTATTGATTTTTTTTACACTAACTTTTATATATATTATTATTATTCTGTTCTTTTCTTTTTAATTTTTTCACTCTCTCTCTCTCTCTCTACACACACACACATATATATATATATATTAGATATTTATTGATATAATTCTTTCTTGTTTTGGTTTTTTTTTACTAACTTTTTGTAGGATGGTTCATTTGTATACTTCAAAGTAAAGCCTACTTCAGCAATCAAAGAGATATTCAAGGCATACGCTAAGAGTAAACAAATTTTGGAGTATAAAACATTTAGGTTTTTGTTCAATGGCAAACGCCTTTACAATAAGAAGACTGTAAATGAAGTTAGCCTTTTAATTTGCATAAAATTATTTATTGTTAACTCGATAATTTAACACTCTACATGTTCATATCCCGCATGTTTAATTTTTTTTTTTTGTATGTTTTTTGGACAATATAATCAACACGGAGGAGGGCATGTATGTTGTGTTTCTGAGACGACAACAATAATAACAAACTCAGTATAATTTCACTGTATTTATAAGACTGATGCATAAAAATGAAGAAGACATGAATACGTCGCGACTTGGCTATTTTCTGCTTTTTATTAGAATTTCTGAAGGAAAAAAATAATATATAGTAGTATTGAATAGTTCATGTTCCCAAGGAATGTCAATTTTTGTAATATTTTCTCTTTAATATAATTATCTTAGTTACTATGCTGCTTTTTGAGCAGGTTGTAAGTCACTATTTATTAGAGGGTTATTATTATTATCTCTTTTTTTTTAAAAAGAATTGTTGTGGATTTCTCCAATGATTTTTATTATACATTTTCCTTTAACTTTTAGAGGATTATTTTACTACATTTTCTGTCACTATTAGTAGTACATTATATGGTGTCAATCAGAAGAAGTAGAAAAGAATTCTGAAAAGAAATAGAAAGAAATATCATAGGATGAGATTGACAGAAGCACATAACTTGGCCTCATATAATGTGGTTTCAGTTAGTTATTTTCCATTCTTAAAATGCGAATATAATCTGTATTTTACTTCCAAAAACGTGAAAATTATGGAATGTAGATTTATTTGCTTCTAAATAAAAGCTTTTAGTGAGGATTAATATATTAAATCTTATGATTTATAAAATATTTTTTAATTGGTAACACCATAGCGCTAATAATATTAAGACAAATTCACAATTGTTCTCATAAAAACTTTTTAGAAAAAAAAAACAAACTATATGAAAATGCCCAAATATTTCAAACTCCATGAGAGAGGAAAATTTTCATACTATAAGTGGTTACTCTTGTTCCAAGGAAAATGCATGATGAAAGAAGTAACACAAAAGAGAGGAAACAACACTACTGCAGGATTTGAACTAAAAGAGAAAAAAGCTTTAATTTTAACACCATTTTAGAAATTTGATAGAGAGAAAAAAGAAGTATAAATGTATAATAGCTGTAGAACTTGGACCAATTGATAAGTTATTTGTATTTTGTTTTGATGATTTGACAAACTTCATGAGCGAACAAGATAAGGAAGCTGGAACAATTAGTTCTTTTGCGTTTAAAGTAACAAGTTAGATGTCTGGTTCAACTCTCAATGAAATCAGTTAAGGAAACAGCAGAGGGAACTGCAGAGGAAACAAATAAAGATTAGTTATGTCACGACCCAAAATTTCATCACATGCGTCGTGATGGCACTTAGTCTGTAAGACTAACTAAGCAGATTATAATTATAATTCAAGCTAATTTTTTTTATTTTTATATATAAACCAACAGCAGAAATAATTACAAATATAACAACCTCCCAAGACTAGTAATACTGAGTCACGAACTCTAACTGAATACATGGAATGATCTCAAAGATTGAATACTCAATACTGTTTGAATAATAATTAACAGTACAATAAAACGAAAAGACTCTAAGGGACTGCGATGACCAAGTAGTTCTACCTTGAATCCTTGCGATCACACTTTAACTCTAACCGAGTCCGATATCTCCAACACCTGGCTTTGCACAAAAATATGCAGAAATGTATTATGAGTACACCATAGTCGGTACCCAGTAAGTATCAAGACTAATCTCAGTGAAGTAGTGACGAGGTACAGTGAAGACACTCACTATTCTAATAACCTGTGCAATATAGTATATAAAAATAATAGGAAAACAAATAACAATAATGAGAACACTAATTAACATTTGATATACACAGCAGGGCAACAAGAACACCATTAATATTTCTCAACAAATAATAAATACAAGTACACCCAATTAATCAAGTCCTTCAAATATAAATCTTTTGCCTATATGCTTCTTAAATAATAATCTTCAGGATATAATACTTCCAATAAATATATTTCGAATATACTCCCTTCAAATAAATATCTTTCAAATATAATTCTTTCAAATAAATCTCTTTTAAATATAATTCCTTCAAATAAATTTCTTTCAAATAAATCTCTTTCGAATAAGTCACCCTGTGACACATCATTTCAAAATCATAAAATACGGATCTCAGCCCACTTTCATATTTTCACGACACCTCGTGCCAATTTCTCTATCACAACCACACGAACAACTCATGTGCCAAATATCATCATCATTTAACCACGACACCTCGTGCTCACATTTCATATCACAATTGCACGGACAATTCACATGACAATATCATTATTATTTACTCACGGTACTTCGTGCCCACATTTCATATCACAACTGCATGGAGAGTTCACGTGCCAATATCATCATTATTTATTCACGGCACCTCGTGCCCACATTTCATTTCATAATCTGCCTGGCAATAACCTTAGGCTCCCAATTTCAACATAGATCAGACTATTATCAATTTATCAACAACAAGATAAATTGCACAAGGTATTAAAATAAATACAAGGAAAATCATAATATCACATGAAAATTACCAACGCAATAACCCCACTTTATCACATATCATCTCTGACAATAGCCTCTCTTATCTTTCCTATAGCTACCCTTATCACTCCTATAATAGTCTCCCTTATCCCTCCGTTCTGACAATATCAATAGCCACTCTTATCGCTCCTATAACCACCCTTATCTCTCATATAGCCACCCTTATCGCTTCGCCTAGATAAAATCCCAACACACATAACAACAGTGAAATGTCATCCTTATACCCACATAATATCAATAGTGAAATGCCACCCTTATATCCTCAAAATAATAACTCAAATAAAAAAATAATTTACACGAAATATTATCACGGCAGCATAATAAAAATCAATTCATAGCCCAATTTGCCCAATGGCCACTTTCAATTCCAAAAATCTAACAAAATCAATTAATTTCACAATAAATAGCCCAAGACTCCACAACATGTGTATAAAACCTCAAAACAACAACATAGATAGAAAATACTCAGTATAGGGCAACACCTTCATTAATCCAAATTCTTGATAATTATATAATGCCTCGGTTTAAACTTATTTCATTAATTATTTGCGGATGAAAAATTCATAATAAAATTAAATTCCAAGAAATATTAAATCATCAAACTCACGGAATTCACATAAATATACAAGTAATAATCACATCAAATTATCATATAAAAATAAATTCAACAAACACGAATTGAGGCATGGCAAATAGATGATTTAATAAATGCTAACAGTTATCCAATATACTACACAATATGCCTAAGACTTTAACCCAATATATTTTGCACATATAATCCCGAGTACGTACTCGTCACCTCGCGTTCACGACTTTTCACATTTCATAAATGGCACATAAGACTCGATGCCTAAGGAGTAATTCACCCACTCAAGGTTAAGCAAGATACTTACCTTTTTGAAGTTAGGCCGATATTCCAAAATAGCCTTCTTACTTGAATTGACCTCCGGACAGCTAAACTCTATCCAAATTAATTGTATAACTTCATTAAAATTAATCGGAAACGATTCCGGATAATAAAACACCAACTTAAAATTTTATTCTAAAAAGACAACGTGGGGTCCACCCCTCGGAACCCGATAAATTTTTTACGCAATCCGAATACCCATTCCGATAGAGTTCAACCATACCAAAATTATCAAATTTTGATAACGGATCGCCCTTCAAATCTTAAATTAAAGTCTAGAAGATTTCTACCATTTTCAACCCAATTCACTAATTTAGTGATATAAACAATAATAAATTTATGTAATTTAACCAAAATCAAGTTAGGAATTCTTACCCCAATGTTTTCCTTGAAAATCTCTCGAAAAGGTGCCTCACCCGAGCTTCCTTGGTCCAAAAATGGAAGAATGAGACGAATTTGGACTTTATTCTACTGCCCAGGGGTTTGTTCTTCGCGTTCGCGATGAACAAATTCTTCAACAACCATTTTCAAACTCTTCTCAAACAACCTCTAGTATAGTGGTCATAACCTTTTTTACAAAACTCGAAATGATAAATGGTTTGACTTTCTGAAAACTAGACTCCAAGTGCTATAACTTTAATTTGTTGCTCATCTCCCAATTCCTTAGAGATTGTGAGATATAAGTTTTTAAAGTCAGCCCTGTACAACAGAGATTTTCAAACTCTTCCCAGACAGCCTATAGTATTACCACCATAACTCTTTTTACACAACTCCAAATAAAAAATGGTTTACCTTTATGAAAGCTATACACAAAGGGCTACAACTTTCATTTTTGAATCATCTCCAAATTCCTTATAGATTGCGAGATATGAGCCTCCTAATTAAGACGACGGACAACAAAATTCCTTCTTCGCGAACGCGAAGAACAAAGTCCCAACAACAAAATCCTTCTTCGCGAACGCGAAGAACAAAACCAGAACCAACAACCAACAACATCAAAACACCCGAATTTGGTCCGGAACCACCCCGAATCAAACCCGAGGCCCTTGTAACCCTGTCAAATCATACCAATCAGTCCCAATACTTAATACGAACCTGCTCGAGGCCTCAAATCACATAAAACAACATCAAAAACATGAATCACACCCCAATTCAAGCCTTATGAACTTTAGAACTTCAAATTTCTACATTCGACACCGAAACCTATCAAATCAAATTCGATTGACCTCGAATTTTGCACACAAGTCATAATTGACATTACGGACCTACTCCCACTTCCGGAATCAGAATCCGACCCTGATATCAAAAAGTCCACTCTCATTCAAACTTTTCAAAAACCTTCAAATTTCCAACTTTTGCCAAATAACTCTGAAATGAGAATTGTTCTTTCAATTTAAATTCTGAATCTTCCGAAAATCAAACGACCGCACACGCAATTCATAATACATATTACGAAATTTTTCGAGACCTTAAGTAGTAAAATGGGGCATAGATTCTTAAAATGACAAGTCGAGTCATTACAAGTTCCTCCGATTACAGTACATGTCAACTCCTTAAAGCTGTTAAAGTCATTGCACTATTGCACTAACAGTGCAGCAGTCACTTTATGGAGCATGCCTTGTACCGGATATTTGCTTACATTATCCCAATGACCTCATACACACATATTATCAACATGAGGCAAGTGATTTCGTTTCTCCAACACTTGCAAAACCAAAAATTGATTTTCTCTCTCAAGTGCTAGCCACCACCTCTCTCAAGAACAAAGTTGCAGTAACCTCAAGGACCAGATCCAAAGATTGAAGATATCTTATGTCCTTAGGTTTGTTGAGTTTTTGTTATTTGTTCTTCATTTGTAATCCTACACTACTTTCAAAAAGTGACTTTGTAGGACAGATTTAAACCGATGTTTGGTTTAGTTTCTTGACTAGAGTTAGTCAAGGTTTGTTATTTTGTAATAGAGTTATTACAAAGAGACTTGCAATATAGTTATTGCAAATAGGTGAGGGATTAAGAGTTTAATTCCTAGGTTACAATAGGTTGTAATTTAAAGTTACTCAGTTATTGAAGTTGAAATCCTACGAGTGTAGGTCGTGGTTTTTAATCCCGCGAGCTGGGAGTTTTTCACATAAAATACTACTCTCATCTACTTACTGCTCTGTGTGTGTGTGTTCTGTGAAAACTGATAGAGAATAAGGTTTTCTACATAGTTTGGTGGACTATTAGTTTACATCAATTGATATCAGAGCGGGTTCTTTCTATAAGGCTAACACCTAGAAAGGATCTATATGGCTGCTCCACCAAATTTTGAAGACGGTCAATCAACTGACAAAACACCATGATTTCAGAACTAGTTCGTAGAAATGGAGGCATTCCTAAAAAGGGTAGCTCTAGCAGAAACACTAAAGTATACGATTGTTGTCACAAGTGTGGAAAGCCAGGACATTTCATCAAAGAGTATCCTCTCCACAAGCAGGACTATTACAAACCCAATGCTGGCGAGATAGTTAAGAGGAACCCGGTCTCTGACAGAAAAGTCAAGAGAAGATATGTTGCTGATAATATTGTGAAGCAAGATCTGGCTATCTAGGGAGATTCCTCTAGTGAATCTGAGGGTGATGATGAATAGGAAGACACCTCCATGATGGCCGTTGAAAGCAAAGCTGCAAAATATAATTTCATATTTGCATTGATGGCAAAATCTGATGAAAAAGATGATGACGATGAGGCAAACTTTCTGGACGTTCAAATAAATTTTAAGTCTTATTCTAAAAAGAAACTGGTGTCTTTGGCTGATGTTTTAATTGATGCTTACCACAACCTCATTAGTGATAAAAATATTTTATGTGAGAAAATTAGAGACTTAGAACAAGAGAGAGATGATCTGGTAGTTGTAGTTGTAGATTTGAAGGAAACAATAGAAGCAATAAAGAAAGAAAATATCCTCTTAAAAAATTCAACGGAAAAATGCATGAACTCCTCTAAAGGAAAGGAAGTGGCAAGTGAGGCACACCTTAAGCTTGAAAATGAACTCAAAAATGTAAAATTGAGTCTTACTAAATTAGAAAATAATAGACAACTTCAGGATGATTTAAATATGGTTAAAACTAATCTAGATAAATCTCTAAAGTGGACCTGGTCCTCTGATACAATTACTTTCATGTATAAAAGTAATTGGGGGAACAAGCAAGGAATCAGGTTCCACAAGGAAAAAGGCCCTTATAACCTTTATAGCAAGTATGTTACTGTGCCTGATAATTGTCTTTGTACTCACTATGGTAAGACTGATCATTATAAAGATTCATGTAAAGCAAAGTTTCAGTCCCAACAGAAAAACAAAATTTTTTTTCAAAACACGTTTCTACTGCTAAGGAACTTGATTCTCTGGAAAAATAAATGTGTGATGCATGCATGGACAAAAAGAAATTTGATTCACCCCTTCCCTCATTACAAGGGACCCAAACTTGTTTGGGTTCCCAAGACTAATCTCTGATTCCCTTGTGCAGGCAGTAGTAAAAGGAAGTAGCAAAAAATAGTACATGGATAGTGGCTGCTCTAAAACACATGACTGGAAGTACGGATGGTTTCCTTTCACTTAAAGACCTGCAAAGTGGGAGTGTGTCCTTTGAAAATGGCAAAAAGGGATACATTCTAGGATTTGGAAAAATTGGAAAAACACTCACTCACTCGATTGAAAGTGTATTATAGGAACGACTTGAAATATATCATGTTGAGTGTCTTTCAAATATGCGACAAAGGAAGCAAAATGGATTTCTTGTCAAAGTCTTGCACTCTCACCGATCTTATAACTATCTAAGTGTCATTGATGATGATGTTGAACTATGGCACAAAATAGTGGGACATGCAAGCTTCATTCTATTGAACAAGTTAATCGAAAAGTACCTGGTTCGTGGGTTGCTGAAGTCAAAGTTCAAAGATCACGAGGTGTGTGATGCATGTGTGAAAGGGAAGCAAGTCAGGTCCTCATTCAACTCAAAGAAGGAAGTGAGCAACTTAAGGCCACCGGATCTTCTTCATATAGATCTATATGGACCTATGAGGATGCCCAGCAGAGGAGGAGAGAAGTACATCTTTGTTATTATTAACGACTATTCAAATATACACATGATAAGAATGATCAAGATGGAGAGTATTCAAAGGTTCCCGGAGAAGTCATTGATATGGAAAACGGGAAGGCAGATCTGATGAGTTAGGTCAAAGAGTCTAGTGAAGAATATGCAATAGAACCTCTAGCTGATTTAGAGGAACATGGTCCCTCCATCACAGCAACTGAAGTAGAAAATAGAATTGCTGATGCTGTGCAAGGCACACCTCATGCTGAGCAGAGAAGTGGTACTCACACTTCCATGGATGCGAATAATGGGTCTCACACGACGGAACTTGGTCCTTCTCACCCTGAGACTCATGTGTCTAACTGAAAGCTCAAAAGCTCACATCCTCTCCTAAATGTCATTGCTCCTCTAGATTTAGGAATTCAGACTAGATTAAAGACAAGAAATATGTTTGCTTTCTTAGCTTCCTTGACACAAATAGAGCCAAAAAACTTCAAGAAAGCATTAAAAGATGCTGACTAGATTGCTGCCATGCAGGAGGAGCTCCATCAATTTGAAAGGAACAACATGTGGCACCTGGTTCCTCGACCCTCAGATATAACTGTTATTGGAACTAGGTAGGCATTCAAAAACAAGCTTGATGAATGTGGCACTACAACAAGAAATAAATCTAGGCTGGTGGTCCAAGGCATTAATCAAGAAGAAGGAGTTGATTATGACAAAACTTTTGCTCCAGTTGCAAGAATGGAAGCCATCAGAATTCTCATTGCTTTTGCATCTCATATGGAATCCAAATTGCTCCATATAGATGTTAAGAGTGCATTTCTAAATAGATATTTGAAGGAGGAAGTTTTTGTCAAAAAACCACCTGGTTTTGAATTCCATAAACATCCTGAACAAGTCTTCAAGCTTGACAAGGATCTATATGGATTGAAGCAGGCCCCTCGTGCATGGTATACAGGATTGTCCAAGTTCCTTCTAGAGAATGATATCACTAGAGGGAAAATTGACAACACTCTCTTTATGAAGAAAAGAAGGAGGAACCTACTAAATGTGCAAATCTATGTTGATGACATCATTTTTGGTATAACAGACGATTCCCTATGTGAGGTATTTGTAAAGCTTATAGGAAGCGAGTTTGAGATGAGTATGATTGGAGTATCATTGGATCTCTCTTATACCTAAAAACCAGTAGACCAGAAATTGTATTTACTATTGGGTTGTGTGCTAGATTCCAATCAAGTCCTAAAGAATCTCATTTGAAAGCTGCCAAAAGAATTCTGAGGTATCTCAAACGAACACAGGACCTGGTCCTCTATTACCCCTCAGGAGCTAATTCTAACTTGATTGGTTATGATGATGTCGATTATGCTGGTTATTTGGTAGATAAAAAGAGCACATCTGGCATGGCACACTTTTTTGGATCTTGCTTGATTTCATGGGGTACAACGAAACAAAGTTCTATGGCCCTCTCTCTTGCAAAAGCTGAATATGTGGCAGTTGCCTCTTGTTGTGCCCAACTACTGTGGATCAAGCAACGATTGGAAGACTTCGGTGTATTCTATGATTGTGTGCAATTGTTGTGTGACATCATAAGTGCCCTTAAAATGGCAAAGAACCCGGTTCAACCTAAGAGGACAAAGTTCATTGATGTGCGACATCATTTCCTGAGGGAGAATGTTGAAAAAAGACTCACCTGTATGAAGTTTTGCAAAACAGAGGATCAGGTAGCAGATATCCTATAACGACTCGGCCGATCGTTTTTAGATTAATATCCTGATCCCCTATTTACTATTTTCCCCGTATCTTTTGCTGCTTATGTGACTTGCTGGGAGGTTTTTGTTTTTGGTTTCGGAGTGTTTTGGGACACCTAGTCCCTAAAACGAAAGCTTAAGTCTTAAGATCTTGACCATAGTTGGAACTGTGTGAAGACGACTCCAGAATAGATTTTTGTCGGTTCTGTTAACTCCGTTGGGTGATTTTGGACTTAGGAGCGTCTTCGGAATGTGTTTTGGAGGTCTGTAGCTAAATTAGGCTTGAAATGAGGAAAGTTGAATTTTTGGGAAGTTTGACCGGTACAGGACATTTTGATATCAGGGTCGGATTCCGATTCCGGAAGTTGGAATAGGTATGTAATGTCAATTACAACTTGTGTGTGTAAAATTTGAGGTTAATCGGACTTGATTTGATAGGTTTTCGGCGTCGGATATAGAAGTTTGAAACTTTGAAGTTCATTAGACTTGAATTGATATGTAATTCATGTTTTTAGCATTGTTTGATGTGATTTAAAGGACCAACTAAGTTCGTGTGATGTTTTAGGACCAGTTGGTATATGTGGTTGAGGTCTCGGGGGCCTCGGGTGAGTTTCAGATGGTTAACGGATTGAATTTGGACTTATGCAAATTGCTGAAGTTTTCTGGTTTATGGTATTTTCGCACCTGCGGTGGGGAGACCGCACGTGCGGAAAGAGGAGCGCAGAAGTGGAGTGGGGAGGTTTGGTCAGGGGTCATAGGTGCGAGGAAAATGCCGCATCTGTGATGCCCGCAGATGCACTAGAGGAACCGCATGCGCGAAGGAGGACCGCAGAAGCGGACCATTTGCGCATATGCAGGTGCGACCACCTGATCGCAGAAGCAGTCCCAGTCACCTTAAGCCATTTCCGCACATGCGATGGATTTTCCGCAGGTGTGGCATCGCAGGTGCACAATTTCTGGACAGAACACTTAAATGCAAGGGTTCGCGATTTTTGCTCATTTTAGACATTTTGAGCTCGGGTTTGGCGATTTCTTGAGAGGATTTTCGAGGGATTTCTTGAGATAAGTCCCTTGTGCTTATTTTTTGATCAATAATCTTGCTTCCCCATTTATTATCCACCTAGTTAGTGTGTATTTAAGGTGGCATTTGGGAGTTTGAGACTAGGGATTTGGAGAATTTGATTTGAGGATTAGAAGGACCATTTGGTGTCGGATTTTAGTAAATTTGATATGGTTAGGCTCGTGAGTGAATGGGTGTTCATATTTTGTGACTTTTACCTAATTCTGAGATGTGGGCCTAGGTTGACCTTTTTGGGCGAATTTTGGAATTTTTGTTAAAGTATTGATTTCATTAATTAGATGAGTTTATTATAGTTGTATTCATGATATGCAATTTTGTTTGGCTAGATTTGGTCCATTCGGAGTTAGATAATCGATGAAAGGGCATTCTTACGGATTGATTGAGCTTGATTCGAGGTAAGTGATTTGCCTAACCTTATGTGGTGGAAATCCCCTATGGATTTGGTACTGTTGTGATATGTGAGCATCGTGTACGTGAGGTGACGAGTATGTACACGAGCTATTTGTTGTAAAACCCAATTTTACTGAGTAGCAACCTGTTTTCCTTTTAATTTGAGTTATACTATTTTAATGAGTATTAAATTGATTTCACTCATAATTGAGTTATTTCAATAAGTATAGTTATCCTGTTTAGTCTAATATCGCATTTCTACGTGCTTTAACTGCTTATTTGAATTCTGTGCAGCATGCCAAGTTGTTTTCATGTTTTTCCTTGTTCTTTATTAGTCTTAATTGTAGAAGTTTTGCTGTTAACTGTTGTATTTATCGATTTAAGCTGCACATTTACTTTTGAGACTACGAGGCGGTACCTCGGGAGTTCTCCCTGCAAGTTTACTTTTGAGACTACGAGGCGGTTCCTCGGGAGTTCTCCCTGCACATTTACTTTTGAGACTACAAGGCGGTACCTCAGGAGTTCTCCCTGCATATTTATTTTGGGACTACGAGACAGTATCTCGGGAGATCCCCCGCTGTCTACCCCTGTGTGTTGTACCATTATTTTGCTGTGTTTCCTTTTGTTAAATTCTAGTCTCTTATTATACTGTATATTTTCCTGCCTTATTATTTATTAATTACCAATGGGGCTGACCTGACCTGACCTCATCACTACTCGACCGAGGTTAGGCTTGGCACTTACTTGGTACCGTTGTGGTGTACTCATGCTTCTCTTCTGCATATATTTTGTATGCAGATCCATATGTTTCTTATCAGCCCTGCTATTAGCTAAGAGTGCTTGCTGCTGTACGGAGACTTCAAGGTACATCTACCGCATTCACAGACCTCAGAGTCCCCCTCTATTCTCTCCTATGTCATTTACCTTTTGTACTTTTTTTATTAGAATTTGGTGTATAAAGATATTAGTTTCCTTCTGTAGGTTGTGACTCATGATATTCTGGGTTTTGGGAAGACTGTGTATTTGTAGGGTATTGGTTGTTGTACATCTCGAGTGGCATTGTTACTAGTTATTCAGTTATCCACTGCTGTTAGTTGCCAAGTTTTACTTTCGTCTTGTTATTTTCCGCAATTTGTTAGGCTTACCTAGTCATAGAGACTAGGTGCCGTCACGACGTTATACAGAGAGAGTTTGGGTCGTAACAAGTGTGTATCAGAGCTCTAGGTTCATAGATGTCGTGAGTCACAAGCCAGTTTATTAGAGTCTCGCGGATCGGTACGAAGACGTATGTTCTTATCATCGGGAGGCTATGGAACTGTTAGGAAAATTTCACTACTTTGATTCCTTGTCGTGCAAAAATTGTTTATTTTAAAAATTCTAAACTTCTGTATTCTATTCTCTCACATATGGTTAAGACACATACAAGTGGATCTGATGACCAGGCAACCGCGCCCCCTACTAGAGCCACGAGAGGCCGGGGCCGGGGTAGAGGCTGAGGACGTCCACGTGGTGCAGCCAGAGCACCCGCACGAGCTGCTATAGAGGAGCCCCCAGTAGCTCCAGCTGGAGGGTAGACACCTGAGGTACCTGCTACTGCACCTGCCCTCCAAGAGACTCTATCCCAGTTTCTGAGCATGTTCAGCACCTTAGCTCAGGCTGGATTGATTCCACTTGCTCCTGCCACATCTCAGGCCGGGGGAGGAGCATAGACTCCCATTGCCGGTACTCCAGAGCAGCGGGTTTAGGTCGACCAGGTTCCAGAGATTGTACCATTGTAGCTGGTAGCTCCAGCTCAGCCCGAGGTTAGGGCAGCAGCTTCTAAGATGGAGCAGCTTAGACTTGAGAGGTACAAGAAGTAACACCCTCCTAACTTCAGTGGATTGGCGACAGATGATGCCCAGGATGTTCTGGAGAAGTGCCATCGTATTCTCTATACGATGGGCGTAGCAGAGTTGAGTGGGGTTTCTTTTACTACATTCCAACTTAGAGGAGAAGCCTATCAGTAGTGGCATACTTATGAGTTGAGTAGTTCGGTTGAGGCAAGTTCATTTACATGGACTCAGTTCTCTGATATGTTTTTGAGGGAGTATGTTCCTCAGAGCCTCAGGGACGCATGGCGCGCGGAGTTTGAGCAGATACGCCAGGGTGCTATGACTGTGTCAGAGTATGCAGTTCGCTTAAGTGATTTGGCCCGACATGCACCGGCCTTGGTTGCCACAGTTCGAGAGAGGGTTCCTCGGTTTATTGAGGGACTTCACCCCAGTATCCGGATTAGTATGGCCAAGTAGTTGAAGATGGATATTTCTTATCAACAGGTTGTGAGTATTGCTTGGATATTGGAGGGCATGCTTGCTCGGGATAGAGAGGAGAGTGAGGACAAGAGGTCTCGAGAGTCGGCACTTACGGTGGTACTCGAGCCCCAGCTGTAGTTCGCCATGGTAGGGGTTATGTGAGTCGCCCCGTTCATTGAGCTCTTCCAGCCCCAGTGGTATTTCGGTCCCTTCTTGGCCTCATGAGCCTTATTATACACTGCCAGTATCTAGTATGCCTCATGCACGAGGTGTTTTTAGCGGTCAGTCCAGTAGACCTAGCCTGAGCCAGTCATAGTAGCCACGCCCTCCGAGAGCTTGTTTTGTGTGTGGCGACACCCGCCATATGGTGAGGAATTGCCCCAGATTTAGGAGGGGTGCACCTCTACAGACTTCTCAGGCATATCGTGCTCCACCGGGTCCTCGGGCTATGATTACAACACCAGCTACCGCCCCACCTACTCAGCCAGCTCGAGGTGGAGGTCTCCCTAAAGGGGGAGGCCATGCCAGATATTATGCTCTTCTGGCTCACACAGAGGCAATTGCTTCCGCCTCTGTCATTACAGGTATTGTTCCGGTCTGTCATAAAGATGCATTGATATTATTTGACCCAAGCTCTACATATTCCTATGTGTCCTCTTATTTTGCCCCGTATTTGGGCGTATCTCGGGATTCTTTGAGTTCCCCTGTTTATGTATCTACTCCTGTGGGAGATTCTCTTATTGTGGACTGCGTGTATCGGTAGTGTTTGGTTATTCTTAGTGGTTTTGAGACTAGAGCCGATTTATTATTGTTCAGCATGGTAGACTTTGATATTATTTTGGGCATGGACTGGTTGTCTCCCCATTATGCTATTCTTGATTGTCATGCTAAGACCGTGATACTGGCTATGCTAGGATTACCGCGATTAGAGTGGAGAGGTACCTTAGAGTATACTCCCAGCAGTGTTATTTCATTTCCTAAGGCTCAACGAATGGTTGAGAAGGGGTGTGATGCGTATCTAGCTTATGTGAGAGATGTCAGTATTGATACCCCTACAGTTGAATCAGTTCCAGTAGTGAGGGATTTTCCAGATATATTTCCAACTGATATTCCGGGCATGCCGCCCGATAGAGATATTGACTTTGGCATTGATTTGTTGCCGAGTACTCAACCCATCTTTATTCCTCCATATCATATGGATCCTCCTGAGTTGAAAGAGTTGAAGGATAAGTTACATGAATTTCTTGATAAGGGTTTCATTCAGCCCAGTGTGTCACCTTGGGGTGCTCGTGTCTTATTTGTGAAGAATAAGGATGGTTCTATGCAGATGTGTATTGATTACAGTCAGTTGAACAAAGTCACAATGAAAAATAGGTATCCATTGCCTCGTATTGATGACCTTTTTGATCAGTTACAGGGTGGCAAAGTGTTTTCCAAGATTGACTTACGTTCAAGCTATCATTAGTTGAAGATTCGGGAGCCATATATCCCGAATACTACTTTCAGGAGTCGGTATGGTCACTACGAGTTCCTTGTGATGTCTTTTGGGCTGACCAATGCCCCAACAACATTTATGCACTTGATGCACAGTGTGTTCCTACCTTATCTTGACTCATTCGTCATTGTGTTTATTGACAATATTTTGGTATACTCCCGGACTTGAGAGGATCATGAGCAACACCTGAGGACTGTGCTTCAGACCTTGAGAGAAAAGAAGTTATATGCAAAATTTTCAAAGTGTGAGTTTTGGCTAGACTTAGTGGAATTCTTGGGTCATATAGTATCGAGTCATGGGTTTTAGGTTGATCCGAAGAAGATTGAAGCAGTGCAGAGTTGGCCCAGACTGCCCTCAGCTACGGAGATCTAGAGGTTTCTTGGTTTGGCGAGGTATTACCATCGATTTATAGAGGGTTTCTCATCTATTGCAGTACCTATGACCAGGCTGACCTAGAAGGGTGCTCCGTTCAGGTGGACAAAGGAGTTTGAGGAAAGCTTTCAAAAGCTCAAGACAGCTTTGGCTACAGCCCTAGTATTGGTATTGCCTACAGGTTCGGGGTCTTACACTGTATATTGTGATGCGTCGCGGATTGGTCTCGGTGCGGTGTTGATGCAGGATGGTAGGGTGATTGCCTACGCGTCCAGATAGCTGAAGGTGCATGAAAAGAACTATCTTGTCCATGACCTTGAGTTAGCAGCAATTGTTCATGCCTTGAAGATTTGGCGGCACTATTTGTACGGTGTCCCTTATGAGATTTACACCGATCATCGGAGTTTGCAGCATCTGTTCAAGGAAAAAGATCTTCACTTGTGTCAGCGAAGGTGGTTGGAGCTGCTTAAAGATTATGATATCACCATTTTATACCATCCCGGGAAGGCCAATGTGGTGGCTGATGCTTTGACTCGCCGGGCGGAGAGTTTGGGGAGCTTAGCATATCTACCAGCAGTAGAGAGGCCCATGACGCTCGACGTTCATGCCTTAGCCAGCCCGTTTGTGAGATTGGATATTTCTGAGCCGAGTCGAGTATTGCCTTGTGTGGTCTCTTAGTTTTCTCTTTATGATCATATCAGGGAGCGTTAGTATGATGACCCCCATCTTCTTGTCCTTAAGGACACGGTCCAACATGGTGATGCTAAGGAGTTCAGTATTGGAGAAGATGGTGCATTGAGGATGTAGGGTAGGCTATGTATGCCCAATGTAGATGGTTTGTATGAGTTGATTCTCCAGGAGGCTCACAGTTCGTGGTACTCTATTCATCCGGTGCCGTAAAGATGTATCAGGACTTGAGACAACATTACAGGTAGAGGAGAATGAAGAAGGACATAGTGGAATATGTAGATCGGTGTCTAAATTGCCAGCAGGTAAAGTATGAGCATCATCGGCCAGGTGGATTGCTTCAAACGTTAGAGATTCAGGAGTGGATATGAGAGTGGATCACTATGGATTTCGTTGTTGTTCTTCCACGGACTCAACGAAAGTTTGACGCAGTTTGGGTGATTGTGGATAGGCTGACCAAGTCAGCTCATTTCATTCCTGTGATGACTACCTATTATTCCGAGCAATTGGCTCGAATTTATATCTACAATATTGCCAGGCTTCATGGCGTACCAGTATCTATCATCTCTGATCGAGGTACGCAGTTTACATCACGGTTTTGGAGGGCTGTACAGCAGGAGTTGGGTACTCGGGTTGAGTTGCGCATAACATTTCACCCTCAGACGGACGGACAATCCGAGCGCACTATTCAGATACTGGAGGATATGCTTCGGTCTTGTGTAATAGATTTTGGGGGTGCGTGGGACCAGTTCTTACCACTTGCGGAGTTTTCTTACAACAACAGTTATCAGACAAGCATTCAGATGGCACCGTATGAGGCCTTATATAGGAGGCGGTGCCGGTCTCTAGTAGGTAGGTTCAAGTCGGGCGAGGCTAGATTATTAGGTACAGACTTGGTTCAGGATGCTCTGGAGAAGGTAAGGTGATTCAGGATCGACTTCGCTCAGCCTAGTCCATACAGAAGAGATATGTGGATCGGAAGGTTTGCGATGTTGTATTCATGGTTGGAGAGCGGGTCTTGCTCCGGATTTTGCCCATGAAGGGTATTATGAGATTCGGGAAGAAGGAAAAGCTGAGCCCAAGGTTTATTGGCCCATTTGAGGTGTTTCGACATGTTGGGGAGGTTGCTTATGATCTTGTCTTGCCACCCAGTCTAGCAGGAGTTCATCCAGTATTCCATGTTTCGATGCTCCGGAAGTATCACGGCGATCTGTCTCATGTGTTGGATTTCAGATCAGTCCAATTGGACAAGGATTTATCTTATGTTGAGGAGCCAGTGGCTATTTTGGATAGGCAGGTTCGGAAGCTGAGGTCAAAGAACATTACTTCCATGAAGGTCATTGGAGGGGACAACCGGTCGAGGAGGCAACTTGGGAGACCGATCATGATATGCGCAGCCATTATCCTTATCTTTTCACCACTTCAGGTATGTCTTTATGCTCATTCGAGGACGAACGATTGTTTTAATAGGAGGAGGATGTAACGACCTGGCCGGTCTTTTTGAGAGTAATCGCCCTGATCCCCTATTTACTATTTTCCCCGTATCTTTTTCTGCTTCTATGACTTGTCAGTAGGTTTTTGTTTTTGGTTTCGGAGTGTTATGGGACACTTAGTCCCTAAAATGGAAGCTTAAGTCTTAGGATCTTGACCATAGTTGGAATTATGTGAAGATTACTCTGGAATAGAGTTTCATCAGTTCCGTTAGCTCCGTTGGATGATTTTGGACATAGGAGCATGTTTGGAATGTGTTTTGGAGGTCCGTAGCTAAATTAGGCTTGAAATGACAAAAGTTGAATTTTTGGGAAGTTTGACCGGTAGTTGACTTTTTGATATCGGGGTCAGATTCTGATTCCATAAGTTGGAATAGGTCCGTAATGTCAATTATGACTTGTGTGCAAAATTTGAGGTCAATCAGACTTGATTTGATAGGTTTCGGCGTCGGATGTAGAAGTTTAAAACTTTGAAGTTCATTAGGCTTAAATCGATGTGTAATTTGTGTTATTAGCATTTTTTGATGCGATTCAAAGTCCCGCCGAAGTTCGTGTGATATTTTAGGACCAATTGTTTTATTTGGCTGAGGTCCCGGGGGCCTCGGGTGAGTTTCGGATGGTTAACGAATTGAATTTGGACTTATGCAAATTGCTGAAGTTTTCTGGTTTCTCATGTTTTCGCACCTGCGGAAGGAGGGGAGCAGAAGAGGAGTGGGGAGGTTTGGTCAGGGGTTGCATGTGCGAGGAAAATGCCACATCTACGATGCCCATAGATGCGCTAGAGGAACCGTAGGCGCGAATGAGGACCGCAGAAGCGGACCATTTGTCCGCACGTGCGCACACGCATGTGCGACCACCTGATCGTAGAAGCGTTCCCAGTCACCTTAAGCCATTTCCGCACCTGCGATGGATTTTCCATAGGTGCGGCATCGAAGGCGCGACTAGAGGTCCGCATGTGCGCAATTTCTGGACAGAATACTTAAATGCAAGGGTTCGCGATTTTTGCTCATTTTAGACATGTTGAGCTCGGTTTTGGCGACTTTTTGAGAGAATTTTCAAGGGATTTCTTGGGGTATGTCCCTTGTGCTTATTTTTGATCAATAATCTTTCCACCTAGTTAGTGTGTATTTAAGATAGAATTTGGGAGTTTGAGACTAGGGATTTGGACAATTTGATTTGAGGATTTGAAGGACCATTTGGTGTCGGATTTTAGTAAATTTGATATGGTTAGGCTCGTGAGTGAATAAGTGTTCATATTTTGTGACTTTTACTCTATTCTGAGACGTGTTCCTGTGTCGACCTTTCATGATATGCAATTGTGTTTGGCTAGATTTGGGTCATTCAGAGTCGATAATTGAGGAAAGGGAATTCTTACAGATTGATTGAGTTTGATTCGAGGTAAGTGAATTGTCTAACATTGTGTGGGGAAAATCCCCTTAGGATTTGATACTGTTGTGATATGTGAGCGCCGTGTACGTGAGGTGCCGAGTACGTACAAATGCTATTTGTTGTAAAACCTGATTTTACTAAGCAGCAACCTGTTTTCCTTTTAATTTTGAGTTATACCATTTTAATGAGTATTAATTAGATTTCATTCTTAATTGAGTTATTTCAATAAGTATAGTTATCCTGTTTAGTCTAATATCGCAGTTCTACGTGCTTTAACTGCTTATTTGAACTCTGTGCAGCATGCCAAGTTGTTTTCCTATTTTTCCTTGTTCTTTAACAGTTTAATTGTAGAATTCTTGCTGTTAACTGTTGTATTTATCAATTTGAGCTGCACATTTACTTTTGAGACTACGAGGCGGTACCTCGGGAGTTCTTCCTGTACATTTACTTTTGAGACTACGAGGCGGTTCCTCGAGTGTTCTTCCTACACATTTACTTTTGAGACTACGAGGCGGTACCTCGGAGTTCTCCCTGCACATTTACTTTTGAGACTACGAGGCAGTTCCTCAGGAGTTCTCCCTGCACATTTACTTTTGAGGGTACGAGGTGGTACCTCGGGAGTTCTCCCTACACATTTACTTTTTAAACTATGAGGCGGTACCTCGGGAGTTCTCCCTGCATATTTATTTTGGGACTACGAGACAGTATCTCTCGGGAGATACCCCGCTGTCTACCCCTGTGTGTTGTACTGTTATTTTGCTGTGTTTCCTTTTGTTAAATTCTAGTCTCTTATTATACTGTATATTTTCCTGCCTTATTATTTATTAATTACCAGTGGGCCTGACCTGACCTGATCTCATCACTACTCGACCGAGGTTAGGCTTGGCACTTACTTGGTACTGTTGTGGTGTACCCATGCTACTATTCTGCACATGTTTTGTGTGAAGATCTAGGTGTTTCTTATCAGCCCTGTTATTAGCTAAGAGTGTTTGCTGCTGCACGAAGACTTCAAGGTACATCTACCGCGTTCGCAGACCTCAGAGTCCCCCTCTATTCTCTCCTATGTCATTTACCTTCCGTACTTCTATTATTAGACTCTGGTGTATAGAGATACTAGTTTCCTTCTATAGCTTGTGACAATGATGTTTCGAGTTTTGGGAAGACTATGTATTTGTAGGGTATTGGTTGTTGTACATGTCGGGCGGCATTGTTACTAGTTATTCAGTTATCCATTGCTGTTAGTTGTCAAGTTTTACTTTCGTTTTGTTATTCTTCACAATTTGTTTGGCTTACCTAGTCGTAGAGACTAGGTGTTGTCACGACGTTATACAGATGTAGTTTGGGTCGTGACATATCTTCACCAAAGCACTCAGCATAGAGAATTTTGAAATAAACCAATTCTTTCAATGATTGTCTATGAAAGTATGGTAAGGTGCATTACTAAAAAGTGTTTTCTCGTGATATCTAACTCAATTCTATACCATTATAGGTAAACACGCATAGCAACTACAGGACAAACAAGTGGCTAATGACATTGTAAATTTTTGGAACGATGATGCTCATATTTTTAAAACATTTGTCAAGCAACCTGGTTCCCATGACTCAGGTTAGTAGTTCCTCTTACCCTCATATGCATTTTAAATTACTAGTGTGCCACATCATTAATTGCCTCTGCTTCTTATTTATGATGACCCGATAGGTTATCTTATGTTTTAGAACCTAATTCTATGTTACGAAGACTCAAATACATCATTTTTATCCTTTCTCGATTTGCGTGCGCAGTTTGGGTATTTTTTCCGAAAAGTTTTTATCTTAAAAACTGATAAAAATAAAAGTTTTGCCTTAAAAATTTATTTGAGTTGACTTCGGTCAACGTTTTGAGCAAACGGACCTGGATCCATATTTTGACGGTCCCGGTGTGTCCGAATCGTAATTTGGGACCTGGCGTATGCCCGGAATCGAATTCGGAGGTCCCTAGCTCGAGTTATTAATTCTTGTCGGAAATTGAAAGTTAAAGGTTTAATAATTTTTAAGAATTGACCGATGTTTGATTTTGTTGCTACCGGGTCAGTATTTAGGTTCCGGAGCCCGGTATAGGTCCATTATTATATTTATGACTTGTCTGTCAAATTTGGTGAGAAACGAAGCTGGTTTGACGTGATTCGGACATCCGGTTGTTAAAATAGCAAGTTTTCTGGAAAATTTATTTGATTTTGGTGTCTGAGTTATAGTTCTTGGTGTTATATTGGCAATTTAATCCCGCGAGCAAGTCTATATGATGTTTTTGGACTTATGTGCATGTTTGGTCTGGAGCACTGAGGGCTCGGGTGAGTTTCGGATAGGCTACAGAGTGAGTTTGGACTTAGAAACATAGCTGATGCAATTAGTTTCTGGTGTCTGCTGCAGATCTCGCATTTGCGAAGAAAGTATCACATTTGCGAGCCTGGGCATGGATGGTAGGTACTCGCATTTGCGAACTTGCCATTTCCGCTTTTGGGAAGGCAGAGTCACATTTGCTACTCAACACCTTTTTGATGATCTTCGCATTTGCGATGAAAGGTCCGCATTTGCGAGAGCATCAGGGATCACATTTGCGACCATTTTATCGCAAATGCGATTACTGGGATTCTGAGAAGAGTTAGAAATTGTGACCTCTTTTTTGCAATTATGATGTTCGCAATTGCGAACAAGTTCTCGCTATTGCGAAACTTGCAACTGTGTAAAAGTTAAGTTAGACAGGATGTTTTTTCATTCTTAAAATTTTTAAAACTAGAAACCCTAGAGTTTATTTTTCAAAGAACTATTCTTCCCCATTTCATTGGTAAGTGATTCTAACCTATTTTCTTTCAATCTTTCATTACATTTCATAAGATTACAACCTAAAATCTAGTTTTTCATGGTGGAAATTGGGGGTTTGGGTAGAATTAGGGAGTTTTTGTGAAAATGGGATTTAGACCTCAAATTGAGGTCGTATTTCAAAACAAATTATGTAACCGGGCTCGGGGGTGAATGGGTAATCGGGTTTTGGTCAGAATTTTGGGTTTGGACCAAGCGGGCCCGGGGGCGATTTTTGATATTTTGGGAGAAAGTTTGGAAATTCTAAATTTATGCACTGTAATTGATTCTTTTAGCAATATTTGATATTATTGAGTCAATTATAATTAGATACGCATGGTTGGAGGCGGATTCTAGGGGAAAGGCCCATGTAGAGCTTTGAATTGACTGCGGAGTGAGGTAAGTATAGTGATTAACCTTGACTTGAGGGAATTAGGAACCCTCAGACTATGTGCTATGTGAATTTCATGTGAGCGGCGTATACGCGAGGTGACGAGTGCTTATACTCCGCCGAATTACTTGTTTTCCCTGATTTCCCACTGTTCTTTAATTATCTCTTTCCTTGACTTAAATGTTATATGCCTTAAATACTTTCCATGCTTATTTGTTACCTGTTAATCGAAGTCCTCTCCTGTTAATGATGTTAGATCTTTTCATAGTTTCATGATTCATTGCTATTTGCTTAAACTGACTTACTTGCACCTTCAAATTGTCAATTACTGGACTGGTCTTGCTGTGTAATATTATTTATGTAGATTCCTATGTTGTACAAGGTTTCTTTTTAGGTTCAGTTTGGTATTTATTGATCGTAAAGGTTTTCGTGGTTTGAAATGTTAATTTGACTATGCACATTGAGTATTTGGTACTGATATGGTAGGATCGGGTTGCACGCTGCAACAAGTGGAATAAAGGTGGATTACTATGGTGGAATAAGGATGAATTTGTACTGTACGGTGAGATCGGGTTGCATGCCGCAATAGGTGGTATAAGGGTGGATTGATACGGGGAAATAAGGGTGAATTATGATACTGATATTGATATATGGTGGGATCGGGTTGCACGCCGCAACATATATATATTATTTACTGTTGATGATATTATTACAGTGAAACAAGGGAGGATTCTATGTTGTACGGTGGGATCAGGTTGCGCTCCGCAATAACATATATGTTTCTATTTCCTTGAGTTGTGTTGGTGTTCGGTATTTTCATTTGAAACTCTAAGGATTGGTAATTCTGAACGACACTGCTTAATTCTTGAGGTTGTAGCTATTATTTTCAGTTGACTGCATTATTTTGTTTTGTATTTCCTTTTTCTTCTTTTATTATATATTGTGTACATGTCATAGTGTAGGTAACCTGCCTTAGCCTCGTCACTACTTCGTCGAGGTGAGGCTTGGCACTTACAGAGTACATGGGGTCAGTTGTACTCATTCTACACTCTGCACTTCTTGTGCAGATTTTGGAGTCTATCCCAGCGGTGGCTATTAGCGTGCTTAGATTGATCAGCGCAGCAGAGACTTGAGGTATAGCTGCTCAGTGCCCGCAAGTCCTGGAGTCCCCCCTCACTTTTATTTAGTTGTGTATTTTCATTCAGACAGCTTTGTAATTATTTTAGACCCTTGTATGCACTATTCTAGTAGCTCGTGCACTTGTGACACCGGGTCCAGGGATTTTAGCAAATGTTTGGCGGTTTTAGCTTTGGCATTCTTACTTTGAATTATCTCAGTATCTCAGTTCTTTCTCATTATTTTATCTTAAAATGTTAAAAATGGATACTTGTTCTAACATTGGTTTGCCTAGCAAGTGAAATGTTAGGCATCATCACGGTCCCGACGGTGGGAAATCCTGGTCGTGACAAGTTGGTATCAGAGCACTAGTTTGCATAGGTCTCATGAGTCACGAGCAAACTTATTAGAATCTGGAGGATTTGTACGGAGACATCTCCACTTATCTTCTAGAGGCTATGGACTTAGGAACAATTTCATTTCTATTCTTCTCTACCGTGCGATTTCATTCTACCATTAATGATTGAACTCTTCTATTCTTGATCTCTCGCAGATGGAGAGAACAGGCACTGCATCTTCAGCTGGACAGTAGCCGGAGCCCCCAGCATCAGCTCTTACGAGGGGCAAAGGTCGAGGCCGAGGTCGCGCCAGAGGCCTAGGCAGGGGCAGAGCTTAGCCCAGATCTGGAGCAGCAGCACCAGCGGTGGAGCCTCAGGTGGAGTTTGATGAGAAGGTTCCAGCCCAGACTATGCCCATCAAACCAGCTCATGTCCCGGAGGGGTTCATCGCCACCCTAGTGCTTTAGGACGCTTTGGTCCGTTTGGTGGGACTTATGGAGAGTATGGCCCATACCGGTACATTTCCTATGGCACCAGCCATCTCTCAGGCTGGGGAAGGAGCACAGACTCCCGCTACTTACATTCCAGAGCAGATGGCTCCCCAGTATCAGACTTGAGTACCCCGCCAATTGGCGTAGTTCAGCCAGTTGTTGTGGCATAGGCCGGCGATGGATATGCTATGTCTTTTGAGGGCTTATTGAGATTGGAAAAGTTTACGAAGATCTTCCGATATCACTTCAGTGGTGCACCTTCTGAAGACCCACATGATTATATTGACCGCTACTATGGGGTGCTGCGGAACATGGGTATAGTTGAGACCAATGGGGTTGATTTTGTTGTGTTTCAAATAACTGGCTCCGCCAAGAGGTGGTGGAGAGATTATATGTTGACTAGACCAGCCGGGTCTCCTGCTCTTACTTAGGACCAGTTCTCTCAGCTATTTATTGACAAGTTCCTTCCTATCACACTTGAGGGAGAGTTACCGGAGGCAGTTTTAGCGTCTCAAGCAGGGCAGTATGTTAGTCACTCAGTATGAGACCCGTTTTGTGGATCTGGCCGGTCATGTTATTCTTCTTCTTCCTACTGAGAGAGAGAGAGATAGGGTGAGAGGGTTTATTAAGGGACTCGCTCACCCTATCAAGCTTCAGATGGCGAAGGATACTGGCAGTGAGATATCTTTTCAGATGGCTGCTAATGTCACCAGGCGGATCAAGGATGTTATTTCATAGGAGAGAGGTCATGGGTCTGATAAGAGGGCTCGTCATTCCGGTGGATTTAGTGGTGCCTCATCTGGAGGAAGGAGTACTTTTGGTAGGGGCCTTCCTCCCAGGCCATATCAGTCAGCGCTTCAGGAATCCCACAGTGCTTCAGTGCACCACTAACTCCTATCAGTACACCTCATATTCAGAGTTATCATCGTGGTTATCCGGCCCATTCGGGTCAGTCTCAATTTCAGCAGCCATAACACCATGATGGATGTTATGAGTGTGGTAGTTTTGGGAATATCAAGAAGACCTCTCCGGGAGTATTGGACGGCATGCCACAACAGAGTTCTCGTGCTATGATTCTGGTACCAGTTGCACCACCGCCCGCTCAGCCATCTAGAGGCATGTGTCAGGCAACCAGAGGTGGAGGTCAGGCCATTAGAGATGGAGGTCAGGCCACTAGAAATGGAGGTCAGGCTGCTAGAGATGGAGGCCAGCCAGCTAGAGGCCATCCTAGGGATGTAGTTCAGAGTGGTGGGGCCTAGCCCCGATGTTATGCTTTCCCAGCCAAGCCTGAGGCTGAGTCATAGAGATGCTTCAGTTCTATTTGATCCGGGCTCTACTTATTCCTACATGTTATCCTATTTTGCTTCATATCTGGTTGTGCCTCGTGATTCTTTGAGTGCTACTGTATATGTGTCCACACCTATGGGAGATACTATTATTGTAGATCATGCCTATCATTTGTGTGTGGTTACTATTGGGAGTCTGGAGAATAGCATAGATCTTCTACTTCTGGATATAGTTGATTTTGATGTCATTTTGGGTATGGAGTGGCTTTCACCTTATCATGCTATATTGAATTGTCATGCCAAGACGGTGACCTTAGCCTTGCCGGGGTTGCCTCGATTAGAGTGGAGAGGGACTCCTATTCATTCTACCAGCAGGGTTATCTATTATGTGAAGGCTCGGGATATGGTTGAGAAGGGGTGTCTAGCTTATTTGGCTTATGTCCGCGATTCTAGTGCGGAGGTTCCTTCTTTGGATTCAGTACCAGTTGTTCGTGAGTTTCTAGAGGTGTTTCCTGCAGATCTGTCGGGGATGCCTCCTGACAGAGATATTGACTTCTGTATTGATTTGGTTCTGGGCACTCAGCCTATTTCTATTCTTCCATACTATATGGCCCCAACAGAGTTGAAATAATTAAAGGTGCAACTGCAAGATTTGCTTGATAAGGGCTTCATTAGACCTAGTGTCTCGCCCTAGGGTGCGCATGTGTTGTTCGTGAAGAAGAAGGATGGATCGATGAGGATGTGCATAGATTATCAGCAGTTGAACAAAGTCACCATCAAGAACAAGTATCTATTGCCGAAGATTGATGACATATTTGATCCGCTACAGGGTGACAAGGTGTTTTCGAAGATTGATTTGAGATCTGGCTACCATCAGTTGAAGATTATGGCATCCGCTGTCCCTAAGACATATTTTTGTACTCGATATGAGCATTATGAGTTTCGAGTGATGTCATTTGGGCTGACAAATGCTCCAACAACATTTATGGATTTGATGAACCAGGTGTTCAAGCCCTATTTAGATTCTTTTGTGATTTTGTTTATTGATGATATCTTCATTTACTCCCGCAGTCGAGAGGAGCACGATCAACATCTTCGGATTATACTTCAGACTCTGAGAGACAGCCAATATATGCCATGTTTTCAAAGTGAGAGTTTTGGTTGGACTAAGTCACTTTCTTGGGGCACGTAGTATCGGCAAGGGGCATTAAGGTGGATCCTAAGATGATTGAGGCAGTTCAGAACTGGCCTAGACCCACTTCACCCATGGAGATCTGGAGTTTCTTGGATTTCGCGGGTTATTACCGTTGGTTTGTGAAGGGGTTCTCCTCTATAGCATCCCCGTTGACCAGGTTAACCCAGAAGGGTGACCCATTCAGATGGTCAGACGAGTGTGAGGCGAGCTGTCAGAAGCTCAAGACTACTTTGACTACGGCCCCGGTATTGGTGTTGCCCACAGGTTCAGGATATTATACGGTATATTGTGATACATTTCGTAGTGGACTTGGTGCGGTATTGATGTAGTATAGAAAGGTAATTACATATGTTTCACGGCAGTTGAAGGTTCACGAGAAGAATTACCTTGTTCATGACTTAGAGCGGGTAACCATCGTTCATGCACTAAAGATTTGGAGGCACTATCTTTACAGCGTGTCTTGTGAGGTATTCACGAATCACCGGAGCTTGCAGTATTTGTTCAAACAAAAGGAGCTCAATTTGAGGTAGAGGAGGCGGTTGAAGCTATTGAAAGTCTATGATATCACCATTTTGTATCATCCCGAGAAGGCCAATGTGGTGGATGATGCCTTGAGTAGGAAGTTAGTGAGTATGGGCAGCCTTGCGTACTTTCTAGTCGGTGATAGACCACTTGCATTAGATGTTCAGGCTTTGGCCAATCAGTTCGTGAGGTTTTATGTTTCTAAGCCCTATCATGTTCTAGCTTGTGCAATCGCTCGGTCTTCCTTGTTTGAGTGCATCAGTGAGCGACAGTATGATGACCCTTATTTGTTTGTCCTTAGGGACACAGTATGGCATGGTGATGCCAAGCAGGTTACTGTTGGAGATGATGGAGTTTTGAGGATGCAGGGTCATGTTTGTGTGCCTAATGTAGATAGACTTTGTGAGTTGGTTCTTGAGGACGTCCATTGTTCCCGGCATTCTATTCACCCAGGTGCCACCAAGATGTATCAGGACTTGCGTCAATATTATTGGTGGAAGAGGATGAAGAAGGATATAGTGGCATATGTAGCTCGATGTCTAAATTGTCAGCAAGTAAAGTATGAGCATCAAAGACCTGGTGGTTTGCTTTAGAAGATGGATATTCCTAAGTGGAAGTGGGAGCGTATCACTATGGATTTTGTTATTGGACTCCCACAGACTCAGAGGAAGTTCGACGCGGTATGGTTCATTGTGGATAGGTTGACCAAGTCAGCGCATTTCATTCCTGTAGTAGTTACTTATATTTCAGAGATAGGTTGACACAGCTCAGTCTAGGCAAAAGAGTTGTGCCGACCGTAAGGTTTGTGACTCTACATTCATGGTCGGAGAGATGGTATTGCTCCGGGTTTCACCCATGAAGGGTGTGATGAGGTTCAGAAATAAGGGCAAGTTAAGCCCTTGGTATATAGGACTTTTGAGATTCTTGGGAGAGTGGGAGATGTGGCTTACAGGTTTGCATTGCCACCTAGTTTATCAGCAGTCCATCCAGTGTTCTATGTGTCCAAGTTCCGGAAGTATCACGGCGATCCGTCCCACGTGTTAGATTTTACCTCAGTCCAGTTGGACAAGGATTTGACTTATGAGAAGGAGTCGGTGGCTATTCTAGCCCCATAGGTTCGTCAGTTGAGGTCAAAGAGTTATCATTCAGTTCGAGTGCAATGCAGAGGCCAGCCGGTCAAGGCAACTACTTGGGAGTCCGAGTCAGACATGCAGAGTAGATATCCACACCTTTTCACCAACCTAGGTACTTATCTATGTTCGTTCGAGGATGAACGATTATTTTAGAGGTGGAGAATGTGATGACCCGATAGGTCATCTTATATTTTAGAACCTAATTTTGTGTTACGAGCCTCATTACCTCATTTTAGCCTTCCTCGATTTGCGTGTACAGTCCGAGTGTTTTCCGAAAAGCTTTTATTTTAAAACTAATAAAAATAAGAATTTTACCTTAAAAATTTATTTGAGTTGACTTCGGTCAATATTTTGAGGAAACGGATCCGGATCTATATTCTGACGGTGTCGATGGGTCCGTATCGTAATTTGGGACCTGGGCGTATGTCCGGAATCGAATTCGGAGGTTCCTAGCTCGAGTTATTAATTTTTGTCGGAAATTGAAAGTGTAAAGGTTTAATGATTTTTAAGAATTGACCGATGTTTGATTTTGTTGATACCTGGTCCATATTTTGGTTCCATAGCCCGGTATATGTCCATTATTATATTTATGACTTGTCTGTCAAATTTGGTGAGAAACAGAGCTGGTTTGACGTGATTCGGATGTCCGATTGTTTAAATAGCAATTCTAAAGTTAAAATTCATCTGATTATGGTGTCCGATTCATAGTTCTAGGTGTTATTTTGGCGATTTGATCGCGCGAGCAAGTCCGTATGATATTTTTAGACTTGTGTGCATGTTTGGTTTGAAGCCCCGAGGGCTCGGGTGAGTTTTAGATAGGCTACAAAGTGAGTTTGGACTTAGAAACATAGCTAATGAATTTGGTTTTTGGTGTCTGCTGCAGATCACGCATTTGCGAGATCTGGCTCGCATTTGCAAGGCTCGCATTTGCGAAGAAACTATCGCATTTGCGAGCATGGGCATGGCTTGGGGGTACTCACATTTGCGAGGTAAAAGTTCGCATTTACGAACTTGCAATTTCCGCTTTAGAGAAGGCAGAGTCGCATTTTCGACTCAGCATTGTTTGATGATCTTCGCATTTGCGAATAAAAGTCCGTATTTGCGAGGGCATCAGGGTTCACATTTACGACCTTTTTATCACAAATGCGATTACTGGGATTCTGAGAGGAGTTAGAAATTGCGACCTCTTTCTCGCAATTACGAACAAGTTATCGCTATTGCAACACCTGCAACTGTGTAAAAGTTGAGTTAGACGAGATTTTTGTTCATTCTTCAAACTTTCAAAACAAGAAACCCTAGAAGCGTTTTTTTCAAGAACTCTCTTTCCACAATTCATTGGTAAGTGATTCTAACTTTTTTTTTTTAATCTTTCATTACATTTCATAAGATTTCAAACTAAAATCTAGTGTTTTCATGGTGAAAATTGGCAGTTTGTGTAGAATTAGGGATTTTTGTAAAATTGGGATTTAGACCTCAAATTGAGGTTGGATTTCAAAAAACAATTATATAATCGGGCTCCGGGGTGAATGGGTAATCGGGTTTTAGTCCGAATTTTGGATTTGGACCAAGCGGGACCGGGTCGATTTTTGACTTTTTGGGAGAAAGTTTGGGAATTATAAATTTATGTATTGTAATTGATTCCTTTAGCAATATTTGATATTATTGAGTCAATTGTGGTTACATGCGAGTGGTTTGAAGGTGGATTCTAGGGAGAAGGCCCCGATATAGCTCTGAATTGACTGCAGAGTGAGGTAAGTATCGTGGTTAACCTTGACTTGAGGGAATTAGGAACCCTCAGACTATGTGCTATGTGAATTTCATGTGAGCGGTGTATATGCGAGGTGACGAGTGCTTATATGCCGTCGACTTACTTGTTTTCCCTGATTTCCCATTGTTCTTTAATTATCTCATTTCCTGTCTTAAATGTTATATGCCCTAAATGCTTTCCATGATTATTTGTTACCTGTTAATCGATGTATTCTCCTGTTAATGATGTTAGGTCTTTTCATAGTTTCATGATTCCCTGCTATTTTCTTAAACTGACTAACTTGCACATTCAAATTGTCAATTACTGGACTGGTCTCGCTGTGTAGTATTACTTATGTAGATTCCTATATTGTACAAGGTTTCCTTTTGGGTTCAGTTTGGTATTTATTGATCGTAAAGGTCTTCGTGGTTTTAAGTGTTAATTTGACTGTGCACATTGAGTATTTGGTAGTGATATGGTAGGATCGGGTTTCACTTCTACTTCTTCCTATTGTAGATTTTGATGTCATCTTGGGTATCGATTGGTTGTCACTCTATCATGCTATATTGGATTATCATGCCAAGACAGTGACCCTATCCATGCCGGGGTTACCTCGGTTAGAGTAGAAAGGAACTCCTGGTCATTCTACCAACAGGGTTATTTATTATATGAAAGCTCGGCGTATGGTCAAGAAAGGGTGTCTAGCTTATTTGGCTTATATTCGCTATCCCAGTGCGGATATTCCTTCTATGGACTCAGTACCAATTGTGCGTGAATTTTCAGATGTATTTCTTGCAGATCTGTCGGGAATGCCACCTGATAGAGATATTGACTTCTGTATTGATTTGGCTCCGGGCACTCAGCCCATTTCTATTCGACCATACTGTATTGCCCCGCCGGAGTTGAAAGAATTGAAGGAGCAGTTACAAGACTTACTTGATCAAGGATTCATTAGACCCAGTGTTTTGTCCTAGGATGCACCAGTACTATTTGTAAAGAAGAAAGATGGCTTTATGCGGATGTGTATAGATTACCGGCAGTTGAACAAGGCCACTATCAAGAACAATTATCAACTACCAAGAATTGATGACTTATTTGATTAGCTTCAGGGTGCCAGGGTGTTCTCAAAGATCAACTTGAGGTCTGGTTACCATCAGTTGAAGATTAGGGCATCTGATTTCCCTAAGACAACTTTTTAGACTCGGTATGGGCATTATGAATTCCTAGTGATGTCATTTGGGTTGACAAATGCCCTAGCAGCATTTATGGATTTGATGAATCGGGTGTTCAAACCGTATCTGGATTCTTTTGTGGTTTTATTCATTATTAATATCTTGATTTACTCCAGCAGTCAAGAGGAGCATGGGCAACATCTTCGGAGTATGTTTCAGACTTTGAAGAATAATCAGTTATATGCCAAATTTTCAAAATGTGAATTTTGGTTAGACTAAGTTGCCTTTTGGGGCATGTTGTAACAACAGAAGGCATAAAGGTAGATCCTAAGAAGATTGAGGCTGTTCAAAATTGGCTTAGACCTACTTCAGTTACAGAGATCTATAGTTTCCTAGGTTTGGCAGGTTATTATCGTTGGTTCGTGGAAGGGTTTTCATCTATAACAAGCCCATTGACCAGACTGACTCAGAAAGGTGCCACATTCAGATGGTAAGATGAGTGCGATTTGAGCTTTCAGAAGCTCAAGACCGCTTTGACTACAACGCCAGTGTTGTCATTACCCACTGGTTCAGGATTTTATACGGTATATTGTGACGCATCTCACATTGGGCTTGGTGTAGTATTAATGCAAGATGGCAGGGTGATTGCATAGGTGGCACTCCAATTGAAAGATTACGAGAAGAATTATCCTGTTCTTGACTTTGAATTGGCAACCATTGTTCATACGCTGAAGATTTGGAGGCATTACCTCTATGATGTCTCGTGTAAGGTATTTACTAATCATCGTAGCCTTCAATATCTGTTCAAATAAAAAGATCTTAATTTGAGGCAGAGAAAATGGTTGAAGTTGTTGAAAGACTATGATATCACTATTTTGTATCACCCAGGAAAGGCCAATGTGGTGGTCGATACTTTGAGTAGAAAGGCTGTAAGTATAGGCAGTCTTGCATATATTCCGGTTGGTGAGAGGCCGTTAGCTGCAGATGTTCAAACTTTGGCTAATCAGTTCGTGAGGTTAGATATTTCAGAACCCAGCCGAGTTCTAGCTTGTACAGTCGCTCGGTCTTCCTTATACGAGCGCATCAGAGAGCTACAATATGATGATCCTCATTTTCTTGTCCTTATAGACACGGTGCAACACAGTGATGCGAAACAGGTCGCTGTGAGGGAAGATGGAGTTCTGCAAATGCAGTGTCGTATTTGTGTGCCTAATGTTGACGGGCTTCGTGAATTAATTCTTGAAGAGGCACACAGTTCCAAGTATTCTATTCATCTAGGTGCCACCAAAATGTATCAAGATTTACGACAACATTATTGGTGGAGGAGAATGAAGAAATATAGTTGCATATGTATCTCGGTGTTTAATAGTCAGCAAGTCAAGTACGAGCATCAGAGACCTAGTGGTTTGCTTTAGATTTTAGAAATTCCTAAGTGGAAGTGGGAGCATATCACTTTGGATTTTGTTGTTGGGCTCCCACGGACTCAGAGAAAATTTGACGTCGTTTGGATCATTGTGGACAGGTTGACCAACTCAGCACATTTCATTCCAGTGGCAGTTATCTATTCTTCAGAGAGGTTAGCTAAAATTTACATTCATGAGATTATCCGTCTTTATGGTGTCCCCGTGTCCATTATTTCAGATCCAGGTACGTAGTTTACCTCACACTTATGGAGGGTTGTACATCGTGAGTTAGGCACGCGGGTTGAGTTGAGTACAACATTTCATCCACAGATAGACGGGCAGTCAGAGCGCTTGTGTTATAGACTTTGAAGGTTCTTGGGATCTGTTCTTGCCACTTGCAGAGTTTACTTATAATAATAGCTACTAATCGTTCAGATGGCTCCATATGAGGAATTATATGAAATGCGATGTCGTTTGCCAGTTGGCTGGTTTGAACCAGGAGAGGCTCGGTTGTTGGGTACCGATTTGGTTCAAGATTCCTTGGATAAGGTCAAGGTTATTCAGTATCGACTTCGCACAGCTCAGTCTAGGCAAAAGAGTTATGCCGACGGTAAAGTTCATGATATTTAATTCATGGTTGGAGAAATAATATTGCTCTGGGTTTCACGTATGAAAGGTGTAATGAGGTTCTGAAAGACGGGCAAGTTGAGCCCTAGGTATATCGGACCCTTTGGAATTCTTGAAAGGGTGGGTGAAGTAGCCTACAGACTTGCACTAGCACCTGGTTTATCAGCAGTTCATCTGGTGTTCCATATGTCTATGCTCCGAAAATAGCATGGTGATCCGTCCCATATTTTAGATTTCAGCTCAGTCCAATTGGACAAATATTTGACTTACGAGGAGGAGCAGGTGGCTATTCTAGCCCGGCAGGTCCGACAATTGAGGTCTAAGAGTTATCCTTTAGTTCGGGTACAATGGAGAGGTCAATCAATTGAGACAGCTACCTGGGAGTCTGAGTTGGACATATAGAGTAAATATCCACACCTTTTCACCAGCTCAGGTACTTTTCTAATTCTGTTCGAGAACGAACGTTTGTTTTAGAGGTGGAGAATGTGATGACCCAAAACGTCATCTTTAATTTTAATAATTAATTCTATGTTCTAAGACCTCGAAAATTACTATTCATCGTTCATTGACTTGCGGGAGCAGTCCGTATAATATTTCGGAAAGTTTTTTTTTGTTGTGAAAAATGGATTAAAATGTCAAATAGATCTTTAAACCTCAATTAACTTGACTTTGGTCAACATTGTTAGTAAACGAACCCGGATAGGTGTTTTGACAGTGCAGGTAGGTCCGTATCATAATTTGGGACTTGGGCGTATGCCCGGAATCGAATTCCGAGGTCCTTAGCCCGAGATACGGAATTTTGATAAAATATTAAAAGTTTGAAAGTTTAATGATTTTAAGAATTGACCGATGTTTGGTCTTGTTGATACCGGGTCCAAATTATGGTTCCGGAGCCCGGTACAGGTTCACTATAATATTTATGACTTGTCTGTCAAATTTTGGTGAGAAACGGAGTTGATTTGACGTGATTCGAACGTGCAGTTATGAAAATATAAGTTTTAAAGCTTTCTTGTGAATTTCATTTGATTTGGTGTTCAATTCATAGTTTTAGGTGTTATTTTGGCGATTTGATCACGCGAGCAAGTTCGTATGATGTTTTATGACTTGTGTGCATGTTTGGTTTGAAGCTCCGAGGGCTCGGGTGAGTTTCGGATAGGCTACAAGATGTTTTGGACTTAGGAAAAAATCCGGTTTCTGCAGTTTCAGTGCCTTCTAGTTTACTTCTTTGATTTCGCGAAGGCACTCTGGCGAACGCGTAGTAGAAACTGGGCTGGCTGAATTTTTCTTCTTCGTGAACGCGAAGGCTAGGTCGCAAACGCGGAGCGATGGGAACTTTACCCTTCGCGAATGCGACCAGCTCAACGCGAACGTGTAGGCTTGTGACTTGGAGAAAGAGGAATTGAATAATACTCTTATTGAACGCTGTACAGGGCTCGCGAACGTGTAGGCTGGTGGCGAAAGTCTTCGCGAACACGAAGGATATCTCGCGAACGTGAAGGCTAATCGAGCTGCTACGCATCGCGAACGCGACTGGCCTTTCACCAATGCAACAGGCCCTTCGCGAACAAGACTGGCCCTTCACGAACGCGACAGGCCCTTCGCGAATGCGAAGAAGACCCGACGCCTGTGACTTAAAACAGAACCAAAAACGAGATTTTTCTCATTTTTCACAAACCCTCAATTAGAACTCGGTTTAGGGGCGATTTCAAAGGAGCTTTTCACGATTTCGAACTGGGTAAGTGTTCTTTATCATATAGTGATTATATTTCATAAATCCATGTCTATATTCATAATTTATTTTGTATTTAGATGGAAGAAATTGGAATTCTTGTAAAACTTTCTAAAAACGAAAATTTTAGATTTGAAGGTACGTTTGACATTGGAATTTGATAATTTTGTATGGTTGGACTCATCTCGGAATAGGTGTTCGGATTTCGTAAGTTTTTCCGAGATTTGAGAATTGGGCCCCACGGTCGATTTTTAAAATAAATTTTGAATTTTAATCCGGAAAATTAGTAAATTTATATGGAATTAATTCCTACGATTCGTATTGAATATATTGAATTATTTATGATGAGATTTGAGGATTTCGAACACTAATTCGCGAGGCAAGGGTGTATTGGAAACTTGAAATTTGGTTGCGAAGCGAGGTAAGTGTCGTGGTTAACCTTGACAAGAGGGAATAAAACCCCTGAATAATTTGCTATGTGAATTTCATGTGCAACAATGTATAGGCAAGGTGACGAGTGCCTATACTTTGTCAATTTAATTGGTTGCTTAATTATTTAAACATATTAAATTATTTTAAGACACGAATTAATTGTTATAATAATTGTTTCTTTCCTATATTTTGTCAAATATAAATTCTTGAATTTCTGCAATAATTATTACATGCTTATTTTATTTATGTGTCTTAATTGCTACTTGACATTTAACAAATTAAATATTAAACTGCCTATTTTCTCCTTGATTTCCACAATAAATTGCTACTTGTCATTGTTTATTTCATAAATAAATCATAATTATTATATGCTTCTTGTACTATAATTTTATATTAATTGTTGTATTTATTGTGAAAATTTCTTTTATAAAAATTGGTAAATGAATATATTTGAGGAGCGGGTTGCACGCCGCAACGGAAATAAAAATGAATATATTAGAGGAGCGGGTTGCACGCCGCAACAAAATTTATTGAAATGAATATATTGGAGGAGCGGGTTGCACTCCGCAACAGAATTGAATATGAATATATTGTGGGATCGGGTTGCATGCCGCAATAGACTTGTTGAATGTCTATATTGGGGGATCAGATTGCACGCCGCAACATAATTGATTGAAATGAATATATTTGAGCAGCGGGTTTTACGCCGCAACGGAAATTGATGGAAATAATAATTGGTTATGACTGCTGAATTGACTTCAACTGTTAAAATGAGTTACCTGATTTATTTCTATTATTGTTGTTATTACTATTATTGCGTACAGGTTAATGTAAGTTACTTGCCTTAGCCTTGTCACTACTTCGTCGAGGTTAGGCTCGCCACTTACCAGTACATGGGGTCGGTTGTACTGGTACTACAGTTTGCACTTCTTGTGCAGATTTCAAAGATGGTCCCATCGGCGTATCATAGACTTGCTCGGATTTCAGCTACTCAAAGGAGACTTGAGGTATAACTGCACAGCGTCCGCAGTTCTAAAGTCCACGTCTACCTTATTTTAGCTGTATGTTTGCTCTAAGACAACTTTATTTTATTCAGACATTTATTTGTATCATTCTAGAAGCTTGTGCACTTGTGACACCAATTCTGGGATGGTATTTAGACATCGCTATTTTTATGGATTATTCATTACAATTTAGAATTTACTTCCGCATTTGTTTCTTTGTTATTAATCAATTTGAAATTGTTTTAAAATGGATAATATTATTCTAACGTTGGCTTGCCTAGCCAGTGAAATGTTAGGCGCCATCACGGTCACAAAGGTGAGAATTTCGGGTCGTGACAGGTTCAAAAGCTGAGATCAAAGAACATAGCTTCAGTGAAAGTGCATTGGAGAGGCTAGCCAGTCAGAGAAGCGACTTGGGATATTGAGCGGGAGATGCGGAGAAAATATCCACACCTATTTGATACTCCAGAAATGATTCTAAACCCATTCGAGGACGAACATTTGTTTAAAAGGGGAGAATGTAATGACCCGTGCGGTCGTTTTAAGTATTACATCCTTTTTCCCCCATTTACTACTCAATTTATGCTTTACAGTTGTTATATTACTTGTCGAGGGTAATTGGTTTGGGCCCGATGAGGTTTTGAAATGAATTTAGACACGTAATCTCATAATTGAAAACTTAAGTCGGAAAAGTTGACCAGATATTGACTTATGTGTAAACGGCACCGAATTTGATTTTTGACGGTTCCATTAGCTCCGTCCAGTGATTTTGGACTTAGGAGCATGTCCAGATTGTGATTTGGAGGTCCGTAGTGGAATTAGGCTTGAAATGGAGAAAGTAGAAATTTTGGGAAGTTTGACCAGGGAGTTGACTTTTTGATATCGAGGTCGGAATACGATTCTAGAAATTGGAATAGGTCCGTTATGTCATTTATGACTTGTGTGCAAATTTTGAGGTTAATGAGACGTGATTTGATAGGTTCCGGCATCGTTTGTAAAAATTGGAAGTTTTAAAGTTCATTAGGCTTGAATATATGTTCGATTTGTGTTTATGATGTTGTTTGAGGTGATTTGAGGAATCAACTAAGTTTGTATAATATTTTGGGACTCTATGGTATTTTTGGTTGAAGTCCCGGGGCCCTCGGGTGAGTTTCGGGTGGTTAAAAGATCAAGAATTGAAGTTGAGAGACTGTTGATTTTTGGCTGGTCTGGTTTCCTCCATTGCGTTCGCTAGAGGTGTCTCGCATTCGCGAATATAAAGAACTAAGAGGCTGGTAATATTTTTTCTTCGCATTCGCGAAGAGGAAGGGGCTTTCTCGAAGGGTTACACAGGTTGTGCATCGCGAACGTGAGAAGTGTTATGCGTTCGCGAAGAAAGGTCAGTAAAGGTACGTGTTCGCGAGTGGTTGAATGCGTTCGCGTAGAAAGCAATTGAGGCAGTAGAACTTTGTGCTTCGCGAACGTGAGGGAAGTGTCGCATTCATGAAGAAGGAATCTATGTGGATCGAAATTTTTGCTTCGCGAACGCGAGGCAGTGGCCGTATTCGCGAAGGAGAAATCACTCGGCTGAATGTTTAAGATCTGAAAATGGGACTTCGTTCCATTTTCCTTTTTGTCGAATTGGAGCTCGGGAAGAGAGGAATTTTGGGAGATTTTCAAGAAAAATAACGGGGTAAGTGTTCTTAACTCAATATTGGTCAAATTAATAGGTGAATTAAGTTGGAAAATTTAGAAAACCCTCTTGGTTTAATTTGAAGATTTAAGGGTCAAATTGATGTCGGAATTTGGTAACATTTGTATGGTTAGACTCGTGGTTGAATGGGCTTTCGGGTTTTGAAACTTTTTTTGGGTTCCAAGACATGGGTCCACGGGCAATATTTGGGTGAAATTTCAGATTTTGTTGGAAAATTAGTATTGTATATGGAATTAATTCCTAAAATTTATTTTGACTGAATCGAATTATTTGTGGCTAGATTCGAGGCGTATGGAGGCCAATTCGCGAGGCAAAGGCATAGCAGAATAAAGATTTGCACGGTTTGAGGTAAGTAACAGTTCTAAATTTGGTCCTAAGGGTATAAAACCCCGGATATTTATGATATGTAATTGGTCTTGAGGTGACGCACATGCTAGGTGACGGGCGTGTGGGCGTGCACCATTGGAATTATGACTTGGTCAATTACATGGAACTGTGTAGTTGAATAATTTATTGATTTCCGTACATTTTCCACGTACTAGAGAAATTAATCTATAAATCATGGTTAAACTATGTGTTGACAATGTTGGGACTCACAGAGGTCATGTACATGTTGAATTATCTGCTAAATTGCTGTTTCATACTCACTCACAATTATTATTGTATATTACATCTTAGTCTCTCTTATTCATTATTGATGCATCATATTATTGTTGTTGGGCTGCTTATCGTGATTTCTGAGAGCCCAAGAGACTGGATAGGTTGATGATTGAGTGAGGCCGAGGGCCTAATTGTGAGGATATTTATGGGATCGAGCTGCATGCCGCAACATGTTTCATTGATTATGTCATGATTGGCTTGTTATAGCGCTTAGGCTGAAAGAACCCCTCAGAAGTCCGTACACACACCCCCGGTGAGCGCAGGTATCTATTGAGTGCGAGTGTAACGATCCGACCGGTCTTTTTGAGCCCTAGCATGTCGTTCAGCAGTTTGAGGCCATGAGTAGCTTCACTTTAGGTATTATGACTTGTACGCGTGGTCTGAATTGACATTTTGGAAGTTCAGAGTTGATTTGGAAAGAAAATTCTCATTTTGGAAGCTTTAAGTTGAAAGAATTGACTAAGGTTGGATTTTTGAGTAAACGACCTCGGAATCGGGATTTGAAGTTTCCATTAGATTCATATGATGATTTCGGACTTGGGCGTATGTACGGATCGGGTTTTGGATGACCCGGGAGCATTTCGGCGCCTATTGTGGAAGTTGGAATTTTGGAAGAATTCCATAAATTTGGGTTGAAGTGCATTTCAATGTTATATATGTCCGTTTAGAATTCCGAGTCTGAGAATAGCTCTGTATGGTGATTCCGGTATTAGGAGCCCGTCCGGAAGTAGATTTAGAGGTTCGTAGGTCATGTTGGAGTCATTTGGCGAAGGTTGGAAATTTGGATAATTTTGAGAAGTTTGATCGGGATTTTGATATCGGGGTCGGATTCCGATTACGAAAGTTGGAGTAGGTCCGTAATGTCAATTATGCCTTGTGTGCAAAATTTTAGGTCAATCGGACGTGATTTGATAGGTTTCGGCATCGAATGTAGAAGTTTGAAATTCTAAAGTTCATTAAGCTTGGAATGGGGTGCGATTCATGAATTCGACGTTGTTTGATGTGATTTGAAGGCTCGTTCGTAATGTGTTTTGGGACATCTTGGTATGTTTGGTTGAGATCCCGAGGACCTCGGGTGGAGTCCGGTAGGTTAACAGATCGATTTTTGGGACTTAAGAATTTCTGAAGCTTAATGCTTCTGGTGTAATCGCACCTGCGTGACTTTGGCCGCAAGTGCGAGATCGCGGGTGCGACACATTGCTCGCAGAAGAAAGAAGGGACTGGTGTTGGGGGAGCCGCAGAAGCGGACTGGAGAAGTGCACCTGCGACTGCGCAGGCGCGAGGAAGCTACCGCTGGTGCGTAAATTGTGCAGATGCGCAGAGCAGGTCGCACCTGTGATGCTGGCAGAAGCGAAGAAGCTTCCGCAGGTGCGAGGTCTTGGCTGGACAGTAAGGGCTGCAAGAGCATAATTCGGACTGCGGGTACGAAGGACAGGGCTGGGCAGTGTGTTCTTTAAAAACGAGGGCTTGTCTCATTTTCACTTCATTTCCTCCATGGGAGCTGGTCTTGGGGCGATTTCGGAGCTCCATCTTCATCATCTATGTCAAGGTAAGTTATTACCACCTGTTGCAAGTTAAATACATTATTTATATATGGATTTGGACATTGCAATTAGTAGAAATTGTGGGGTTTTGGTAGAACACCTAAAATTTGGTATTTTTGGAATTTAACCACGAATTTGGGTAAGGAATTGAGAAAAATATATATATTTGAGTTCGTGGTGCTATGGGTAGTGTTTGTCTTCGAGAATTTTTGGAATATGGGCACGTGGACCCGAGGGTTGCTATATCGATTTTTCGAGCGGAGTTAGAAATTGTTGTGAGTATTAGAGTATATATTTATGGGTTTGCACAATTATTGACTAGTTTGGAGCGTTGGACATCAATTTGAATTATTGGAAAGGCTTGGGAGCCAGCTATGGAACTTCAGAGCAAGGTAAATCTCCTTTCTAAGCTTGTAAGATGGAATTAACCCCATAGGTGAATTAAATCAATACGTGCTTCTAATTGTGGGGGCTACGTACGCACGAGGTGATGAGAGTTTGTGCGTAGCTACTATTATGCTTAAGTTCGGGTAGTCTAGGACCCAAAATCATGCTTTACTTGCAATATTTGAAATCTTGTTATCAATTTAAAATGCTTAAATTATACCGAACTTTGTAATAAAATTCTAAAATGCTAGACATTGTTTTCTTGACTTTTAAAAGAGAAATTGCCTTTTTCCTTGGATAATTACCCCTTGATGAGTTCTTGATTGTTTATTCGAATGTGTTATCTTATATGGAACGGTACGAATGCTTCTGTTGATTAAATAGATGCATCTATGGTTCGCGCCATTCGACCCTCTGGCAGTGTACAATTTAAATATTATGTTGGACCGGACCGTACGATCTCGGCATTATTTGCGCATGCTTGTATTGCTTGCCTTGGAATTTATAAATAATGATATTGCCTTCCTGGTCTGAGATAAATTGATAAATGATGAAAAAGGAATTTGGAAATCTCCTATTAACAAAAAGAATTATTTGCCTGCTTTAGGTTACCGAGTTTACAGTTGCCTTATAAAAATTCATAAATTATCATATTATCGGTACATTATTGTTGGCCATAGTAAGTGTCCGAGTCGACCCCTCATCACTATTTCTTTGAGGTTAGGCGGGATACATACTGGGTACACGTTGAATTTCGTACTCATACTATACTTGTTGCACATATTTGTGCATGTGCATATATGTCTAGCAACCTTGCGGGCACAGAGGTGTGGTAAATGCGGAGACTTAGGTGAGCTGCATTTCCATCTACGATCCGCAGCCAGCAGAGTCCCCTTCGGAGTTATTTATATATTTTCCTGTCAAATTTGGACTTAGCTGTGAAGCTCATCGCTATTGTAACGATTCAGCTGGTCGTTTTGAGTATTTTAGCCCTCTTCCCCCATTTACTTCTCAATTTATGCTTTACAGTTGTTATGTAACTTGTCGGGGTATTTGGTTCCGGTTCGGTAAGGTTTAGGAATGAATTAGAACACTTAGTTCCAAGATTTAAAGTTTAAGTTGAAAAGGTTGACCGGATGTTGACTTATGTGTAAATGACCCCGGAATAGAGTTTTGATGATTCCAATAGCTCCGTATGGTGATTTTGGACTTAGGAACGTGTCCGAAAAATTATTTGAAAGTCCGTAGTTAAATTAGGCTTGAACTGGCTAAAAAATAGAAATTTAAGTTGGAAGTTTGACCGGGGAGTTAACTTTTTGATATCGGGGTCGGAATACGATTTTGCAAATTTGAATAGTTTCGTTATGTCATTTATGACTTGTGTGCAAATTTTGAGGTCAATCAGACTTGATTTGCTAGGTTTCGGCATCGAATGTAGAATATCTGAAGGTGTTTATTCAAGAATAAGTGATATCACATTAAGCAAATGATCTCCAAATTCAGTTTTTATTGAAGTATTAGATCCGTATCGAAATTTTGGAGCCATAGGAAAAGGAATCGGCGAATTTGGATACCGTATGAGAGAGTTATGCCCATTTTCGTGTCGGAAAATATATTCCGTCGTCGTCAGCGTCCAGAGTAGCATGGGGCGCTATCCCTCGCGTTGGGACTACTGGAGTTACTGGAAAGGGCGTCATAGGCAGCACTCCACGCTACATGTGGCGCCACAGACGTAAAAAACCCCATAAATCAGGGAGTTTTCTATTTTTACTCATTTTTGAGTTTCGGGAGCTCGGTTTAGGCGATATTTGGTCGATTTTCACGGAAAAATATTGGGATAAGTGTTACTTATCCTATATTGATTATATTTCATGATTCCATACTCATTTACATCATGAATTCATGAATTTATGGAAGAAAAATTAAATTTTTATAAAATCTTCCAAAAATATAAAATGAAGATTTGAAGGTCAATCCGATGTCAGAATTCGATACTTTTTGTATGGTTGAACTCGTATTGGAATGGTCACTCATATTTTGTAACTTTTGTCAGGTTCCGAGATGTGGGCCCTACTGCTGATTTTTGAGTTAATTTCAGATTTTATTGTAAAATTTAGTATTTTCATATGTAATTGATTCATATACCTCGAGTTGATTGTATCGAATTATTTTGACTAAGATTGGAGGCGTTCGGAGGCCGAATCACAAGGAAAAGGCTTATTTGAATAAAGAATTGCTCGGATTCAGGTAAGTAACAGTTCTAAATTTGGTCCTCAGGGTATGAAACCCCGGATTATGTGTTATATAATATGTTTTGAGGTGACGCACATGCTAGGTGACGGGCGTGTGGGCGTGCACCGTAGAAATTGTGACTTGGTCAAATTCCATGGAACTGTGTAAACGAATAATTTGTTGTTATCTGTACAGTATCCATGTAGTAGAGAAATTGAACTATAAATCATGTTTAGATTATGTGTTGACATTGTAGGGACCCACAGAGGTCATGTACATATTGAATTATTTATTAAATTGTTGTTTTGTACTCAGTTACAGTTTACTTGTTATTTTATCTCGATTTCTATTGTTCATTATTGATGCATCATATCATTATTGTTTGGACTGATTTTTGATGATTATTGAAAGCCCGAGAGACCGGAGAGATTTATGACTGAGTGAGGTCGAGGGCCTGATTGTGAGATATAATACTATAGAATGTGAGTTGTCCGTGCGGATCCAGATATTATTTTATAGCACGTGAGTTGTTTGTGCAGCACGTGAGTTGTCTGTACAGATCCAGATATTATATTATAACATGTGAGTTATCCGTGCGGATCTTGATATTATATTATAGTACGCGAGTTATCCGGGCACCATATTATGCTCTCTTTTTTGCTAGTACTATATGCCCCGTAAGGCCCTAACCTTTTTTTTTACAACATATTTGAACCATAATTATGTGAGTCACAACTTTCATAACTTTAATTTCATGAAAAGAGAATAAAGGTGATTTGGGATTCAGGGTGTTTGAATTGACTTTTAAGTTGTTCAAATTAGCGTTTAAACTCTTTTTAACTTATTTGAATGTTTGGCAAAAATAAAAAATAATTAAAATAAGCTTAAAATAAGTCAAAAGTCATAAGTTGAGCAACCTCAACTTATTATTTTTGGGCTTAACAACTATTTTAATTTGACAAATAATTTTATCATTTTGTCCATTATATTTGTTTTCTAATTCATTTGGTTTGGGAAATCATATACTTGAGGCTGCATGATTGCTTAATTCGAGTAAAATGCTTGAGGTGTGCATGAGTGAGACTTGCACCAACGATAGGTGTCTATCTCGTTGTAAGGATAATTAAGATGTATATTTAATAATCACAATTATTTTTAGTGCGTATCTATGTATTTAGATTAAAATTATCTCTTCTAATCAATATAAAATAGAAAGTGAATTGAAGTATAAATTATTTTGTATTAGAATCAATTAGAATTAAAATTTTTGGTAGTATTAGCTTCTTTATAGCGTTAACAACATTAAGAATATTTCAGTCATTTTAACAAAAAAATATTTATCACAACTATTTGAAATTCTTCTTTAATTAAGAGAAGTACTAAAGTCATTAGGTCATCCACGGTGAAAATATATTTTGATTAATTATATATGGTTGATAAATAAATAATTTAAACATTTGATATAAACATTATGCAAACGGTAAAGTTTTTTCCAACCTTAAGCTTTCTTCCAACAATACCAATTTTTAGTTTTGAATTAAAAAAAAGTCTTGAAATTCCAATTAATTTCATTCTCCTATCCCTTTGCAATTATTTTTCCTTTTCTACGTAAAATTACTGAGATGAAATAAACAAACTGCGAAAACAAATTGCTGGACAACGAATACAACTCCTCCTTTTTGGAACGAATACAACGAATACAAATTGCCACGTTTTGGAAAGATAATGTCAATTTTACCCTTGTGATTATGTCAACAGAAGTTTGTTTTTTGACGGAGGTAGTTGTTTGCCAATAAAATGATATAATTAAATTTATTACGTGATTTATAAACAAGCGAACTGATTTGATCCAGAAGTATGTCAGGGTATTAAGCTCTTCCATGTACAAAAATATGGTATTAAATAAAAATAATAAAGGAGAGAGCCGATTATTCATCGAGTTTTGAACCTTACGGCACATGTCCCGGGAATTTCTTAGTTTAAAAAAATCAGACATAAAAAAATTTATTTTATGATATATGGATCAATCAAATATGATAAAAAAGATTAACTAATTTAGAGAATATGAGTTGAAATTAGAAAGTAAAATCGAGAGAAAAATAAAAAAGACTATACATAAGGAAGAAAAATAAAACTGATAAGAATGTATCTGTCCAATACATACCGAGCACCATGTCACAATCACTCACCTTCGACAACTTCATATCGAATGTGAATTCCAAATTTTGCACCTCCCAAGTAAATTGTTTGCTGAATTCGTCATACCATACATGCTGACCATTGCTGAAATCGTCATACCATATAAAATCAGCTGCGGCTGTCACGATCCAAAAATCTACTATAGATCGTGATGGCGTCTAACGTCGCCGTCGAGAAAATTAATGATAATTTTCTAATTTAATTACTCATTTCTATTACTTTTGAAATCATAATTTTCCATTAATTAAATGGTATGAAATAAAATTTATAGGGTGAAACAATGATAGTTGCGTGAACTACCATACTAACATCCAGTAGGAACCCCCAAAATCCGGTGTCACAAGTACATGAGTATCAACTAGGAAATATGATAAAAATACAACCACTGTCTGGAATACAAACTAGACAGGAGAATGTAAATAACCTTGATGGAGACTCTGTATGCTGTGGATTCGTAACATGAAATGTAGCTCACCGTAAGTTCCCGCAATAGCCGCGCCTCTACGCCCAAAAGACCACTAGACACATATGTACTTGCACAAAATATGCAGCAAGTGTAGTATGAGTGCGTAAATCAACGAATACCTAGTAAGTATCAAGTCTAACCTCGAAGAAGTAGTGACGAGAGGTCGACATCGACACTTACTAAAGGTCCAATAAAATAACATAATAAAAGTGAGAGCGGATATGAAGCATACGGAATAATGGGATAACTCTGTAAGTTACAAAATTTTCCAAATATTTCTTTTAAAGCACAAATTTCTAAATCTTGTATTCTACCATATCAACTCAGAAGAATGTCAAGTGTCATTATCAAATAAATAAGGAATACCAAATAAAATGTTGGGCATCAGTGGGAGGATTTGCTCGTGAATATTCGGGCTACTAACGATGTAACACACGATTCTGCCGAGGTCGTTCGGCCCGATCCAAAATAATGTGTACATTGCCGAGGGACGAGCGGCACGATCTATAGATGCATCTATATTGTCGAGGTGTTTAGCCCGCTCCACAAAAAAGGTGGACACTTTATGAACCTCTGGAATTAGAAGCTATCACAAGGCTAACACATAAGGATGTACAATTTCTATTAACGGTCTAGTAATTCGCACAAAAATTTAAGTATGTGAAATTTCGGTCTTTTACTATTTCCTCTAATAATTTTCAATATGATTCAAGTACTTCAATTAACAAAGGATGTAAACATTACAAGTAATTCATGATTTGGGTCCTAAACTACCCGGACATAGCATAATTAGTAGCTACGCACGGACTCTCGCCACCTCGTACGTAGCCCCCACAATTAGCAGAAAATATTAATTTAAATCACCTATGAGGTAAATTCCCTCTTAGAAGGTTAGACAAGAGACTTATCTCACTCCGAAGTTCCATAGCCGGCTCCAATGCCACTCTAACACTTCAAACCGATGCTTTTCGATCCAAAACTATGCAAACAATGTGCAAATCAATCAATATGTGTTCTAATACCCATAACTAATTGTGATGACCCAAAAATGTCATCTTTAATTTAAACGTTCATTTATGTGTTATATGAAGATGTTGAGAGCTTACCTGCTATGAGTTATGTTTCACCTGAATAGTTGATGTTAATGGCGTTCCTTTTCTAGTAATATATTGCTTATGATGCCACTGTCAGTATTGTTTTCATGTTGTGTTACGTTGATTGGACTATGTATGTATTGTTAGGATTGGTTTCTGGGATTCTCTGGCAGGTGGATAGGCCCAGTTACAAAGAAAACTCTCGCGAAATTTTTGAAAATTTTGGGAGTTAGTAAAAGTTCGGTAGAGGCCTAAATCTAAGTCAAGTTGGAAAATTTTATAATAGACTAAAGTTTTATATGGGTATGCACAAGATCAAACTTTGATAAAGCATATATACCTATATATAAGGAATTATGTGATGTTCTACCTATCAAATGAACGTCCTTCGAGTATAGTTTCTAACGCTTTAAGCCGTTCGTCATTTGGACACTCCTACAAGAGGTTATGACCAAATTACCAAAGGCTGCAAATATGCGATTTTGCGACCAATTCTGCGATCGCAAAATAGTTATGCGATCGCAAAACTGCTTTTGTGACCGCAAACTGGTCGCAGAATGGACCAGAACAGCCCAGTTCTGGGCACCGATTTTTGCAACCATTGTGTGACCCGCATACCCATTCTGCGGTTCATTATGCGACCGCAGACCCGATTTCGGAGGGTTAATTTTTCTATTTTCATAACGCAATCCCATTTTGATAAATATGGCTTTGGGGCTTATTTTGGGGGAATTATCTGATGATTTTAGAGAGAAGTTAGAGTGTTTTAGAGAGAAGAAGAAGCTCAAGTGCTTTGTTCATCAAAAATCTTGTTCAAGCTTTGAAATCCAACAAGGAATTATCACAAGATCTTCACCCAAGAGGTAAGGTTCTAACCCCTATTCTTCAATTTCGAGTTTCGGTAAAGATGGGTGATTGTGAGTGTGATTCTTGCATGTGAGAGTATTAGTTATGCATGCTTGTACCAATAAGGTTATGGGAAGATTGTTGAGATCAAATGGGTAAAGATTGGATTGAAAATGGTAGAAATGTTCAAACAAAACTTTAATTGAGGATTTGAAAGCCAATCTGATGTCGAAATTCGATAATTTTTGTATAGTTGAACTCGTATCGGAATGGGTGTTCGAGACGTGGGTCCCACTATTGATTTTTAAAATGAATTTCAGATTTCTATCCGGAAAATTTATAAATTCATATGGAATTAATTCCTACGATTTGTATTGAGTATATTCATGTCCAATTTCATGGTCAAAATCCAAAAATACCATTTTCTAGATTGTTTCTTCAAAATTCTAAATTTCTACTAATTTCCATGTTTAAATCCATATATAAACCAAGTATTTAGCTTGCAATAGGTGGGAATCACTTACCTTGCATTAGAAGGTGAAATTACTTCCTTGAAGAGCTCCAAATATTGCCTAAGCCGTGTGGAAAATGGGTGGAATGAACCCAAACCCCGTTTAAAACCAGTCTGACTGGCACAGTCGCCCCTTCTTTGTGAACGCGACACTGTCCTCGCGTTCGCGAAGCTCAACAAACTCAGGATCCAAAATCTTCTTTGCGAACGCGAGCCTGGCCTCGTGAACGTGATGCTTTACCAGGCTGCCAATCGCGAACGCATCCTCCCTACCGCGAACACGAAGACCAAACTCTCCTAGTCCGTCTTTTCCTTCCGCGAACACGATACCCCAATCGCGAAGGCATAGCTTTGTCCCTCGAACCTTCGCAAACACGTTCTGTTAGTCGCGAACGCGAAGCACAAATGGCCCAGTCCAATTTCCTTCATTGCGAACACGTTAGCCCCTTCGCGTTCGCGAAGAACAACATCAGCACTAGTAACAACAACTTGGCCAAACTTGGTCCTAAACTACCCCGAAACACATCCGTGGCCCATGGGACCCCGTCCAATCACACTAACAAGTCCTAATACATAACATGAACCTGCTTGAGGCCTCAAATAACATCAAACAACATCAAAACTATGAATCGCACCCCAATTCAAGCTTTATGAACTTTAGAACTTCAAACTTCTACATTCGATGCCGAAACCTATCAAATCAAATCCGATTGACCTCAAATTTTGCACACAAGTCATAATTGACATTACAGACCTACTCCCACTACCGAAAATGGAATCCGACCCCAATATCAAAAGTCCACTCCCCGTCAAACTTTCCAAAACCTTCAAATTTCTAACTTTCGCCAAATGGCCCCGGAACAACCTACAGACCTCTAAATCCACATCCGGACGCACCCCTAAGACTAGAATCACTATACGGAACTATTCCCAGGCTCAGAATCCCAAACGGACGTCGATAACATAAATATTCACTCCAACCCAAACTTAAGAAATTATTAAACCTTCAAAATGCCAACCTGCCATAATAGGCGCCGAAATACTCCCGGGCTACCCGATACTTGACTCAAACATACGCCCAAGTCCGAAATCATCATACGAACCTATTGAAATCTTAAATTCCTGATTCTAAGGTCGCTTACTAAAAATCAAACCTTAGTAAATTCTTCCAACTTAAAGCTTCTGAATTTAGAATTTTCTCCCCAAATTAACTCCAAACCTCCCGAAATTCGATTCCGACCACACGTACAAGTCATAATACCTGAAGTGAAGCTACTCCAGGCCTCAAACAACCAAATGACGAGCTAGAGCTCAAAACGACCGTTTGGGTCATTACAACGGAGTGCAACCCTATCCCATCATATCAATATCAATCATCCCTTATTTCATCCGTTGCGGCATGCAACCCGATCCATAAATAAAATCAATAAGTGCAATCAATTTAACAACTCAAATCACAAGAATCTCTACAATTAAAGAAATATGAAAGTAAATCCGTAAAGGAACCTCATATCAAATCACGGAATGCTACAATTAATACAAGCAACGAGGCAAGCCAAATACATGACAATTAAAATGTACAAGTACGACAATTAAGGCAAGTAGCAATTAATTATGGAAGCATGGAAGAAACGAACATTTTAATATGAGAGAAATAATTGATAGGTAGCAAGTTAAGGGATAGGAAGCAATTAAAGCATGTAACAGTTAAGACATGAAACAAAATAATCAACGAAATACGGAAAAGCATGAAATTATGTAATTTGACTGCATATATACACTCGTCACCTAGCATATACGCTGCTACACAACATATAGCTTAAGGGTTCCTAATTTCCCCAAATCAAAGTTAGACCCAACACTTACCTCGCTACGCAAGCAATCAAAGCTCAACCGGGGCCTTTTATCTAAAATCCGCCTCCAAATGATTCGAATCTAACAAACATCGACTCAATAACATCAAACAATGCTAGGGAAAGTAATTACAATACATAAAGTTAAGATCTTTACAGTTCTCCAAAAATGTCAACCTCTGGCTCGCTTGGTCAAAATCCGAGATTCGGACCAAAACCAAATTACCCATTCACCCCCGAGCCCGATTATGTAATTAGTTTCGAAATCATTCGTAGCCTATCTGAAACTCTCCCGAGCTCCTCGGGCTCCAAACCAAACATGCACACAAGTATAATAACATCATACGAACTCGCTCGCGTGATCAAAATATCAAAATAACACGTAAAACCACGAATCAGACACCAAAATAAAGGAAGTTTTCAAACAAACTTAAGAACTTTCAATTTTTCAACTCGACGTCCGAATCACGTCAAATAAATTCTGTTTTGCACCAAATTTTGCAGACAAGTTATAAATACTGAAACGAACTTATACCAAGTTCCGGAACTGATATCTGAACTGGTAGAAACAAAGTCAACTCATGGTTAAACTTAAGAATTCTTTAAACCTTTAAACTTCTAGTTTTCAACAAATTACGTTAGATCAAGTTAGGGACTTTCTAATTCAATTTCGGGCATATGCCCAAGTCCCAAATCACGATACGGACCCACCGGGACCATCAAAATACTGATCTGGGTCCGTTTACGCTTATATAAGTTTTAAGACATAATTTCACATTTTCATAAATTTTCTCATAAAAACTTTCCGGGAATAGGACACTAGCTGCGCACACAAACCGAGAAAGGCTAAACGGAGTTATTCGAGGTCTCGAATAACAGAAATGAAGGGTAAAACAATAAATGACCTATCGGGTCATCACATCAGAGTAGCATGACTGTTATTTAGTATGGGATCAGGTTTGTGGATTGTCACACCACATAGGTATCGTGATCCCTAGTAGACCCGAGAATAGTACTAAAGAATAATAATTTTAAATGGATTATGACAGTATATTCTTTGGATCCAAACAAGTGTGGCTCAATGGAATTAGTGGCCTAAGACCAATTGCATAAGAGATTTTATACTTTTTTTAAATTAGAATTCACATATGTATACACACATGCAAAAAATTAGTGTTATCATTTTTTTCATACTTATTGTTTAGAGTATAACATTTCTAAATGCCATAAAACCTTAATTTTATATAGTAATATTATTAATTATGTTAGTAAGGGATAATTAAAAAAATAAGATATTAGGTATGTATTACAATATATTACCTTGATATTGTTCTAAAAAATATATTTACTAATATAAAGATTTAAGTAGTTTAATTTAAAGTTCTAATATGTTTTTATGTTAAAGAGAGACAATCTTTATTTATTTCTTACATAAACATTGTACTTATTTATTTTTTCGTAAACTTTAATATTGTCTAAAGTAAAATAAAATCATAAACCCACTATGTAATTTTTTTGGGGCCTAAAGATTTTGAGGGGCCTAAATCAAGGCTTTACTAGCGTACCCCTTGAGTCACCCATCCACCTCTGATATTGTCACGACTCAATTTTACCTATAAGTCGTAATGGCGCCCAACATCACCGCTAGACAAGCCAACTAGTGAATTAGATATATTATTCCTCTATTAATAAATTTCCAAGCAATTAAGCTTTTCTTATTTGCAAGATTTAAGAAAATAAAAGGATTAAATAAATAAAACCAAAGTGATAATTCAAGACCACAACTTTACTAATGTATGTGCCAAGACCTGGTGTCACAAGTGTATGAGAATCTATTAGATTATTCAAAATTTTAAATACTGACTGAACATAAAATAGACAGAATACAAATACAAAGAGAGATACTAGGTGCTACGGAACGGCTCAGGGAAAATAGCTCACCACTAGGCCTCGGGATATCGGGGATGCACAACGGTAGGACCGCCTGATGCACCTGTCTCAGATCCAGCACAACAAGTGCAGCAAGTGTAGCATGAGTACGTAGACAACGTGTACCCAGTAAGTATCAAATCTAATCTCGAAGAAGTAGTGACGAGAGGTCGACTTCGACCCTTACTATGGGTCAATAATATTCAGATAAAATCTTAAATAAATACTAGATGTGTAAATAAGTTCAATTTTCTCAACAAGCAGGAGCAATTAATTCTTTCGGAATTATATAATATCCAAATAAGTCATTCCTTTTAAAGGCTGTAATCTTACAAGCCACAACAAAATATCAAGACAACAAGTATTATTGTTCGACACGATTTATGCCAAGGTCGTACGGCCCGATCCGGAGTAACGTGTATACTGCTGAGGGATGTGCGACACGATCCATAGATGCATTTATCTACTATCGAGGCATTCGACCCGCTCCACAAGAAGAGAAGGATACTTTATAAGCATTTGACTTAACGTGATTAAGGATTTATATACAAAGTAATACGAATTTCATTAACTACCTCTCACAATTTCTCTAACATGTTCTAATATTATTTAAGCATTTTAATTTAACAGGTATAGTGCAAAAATTCCAAATAGTTCATGCATTGGGTTCTAAAACTACCCAGACATAAGCATAACTAGTAGTTACGCACTGTCACGACCCAAAATCTCACCTGTCGTGATGGCGCTATCTCAATACTAGGAAAGCCGACAATCTCAATAAACCACCATATCTTTTAAGTTTGAAAACATAATATTTAAATTCAACAGAAGAAATCTTACAAATACAGATATAAACACTCCCAAAACCCGGTGTCACTAAGTACATGAGCATCTAATATGAATACAAAGTGTAACTGATAAAACACTGTCTGAAAGTATATAATAGTACAATAACTAAAAGAAATAAAGTCAAGGTCAGCGGACTCCAAGCACCTTGATAGTCTCCAACTGACAACATTCTGAGATCTAACAGTCGTCGTGTCCGAAAGAACCTGGATCTGCACACGAGGTGCAGAGTGTAGTATGAGTACAACCAACTCAATAAGTAGCAAGACTAACCTCTATAATGAAAGTGGTGACGAGCTCCACAGGTACAGTCCAGTATAAATAATGGTACAGAAGTGTAGACATTCTTTCAAGTTCAACAGTTAAACTCAGTACAAGTGAAATAGATCAATACTACATAATATGAGGAATATGACATCTGAGTAGAAAGACCTCATGTAATACTAGTCACAAATTATTCGGTCACTCGGTACTGTTTATGGCCAATCCAGCCCATGGATATTCCATCCCGTATATATATACACATCGACTGACAGTCAGTCACTCAGTACCGCATAAGGCTAATCGAGCCTTGGGGTAATTTATCCCCAAATGTAAATGATACGGACAAGTTTCATGTCGAAGGAAAATTCATCACACTATAAATAAGTAAGGCAAGTCCATGCCCTGAAAAGTCCATCCTGAATATATAATCATCTACGCTCACTGGGGGTGTGTACAGACTCCGGAGGGGCTCCTTCAGCCCAAGCACTATATAAAGCCGATAAGGCATGCTGCAGGCGGACAACTCTGATCCATATAATAGTAAAGCCTATAAGGCCTGCTGCAGGCGGGCAACCCCGATCAATATAATAATAATTTATATAAAGCTAATATGGCATGCTGCGACGCACAATATGGTCTGCAGCGGCGTGCAGCTCGAACCCATAAATATCCTCACAATGGATGAATATGACTGAATGTGAAATGTACATTTTTTTAAAATAATTAATTTAACAGCAACACGACCCCATGGGTCCCAAAATATCGGCACATAGCCTAAACATGATCTTTAATAAGTGACTTAGCCCAATTTCCCTAACATGTGGGAAATGTTCGGATAATAACCTGATTCTTACAACTTCACAGAATTTATTCAAGTCACAATTTCAATGGTGCACGTCCACATGCTAGTCAACTATCGTATGCGTCACCTTCAAACAATTTATATAACACCAAATTCGGGGATTCATACCCTCAGAACCAAGTTTAGAAGTGTTACTTACCTCAATCAAAGCAATTCTTTATCAAATAGTAGAACTGTTTTTCTCAGTTATCCAGCTCTGAATGGCTCGAATCTAACCACAATTAGTTCGATACAATCAACAAAAGCTATGAGAATCAATTCCAATTGATAAAGGGCGAATCTTTAATTAAAAACCCCGAAGCCAACCATACTTGATACTTACGGGGACATTATGGAATTCGATTCTAAGATAGAAAATTTAGCCAACACACTCGAAATGCGCCACCTTAATGATACTACAATAATCAACTACACTAAACAACTTCAAACTATAATATCAACCGCCCATGGGACCAACATTTGTAACAATTCCATAGTTTAGGCCATTTAGACAATTTATCAAACATGGTAGGCATAAATTTCTACATCTCTTAACCATATAATTAGTTTATCTAATTACCACCATTTTTCGACTATTTATCCCACCATCATTCTTTAATAATTTATACTCCCAATATCACATGTGTGACCAACCATTCACACCCAACCAACAAAATTCCATCGAATAATTACTTTTCAATCTCTACAATGGTTATGGATTTAAATTGGGAATGTAGTTAGATCACCTTCCCATGGACAATATAATTCCTTTTCTATTGATACTGGCAGTCTTATAATCACATATCTTAGCTATGCAGATGATACTATCCTTTTCTCCTCCGGTGATATCCTCTCTATTTCCATGATGATGAGGAAACTTGAACTTTACAAATTGTATAGGCGTACTTACAAATTTGAAGGAATTAGAAACTCTATTAGGAGCACAATGGATCAAATAGCTTATCTGATGCACCCGATCCTTTGATCTCAGTTTCCTTCTATTCATTTTCCTTCTACTTTAATTGGCATATGCCACTTAGTGGATAATATTACCCAAGCTTGAATTTAAGCTTGTGAAATAGAACAAACCTTTCGTTAATGAATTCAAATTGATGGATGGTTGTAGCAAAGGAACCGGAAATGCTTGAGGTGGAGGTATTCTCAGGGACCATTCTAGCCATATGAGGTTGCAAGGCCAATTCCAATTTTACCATATATTATTTTCAATTTTATTTAATTCAGAGTCGCCACTTGGGATAACTATTATGGTGTCCTAAGTCAACGGTTTATTTTAGAATCCCAAATCGAGGATATTGACTCTATTTATGGTCCGCGAACACAGAAGACCGGGTAAGAAATTCTGTTAATACGGGAGAAGGTGTGAGGCACTCCCGAGTTCCGTGGTTTTAGCACGGTCGCTTAACAATTAATACTTGACCAAATTATCTGACTTATTACATGTCTACAACATATCTTCAGAGAAGGAAACTCTATAGTAGATCTCCTTGCCAACCGAGCTGAACATACCAAAAGAGACATGTTCTTCACTGAGGCTATAAACCGACCACCTCACATTATATCCACATTGAAGCATGAGGAAGTTGGGATGCCCAGCATTAGATTCAGAGTTAAGAAGGGCAATTTCATATTTGACCTCGGCTGAATTTTCCTTATATATTTACCAAGTTCTCTAAGACTTAGTCTCCTTTATTTTTGTGAGCTCAAGTGTAAGGAGCAATCCTCCTCTTCTTTTATCTTTTATGATCTAGTCAAATTTTATCTGTGTTGAAGAGGTTTGGCCTAGTTCCCCTCTTTGCACTTGTTTGACATATCTATTTATCCCCTTAGAGGGAACCTTTGACCCAAAAAATAAATGTAACAACAATCCATACAAGCTGTTAAATTTGAGCAATTCACATGCTCAAGTTAGGAAGGGAAAATTGGGATATGATTTATCTGCATTTATGCTGTGAAAAATCAATTGAAAGACAATACTCTATAGTAAACATTCATTAAAAGCACCGACAAATATTTTGGCGGAGTGATAAGTACTCTTTCATCATTAACCAGAAGTCTCGGGTTTGGAAGGGAAACTAAGGGAAACAAATTCATTAAAAGGTTTTTCTCTTTTACAATCTAATTCATTTTTTTGTTTTTCTTCCTGTGTTCCTTACCCGTATTGCGACCTACTAAATCCGGATCAGTGATGGACACATTTTGTGGGGGGAGGAAGGGTGGTAAAATGCTCCCTAACAAAGACGATTTCATACTCAGAATTTAAACTCAAAACCTCTGATTAAGAAAGAAGGACAACTTAACACACCACCACAACCTTATTGTTTACCCTCCAATTCATTATTCTTTTTCTTTGTCAAATTTCTAAAATGGTGTTAAATTAAAGCTTTTTGTCTATCAGTTCAAATCTTGCAGCATTGGCGTTTTCTCTCTTTATGTGTTACTTCATGTCATCTTGCATTTTCCTTGGAACAAGAGTATAACCATTTATAGTATGAAAATTTTCCTCTCTCATGGAGTTTGAAATCTTTGGACATTTTCATATAGTTTTTTTTTTTTGTTTTAAGTTTTTGTGAGAACAATTGTGAATTTGGTTTAAATTTATTAGTGTTATGGTGCTACCAATTAAAAAACATTTCACAAATCATAAGATTTAGTGTATTAATCCTCACTAAAAGCTTTTATTTCGAAGCAAATAAATCTGCATTCCATACTTTTCACATTTTTAGTAGTAAAAAACAAATTATATTTAAAATTTTCAAGTATGGAAAATAAGTAACTGAAACCACATTATATGAGGCCAAGTTATGTGCTTCTGTCAATCTCATCCTATGATATTTCTTTCTATTTCTTTTCAATATTCTTTTCTACTTCTGATTGACACCATATAATGTACTACTAATAGTGACAAAAAATATAGTAAGATAATCCTTTAAAAGTTAAAGGGAAATGTGCAATAAAAATCATTGGAGAAATCCACAACAATTGTTTTTTAAAAAAGAAAATAATAGTAACCCTCTAATAAATAGTGACTTACAACCTGCTCAAAAAGCAGCATAGTAACTAAGATAGTTATATTAAATAGAAAATATTACAAAAAATTGACATTCCTTGGGCACATGAACTATTCAATACCACTATAGTACTTTTGTTTCTTCAGAAACTCTAATAAAAAGTAGAAAATAGCCAAGTTGCAATGTATTCATTGTCTCAGAAACACAGCTCGTGAAAATACACTGAATTTGTTGTTGTTATCGTCTCAAATACACAACATACATGCCCTCCTCCGTGTTGATACATCATAGCATCAATTTCATCACCATTCTTCAATCCCGACTTCATTATATTGTCCAAAAAACATACAAAAAAGAAGAAGAAGAAGAAGAAAATTAGACATGCGGGATATGAACATGTAGAGTGTTAAAATATCGTGTTAACAATAAATAATTTTATGCAAATTAAAAGGCTAACTTACTTCATTTACAGTCTTCTTATTGTAAAGGCGTTTGCCATTGAACAAAAACCTAAATGTTTTATACTCCAAAATTTGTTTACTCTTAGCGTATGCCATGAATATCTCTTTCATAACTGTATTAGACTTGACTTTAAAGTGAGCAACTCCACCATCCTACACAAAAAGTTAAAAAGAAAACCAAAAATTAAGAAATAAAAATAAATAAATATCAAATAAAAAACATGACTTTATTTTTGGTTTATTCTTTTGTTCATCTTCAAAAAAAGATTCAAAGAGAAAAAAAGGCTTGCTGATTAAAAAAATAAAATAGAACAAATATATATATATATATATATATATATATATATATATATATATATATATATATATATATGAAATGATGAACCTGGGATTTAATTCTGAGGTTTAAACATTGATTTTGATGACTTGGTTCCTCCAATGGCTTTTTTTTGCTTCCTTCTCCTACCATTTTAATTTCTTTCTTCTCTTAAAAAACCAACAAAAACAATTATTGTGAAGAGGAAGGTAGAAAATTTACTAATGAATAAATATGGAGAAGCAAAGAAGAAATTTGTAAATAATTTGGGTAGCTAGGGGGAAATCCTCTCTTATAGAAAGACATTGTAAAAAAGGGCAATAAACCATTTTAATGATCAAAATTGTCAGTCACTGTAATTTACTAAAATAGTGATAACATAGGGAAAGGGAAATAAGGTTAGGTCATTCAAATTTCATAGCCATGAAAAGTTAAAAGAAAAGAATCCTAGGGATATTTTAATTTTATTTAGAAAATAAGGCAAATTTCTTAACTATTTGATTTATAGTTTAAACCTTGATCGTTGGATGGATTATGATCTTACGGTCAAGATAGGGAAAGATTTGTCAAATGGTCTAAATTTCTTCCTTCCCAAAATAGTACTACATACATAGGAGTTTCCATTTTGATTAAACTCCAATTCTATGGCTTCTTTCGTACTTTTCAAATCCTTTCAAATTGACATTTGACTGACATTTTCCAGCACTTATTTTCCTTTTCACACGTAAACCCCTGACTTTTTCCTTTTTATATTTTGCTTTTGAAATTGCTTTGGTTAAACACTACTGCAAATCTCGTACTGTAGTAGGATTAATCATTCTAAATGCCTCACAGGAGACATTGAATCCACTACACATAGAGCTTGTTTAGATTAGCTGATCGTAAACAACTGATAAGTTTGAAACTGAATTTTTAAATAAGTATTTACGTATTTTGATAAAATTATTGAAACTGATAATAAACAGTTGATGTACTTGGTAAGAAAATTGCTGATAAGTTGTTTTTTACTAAAATGACAAAAATATCGTTTAAAAGTTTACAATAGATTATAAGTTAAAAAGTTTCTTTGTAAAGAAAAGAGTGAACAACGAATATAGAATGAAGAGAAAGTTAGAAAACTTATTTTGGGAAAAGTATATTGTGAATTACAAAATATTATTAAGGATAAACTATGGGTGTTTAATGGGCGGGCTGGGATGGGCTGTACAAAAAAAAAATCAGCCCGTCCGTTTAACGTTGCGAGCTGTTAGCGGGCTGAGTTAGCAGGTTGTACTTTTTCGGATTTTTTTTCGTCCGTCCGGATTCGGGCTTAGCGGGCTGGACCGGGCCGTGCAATTGTTTTTAAAGTAAATTTTATTTTTCTTATTCAATGTTATTGATACTTAAGTGTTTGCAAACTTTTAAGGCTTAGAATTAAACTTTGAAGTTTAAAATTTTAAATTTGAAATTTGAATTTTACAATTTTAAAAAGGAAATTTGAAAGTAAGTGGCTACAAAAAATTATTTACTAAGACCAATAGGCAATATGTAAGGATCAAGCTCCGAAAACTTTTATTTGATATTTTTATTGAATAATATATAATACTTCAAATTAAGTTGCAAGTTCTTTTTTGGTTTTGTTATTTTTGAACTTGCAAATTAAAAGTTTACAACAATTATGAAAAAAAAAATAGTACATCACATGCTTTGCATCATTTTTGTAAGTTCATCCATGTCAACATGAGGTTCTTGGTTTCCGGCATTGGTTGAATCAGAACCATAAACCATTATATCTCCAATTTCTTGGTCCTCCGCTTCATCTACCTCGTCACGCCCTTGATTTCGCCGTTCTGATCTTATCCAATCTGTGAAGCACACTAGAATTTCCAAAGCGTTGCTGCCCAATGAATGACGGGTATCTCCTAGTTGCTGTCTTGCTTGGCTAAATGCGCTCTCTGATGCGACTGTTGAAATCGGCACATTTAGCACGTCTCGAGCCATGGCCGAAAGAACATGAAATTGATTTGAGTTGCTCCTCCACCAACCCAGTGGAAGAAATCCCTTTGTGCAGGGCTCTGCTGACTTTTGCAAGTAGAATTAAAGTTCATCAATATTCCTACTACTGGTTTGTTGATGCTCCCCTAGTGTAGACCAAATCAAATAATTTTCAACACCATCATTATCATCCAAAGCACTAGTCCCATATGTTGAAATTGAACTTGAAGTCTTGAAGTAATATTTGCATCTACAGCAGAAGAAGCATCAACAATATTAGCATAATAATTGTATAATGTTTCTAAATATTTGTGTAGATCAGAAATACAAGTGTCAATATCAGGAGTCTCAGTTGGTCCAATATCCATATAAGAATATAAATCAGTGATTAATTGGCGATAAGTGGTCATTTTGATTGAAGGGTTTAAAATAGCACCAATTAGGTAAATAGGGGGAATTGGGTAGAAATATTTTTTAAACTTATCTAGCATAGATTCAACAACAGAAGTATATCCTTCTTTCTTCTTCAAATTATGTAATAAAAGAGAAATTTCAGCAATATGAACTAAACTATTTGCAATAGTAGGATAATAAGCTCCAGAAAACTCAAGTGTAGCCACATAAAATTTTTGTAAAAACTTTACAATATCTTCAATGACATCCCAAGTTCTAGATATTAACAAACAGCTAGGATCGGTACAATGAGAATTAGCAACTTCAGTTATAGGCATTCTATATTTATAACAACATTTTAAGAATAAATAAGTATAATTCCACAAAAAAAACCCGTTAAAAACCAGGCTGTAGCCCGTTAAAAACTCGTTAACGGGCTTAACGGGTTCCGGTGCACCGGTATCAAAAAATTATTCGTTTGAAACCCGTTCCCCGCCCAACCCGTCCCAGTCCACCCCCACGCTGCAGTACCGGGGTGAACCGGGTTGTAAACGGGTCAGCCCGGCCCGATTAACAGATATAGGATAAACTAATAAAAGTCTTGATCAAATTAAAAGTACTTATAAATTGAAAAATTATAATTTGAGGGTGACTTATTACTTATGACTGATTTTAGCTCATAAGCCAAACGCTGAAGTGCTGGTGCAGTAGACTCCAGAAGTGACAGAAAAGACCCAAGCCCATAACGAAGGAGAAGTCTCCGTGAATGCGATTCTAGGCTCTGACAAAGCACCCTAAATGATTAAAATATGAAGAATTAATCCAAATAACCTTCCACCTAATTGCTTAAAATAAAAATAGCCGGTGAAGGTATAATAGATGCATATGTTATGTATTATATATGTATAATCAAAATATAAACTATGTATATGTCTAGAAAAAGTAAACAATTAATAAAGACAGCTATTTGTGTAAAGCTCCCTTAAAATATTAGGATGGATCAAGAAACATAAACAATTATGAAGAATTAACCCAAATAGCCGCGCATCCAACCGCTTAAACTAAAAATAGACATTGAAAGTATAATATATGTAAAATTTAAATATTATATGTGTATAATCGTATATAATCAATGTATAATCTATGTATATGAAAAAAAAAGTAAATAATAAATATGACCAACTATTTGTATAAAGATTTTACTTTTTAATTTAAACTCATATTCTCTAAATTAGTTATTCTTTTTTGTCATATTTGATTGATCCATATATTAGAAAATAGGTTCTTTTGTGTCTGATTTTTTTAAACTAGGAAATTCGCGGGGCAGGTGTCGTAGGTTCACAACTCGATGAATAATGGGCTAACTCATTTACTCTTTTTATTTAATACCATATTTTTGTAAATGAAAGAGCTTAATACCATGACATTGGTCAAACTTACAAAATCATGCATTTCGCTCACCTCTAGATTAAACCTATGTAATTTTTTTTTGTATCTTATTACTATATGAATTTTATGGAGAAGTTTAATGGTCTTATAGTATATTTTGGCTTTAGACCACTAACCCGTTTAGACCATTGTCCCACGAATGTGTTGTTCAACCAGTTGTATTCACATTTGGTGGTTGAATGACACAATCATTGTTTTTAATATTTTTGTCATTGTTGTCTTATCTTTATTGAGACTCAATAGAATTTGATTGAGAATATCTGTAACGACTCAACCACTTGTTTTATCTTCTAGAACCTCATTCCCATAAATATGACTCCCCGTATGTGCTTTTACTGTTTTATGACTTGTGGGGATGATTAATTCAGGAATTGAAATGGTTCAGGTTGAAATCGTAACACTTGGTTATTGTAACGACCCGACTTGTCATTTTAAGAATTTAGGCTCTGTTCAGCGACTTAAGGTACCGAGAAATTTCATAATATGTATTATGACTTACGTGCATGGTCGAGTTTGATTTTCGGATGATTCAAAATTTAATTGAAAGAACAACTCTCATTTTTGAAGCTTAAATGAAAAGAGTTGACCGAAGTTTGACTTTTGAGCAGACAACTCCGGAATGGAATTTTGATGATTCCAATAGCTTCATATGCTGATTTCGGACTTGAGAGTATGCTTGGATTTAGATTTGGAAGTTCGTAGGACAATTCGACCCATTTTGGCGAAAGTTGAAAAATAGAAGATTTTTGAAAAGTTTGACCGGGAGTTGACTTTATTGATATCGGGGTCGAAATTCGATTCTAGAAATTAGAATAACTCCATTATATTATTTAAGACTCGCGTGCAAATTTTGAAGTCATTCGGGATTGATTTGATACGTTTCGGCGCAAATTTTAGAATTACGAAAATTCATAAACTGATAATTCGATTCGAGGTGCGATTTGTAGTTTTGATGTTGTTTGATATTATTTGAGGCCTCGAGAAGGTACGTGTTATGTTATGGGACTTATTGGTATATTTGGATCGTTTGGCGCATTGTTGAAGCTGCTGGAATTTCTGTTGGCAGAAGCTGTTTTTGGCAGCAACTGGTGCAATCGCGTAGGGATTTTGGAAGCTTATATCTCGAAATCTATAAGGAATTTGGACAGTTTCAAAACATTAACGTTGTAGTCCTTGAATTCTAGTTTTCAGAAAGACAAATCATTCATAATTTGGATATTTGTACAGAAAGTTATGTTCGATTGACTAAATGATGGTACTGCAGAATTTGGCTACAATAATGTGCATCGCCAGATTTCTGATGCGCAGAGCTGACTTTGGAAGCTTATATCTCGAAATATATAAGGAATATAGAAATGTGCAAAACATGAAAGTTGTAGCCCTTGGTGTCTAGTTTGTAGAATGTTAAACCATTCATCATTTGGACATTTGTACAGAAGGTTATGATTGATTTACTGAAGGCTTTTGAATGTTGATTTTCTGGCCGAGGCAAATCGCAAATATCAAATGCGACTTGCCTAGACAGATTCTTAAAACGAGGGTTTCGGCCATTTTAACATATTTGGAGCTATGGAGCTCGAATTGAAGTGATTTTTGCGGTGATTTTTATCATATGGATTGGAATAAGTGTTCTATATCCAAAACGTTATTATACTTCATGATTTCATGGTTGTTTTCATCAATTATTAGTGAATCATTGAAAGAAATTGGAGAAGTTTGTAAAACTTTTCAAAAATGAAAATTTAAGATTTGGAGGTTGATTCGTTATCGGAATTTGATAAAACTGGTGTGTTTGAACTCCTATCGAAATGGATTTTCGGATTTCGTAAAAATTATGCTAGGGTCTGAGAGGCGGGTCCCGCGTTGACTTTTGGTTGACTTTTTAATGTCAAATTTTAAGTCGACGTTTGATTATCTAGAATTATTTTCGATGAATTTTAATGAAGTTATACAATTAATTTGAATAGATTTGAGTTGTTCGGAGGTAAATTTAATCAAGAAGGCAATTTTGGAATATCGGCATAACTTTAAAAAGGTAAGTATCTTGCCTAACCTTGTGTGGGGGAATTTTCCCTAAGCATTGAGTCTTATGTGAAAATTGTGTGATTGGAAAACCATGTACGCGAGGTGACGAGTACGTACTTAGTTTATATGTGCAAACTATATCGGTTAAAAATTCGTAGACACCCTTATGTATTAAATTGGAAAATTGTGGAAACTTAGTAAATCCTTGATTTGCCATGCCTCATTTTTTGTTTGTTGAGTTTGTATTTATATGATAATTTGGTGTGATTGCGACTTTAAATTTTATGTGAATTTCGTGTGATTTGTTGATTTGATATTTCCTGGAAATAATTATATAATGGATTTTTCCGTATGCAAATAATTAAATAAATAAGTTTAAATTGAGGTATTAATTTATTTATCAAAAACTTGGACTAAAGAAGGTGTTGTCTTATGTTGAGTTAATTTTCCTTCCTTGTTGTTGTTTTCGAGATTTTATATACATTGTGTGGAGCCTTGAGCTATTTGTTGTGAAATTAATTGATTTTGTTGTATCTTTGGAATTGGTTGTGGCCTATGGGCAATTTACAATATGAACTGTTATTTTGTGTTGTCGTGGTAATATCCATGTAAATTATTGTGTAATTTGGGTTACTGTTATGCAGCGGATGAGGGTGGCATTCCACTGTTGATATTATGTGGGTATAAGGGTGGCATTTCACTGTGGTTTTGTATGTTGGGATATTGTCTGCGCGGAACGATAAGGGAGGCTATTATATGAGCGATAAAGGAGACTGTTATAGGAGCGATAAGGGTGGTTATTATAGGAGTGATAATGATGGCTATTGATATGGTTAGGATGGAGGGATAATGGTGGCTATTATCATGGGTGATATGTTATGATGTGGGATTAATGTGTTGGTAATTTTTATGTGCTGTTATGATTTCCTTGTGACTTATTTTACATATTGTGAAATTTATTTTATAAATTTAGTAAATTTGATAATAGTCATATATATGTTAAAATTATTAGCCGGTGGATATTGTCGGGCAGATTATGATATGGGCACGAGGTGCCGGGCAAATATGATGAATTTATTATTGGCACGTGAATTGTCCGTGCAGTTGTGATATGAAATGTGGGCACGAGGTGCCGTGAGTAAATAATGATATTAGCACGTGAGTTGTCCGTATGGTTGTGATGGAAATATGGACACGAGATGTCTTGTAAATATGATAGTGCGCTGAGACCTGTGTTAAGAAAGAAATAAAAGTGGGTTGAGACCTGTATTTTGTGATTATAAAATGAGGTGTCATAGGGTGACTTTTATTTGAAAGAATTATATTTAAAATATTTATTTGGAAGGGATTTTATTCAAGATATTATTTGAAAGATATTTATTTGAAGGGAGTATATTCGAAATATATTTATTGAAAAGTATTATATCCTAAAGATGATTATTTGAAAAACTTATAGGAGAAAGATTTATATTTGAAGAACTTGATTAATTGGTTGTACTTGTATTCATTATTTGTTGAGCATTATTTATGGTGTTCTTGTTGCCCTGCTGTGTATGTCACAGGTTGATTATTGTTGCCATCACTACTATATGTTTTCTATTATTTTTGTATGCTATATTGCATATGTCATTTGATTAGTGAGTATCTTGACTGTACCTCGTCACTACTCCATCGAGGTTAGTCTTGATACTTACTGGGTACCGACTGTAGTGTAATCATACTATACTTCTGCACATTTTTGTGCAGAGCCAGGTATTGGAGATATCAGACTCGGACAGAGTTAGAGTGTGATCGCAAGAATTCAAGGTAGAGCTGCTTGGTCGTCGCAGTTCCTTGTGGTCAATCCATTTTATTGTACTGTCAATTATTATTTGAACAATATTGTATATTCATTTTCGTTGAGATCATTTCATGTATTCAGTTAGAGTTCGTGACTCAGTATTACCAGTGTTGGGAGGTTGTATCATTATTTCTGTTGTTGGTTTCGATTATAAAAAAATGGCTTGAATTGTTATTATGATCGTCTTACTTAGTCTTAAAGATTAAGTGCCATCACAACGCTTGTGGTGGGATTTTGGGTCGTGACAAGTTGGTATCAAAGCTCTAGGTTCATAGGTTCTACGAGTCATGAACGAGTTTAGTAGAGTCTTGCAGATTGGTACGGAGACGTCTGTACTTATCTTCGACAGGCTACAGAGCTAGTAGGAAAATTTCCAGTTCTTTTATTCCTTATCGTGCGACATTTATTCAGCTTGAAGCATATATCTTATGTTCTTTTGCATCCACTCGTGTATGAAATTGCACACTCGGTATCAGCTATGCGCCAACGATTCATGATACTACAGAAGGATATAAGGGAGCTAGGGTTGCTCAACCATTGTTACGACGTGTCGTCCAGATCGGGGTGCAACAGTGTCTGACAACTGGTTGATAAGTACGATCTTAAGAAAGTTTAATTAGATCTGAAGATAGTTGGTGGTATTAGAGACTATGTGGTTTGTATGGGATTTCCATTTAGTGAAGGGTACACACTAGCAGTCAAGGCACTTGAGGAAGCAATTTTGACTGTCACGAGGATGACATGAGCCTAATAAATGGCTTGATGTGTCTTATGACATGTGTCGCACGAGCGGTGAAGGTTACTATTGTGGATCATCGGACTGTGTCCTATGGCTTCACGTCAAGTGAGGGGAGTCCATTATCAACGATCAGATTGCGGGGTCATGTGTTATATCAGTTTTGGGCCTAAGATGTATATATATGGTATTGAAAGGTTCTCCAAAACATGTATATGATTAAGAGCTGAGATTTATATGGGTTGATGTTGGGACTTGCGGTATTCCCTCGTCCTTAATAATTCTACATTTCAGTATCAACGGAGTCAAGGAAATAATTTCTGAATACTCGGGGTGCTCCAGTAAGTTCTTTTAATGCACCACCCTGCACGAGGTTCCTATAATGGTTATTCCAGTTATCCGGCACAGACTCAGTATGAGTATCTGAATCCGTAGAAGGGTTGTTATCAGTGTGGTGATACTAGACACATCATGAGAGATTATCCTAGACTTGGGAGAGGCTGATTTCATCAGAATACTCATGTTACAGGCTCTATTCTAGTTACTACCCTACATGCACAGTTAGTTAGGGGTAGAGGACAGGCAGGTAGAGGGCGCCCCTAGAGGGATTGATATAATTGATATGGTATGATTGAGGCCGCTATACCAAATGGTGTCGTTATCGGTACGATTTAATTCGTAATAGAGGAACACTGTTCTTATTTTGATTCAATTCCAATTATCGAGGTGAGACCTACTATCATGCCTCCATGTATGGTGAGTTAGTGAATTTGTACACCACTCACGTGTTTATCCCTGTTGGGAGATTTTATGGTGTTAGCATGTCTAGGATTTTGTTTTGTACACTATTGAGGGCTAAGAGTCCAAAAGTGACTTTCTGTTACTCACTACAGTAAGGTTTGATATAAATTCGGGATAGTTTTATTAAAGTATGTGAATTATATGCCCTACCGGTATGGGGGTTCATTTTGTGTTGTGAAATTGTTTCACGGAATTTATTAAAAAGAAGAAAGAAAGGGATGAAAAATTTCAGTTGGCACAATATGCACAATACTTGTGATTTAGAGATAAAGAGGAGATCCTCACATTTTTATATGATGTGAAATATTTAAACTGGGCTACAAGTAGCAGTGGAAGTTATATAAGGACGAGGTCCTTGTGGTGAAAATTTTATGTGTTTAAATTCTCCCTTTGTGAAACTTAAATTTGTACTGTAGTATTTAAGTTGTTTTCAAAATTTTATATATGTTGTGTGGGGCCTTGTGCTATTTGATGTAAAATTAATTGATTTTGTTGTACCTTTGGAATTGGTTATGGCCTATGGGCAATTTATAATATGAACTTTTGTTTTGTGTTGTCATGGTAATATCCGTGTAAATTGTTATGTGATTTGGGTTACTGTTATGCAGCCGATAAGGGTGGCATTCCACTGTTGATATTATGTGGGTATAAGGGTGGCATTTCACTATAGTTATGTGTGTTGGGATATTGTCGAGGCGGAGCAATAAGGGGGGCTATTATATGAGCGATAAGGGAGGCTGTTATAGGAGCGATAAAGGTGGCTATTATAGGAGTGATAATGATGGCTATTGATATTGTCAGGGTGGAGGGATAAGGGTGGCTATTGTCATGGGTGATATGTGATGATGTGAGATTAATATGTTGGTGATTTTTATGTGTTGTTATGATTTCTTTGTTACTTCTTTTACATATTGTGCAATTTAGTTTTTAAATTCAGTAAATTTGATAATAGTCAGATATATGTTTAAATTATTAGCTGGTGGATATTGCTGGGCGAATTATGATATGGGCACGAGGTATCGAGAAAATATGATGAATTTATTATTGGCACGTGAATTGTCCGTGAAGTTGTGAGATGAAATGTGGGCACGAGGTGCCGTGAGTAAATAATGATGATATTAGCACGTGAGCTGTCCGTGTGGTTGTGATAGAAATATGGACACGATGTGTTGTGTAAATATAAAAGTGGGCTGAGACTCGTATTTTGTGATTATTAAATGAGGTGTCACAAGGTGACTTTTATTTGAAAGAACTATATTCAAAATATTTATTTGGAAGGTATTTTATTCAAGATATTATTTGAAAGATATTTATTTGAAGGGAGTTTATTCGAAATATATTTATTGGAAAGTATTATATCCTAAAGATTATTATTTGAAAAACATATAGGCGAATGATTTATATTTGAAGAACTTAATTAATTGGTTGTACTTGTATTCATTATTTGTTGAGCAATATTTATGGTGTTCTTGTTGCCCTGTTGTTTATGTCACAAGTTGATTATTGTTGCCATCACTACTATTTGTTTTCTATTATTTTTGTATGCTATATTGCAAAGGTTATTTGACTAGTGAGTGTCTTGACTATACCTCATCACTACTCCACCGAGGTTAGTATTGATACTTACTGGGTACCGACTGTGGTGTACTCACACTACACTTCTGCACTTTTTGTGCAGAGCCAGGTATTGAAGATATCGGACTCGGACAGAGTTAGAGTGTGATCGCAAGGATTCAAGGTAGAGCTGCTTGGTCATCGTAGTTCCTTTGAATCTTTCCATTTTATCATACTGTCAATTATTATTCAAACAATATTGTATATTCGAATTCCTTGAGATCATTTCATGTATTCAGTCAGAGTTCGTCAGTATTACCAGTCTTGGGAGGTTGTATCATTATTTCCACTATTGGTTTCGATTTTTAAAAAAATGGCTTGAAATGTTATTATGACGCCTGTGCTGGATTTTGGGTCGTGATAGTTCCTTAGTTGGCTTTAAAAGGGCTAAGTTTGAGTTCAGCAACGTTTTAAGTAAACGACCTCAAAATCAGAATTTGACGGTTCCAATAGGTTCGTATGATGATTTTGGACTTGGGCATATGTTTGAATCGGGTTTTGGACCACCCGGGAGCGTTTCGGCGCTTAACATTGAAAGTTGACTATTTGAAGGTTTAAAGTTCTCCAAATCTGGTTTGGACTAGGTTTTGGAGTAATTGAGGTCCGTTCGGAATTTTGGGCCTGGAATAGTTCTATATGGTGATTTAAGACTTGCACGCAAAATTTGGTGTCATTCCGAGTAATTTAAGTATGTTTCGGCGCGTTCAGAGTAAGTTTGAAGAACTTGAAGTTTCCTAGTTGAATCAATTTGGTTTGGGGTATGATTCATAATTTTGATGTTATTTTACATATCCCAAGGGTTCGAGCGAGTCCATTTTATGATTTCAAACTTGTTGGTATGTTCGGGTGGGGCCCCGAAAGCCTCAAGTTTTAATCGGACGAGGCTCGGACCAAGTTTGGACTTAGGAGCAATGGCTGAAGCTTCCAGCTTCTGGTGTAACCGCACATGTGCATGGACAGCCGCAAGTGCGAGCAAGAAGCCACAGAAGCGGTCCAGCGGGGGCAGCTCAGAAGCTGCAGGAGCGGAGCCATTGGGCGCACCTGCTGGCGCGCAGTTGCGAGGGAGGGAGCCGCAGAAGCGATGCGAGACCCGCAGAAGCAGGCAAATGGTTTGCAAGTACGGATTTTGGACCAAATGGAGGGGACCGCATCTGTAAGGATTTTTTCGCAGATGCGGGACCACATAAGCAGTCGTACCTCTACAGGTGCAAAAATCACAGAATGCAGAACCTTCATTTAAGTCGGGGTTTGAGTACTTTTGACCCATTTGCTTCATCCTTGGGGCGATTTTGGAGCTTCTTGAGAGGGGTATTCACCTAGCAACTTGGAGGTAAGTTAATTCTACCTATTGTGAGTTACATACATAGATTTTGGGTAGATTATAACTTGTAAATTATGAAAATCAAGGGTTTAGATTAAAAATCTAGGTTTTGATAAAAAAAAAATAAGATTTTAACTACGAAAATGGTTATGAAATGGGATAAATATTGTGTACATGAGTTCTTAAGGTTGTGGGTGACGATTTCCTCCGAAACATTTCAAAATTCGGGCATGTGGGCCCGAGGTGAGTTTTAGAAATTTTACCAATTTGGTGTGGGTAATTAATCTAATAGATAAATTATTAAATTTTGTGTATTTATTGATTACATTATATAATGTTTGGCTAGTTTAGGATTTTTCGGCACCAAATTGAGGCTTTAACGCGAAATTGTGATCGGGAGGTGAGCTTTGAGACGAGGTAAGACTCTTGTGAACTTTGTAAGAGGGAATTTTACCCATAGGTGATTGTAAATAAATATTGTTTTCTAATTGTGTGTGTGCTGGGGGGGGGGGGATACGTACGAGGTGTCAAGAGTCCGTGCGTGTAATGACCCGGCCATTCGTTTTGAGTATTACAACCCCGTTCCCCCATTTACTGCTCAATTTATACTTTATAGTTGTTATGTGACTTGCCAGCGTAATTGGTTCGGGTCCGGTGAGGTTTCGGAATGAATTGAGACACTTGGTCTCAAAGATGAAAACTTAAGTTGAAAAGGTTGACCAGATGTTGACTTATATGTAAACGACCCCAGAATAAAATTTTGATGATTTCAATAGCCCCGTATGGTAATTTTGGACTTAGGAGCGTGTCCAAAAAATTATTTGGAAGTCCGTAGTTAAATTAGATTTGAAATGGCTAAAATAGAAATTTAAGTTTGGAAGTTTGACTGGGAAGTCGACTTTTTGATATCGGGGTCGGATTTAGATTCTAGAAGTTGGAGTAGGTCCGTAATGTCAAATGTGACTTGTGTGCAAAATTTGAAGTCAATTCGGATCTATATCATAGCAAGGTATCAAGTGAGGGTAAGTAGAGAAGCAAGAAATGGAAAAGAAAACCACTGGGAGCGTGCTAGAGTCAGTGCAACGTGCGGATTGTGGCACGCCAACCATCTCAACAACTTTGAGAACCAGTGCAATATAGAGGTTTGGCGCTGGACCTAGCATGCTACCACCTGAAGCACTTCATTTAAGTACTCATTTCGTGGGTTTATTTCCCCCATTCATCTTGGACGAATTGTGGGGTTTTTCTCCACTCTCTCAAGACCGCAAACTCCTCTCTTCTTCAAGGTAAGCAATCCCCATTATTTTGGTGTGAAATTCTATCATTTTTACACTAATATTGATGAAATCTACACATAAAATACTTAGATCTTCAAGAACTCAAAGGAGGGTTTTGCAAGGCCTCTTCCAAAAAGGTAATCCTACACCCTTAGACTTGCATGAACGGATTTATTATAGAAATATGAGTATGAATCAAGTATTAGAATACATGGTATGGCGATTGGAAGCCATAAATTCCCAATTTAAATGCATAACCATTGTAGAGATTGAAAAGTGATTATTTGATGAAATTTTGTTGGTTGGGTGTGAATGGTTGGTCACACATGTGATGTTGAGAGTATAAATTGTTAAAGAATGATGGTGGGATAAATAGTTGGAAAATGGTGGTAATTGGATGAACTAATTCTATGGTTAAGAGATATGGAAATTTATGCCTACCAGGTGTTCGATAAATTGTCTAAATGGCCTAAACTAGGGAATTGTTACAAATGTTGGTCCCATGGGAGGTTGATATTATAGATTAAAGTTACTTAGTGTAGTTGATTATTGTAGTATCATTAAGGTGGCACATTTCGGGTCTGTTGGCTAAATTTTCTATCTTAGAATCAAATTCCATAACGTCCCCGTAAGTTTCTAGTATGGTTGGTTTCGGGTGTTTTAATTAAAGATCCGCCTTTTATCATTTGGAATTGATTCTGATAGCTTGTGTTGATTGTATCAAACTAATTGTGGTTAGATTCGAGCCATTCCGAGCTTGATAATCGAGGAGAGAGATTTACTATTAGATAAAGAATTGCTCGGATTAAGGTAAGTAACACTTCTAAACTTGGTTCTGAGGGTATGAATTCCCAAATTTGGTGTAATATAAATTGTTTGGAGTTGACGCACACGATAGTTGACGAGCGTGTGGATGTGCACCATTGAAATTGTGACTTGAATTATTCTATGAAGTTGTAAAAATTAAAGAATCATTTTATTATCTGAACATTTCCCATTTGTTAGGGAAATTGAGCTGAGGCTCTTATTAAAGATCATGTTTAGGCTACGTGCCGATATTTTGGGACCCATGGGGTCGTGTAGCTGTTAAATAAATTGTTTTTAAAAAAATGTACATTTCACATTCAGTCATATTCATCTATTGCGATGATATTTACGGGATCGAGCTGTGCGCCGCAGCAAGCCATATTGGCTTTATATATTATTATTATTATTATTTGGATCGGGGTTTCCCGCCTGCAGCAAGCCTTATAGGCTTTATTATTATTATGGGATCGGACTGCATACCGCAGTAGGCCATATCAGCTTTATATAGAGCTTGGGCTAAAGGAGGCCCTCCGGAGTCTGTACACACCCCCAGTGAGCGTAGATGATTATTTATTCGGGATGGACTTCCCATGGCATGGACTTGCCTTACTTATTTATATTGTGAAGAAATTTTCCTGGACATGGATCTTGTTCGTATCATTTACATTTGGGGATAAAGTACCCAAGGATGGATTTTCCTTATGAGGTACTGAGTGACTGACTGTTAGTTGATGTGTATATATATACGGGATAAAATATCCCTGGGCTGGACTGGCCATAAATAGTATCGAGTGACCGAATGATTTGTGACTAGTATTACATGAGGTCTTTCTACTTAGATGTCATATTCCTTATATCATGCAGTATTGATCTATTTCACTTGTACTCAGTTTAACTGTTGAACTTAAAAGCATGTCTACATTTCTGTACCATTGTTTATACTGGAATGTAGGTGCGAAGCTCGTCACTACTTTCAGCCCAGATGTTAGTCTTGATACTTATTGAGTTAGTTGTACTCATACTACACTCTGCACCTCGTGTGCAGATCCAGGTGCTTTCGGACATGATGACTGTTAGATCTCGGAGTGATGTCAGTTGGAGACTATCAAGGTAGCTTCCTGTAGTCCGCTGAAAGATAGAAGCTGACAATTTGTAAAATCAAGATCAGCGGGAACATCCGCCTGAGCGAGCTTAAAATGGGCATTTCCGGCCAGTTTTGAGTTTAGGAGTCAGAGTTTAAGACTTAAGTAGCTAGGAACTTAAGTAGAAGAGTAAACCCCAAAAAAGATTTTTCGTAATTTTGAACTCTAATGACAAAGCGTCCGTTCACTTCAAGAATGACCTTGACTTTCTTTTTTTCAGTTATTGTTCTGTTTTATACTTTAAGACAATGTTTTATCAGTCAGACTTTGTATTCATATTAGATACTCATGTACTCAATGACCCCGGGTTTTGGGAGTGTTTATATCTGTATTTGTGAGATTTCTTTCGCTGAATTTAAATATTATGTTTTCAAACTTAAAAGATATGGTGGTTTATTGAGATTGTCGACTTGCCTAGTATTTAGATAGGTGTCATCATGACAGGGGTTGGTTTTGAGTCGTGACAAGTTGGTATCAGAGCCTAAGTTACATAGGTCTCACGAGTTATGAGCGGGTTTAGTAGAGTCTTGCGGATCAGTACAGAGACGTTTGTACTTATCTTCGAGAGGGTGCCGAACCCTTAGGAAAATTTCACTTTCTTGTATTCTGTCTTGCGAATTTGCTGATTCTGGAGACTAAATTTATGCTATTCTATTCTCTCACAGATGGTGAGGACACATACTACCGGATCGGACGGTCAGCCACCAATGCCACCAATTAGGGCCGCGAGAGGCTAGGGCTGTGGTAGAGGACGAGGCCGAGGTAGAGGTCAAGGTGTAGCTCGTATCAGTTGCGGTGACTTATGACTAGGGAGAGGGTATCCAATGCTACGTTTGATGAGGTAGTTGACATTGTTAGGCAGATAGAGATGGTCTGTAGCCAGGAACGCGGAGATGGGGAGGCCAAGAGGCCTCGTGGACCGGGTGGTTTCAGCGGTGTTCCTTCAGGGGGTTAGTTTTACTGCGGTAGGGGTCGTTCTTACAAACACGCTCAGACGAGTTGTCTAGTTCACCGTGGTGCGTCATCCAGCCATGGTTCATACAGTTCTCATCAGGGTCAGCCATCTCTCGGTGCCTTTCCAGCCCAGAGTATACCCCGTGCTCCTTCAGTTCAGGGATCATCTGTACCAGGTTCTTCTGATAGTTATTCTGGTTCTCGAGGTCTGCCCCAGAACTCGCCTCCATTCTTCTTCGAGAGAGTGCTATGAGTGTGGAGAGCGGGATCATGTGAGAAAATATTGTCCCCGCTTTACGCGAGGTCCAGTTCAGCAGAGGATTCAGGCTACTACTTCTGCCCCAGTTGCTCCACCACCCGCCTAGCCAGCTTGGGGTGGGGCTCAGTCAGCTAGGGGTCTCCCAAGAGGGGGAGGTCGATCAGGTGACAGTTAGGCTCGATTCTATGCTTTTCCTGCCAGGCCAGATGCTGTTTCTTCAGATGTAGTGATCACATGTATTATCTCAGAATGCCATAAGAAAGCTTCTATATTATTTGACCCCGGTTCCACTTATTTGTATGTATCATCGTACTTTAGTCATTATCTGGATATGTCCCGTGAGTCCCTAGTTTCACCTGTTTGCATATCTACACCGGTGTGTGATACTATTATTCTGGACCGTGTGTATCTGTCGTGTATGGTAACTATTGGGGGTTTGGAAGACTAGAGTTGATCTCTTATTGCTTAGCATGGTTGATATCGATGGAATCTTAGGTATGGATTGGTTGTCTCCATGTCATGCTATTCTGGACTGTCATGCTAAGACCGTGACATTGGCTATGCCAGGGTTGCCAAGGATTGAATGGAGAGGTGCTCCAGATTTTGTTCCCAGCAGGGTAATTTCTCACTTAAGGGCGCAACTGATGATTGGTAAAGGATGTTTGTCTTATTTGGACTTTGTGAGGGATGTCGATGCTGACACTCCTACTATTGATTATGTTCCAGTAGTTTGAGACTTTTTGGATGTGTTTCCTGCAGATCTGTCGGGTATGCCACTCGACAGGGATATTGATTTCGATATTGACTTGGTGCCGGGCACACAGCCCATTTCTATTCCTCCGTATCATATGGCACCAGCTGAGTTGAAAGAATTAAAAGAGCAACTTCAGGAACTTCTTGATAAGGGGTTTATTAGGCCTAGTGTGTCGCATTGGAGTGCACTAGTTCTGTTTGTGAAAAATAAAGATGGTACTATGCCTATGTGCATCGACTATAGGCAGTTGAACAAAGTTACAATCAAGAACAAGTATCATTTTCCGCGTATTGATGATTTATTTGACCAGCTTCAGGGAACGAGGGTGTTCTCCAAAATTGATTTAAGATCCGGGTATCACCAGTTGAAAATTTGGGATTCGGATATTCTAAAGACGGCATTCAGGACCCTTTATGGTCATTATGAGTTCCTCGTGATAACTTTTTGGATGACCAATGCCCCAACGGTATTTATGCACTTGATGAATAGTGTATTCCAGTCGTATCTTGATTTGTTTGTCGTAGTATTTATTGATGACATTCTGATGTATTCATGTAGCCATGAGGAACATGTACAACATTTGAGTATTGTACTACAAAGGCTGAGGGATGAGATACTATATGCCAAATTCTATAAGTGTGAGTTTTGGCTTAATTCAGTGGCATTCTTGGGACACATAGTGTCGAGTGAAGGAATTAAGGTAGATCTGAAGAAAATAGAGGCAGTTCAGAGTTGGCCTAGGCCATCTTCGGCTATTAAGATTCGAAGTTTTCTCGACTTGGCCGGTTATTATCGTCGCTTTATAGAGGGTTTCTCATCTATTACATCGCCTTTGACTAAATTGACCCAGAAAAGTGCTTCGTTCAGGTGGTCAGATGAATGTGAAGAGATCTTTCAGAAGCTCAAGACAGCTTTGACTACATCCCCAGTATTGGTATTGCCTACAAGTTCACAGTCTTATATTGTATATTGTGATGCATCACGTATTTGTCTCGGCGTAGTGTTGATGCAAGATGGTAGGGTGATTGCCTATGCGTCCAGACAGTTAAATGTACATGAGAAGAATTATCTGGTCTACCACCTTGAGTTAGCAGCTATTGTTCATGCCTTGAAGTTTTGGCGGCATTATTTGTACGGTGTCCATTGTGAAGTTTATACCGATCACCAGAGTCTACAACATCTGTTTAAACAGAAGGATCTTAATTTTCAGCAGCGGATGTGGTTAGAGTTGCTTAAGAATTATAATATCACCATTCTCTATCATCCCTGAAAGGCCAATGTGGTGGTCGATACCTTCAGCCGTAAGGCGGAGAATTTGGGAAGCTTAGCATACTTACCGGTAGCAGAGAGGCCTTTAGCCTTGGATGTTCAGGCCTTGCCTAACCAGTTTGTTAGATTGGATGTTTCAGAGCTGAATCGAGTTTTGGCTTGTGTGGTTTCTCAGTCTTCTCTCTATGATCGTATCAGAGAACGTCAGTATGATGACCCCCATCTGCTTGTCCTTAAGGACACAGTTTAGCACAGTGATGCCAAGGAAGTCACTATTGGGGATGACGGCGTATTACGGATGCAGGGTAGGCTATGTGTGCCTAATGTAGATGGTTTGCGTGATTTGATTCTCTAGGAGGCTCACAGTTTGCGGCACTTCATTCATCCAGGTGCCGCGAAGATGTATCAGGATTTGAAGCAGCACTATTGGTGAAGGTGAATGAAGAAAGATATAGTTGGGTTTGTAGCTCGGTGTTTAAATTGTCATCATGTAAAGTACGAGTATCAGAGGCCGGGTGTATTACTTCAGAGACTTGAAATTCCAAAGTAGAAATGGGAGCGTCCGAAAGTATGTCGGAGATCCATCTCATGTTTTGGATTTCAGCACGGTTCAGTTGGATGGTAAATTGGTTTATCATGTGGAGCCAGTGGCCATCTTGGACCGACAGGGTTGAAAGTTGAGACCAAAGAACATAGCGTTAGTGAAAGTGCAGTGGAGAGGTCAACCAGTCGGAGAAGCTACTTGGAAGACTGAGCGGGAGATACAGAGCAAATATCTACACCTATTTGAGACTTCAAGTATAATTCTAAACTCGTTTGAGGACGAATGTTTATTTAAGAGGGGGAGAATATAATGAACTGACCGATCGTTTTGAGTATTACAATTTCGTTCCCCTATTTACTGCTCAATTTATTATTTACAGTTGTTATGTGACTTGCCGGGGTAATTGGTTCTGGTCTGGTGAGGTTTCAGAATGAATTGAGACACTTAGTCTCAAAGATAAAAATTTAAGTTGAAAAGGTTGACTGAATGTTGTCTTAAATGTGAACAATCCTGGAATAGCATTTTGATGATTCCAATAGCTCCGTATGGTGATTTTGGACTTAGGAGCGTGTTTGAAAAATTATTTGGAAGTCCGTAGTTAAATTAGGTTTGAAATGGCTAAAATAGAAATTTAAGTTTGGAAGTTTGACCGGGGAGTTGACTTTTTGATATCGGGGTCGGATTTCGATTCCGGAAGTTGGAGTAGGTCAGTAATATCAAATGTGACTTGTGTGCAAAATTTGAAGTCAATTCAGATCTATATCATAGCAAGGTATCAAGTGAGGATAAGTAGAGAAGCAAGAAATGGAAAAGAAAACCACTGGGAGCGTGCTAGCGTCCGTGCAACACACGGATTGTGGCACGCCATCCCTCTTAGCAACTTTGAGATCTAGTGTAGTATAGAGGTTTGGCGTTGGACCTGGCACGCTACCACCCGAAGCATTTTTTTTAAGTACTCATTTTGGGGGTTCATTTCCCCCATTCATCTTGGACGGATTTTGGGGTTTTCCTCCACTCTCTCAAGACCACCAACTCATCTCTTCTTCAAGGTAAGCAATCCCCATTGTTTTGGTGTGAAATTCTTTCATTTCTACACCACTATTGATGATATCTACAAATAAAATACTTAGATCTTCAAGAAGTTTCTTTAAGAACTCAAAGGAAGGTTTTGTAAAATCTCTTCCAAAATGGTAATCCTACACCCTTAGAATTACATGCATGGATTTATTATGGAAATGTGAGTATGAATCAAGTATTAGAACACATGGTATGGTGATTGGAAGCCATTCTAGAAAGATGGTTATAATAGATCAACCTTGTTTTAAACCCCTAGAAGATTTAAACAAACAATGTCTAATACCATTAATATTGATAGAGTACCAGTTATTAGATATAAGAATGAACACCATGTCAATTCAAAACTCAAAAAAACCTAAATGCCTCATAACATGACAAAGATAATTCCAAGATACCCTGTCAAATGCTTTAGCCATATCTAATTTTAAAATGACATTACCATTAGTATTAGGCCTCTTAATATTGTGTACTATTTCCTGAGTAAGGATTACATTATGAGCAATGGATCTATTCTTCATGAAGCCAGTTTGATTAGGAGAAATGATCTTGCTCATAAGAGGGCTAAGCCTATTATTAAACAATTTAGAGATGACATTGGAAATAAAATTACTTAACTGATAGGCCTAAAATCAGTAAAATGCTGAGGACTATCAATTTTAGGAATTAAGACAACACATGTGTGTGTAAAACACCTGAGAAGCTCGTTCCTAGAAAAATAAAAACCATAATCACATTATAGAGATCTTGAGAAATAATTTGCCAGCAGTGATGAAGAAACTTACCTGGGAGTCCATCAGGACCAGGGGCACTACTAGAGTTCATGGAGAAAACGATTTATTTAACCTCATCCAAAGTTGGAAAAGCCTCAAGTGCAGTATTATCAACATCATTTACCACCAAGGGGAGGTATCTGAGAGCAGTGAGGTCCCTGGTAGTTGGATCTTCAGTGAACTGATTCTTAAAAAAATGGATGGCTTTATCAGCAATGTCTCTTGCATTCTCCACCCATGTCCCATCATCTCTTTTAATCCTAGTAAAAGCTAATTTTCTCTTCCTTGAATTGATAACAAAGTGAAAAAAATCCGTATTGTTGTCACCATCAGTAAATCATCTCAATCTTGATTTTTGTCTCCACTATGATTCTTCATTCTTAATGTGCCTAATAAGTTGAGTATTCACTTTATTGAGCTCCATCCTATTATATTCAGAATTATCATAAAGATAATTCTCTTCCAGTTCTTCAAGCTTAGATTAAAGTTCTTTAGTTTTATCAAAGATATTCCCAATAGTATGCTTGGACCAGTAAGAAAATATTTTGCAGGTATTCTTCAACTTTAAATGAAACCTCCACATTGGACCTCCTTCAACTTGAATATCCCAGGTTTGTTGTACTACTTGCATAAAACCATCTTGATCTGTCCAGAAATACGGGAATTTAAAATATCTCTTTGGATCAGTATGCAGATTGGCTATGAAAATTAGGAGTGGAGCATGATCTGAACCGGTTCTAACCAAATGAGAGACATTGGTAGAAGTGAACTTCTGCAGCAAATCATTATTAACAAGAGCCCTATTCAATCTAGCCCATATTCTTTTTCTAGGTTCTTAAACATTGCACCTTGTGTAAGGAGAACCATTATAACCAAGATCAATCATGTCACAGTCTCTCCAATACAATTTATGAAAGGTAAGCTCCTTGCAATATCATGGATCTTCCCTCCGCTCTTCTCATCTGGATCAGTTATAGAATAAAAGTCCCCAGTAATCATCCATGGTGAATTAATGACATCAGAGAGATTATAAAGGCTTTCACATAACGGCTCTCTTAAGTGTTCCTTGCATTTAGCATAAACCATACTTAAGTGGATTAGCTCTCTATAGTATTCCACTGAGCATGTCATTTATTGATTCATGTCCTTATTGATTGTACAATTCGTAGAATTATCACAGAAAAACCAGATCTTGTTAGTTGAGTTAGCATAGGCAAAATCAAACCCCCAAGCCTCTTCTAAATTTGTCCAGCTTAGTTCTACTATTAAAAGGTTCCATAACAACAATAAATTGAAGCTTGTAAAGTCTTTTAAGTTGTTTGAGTATGTTAAAGGCACCTTGGGAAGTGATGCCTCTAATATTTTAAATTAGAGACTCAATCATTAAAAGATATAATTTTATTGCCTTTGTTCTGTGAGGATTTCACAAAATGATTACCTCTGCCCCCTCTGCCTCTTTTGCTTGCTCTGGTTGTAATTCCTACAGAAGTAGTACCTATAGGAGATAAGTTATGCTTCTCAGTGATCTCTCCAAAAGCTTGGGTAATTTCAACAGGTGGAAGGGGTTGTTGTACTAATGTTTCCACCATAACATATGTTGTTTCATCACCGGTGGCTGATATTTCTTCAACACTTTTAAAATCATTATCTGTGTCACTTTATTCTGCATCGAAATTAACCTCACACTCATAATCAGCACTTGAGCCACCTAGCAGATTCATGTAGTTCATCATCCTCATATTCTGAACCACCCTCTGAATCAGTGTTATTTGGTTGAATATTAAGATTGTTAGTTGGTGAGGGTGATCTAGAAAGAATCTGACCGGGTGGAGGGTCGGGTGGTTTGTGTATAGAATGATCTCTATATTGGCTTGGTGTATTTTGCACTGCAACCTTACTTCCAGAGATTGAGGGAGTATTAGATGAAGGAACTGTACATTGAGTAGTAGTGGAAGGTTGTTGAGCAATTCTATTATGCCCAACTCAGATTTGATTGGGTTGTGATTTATCTGGTACAAGAACATATGAATTTTGCTGGGTACTCTGATGTGCGAGGTTGGATTTGGTTTTGACATTTATCTTGGGGCTGTGATGTAGATCATTGTTGGGAGATGGAGTAGACTTATGATTTATGATTTGAGTTTGTGTGGGTATATCCTGAGTAGTATTATTGCTGGATACATGAGCTAGATGGCTAGGTTCTGGGAGGATTAATACATGTGTGGCTATATTGAAGCTACTTGAAAGTCTGTTGGAGAGGATTATTATGCACTTGCCATTGAACTTTTTTCTTGTTTCTATTTTCTCTTCGGTGAAATGAGGCTTGAAACCACCGTTTGGCTAATCTGGGTAAGCATTGTTTCCTTGTGTCACATGTTCTCTTTGAGGTTGATGAAGAAGGTTATTTTGATCATATTGGATGTTGTTCACAGTATTAGAAGTATGCTGGACTGAGTCATTTTTTTCAAGAACTGCTTGAGGTTTTCTTTTGGAACCTCTTTGAGACCTCCATTGATTGTCTTCCCCGGTTTTCTCATTATTAATCATGTTATTATGTTCAACATCTCTTTTATGCTTCCTGCATTCACTTTAGGAGTGGCCTTTCATGAGACAATATTGATAGTATGAGGGAACACCCTCATATTCCACATCTAACTAATAACCATCTTCCACATTATAATCTAATCTTTAAAAACCTACCCAAATTTGATCTTGTTTTGGTTTTAAAAGATCACTTTCCAATGTTAACTTCACAACATTTCCTCTTGATTTGGAATAAGTAGCCATGTTGGGAGCCATAGACGTGCCAATTGATCTAACCATCCTAGAAATAATGTCCCATCTAAATAAGTCCCACAGAAATTGATGGATTAAAATCCAATCAGGGACCAAAGAGGTTTCACTTTCAGGGACAAAGTCAGGGGTCCATTTAATTATTTTCATTATATAGGGACCCAAAGTAATGAATGGTTTGAAATAAATATGGTAGAAACCTGCTTCATTTGTGAAATTAACATATACATGATTATGATCAAAATAGGCAATCTTCACGGTACCTTTTAGAGGAACATGGCTATTGAAAAGTTTTCTCAACTCATCCATGGTGGTTTTCCTTTCAAGAATTTCCCAACAACAGTAAGACGGCAATCCTCAACAAGGTTGACGAAATAGTCTAGAGCAGAAAAATACATAGCTAGTTTACCCATATGAGTTTCATGAGTCATATTCATGAGTTGTTTTCCTTTTAGGCCGAGGGCGAGATTTGCTGAAACTATGGAGGCAAATAAAGGTTTGAAAATTATGTTAGGAGGTCTATTGGGAGATTTAGAACTATTAATTGGATTGGTACCTGAGAAATTGGGAGGTTGGGGCTGGGATGGAGAGATATCTTATCCCATTTGCAGTTGGTTCTAGGTTGAGTTGGGTGTGGCAACAGGAGCTCAATTATTTTCCTTGGTTTCTCAATTTGGTCGATTGTATCTATCGAAGTTAGAGGAGACTTTCAGTAATTGGGATTAGGGCTGGGAGTATTGTAATGCATAAGAGATGGTTGCATGGGATGTATGAGTAGTGTTGTATTTTGTTGATTTAGAGGTATTAGTGGTGTAGATGATGGTTGATTTTGTGTGGAGGCATCAATTTCAGCGGTGGCCTTAGTAGAAGGTGGCGATTGAGCGGTGGAGTGTTGTGTAATGGTAATATTTTGGCTGCTTGAGAGATTTTGATTGGTTAGATTGTTTGGTGGGTCAGGTGGGGATGGTGGGAGAAGAGGTGGGGGCTAATGGTCCAAAATGTTCAACAGTTAACATTTGTGAGAAGACAGAGAAAAATGAGTGAGTGTAGAGAGAAAGTTTGATGGATTGTTGTTACTTGTCGTTTCATAATGTATCGTATTTTATTGTAATGTATTGTTTAATGAATACAACGTTTGGACCGATTGTATCATTTACCGTCATTTCATGATGTAATGTACCAACAATATGAAAAATAGCTTGCAACAATACTAAGAAAAGTTAGGATACATTGTAGAATTATTGTATAAAAAAAGATAAATGATAAAATATAATTATTTAATAATAAGGAAGGGCAAGATAAGAGAAAAAAGCAAGGTAACTTTAATGACCCGACCGGTCATTTTTCCTTCTAGGTTCCCATTCCCCTAAATAAGACTCTCTGTATGTGCTTTTACTGTATTATTACTTGCGGGGCTTGGAAGGGTTCAAGTTGAAATTAGAACACTTGATTCCTTAATTTGGCTTTAAAATGCTAAATTTGACTTTGGTCAACATTTTAAGTAAACGACCTTGGAACTGGGATTTGACAGTTCCAATAAGTTTGTATGGTGATTTGGTACTTGCACGCAAAATTTGGTGTCATTCTGAGTAGTTTAAGTATGTTTCAGTGTTCAATTTAGTTTGGGGTGTTATTCTTAGTTTTGATGTTTTTTTATGCGTTCCGAAGGTTCGGGCGAGTTCGTTTTATGATTTCAAACTTGTTGGTATGTTTGGGCAGGGCCCCGGGCGCCTCGGGTGTTAATCGGACGACGCGTGGAACTCATTTGGAATTGGAAGAGCAGCTGAAGCACCAGGTTTATGGTGTAATCGCACCTGCGGAGGGCTAACTGCATGTGCGAGCTCGTAGAAGCGAGCCATGGACCGCAGAAACGGCGCAACACAGGTTGCCCAGTGATCGTAGTAGCGTCGAAGGGACCGCACCTGCGGAGGCGCAGGTGCAAAGAAGATGATAGCAGATGCAGAATAGGGTTGCAGGTGCAACGCGCTTGCCACAAAAGCGGACTCCCGTCCGCAGAAGCAAAACCAGCCAGCCTAGGCACTTCCGCAGAAGCAATGCCGCATATGCGGAATCGCTGGAGCTAGTGTGGTTCTTTTAAAACGGGACTTAGGCTATTTTGAGTTCATTTATTGCACACTTGGGTAATTTTTGGAGCTTCAAAGAGGGGGTTTCCACCTAGCTAATTGAGGTAAGTAATTTCTATGCAATATGAGTTTAATACATAGATTATGGATAGATTTAACATGTAAAATTTGTGAAATCATGTGTTTAGATGAAAAAACTTAGATTTTGATAAAAATGGGATTTAACTACGAAAATGGTTAGGGAATTGAGTGAAAATTACATATTTGAGTTCGTGAGGTTCTGTGTAACAACTTTCTTTGAAAATTTCCGAAATCTGGGCACGTGTGCCCGGGGGTGAATTTTAGGAATTCTTCAAATTGGGGTTGGGTAATCACTCTAATAGTATGAATATGAACTTTTAAACATGTATTGATTAATTTATATAACATTTTTGCTAGTTTTTGATTGTTCGTCACAGAGTTGGGACTTTAGAGCAGAATTGTGATCGGAAAGTGAGCCTTGAGACGAGGTAAGTCTCTTGTCTAACCTTGTAAGAGGAAATTTTTCCCATAGGTGATTTATATTATTATTTGCTTCTAATTGTGGGGGCTACGTACGTACGAGGTGATGAGAGTCCGTGCGTAGATACTAATTATGCTTATTTTCGGGTAGTCTTAGGACCCAAATCATGAATTATTTGAGATGCTTGCATCCTACTTGTTAATTAAAGTGCCTAAATTATAATGGAACTTGTTAGAGGAATTGTGAAGGACCATTAATAGAATTTGTAGTACATGGTGTATTAGCCTTTAATAACATTTAATTCAAAAGCTTATAAAGTATCCTCTCTTATTGTGGAGCGGGCCGAACACCTCGGCAGTAGATAGATATATCTATGGTTCATGTCGCTCAACCCTCGGCAGTTTACACATTATTCTGGATAGGGTCGTACGATCTCGACATAATCGTGCGTGTTAACACTCAGAGTTTAATTACATATTTGATGTCATTTCATGGCTTGAAAGATTAAAATTATACATGATGGAATTAATTTGGGACTTACCATGTGTGAAAGAAATTCTTTACTCCTTGCTTGCTATTTAGTTATTATCTTAATTACATAACCCATGTTATTTAGAACTTATGTAATTTTTTTGGTAGCCCATAGTAAGTGTCGATGTTGACCCCTCGTCACTACTCATGCTATACTTCTGCACTAACCATGCAGTATTTGAGGCAGGTGCATCTGGCGGTCCTACCCGCGCGCGTCCTAGATATCCTGAGGCCTAGTGATGAGCTACTTCCCGAGGCGTTCCGTAGCCCCTAGAGTCTCTCTTTTTATTTATATTCTATCTACTTTATTTCGGATAGTAGTTGGAGTTTTGTATATTCTACTAGTTGCTCATATACTTGTGACACCAGATCTCAGCACCCACTCTAGTAGACTTTATGATTTTGGGGTATTTACATATTATGCTTGCATTCAGATATTTTCATTTTAATCATTTGACTCTCTCTATTTCTCAAATTTCTAAACAAATGGGATTTAATTACTCTGAAATTGTTTAAAAGAAGAACTCACGTAGTAAGTTCATCGTAGGCTTGCCTAGTGGTGACGTTAGACGCCATCACGGCCTATAGGAGAAATTTGGGTTGTGACAATATGGTATCAAAGCACTAGGTTCACGTAGGTCTCACAAGTTATAAGCAGTCCTAATAGAGTCTTGTGGATCGGTGAGGAGACGTCCGTACTTATCTTTGAGAGGCTATAGGGTGTTAGGAAACTACTCTTTCTTCATCTACTATAGTGCAGTTGATATAGTACTAAGTATTTTTCTCTCATTCTCTCATAGATGTTGAGAACACGCACATCGGATGTACCAGACCATGGAGGAGCTGCTCCCCCTGTTCCTAGAGGCCAAGGCAGAAGCCAAGGGAAGACTCCAGTTCATGGTAGAGGTCGAGGGCTTCATAGAGTTGCTCCAGTTACACCACCAGTGGATTCAGTAGAGGATCCCATTATTGAGGAGCATGGTGAGGTTCCTGTAGCAGGACCTGTCCCGGTGGATTTCATTTCTGCAAGGGGATTCCAGGAGGTCATGGGCCATATGCTACGGTTCATGGATTCTATGACTCATGCTGGTTTATTTCTAGCAGACCCTGCCATATCTCAGGCGGGAGGGGGAGCACAAACCCCTACCGCTCATACTCCAGAGCACACAGCTGATGTATTTCATACCTCGGGCGCACTACCCGTGGGCGGAGCTCAGCCAGCTGCAGCAGCTATATCTGATCCTATACCAGCTGCGGTCGGCGATCCGCATAGACTATTGGACAGATGGACCAGGCTACAACCTCCTGTCTTTGGAGGTGAGCGACACGAGGACCCCCAGGACTTTATTGACTGGCGCAGGGACAGACTGCACAACATAAGGATATTGGAGTCTCATGGGGTGGATTTTACTACTTTCCAGTTGGAGGGCAGGGCCCGTAGGTGGTGCCAGTCATATATTCTCGTTAGACCAGTAGGTTCTCATCCCATGACTTGGGACCAGTTCACACGCCTCTTCTTGGACATATATATTCCACCCTCTCAAAAGGAAAAGTTGCAATTTCTGTTCGAGCAGCTCCAGCAGGGCCAACTGTCAGTGACTGACTATGAGGCAAAATTCTCTGAGTTGTTTCGCCATGCACTTATGATACTTCCGACCGATACAGAGAGGGTGCGGAGGTTTGTTGCCGGTTTGCACTCTACTACTCAGGCCACTATGGCCCGAGAGGTGGAGATTGGGACTTCTTACGACCTAGTTGTAGAGATAGCTCAGAGGATCGAGGGTGCACGTCAGCATGGTCAGGAGCAAGCTGCGAGGGATAAGCAGTTCCGGTATTCTGGAGAGTTCAGTGGTGCCCCGGCTAGGGGCATGGGTCAGTTCGTGAGGGGCCAGTCTAGCATGCCCACATATTCAACACCGCTGCCTTCTCTGGGAGCTTTAGTGTGACCTTCTTTCAGTGCCATGCCATAGAGTTCTTACCGCCCGGCATCTATTCAAGGATCCTCTAGTAGGTATTCAGGCCATCATGGTCAGACTTCAAGTCAGCAGTCCACCATGTCGAGTGCTTGTTTTGAGTGCGAAGATCTCAGTCATGTGCGGAAGTTTTGCCCCAGGCTTCGAGGCAAGGCAGTACAGTAGGGTCAACACCCTATTATTCCAGCACCAGTTGCCCCACCAGTCGTCCAGCCACCCAGAGGCAGAGGGCAAGTCGGTAAGGGTCGTCCTAGAGGTGGAGGTCAGGCAGGAGAAGGCTAGTCAGGTGGCGCTCCAGCTAGATTCTATGTTTTCCGGCCATACCAGATACAGTGACCTCAGATTCTGTGATCACATGTATTATTTCTGTCTGCGGTAGGGATGCTTCGGTACTATTTGATCCAGGGTCTACCTATTCATATGTTTCATCTCTGTTTGCTCATTTCTTGGGTGTTCCTTGTGAGTCCTTGGGTACTCCTGTTTATGTGTCCATACCAGTGGGCGATTCTGTTGTTGTGAATTAGAACTATCAGTCATACATCATTACATTCTCTGGTTATAAGACTAGAGCAGATCTTCTGTTACTTGACATGACTGACTTTGAGGTTATACTGGGCATGATTGGTTATCTCCATATCACGCCATCCTTGATTGTCATGCCAATGTTGTTACCTTGGCGATGCCAGAGTTTCCTATATTGGAGTGGAAGGGTTCGTCTGGTAGTACACCTAGTCGGGTTATTTCTTTTCTGAAGGCTCGACACATGGTCGAGAAGGGGTGCTTGGCTTTTCTAGCCTATGTCTGAGATACTACCACAGAGACTCTGGTGATTGATTCAGTGCCTGTGGTCCGGGAGTTCTCCGTTGTGTTTCCTTCTAATCTTCCAAGCACACCACCAGATCATGATATCGATTTCTGTATTGAGTTGTCTCCAGGTACCCAGCCTATATCTATTCCACCGTACCGCATGGCTCCGAGAGAGTTGAAGGAGTTGAAGGAGAAACTTAAGGAGTTGTTATCAAAAGGGTTCGTCAGACTGAGTGTATCGCCTTGGGGTGCACCGGTGTTATTTGTGAAGAAGAAAGATGGGATTATGCGGATGTGCGTTGATTACCTCTAGTTGAACAAGGTTACCATTAAAAACAAGTACCTGTTGCCACGTATTGCTGACATGTTTGACCAGTTGTAGGGTGCTAAGGTGTTCTCTAAGATCGACTTGAGATCGGGGTACCATCAACTGAAGATTTGGGATTTCGATGTCCCGAAGACGGCTTTTCAAACTCAATATGGCCATTATGAGTTTTTAGTGATGTCTTTTGGCTTGATTAACGCCCCAGCGACATTTATGGATTTTATGAACAGGGTGTTCAAGTTGTATATTGATTTATTTATCATTGTATTCATTGATGACATTTTGATCTACTCGCATAGCATGGAGGAGCACGAGCAGCATCTGAGAGTGGTACTTCAGACCTTGCGGGAACAAAAGCTATATGCTAAATTCTCCAAGTGTGAGTCTTGGGACATGTTGTATCAGACGGGGGTATTAAGGTTCATACCAAGAAGATCGAGGTAGTTCAGAGTTGGCCTCGCCCTACCACAGCGACTGAGATCAGGAGCTTCCTAAGGTTGGCAGGCTATTATCGTCGGTTTGTGGAGGGCTTCTCATCTATTTCAGCACCTTTGACTATATTGACCCAGAAGGGTGACCTGTTCTGATGGTCCGATGATTGCGAGGTGAGCTTTTAGAAGCTCAAGATCGTATTGACTTCAGCACTGGTGTTAGTGATGCCTTCCGATTCAGATATGTATATTGTGTATTGCGACGCTTCACGCGTTGGTTTGGGTTGTGTATTGTTGCAGTAGGGGTAAGTTATTGCATATGCTTTACGTTAGTTGAAGCCCTATGAGAAGAATTATCATATACACGATTTAGAGTTGGCCGCGATCGTTCATGCTCTTAAGATATGGAGGCATTATATTTATGGGGTGTCCTGTGAGGTTTACACTGATCATTGCAACCTGCAGAATTTGTTCAAGCAAAGGGATCTCAATGTGAGGCAACGTAGGTGGCTTGAGTCAGTGAAGGATTATGATATTACCACCCTTTTTCATCCGAGCAAGGCGAATGTAGTTGCAGATGCCTTGAGCAGAAAGGCGGAGAGTATGGGTAGTTTGGCATTCATTTCAGCGGAGGAGAGGCCACTAGCTTTGGACATTCAGTCCTTCGCTAATAGACTTGTGAGGTTGGATTAAAATCCCAGCCGAGTTCTTTCATGCATTGTCGCTCAGTCTTCACTATTCGAGCAGATCAAGGCTCGCCAGTTTGATGATCTGCACTTGTTGGTTCTCAGAGAGACAGTACTGCAGGGTAGTGCCAAGGAGGTAACTATCGGTTAGGATGGTGTTCTGCGACTTCAGGGTCGCCTATGTGTTCCTAATGTTGATGGATTGAGGGAGAAGATCCTAGAGGAAGCACACAGTTCTCAGTATTATATTCATCCAGGTGCTAAGGATATGTATCGTGACCTGAGGCAGCATTATTAGTGGCGTCGGATGAAGAAGGACATAGTTGAATATGTTGCGAGGTGTCTAAATTTCCAGCAGGTCAATTATAAACATCAGAGGCCAGGTGGCCTACTTCAGCAGATGACTATAGCGGAGTGGAAATGGGACCACATTACTATGGACTTTGTAGTTGGGTTGCCGCGAACCTTGCAAAAGTTTGATGTTGTTTGGGTCATTATCAACAGGTTGACCAAGTTGGCAGACTTCATTTCGGTTGTGACCACGTATTCTTCAGAGAGGTTGGGCTAGATTTATATTCAGGAGATTGTTCGGTTGCATGGTATTCTTGTCTCCATCATATCATATAGAGGCCCTTAGTTTACTTCACATTTCTGGAGAGCAGTACAGAGCGAGTTGGGGACCTGTGTAGAGCTCAGTACAGCCTTTCATCCGCAGACCGACGGGCAGTCAGAGCGGATAGTTCAGATCTTGGAGGATAAAGCTCAGAGGATGTGTGATTGACTTCGCAGGGCAGTGGGATCAATTTTTGCCTTTGGCCAAGTTTGCTTACAACAATAGTTATCAATCCAGCATCGAGATGGCTCCATTTGAGGTTTTATATGGTCGGCGATGTCGTTCTCCCATCGGATGGTTTGAGCAGCGCGAAGCTAAGTTATATGGTACGGATTTGGTGAAAGATGTCGTGGAAAAGGTAAAGTTGATTCAGAAGCAACTTCGCACGACACAGTCTAGACAGAAGAGTTACGCGGATCAGAAGGCGCGTGATTTATTATTTATGGTGGGCAAGAAAGTTCTTTTGAAGGTCTCGCCGATGAAAGGGATCATGAGGTTTGGGAAGAAGGGCAAGCTGAGCCCAATGTTTATAGGTCCATTTGAGGTGTTGAGGCGAGTTGGGAAGGTTGCTTATGAGCTTGCCTTGCCTCCAAGTCTATCGGGAGTCCATCCGTTTTCCACGTGTCTATGCTCCGGAGGTATCATGCCGACATGTCGCACGTGTTAGACTTCAGCATGGTTCAGTTAGATGAGAGCATGGGTTTTGAGGAGGAGCCAGTTGCCATTATTGATAGGCAGGTTCACCAGTTGAGGTCCAAGAAGATTCCTACGGTAAAGGTTCAGTGGAGGGGGCCAACCAGTCGAAGAGGCGACTTGGGAGGACGAGGAAGGCATGTGGAGCATATATTCACACCTATTCGGCACTTCAGGTAAGATTCTAGACCCGTTTGAGGACGAACGTTTGTTTAAGAGTTGGAGAATGTAACGACCCGATCTGTATTTTTGCCTTCAAGGTTCCCGTTTCCCTAAAAATGACTCCCCGTATGTGCTTTTACTGTTTTATGATTTGCGGGGATGGTTAGTTCGGGGCTTGGAAGGGTTCGGGTTGAAATCGAAACACTTGGTTCCTTAATTTGGCTTTAAAATGCTAAGTTTGACTTTGGTCAACATTTTAAGTAAACGACATCGGAACTGGAATTAGAAAATTCTAATAGGTTCGTATGGTGATTTGGGACTTGCACGAAAAATTTGGTGTCATTCCGAGTAGTTTAAGTATGTTTTGGCGCGTTCGGAGTAAGTTGGAAGAACTTGAAGTTCATAAGTTGATTCAATTTAGTTTGGGGTGTGATTCTTAGTATTGATGTTGTTTTATGCATTTCGAGGGTTCGAGTGAGTTAGTTTTATGATTTCAAACTTGTTGGTATGTTTGGGAAGGGCCTCGGGGGCCTCGGGTGTTAATCAGACAAGGCGCGGAATTCATTTGGAATTGGAAGAGCAGCTAAAGCACCAGGTTTTTGGTGTAATCGCACCTGCGGAGGGCTAGCCGCAGATGCGAGCTCGTAGAAGCGAGCCATGGATCATAGAAGTTGCGCAGCACAGACTGCCCAGTGATCTCAGAAGCAGCGAAGGGACCGCACCTACGGAGGTGCAGATGCGAAGAAGACGATCGCAAATGCGGAATGGGGTTGCAGGTGCGACGCGCTCATCACAGAAGCAGGACCGCAGAAGCGGACTCCCGTCTGCAGAAGTGAAACCAGCCAGCCTAGGCACTTTCGCTGAAGCGGACCTTGGTTAGCAAAAGCGATGCCGCAGATGCGGCCCAGCGACCGCAGGTGCGGAATCGCTGGAGGCAATGTGGTCCTTTTAAAACGGGACTTAGGCTATTTTGAGTTCATTCATTGCACACTTAGGCGATTTTTGGAGCTTCAAAGATGGGGTTTCTACCTAGCTAATTGAGGTAAGTAATTTCTATGCAATATGAGTTTAATACATAGATTATGAGTAGATTTAACATGTAAAATTTGTGAAATCATGGGTTTAGATGAAAAAATCTAGGTTTTGATAAATAAAAAAAAGGGATTTAACCACGAAAATAGTTAGGGAATTGAGTGAAAAATATATATTTGAGTTCGTGAGGTTATGGGTAACAACTTTCTTGAAAATTTTTCGAAATCCGGGCACGTGGGCCCGGGGGTGAGTTTTAGGAGTGCTTCATATTGGGGTTGGGAAATCACTCTAATAGTTTGAATATGAACTTTTGAACATGTATTAAATAATTTATATAACGTTTGGCTAGTTTTTGATTGTTCGGCACTGAGTTGGGACTTTAGAGCAGAATTGTGACCGGAAAGTGAGCCTTGAGACGAGGTAAGTCTCTTGTCTAACCTTGTAAGAGGGAATTTTCCCCATAGGTGATTTATATTATTGTTTGCTTCTAATTGTGGGGGCTACGTACGTACGAGGTGACGAGAGTCCGTGCGTAGATACTAATTATGCTTATGTTCGGGTAGTCTTAGGATCCAAATCATGAATTATTTGAGATGCTTGCATTCTACTTGTTAATTAAAGTGCCTAAATTATAATGGAACTTGATAGAGGAGTTTTGAAGGACCATTAATAGAATTTGTATTACATGGTGTATTAGCCTTTAATAATGTTTAAGTCAAAAGCTTATAAAGTGTCCTCTCTTCTTGTAGAGTGGGCCGAACGCCTTGGCAATAGATAGATGCATCTATGGTTGATACCGCTTGACCTCGGCAGTGTACACATTATTCTGGATCGGGTCATACGACCTCGGCATAATCGTGCGTGTTAACACTCAGAATTTAATTACATATTTGATATCATTTCATGGCTTGAAAGGTTAAAAGTATACATGATTGAATTAATTTGGGATTTACCATGTATAAAAGAAATTCTTTACTCCCTGCTTGCTATTTAGTTATTATCTTGATTACATAACCCATGCTATTTAGAATATCTCTACTTTTATTGGTAGCCCATAGTAAGTGTCGATGTCGACCCCTCGTCACTACTTTTTCGAGGTTATACTTGATACTTACTGGGTACATGTTATTTATGTACTCACGCTACACTTCTGCACTAACCGTGCAGGATCTGAGGCAGGTGCATCTGGCGGTCCTACCGGCGCGCGTCCCAGATATCTCGAGGCCTAGTGGTGAGCTGCTTCTCGAGTCGTTCTGCAGCCCCTAAAGTCTCTCTTTGTATTTATATTCTGTCTACTTTATTTCGGACAGTAGTTGGAGTTTTGTATATTCTACTAGTTGCTTATGTACTTGTGACACCAGATCTTAGAACTCACTATAGTAGACTTTATGGTTTTGGAGTATTTACATATTATACTTGCATTCAAATGTTTTCATTTTAATCACTTGACTCTCTACTTCTCAAATTTCTAAACAAATGGGATTTAATTACTCGAAAATTGTTTAAATTAGAAGAAGAAATCATGTAGTAAATTCATCGTAGACTTTCCTAGCGGCGACGTTAGGCGCCATCACGGCTTATAGGAGAATTTTGGGTCATGACAGTAACGACGCTACCACACCAAATCCATCGTTCCATAAAGTGGCACGTTTCATCATTACGTAACGAAGGATTTAACGAAACGATACAATAAAATTTAAGTAACAATCAAAGCAAAATTGTATTTAAAGTAACAATATGATATAATACAATAGATAACAATCATTCAAACAAGCTACAAATACTCAATGTTGAATATTATGGATATTTTTAATGTAAATAAGAACAAAAATCAACTTATATATATAACCATATGAATCATTAGAGAAGGAATAGTAAGAAATATAAAACTAAAAAAACTCAAGATTACTCACTAAGATCACCTTCTTTTGATTTAAGCCCACATAATTCTCTTCGGTTTTGGAAAATGTAAACTCTCTAAACATAATAAAGGAACTTTGTAATGTTTCGAATCAATGGATATTTGAACTGTCCTAAAGAATTGATGTCCTTTAGGATCATAAATAGCAAAATATTGAACCCCTTTTCTTACTTGAAAGAGAATTTCACCATCTCTTGTGCAGCCCAAAAGAACACTATCCTCTACAAATTCATAGCAAAAACGCAAACCATAGCATCTAATTTCCATTAAAAACACCCATTGATCTTCTTTCATGATCCAAATATCCAAATATGTACTATGGGTAAGACCACCATATAAACCAACACAACCTGTCAAAGAAGTCAAACGAAATAATTGATTTTCACTTATAAAATATGGTTTCAGAAGCTCCTTCAGTTCATCTGACTTTACGTCAAAGTATATAATAGTAGAATTTGTATGTACTAATTGGTTAATTTCTGAATCCAGAGACCAGAATACACAACCGTAAACAGTAACCTCCGGACAACACTCCCTTGACATTGCTTCAAGTCCTTGTCCTTTACTAGGGACACTTGTTTCCTTCCTCCAGTAATTCCTCTTTACATAACCGATAGCATACAAAAATTTACAGATCAATATAATCTTGTACTCGTCCACACTAGAATCATAGCAAAATCCACAAGCAAGTGGAGTTATGCAATTGTAATCATCCAAATATGGACATTCAAAAGCTCCATATTCATTGGTATAAGGATTCCACAAAGCATATATCTTATTCTTATAAACATAATCTAATAGAACCAAACCATCACATGAGCACAATTAGGCTTTAGCACGCCCAAATCCCTTTGGAGGAAACTGTTGTTTTCCTATTGTAATTTGTGGATTTTTCAAGTCTCTAAACTCGAAAACATCACCATTAATCATATGAAGCAAGAGATTTTCACGTCCCAAAGCTTTGGATTGATCGCAACGAGTTTTCTTAAATTCATTGTCGGAGATTGTAACATTCCATGGCTTAGAAACATATCGAAAACGCAACAAAGATTTAACAGGTAGCCTAATAAGTATGCAATATAGGATATCAAAGGGAACAATATTATTGGACTTATCATCTTCAAAGGCTGGTCTCGTATGTAATTTCTTCTTTAACGACATTATGTTTGTTGCTGTTGGACAAGAGTGACGTAGGTAAGAGCTATTTATTAGGGTTTATTTCATATAACTTAATTATGTAGAAAAGGAAAATAATTCCATCAAAGAATAGGAGAAGGAAAAATAATATTTCAAAAGGTTATTGTTGTGAGGAAAAAGGATTCTTATCCATTAATTAAGGTTTTTATATACTAGACTAGAAAGAGAAAGCCGTGCCGAATAAAGTTTTCTAGATTTACCCAAATCAGAAACTGAAAGTCTTGACTCAAATAAAACCAGGAAACAATCTTTAAAAAAAAATAATCAAATTACATGTAAAAATAATAAGAAATTATTGGATAATTTTTTGTTGATTTCTTATAGCTGTTCCATATCAATATTGGAGTCCCAACAAATCCGGATTCTTGTGGTATAAGACCTATTAAAGAAGAAGTACTTTCTACACGTTATAATTATCTCCAAATTCAAAACACTAGTCTTGAGACAAGAGCGTACTGTTTTTATTGACATTATCAAATTAAATAAATGCATAACATATACCTTTCAAGCTACTGCTATAAGAGTTACATGAAAATGGATAAAAATGCAGAAAAGAAAAAGCAAGAGAATAAAGCACAAGCTGTTTAGGATTGATTTCTTGGCTGAATATATACAAGCAGAGACTGAATAAACTTTATCCATCTAGCTACGTAGTGTTTTTTGGGAAAAAAAGACAAAAGGGGACTAAAACTAAACATAGTAAACTTAAGGGGGGTAAATTGAAAATAAATAAAACCTATAACAGTACTATTCCCAACTCCAATTACTCTTATGTATTATCCTTTTTCATAATTGATTGAATTACTTTTCTTGGGAGTATTCGCTTCTAAAAAAAAACTTTTACTTTGTATTTGTATGCTAAATCTTAAATATTTTATGAGATTCACCGTTGCAACTACTGATAAATCATACTTCAAATATCAAAAACTCCAAAAGCTATTCTGTAGCTATTTTATTGACAAAATCCAATGGAATATGGAAAATAAATGAAGAACAACATTATGGACGATTCACGGTGGGGTCCGGACTAATTTGTACGCACCTCGACAACTTAATCACGTGAGTTGTTTTCTCTTGCGCGTGACATTGGGTTTCGGAAAATATAAACTCTCGGAACATATTGGAATCATATAATGTTTCGAATCTTGAGATATTTGAACAGACTTAACGACTTTATGTTGTTTTGGATCAAAGATGATAAAATGTCGAAGCCCAGTTCCAGCTTGAAAGATAATTTCATCATTTATGTTGCAACCCAAAAGCACAGTTTTCTCTACAAATTGCCAGCAAAAGAGGGTGCTAGTACTAATTTTCATTAACCGTTTCCATCCATCTTGTTCCATGATCCAAATGCCAAATGTATTGATGTACATGTTCCCACCATACAAACCAATACAATCTTTCAAAGAAGCCAAACGATACAAATGATTTTCACATATAAAATCTGGTCTTGGTAACTCCTTCAGTTCATCTGATTTCACGTCAAAATATATAATCGTAGAATTTCTACCTACTAAGTGGTTAATTTTCCATTCCAGAGACCAGAATACACAACCGTCAACACTAATCCCCTTACTGCACTCATATGACCAATCATTGAGTGCTTGTACTTTAGGATGGTCACTCGTTTTCTTCGTCCAATGATTCATATTCACAGAACACACAGCATAAAACGATTTATAGATCAATATAACCTTGTAGTCATCGACATTAGAGTCATAGCAAAATCCACAAGCATGTGGAGTTTTGCAACTATAAGCTTCCACATATGGACATTCAAAAATTCCATATTCATTGGTATAAGGATTCCACAAAGCATATGCTTTATAAGCCAAATGGCTCTTTAATAGAACCAAACCATCACATGAACACAAAGCTGGAGCATGTTGAAATCTCTTTAGAGGAAATTTTTGTTTTCTCATTGCAATTTGGGGATTTTCCAAGTCTCTAAACTCGAATATACCATCATTCAATTGTACCAAGAGATTTTTGGGACTCGTCGCTTTGGATTGATCATGGTGAGTTTTTTTGAATTTTTCGTCGGATATTATAGCTTTCCATGGTTTAGAAACAGATCGAAAACGTAACAAAGATTTAACATGTAGCCTAATAAGGATGAAAAATAAGATATCATGTGGAAGAAAGATCATACTATGTTCCATGGCTGCTCTCTTTAGCCGGGTGCCAGTCACGTTAGGGGGTAATTTGTTGCTAGTTGTGTCGGAGGAACACGTGTTTAGTTGATGCAATATATAAAGAAGGAAACGTGTTTTACTCCAATTTTAAAAAGGCAAATTAAAAAGTAACAAAATTTGTGAAGGTCTACAACTGAAATTGGGTCAAGACATATCGAGTTCTAAGTGTTTTATTTCAATGTAGGGAAGGCAAAAAAGGAATGAATAAAAAATATGTAGAGGTTTCGAACTGAAATAGTATCAAGACCTATTGTATTTAGAGTTCTTTCTGTATTGTACTCCTAATGTATACACATTTTTTTTTATTTGCACCACATTATACTCTCTTATTTTCTAGTACTATTTCCCCCCTAACCTTTTGTTTTTTACAATATCGGCAAAATTCATATCTGAACCATAATTAAGTGAGTCACAACTTTCATAATTTAGTTTCATGAAAAGAGAATAAAAGTGATTTGGGATTCAAAAACAGAGTTATATTGAAGGTGTTTGAATTGGCTTTAAGCTGGTCAAACTAGCGTTTAAACTCTTTTTAACTTATTTGAGTGTTTGACGTAAAAAAATTGCACGGGGCGCCTTATTTGGTCGCCCCATTTAACCTATACCCACTTTTTAAAAAAGTTTTAACTTGTACCCACTTTTTAAACAACTTCAGGCCTCTTTCTCCTCCTCATTCATTTTCTAAATGCTGAAGCTTGGGATATTATTATGCGTTCTAACCTGATGATTCATATATATTTGCTTGTCCCATTATGTTCAGTTTGGTCTTATTCACAATAATTTAACCTCTTAGATATTTTAGCTTTACAGGCACATTGGTTTTTGGTTCTAATTTATCTGTAGTAACTTGTTTTCATGTCGAAAATATTTTTTATTCGTTAATCTTTGAAATGAACAACATCAATCGTTTCTAATCATGATCTATTAAATTCATTGTTGTTTAGTACTATTTCGTTTATGTTCAATATGTTCTTTTGTTGAATTCTTTTTTTGAAAGATTATCTTCCTCATTTCCGTGTGCAGACTTAGAACTTCAGCTCTAAGAATGCTGAAGTTCAGCAAATATAAACAAAAACTTTAGCTCCTAAAATGTTGAAGTTCAGCAAATACAAAACAAACTTCAGCCCTAGAATGCTGAAGTTCAGCAATTACAAAACAAACTTCAGCTCCTAGAATGTTGAAGTTCAGCAATTACAAAACAAAAACTTCAGCCAAAACATATTGTAGTTTTATTCAGATGAAGTTTGCCATTGCACTATGAACTGAAATTTGCGTGATTGCCTTTGCAAGTCAAGCCAAATTTCAGGCAAAAATATCTGAAGTTTTGCTACACTTCAGGCAAAACTTCTGAAGTTCAAACTTCAGACATAAAATTTTGCTACTTCAGGCCCGTATGTCTGAAGTTACTCGAAAAGTGAGTACGCTTGCAATTTATTTTGCAAAGCGGGTATAAGTTAAAAGTTGACCTAAAAACTGGGTATAGATGCAAATGCCTCGTGTTTGACAAAGACAAAAAGTAATTAATTAAAACAAGTTAAAAGTGCTTAAAATAAGCCAACAATCATAAGTTGAGCAACCCTATCTTATTGTTTTTGGACTTAAAAGCTACTTTAATTTGACCAATAATTTTATCATTTTATCCAATATATTTGTTTTCTATTTCATTTAGTTTGGGAAATCATATATTTAAGGCTGCATCAGCTTAATTTGAGTAAAATGCTACAAAAAAGGTATTATTGCGGCGGTTATATTTACGTATAACGGCGGTTTATAATCGCCACAATACGCTTTAATGGCGGTTTTCCAAAACGTCACGATCCCTTCCGTCACAAGTGTATTACGGGGGTTTCATCTTCACCGACATAACAGTAGTACAAAACCGCCATAATATGCATTGATTGCCTTTTGTAAGATGTTAATTATGGCGTTTTCAAACCGCCGTTATTGCTATCTAAATTTTAAGAGAGATAACCTTTTCGTTGTTTATTGTGATAGTTTTGAGCCGCCAGTTTTGCAACCAAAAGCTATATTTTTTTTTCTAATTTAATATTATGACAGTTTAAACCTTCATGATTGTAACATTTTTCATTTTCACAATTCTGTAATTTCACATTTAGATCCTTTCTATTGCACCCCTATGCAATTAAACACCCTTCATAATAATTGTAACACAAAATATAAAGAATTAAATAAACAAAGTATTCATCATATAAAACATAAGTACACAATGATCATGTTTATATAGGTATTGCTCCAACGGCTAATTAACGGCTATTTTTCAATGGCTAATTTGACTCTATTAAATGTAAAATAGTTTATTAAATAATAAGTAGACATAAAAGTAATATTTCAAAACAGAAAATATTTTCCAAATAAAAAAGATGGACATTCCCTTTTGAGATACTACTAATATTTCCAACCGTTTATATGGTGGCAAGTTGTTCGCTATCCCCTCCTTTCTGGTTCGGCCGTAGTATGGCACTGGAACCCAAAGCTACGATCAGATTCGATTGGACCTGTTCCTATCTGACCCAACCCGAACTTAGAATGGCCAACCTGTTTGGATGGTAGACGGGAAGAGGGGTAGTCGTGCCCATTCTCTATCCGGGCACAAGCAGGAACATAAAAAGAATGGACAATACTCCTCGTAGGCTCCTTTCTATTTCTGTTTGGAAAAGGGAAAACAAGTTCGTGAAGGTATGAATTTTACCGACGTTGTAACCAAAGTAATAAGTTAGGGGTCAAATAATAGAAAATAAGAGAATATAATATGGTGAAAATAAAAAAATTATGTATATTTTTGGAGTATGAAACACAAAGAACACTAATAATAGGTCTTGAATCCTACTCCAATTCTATTTTTTTTTTTCCTTTTTTGCCTTTTCTACATTGAAATAGAACACGTTTCCTTCTTATTTACGTCAAACTAGAACGGAGATGAAAACAAACCTAATACAAAGCCTTTTTCCTCCAATACAACTTGCAGCAAACAAGAAAAAAGAGACTAGCCATGGAATGGTATGTTCTTTCTTCCATATGATATCATATTTTTCATCCTTATTAGGTTACATGTTAAATCTTTGTTACGTTTTAAAGCTGTTTCTAAATCATAGAATGCTATAATATCTGACAAAATATTCAAGAAAACACACCTTGTGTTCATGTGATTGTTTGGTTTTATTAAAGAGACATACAGCTTCTAAGGCATTCCCTTTGTGGAATCTGTTTACCCTCAAATATGATAACAATTAAATTTGTAAGTGGTTTTAAGGATACGCGGATTAACTTGATACAAAGTGATAAATTAAGTTGCTATTGAATAAATAAAGATAAAATAAATTCAAACCACATGAGTTGGATAGTTTCAGCTTTGATGGAATAGTCGCTTTCGAGTCGGGCTCACCACAACCGGTGTCGATCAAAAAGAACAAGAGCATAAAGACAAAGAAAATAATAATGTATTACTTTTTAGTGCGTGTTACAATATCTCCAAATGAATTATTAGACCCCCTTTATATAGTAGGGGGGTTCTATTTTAGGTACAACTCTATAAAAGGTAAAACAATCTTTTGATTTACTAATTGCCGGTTCCTTATCGATACGCGTCGAGATCTCTGTCGTAACATTCGGTAGCGTCTCGGATATTTCGGTCTTCTGTAGGCTATGTTGGATTGTCTGACAATGTTCTTCGAAGTCGCTCGAGGCTAGGACCGATTCCGGGATCATGACCTCGATATTCTCGAAGGCAGGCGTCATACCCCGGGTTCTAGTTCGGTGGGACTTTGGCTCGATTTCGGTCCCTTATTGCCATGTCTCGAGCTTGGCTTATCTTGTTGGAGGCTAGGATGCATCATGAGCTCGGTTTTACCCGTATACAGAATCCTTATACCAATGAATATGGAACATTTGAATGTCCATATGTGGAAGCTTATAGATGCATAACTCCTCGTGCTTGTGGATTGTATTACGATTCTAGTATCGATGACTACAAGGTTATATTGATCTATAAATCTTTTAATGTTTGTGTAACAACCCAACTGGTCGTTTTGACTTTTAGAACCATATTCCCCTAAATAAGACTCCCCGTATGTACTTTTACTAATTTATGACTTGCGGGGATGGTTGGTTCGGGATTTAAAAGTGTTGAGGTTGAAATCGGAACACTCAGTTCTTTGGTTTGGCTTTAAAAGGGCAAGTTTGACTTTGGTCAACATTTTTAGAAAATGACCCCGGAATCGGGATTTGACGGTTCGAATAGATTCGAATGATGATTTTTGGACTTGGGCGTATGTTTGAATCGAACTTTGGACAACCCGGGAGCGTTTCGGCACTTAATAGTGAAAATCAACTATTTAAAGGTTTAAGGTCCTTTAAATTTGGTTTGAAGTAGGTTTTGGAGTAATAATAGTCCGTTTGGAATTCCGAGCCTGGAAATAGTTCCGTATGGTAATTTAAGACTTGCACACAAAATTAGGTGTCATTCCGAGTAATTTAAGTATGTTTCGGCGCGTTCGGAGTAAGTTTGATGAATTTAAAATTTTTAAGTTGAATCAATTTGGTTTGGGGTATGATTCTTAGTTTTGATCTTATTTTACACGTTCCGAGGGTTCGAGCAAGTCCGTGTTATGATTTCAAACTTGTTGGTATGTTCGGGCGGGGCCCCGGGAGCCTCGGGTATTAACCGGACAAGGCTGGGACGAAGTTTGGACTTTGAAAAGACTGTCGAAGCTCCCAGCTTCTAGTGTAACCACACTTGCGCATGGGCAGCCGCAGGTGCGAGCCATGAGCCGCAGGAGCGAAGACGAGGAGGGGTCACTAGGCACCGCAGATGCAATAAAGGAACCGCACCTGCAAAGGCGCATGTGCGAAGGGGTGAAATACAGGTGCGAGCGAAGCCGACTAAGGGAAAGTCGCATCTGCGAGGGCATTTCCGCAGATGCGGAGATGCAGAAGCATGCTTGAGAGCCGCAGGTGCAAAAATTGTAACGACCCAACCGGTCATTTTGAGAGTAATAGTCCCAATCCCCTATTAACTGCTTTCCCTAAATCTTTTTCTGCTATTGTGACTTGCCGGGATGATTGGTTTTGAGTTGCGGAGTGTTTGGGGACACTTAGTCCCTAAATGAGAGCTTAAGCCAGGATTTGGACCATAGTCGGAACTATGTGATACTCCGGAATGGAATTCTGTCGGTTCTGTTAGCTCCGTTAGGTGATTTTGGGTTTAGGAGCGTGTCCGGATTATGTTTTGGAGGTTCGTAGCTCATTTAGGCTTGAAATGGTGAAAGTCAAATTTTTGGAGTTTTGGGCCGGTAGTGGAATTTTTGATATCGGGGTCATTTTCCGATTCCGGAAGTTGGACTAGGTCCATAATGTTGATTATGACTTGTGCGCAAAATTTGAGGTCAATCAGACGTGATTTGATAGGTTTCGGCATCGGTTATAGAATTTTGAAGTTTCAAGTTCTTTAAGTTTGAATTGGAGGTTGATTCGTGATTTTAGCATTGTTTGATGTGATTTGAGAGCTCGACTAAGTTCGTATGGTATTTTAGGATTGGTTGGTATATTTGGTAGAGGTCCCGGGGGCCTCGGGTGTGTTTCGGATGCTCAACGAGTCATCTTTGGACTTTGGAAGATAGCAGATTTCTGGTGTTCAGTTGCAGGCATTTTCTACATCGCGTTCGCGAGGGAGTCCTCGCGTTCACGTAAGGTATCTGGGAAGGGCAGCTGAATTACTCTTCGTGTTCACAATGTCGCTCTTGCGTTCGCGAAGGTGTGGAACCTTGAAGCTACGCGTTCGCGACATAGTCCTCGCGTTCGCGAAGGGTCAGGCTGAGTGGTCTTCGCGTTCGTGACATATGCATCGTGTTCGCGATGGAGGATTTTGGGCCGAAGTAAATTGTACTTCGCGAACGCGAGGGTGTGGCCGCGTTCGCGAAGAAGGACGCGTCTGGGCAGTATTAAAGTTCCAAAAAACTGAGGTTATGCCATTTTTATCAAAACCTTAAGTTGGGAACTCGGATTTTGGACGAGGGATTGAGGGATTTTCAGAGATATCTATTGGGTAACGATTCTTAACTCCTTTATGTTTATATTCCACTAATTTATGGTTGTTTTCATCATTTAATTTCGGATTTAGGGTGAAAAATTGAGAAAGATTCTTAAGCCGAATTTTGGGGTTTTGATCGAGATTTTGGTATTGGATTTGAGCAATTTTGGTATGAGTAAACTCGTGAGTGAATGGGTGTTCGTATTTTGTGACTTTTACCCAATTTCGAGACGTGGGCCCGGGGTGACTTTTTGGGCGTTTTTCTAATTTCACGCTTTAGCTTCGAATTAATTAGCTAAATTAGTTACTTATAGTTATATTTACATTATGCAATTTATTTGAATAGATTCGGGCCATTTGGAGTCGTATACTCGTGGCAAGAACGTGTTATCAAGGTGATTTGAGCGGTTCGAGGTAAGTGGCTTGCCTAACTTTGTGTTGGGGACTTTCCCCTTAGGATGTCTTGATATTATTTGGTGTGTGGGCGCCGTGTACGCGAGGTGACGAGTGTGTACACGGGCTGTTATTGCGAAAAATCTTGTTTATCCCTTTTAAATCATAAATTGTTTCTCTTATTAAATTGTACTAATATGTTTAATTGTGCGCCATGCTTAGTTAAATTCCTATTTTCCTTGTCTGTGTTCAGTATAAACTGTATATCTCGATGCCATACCTACCATTTCATCTTGCGTTGCATATTTACTTTGGGACTACGGACGTATTCCGGGAGATTCCCCTGTACTGCATATTTACTTTGGGACTACGGACGTATTCCGGGAGATCCCCTAGCACTGCAAATTTATTTTGGGACTACGGACGTATTCCGGGAGATCCCCTGTACTGTATATTTACTTTGGGACTACAGACGTATTCTGGGAGATCCCCCAGTACTACATATTTACTTTGGGACTACGGACGTATTCCGGGAGATCCATCTGTACTGCATATTTACTTTGGGACTACGGACGTATTCTGGGAGATCCCTCTGTACTGCATATTTACTTTGGGACTACGGACGTATTTCAGGAGATCCTCCTGTACTGCATATTCATTTGAAACTACGGGACGGTATCCCGAGAGATTTTCCCACTGTGTTTACCTTGTTTTGAGCCGAGGACTCCCTTAACTGTTAAATTTTCGAGAATTTCTCTAACTATGTTACCGTAAATTTCACTTAAATCTTTTACTGTTTAATTTATTATATTTACTCCGGTAGGGCCTTGACCTGACCTCGTCACTACTCGATCGAGGTTAGGCTTGGCACTTACTGGGTACCATTGTGGTGTACTCATGCCCTTCCCTGCACATATTTTCGTGTGCAGATCCAGGTACGAGCTATCAGCCTCGGGGTTAGTACGTGCTGCTGATTCTAGGAGACTTCAAGGTAGTTCTGCTTGCGTCCGCAGATCTTCGGAGTCCCCTTCTACTCCCTCGCCTAGATACTTTCTTTATTATCCTCAGACTTTTGTATAGAGCTACATAGATTATAGCAGCTTGTAACTTAGTGATATTCCGGGTCTTAGGGAAATTATTTTGTATATGCCGAGTGGTACTACTCTTGGCTATTTATAATATGTTGTGTTTCTTTATATTTTTCGCAATATTAGGCCTACCTAGTCGTAAGGACTAGGAGCCATCACGACACCTTACAGAGGGATAATTTGGGGTCGTGACAAGTTAGTATCAGAGCACTAGGTTCATAGGAGTCGCGAGTCACAAGCCGGTTTATTAGAGTCTCGCAGATCGGTGCAGAGACGTCCGTACTTATCTTCGGGAGGCTATGTAACTGTTAAGAACAATCATATTTCTTTGATTTCCTTGTCGTGCGAGTTATTGACATTAAAAATTCTAAGATTCTATTCTATTCTTTCTCACAGATGGTGAGGACCCGTACCGGGAGGACCGACGATCAGGCACCTGAGCCCCCTGTCAGAGCCGTCAGAGGCCGGGGTCGGGGTAAAGGACGACCACGTGGTGCAGCCCGAGCACCTGCGAGAGCTGCATCAGAGGAGCCCCCAGCAGCTCCAGCTGGAGGGCCAGCGCCGGAGATCCCTATTGCTACTCCAGCCCTCCAGGGGACTTTAGCTCAGTTCTTGAGCATGTTCAGCACTCTGGATCAGGATGGACTATTTCTGATAGCTCCCGCTACATCTCAGGCCGGGGGAGGGGCACAGACTCCCGCAGCCCGCACTCCTGAGTAGAGGGTCCAGGTTGATCAGGCCCCAGAGTATATTCCTATGCCCCAGTGGCTCCGATTCAGCATGAGATTCAGGGTAGCTGCTTCTGAGGCAGAGCAGCTCAGACTTGAGAGGTACAAGAAGTACCACCCACCTACTTTCAGCGGACTAGCTTCAGATGATGCTCTGGGTTTTCTTGAGGAGTGTCATCATATTCTCCGCACTATGGGCATTATGGAGATGAGTGGGGTTTCTTTCATCGCTTTCTAGCTGAGGGGAGTAGCATATCAGTGGTGGCGTGCCTATGAGCTGAGTAGTCTGGACGAGGCAGCCTCACTCACTTGGACTCAGTTTTCAGAGATGATCTTGCGTGAGTATGTTCCTCAGAGCCTCAGGGATACTTGGCGCGCAGAGTTTGAGCAGTTGCGTCAGGGTGCTATGACTGTGTCAGAGTATGCAGTCCGTTTCAGTGAGTTAGCTCGCCATGCGCCGGCTCTGGTTGCTACAGTCAGAGAGAGGGTTTGTCGCTTCATTGAGGGACTCCACCCCAGTATTCGGACCAGTATGTCCAGGGAGTTGGAGATGGACATCACTTATCAGCAGGCAGTGAGCATTGCCAGGAGGGTGGAGGGCATGTTTGCCCGGGACAGAGAGGAGAGAGAGGCCAAGAGGTGTCGAGAGGCTGGTCATTATTCAGGAACTCATGCACTAGCAGCATGCTATGGTAGGGGTTTTGTGTGTCGCCCTGTTCATTAACCTCTTCCAGCAGCTAGCGGTGTTCCAGCTCCTCCTAGACCTCAGGATCCCTATTATGCACTGCTAGTATCCAGTATGCCTCCTACTCGAGGTGCTATTACCGGCCAGTCTAGCAGGCCAGGTCCGAGTCTGTCTCAGCCGCCGCGTCCTCCGAGAGGTTATTTTTAGGGTGGCGACACTCGTCACCTGGTTAGAGATTGCCCCAGAGCCAGGAGGGGTGCACCTCCACAGACTTATCAGCCTCCACGTGCTCCACCGGGTCCTCCGGCCATTCTTTCAGCACCAGCCGCTACCCCACCTCCTCAGCCAGCTCGAGGTGGAGGTCAGGGAGGTCGAGGTCGCCCTAGAGGGGGAGGCCAGGCCAGGTGCTATGCCCTTCCAGCCCGTTCAGAGGCCGTTTCTTCAGATTCAGTCATCACAGGTATCGTCCCTGTCTGTCATAGGGATGTATCAGTATTATTTGACCCAGGCTCTACGTATTCATATATGTCTTCTTATTTTGCTCCACATTTGGGGATATCTCGGGATTCTTTGAGTTCCTCTGTTTATGTATCTACTCCTGTAAGATATTCTCTCATTGTGGACCGCGTATATCAGTCGTGTTTGATTGCTCTTAGTGGTTTTGAGACCAGAGCTGATTTGTTATTATTCAGTATGGTAGATTTTGATGTTATCTTGGGCATGGACTGGTTGTCGCCCCATTATGCTATTCTTGATTGTCACGCTAAGACCGTGACGCTGGCTATGCCAGTTGGTTTGCTGAGATTAGAGTGGAGAGGTACCTTAGAGTATACTCCCCGCAGGGTCATTTCATTCCTTAAGGCTCGGTGAATGGTTGAGAATGGGTGTGATACGTAGAGTGGAGGTGCACTAATAGGAGCTGGTGGTGCACTGTAGGCTAGCTGGTCGGAATAATGCTTCTGAGGGCCACGACCACCCAAGGCACCATGGGATGCCTGGAGCGCTGAATGAAATGGCCTGGGAGGATGGCCTCTACCAAAAGTACTCCTGCTTCTTGGTGAGGCACTGCTGAACTCACCGGAATGATGAGCTCTCTTGTCATACCCCTAACCTCCCTGAGTAAGAACCATTTCGACTCGTCTGACGACATTAGCAGCCGCTTGAAAAGAAATCTCACTCCCTGTCTCCTTAGCCATCTGCAATCTGATAGGCTGAGCAAGTCCATCAATAAACCTCCTCACCCTCTCTCTCTCTCTCTCTCTCTCGCGGTGGGAAGCAGAAGAATGGCATGACGGGCCAAATCTACAAAACGGGTCTCATACTGAGTAACAGTCATACTGCCCTGCTGGAGACGTTCAAACTAATGGCGACGCTCCTCTCTCAATGTAATAGGTAGAAACTTCTATATTAAGAGATGAGAGAACTGGTCCCAAGTAAGAGCAGGCCACCCAGCTGGTCTGGTCAACAAGTAATCTCTCCACTATTTTTTAGCAGAACCAGTCATTTGAAATGCAGCAAAATCGACCCCATTGGTCTCCACTATACCCATGTTTCGTAGAACCTCGTGACAATTGTCAAGATACTCCTGGGGATCCTCTGAAGGAGCACCACTGAAGTGAACAGGAAAGATCTTGGTAAAACTTTCCAATCTCCACAAAGCCTCAGAAGACATACCTGGCCCATCTCCGACATGTGCCGCAATAACCGGCTGAACTAATCTGACTGGCTGAGCTGCTGGAGCCTGATACTGGGGAGCTATCTGCTCTGAAGCGGGAGTGGTAGGAGTCTGGGCTTCTCCTCCAGCCTGAGAGACTGCTGGTTCCATGGGAAATGCGCCAGTCTGGGTCGCACTCTCCATAAGGCCCACCAAATGGACCAAAGCGTCCTGAAGTACTGGGTTAGCAATGAACCCCTCCAGAACCTGAGTTGGTCCGGCAAGAATAGTCTGGGCTGGAACCTTCTCGCCAAGCTCTATCTAAGACTCCACTGCTGGGGCTGCTGCTCGAGCCCTTGGCTGAGCCTTGCCCCTGCCTCGGCCTCTGGCACGTCCTCGGCCTCGACCTCTGCCCCGTGTAGGAGCTGCCACTGGAGGCTCTGGCTATTGCTCAGCTGAGGAAGCGGTACGTGTTCTCGCCATCTACAAGAGAATAAGAGTAGAAGAGTTCAATCATCATTGAGAAAGCAAAATCGCACGACAGAGAAGAATAAAAGTGGAACATGTTCCTAAACTTCATAACCTCTGGAAGATAAGCACAGACGTTTCTGCACCGATCTTCCAAATTCTACTAAGCTTGCTCGTGAATCGTGAGACCTAGGCAACCTAGTGCTCTAATACTAACTGTCACAACCCGAAATTTCCCACCGACGGGATCGTCATGGCGCCTAACATTTCACTTGCTAGGCAAGCCAACGTTAGAGAATTATTAAACCAATTCCCTATTTCCATTCAGTAATTAACAATAATTAACTAAGATGAATATAATAAGCGCGAAATATCATAAAACTGTATTAATTACTACCACCCGGATCTGGAGTCACAATTCATGAGCATTCTAGAATTTGCTACAAGTAATAGTCAGAAAGAAATACAATTGTCTATATGGAAGAAACAATATAACAGAAAACATAGACGGGGACTTCAAGGTCTGTGAACGCCGACAGATCTACCTTGAGTCTCCGGACAGTAGACCAATAACAAAATCTCGATCAACCCAAGCCGGTATCAAAATCTGTACAGAAAGTGCGGAGTGCAGTATCAGTACAACCGACCCCATGTACTGGTAAGTGTCGAGCCTAACCTCGATGAAGTAGTGACGAGGCTAAGGTAAGGCACCTACAAATCAACCTGTACAATTTAATAGTGTATATACAAATAACAGAAATGGAGAACTAAGCAGGAACTATCAAGAGGGAACATACTGAGGGGAATACAAGATAAAGAACTACAACAGGATGATCACCGGAGCAGTCAATATACCATGATTCAACAGGAATAGTGAATACAGTAAGGAAAAATGCACGGCATCACCCTTCGTGCTTTTACTCTCAATCTTACCATAAAATTAATAGAAACGGCACAGCATCACCCTTCATGCATTAACTCTCATATCATGGCACGGTATCACCCTTCATGTATTAACACTCACAATATGGCACGGCATCACCCTTCGTGCATTAATACTCACAATATGGCACGACATCACCCTTCGTGCATTAATACTCACAATATGGCACGGCATCACCCTTCGTGCATTAACCCTCACAATTAGGCGCGGCATCACCCTTCGTGCATTAACACTCTCCCTTACCATAATGCAATGCATAAATAACAACAGGGAGATAAAATAGCAAGTACAAACCTTACTTCCACATTTGGCTCCATAACATCAATCTCAACTTTGAAATAAAAACTCAATTATCACCAGAAAATCCGTAAACATGATAATGACGATCAATTGAACAATACTTGTATAACACATCGCAATTAGTCATAGGAATGAGATAATATAAGAAAAACTGAGAAACATGAAAAACAGGTAAATTGGCGGCACATAAGTACTCGTCACCTCACATATACGCTGCTCACATGAATTTCCCTAAGGAAGTAATCTAAGGTTCCTAATTCCCTCAAGTCAGGGTTAGACACAATACTTACCTCGCTCCGAAGGCCACTTAATTCTCAATCACAACTTTTCCTTTAGAATTCACCTCCAAACCACTCGTATCTATTCAAAAATGACTCAATAATATCAAATATTACAAAAGGAATCAATTATATTGCATAAATTAAATTTCCCTCCAAAAAGTCAAAAATCGACCCCGGGCCCACTTGGTCAAAACCCGAGGTTCGGACCAAAATTCATTTACCCATTCACCCCCGAGCTCGAATATATAATTGATTTTGGAATCCGACCTCAAATTGAGGTCTAAATCCCCAAATTTCCGAAACCCTAGTTTCTACCCAAAACCACTGATTCTACCATGAAAACCTTAGATTTTAGGTTGGAATCTTGTAGAATATAGTGAATGATTGAAAGAAACCAGTTTAGAATCACTTACCTATGATTTGGGGAAGAGATGGTCTTTGGAAAATTGCCTCTTGTATTTTAGGTCTTGAAAATTTGGGAAATGAATAAAAATTCCCGTCTAAAAGTCATTTTGTTCAGCTGCAAACGTCGCATTTGCGACCTGAGCTTCGCAAATTCGAAGGGGCTATCGCAATTGCGAAGCCTTCACAATCCTGCTGCCCTTTGCAAATAAGAGGAAAGTGTCGCAATTGCGATCACTTACCTCGCAAATGCGGACAAAAGATCGCATTTGCGATCCATACCCAGGCTGGCCCAGCTTCTCTTCGCATTTGCGATGAGAAGTTCGCAAATGCGACCTCAACAGTGATCGCAAATGCCAACCCTGACCTCGCATTTGCGAGGTCTAGGGCCTGCAACACAGCTGAAGCACACCAACTATTTTTCTAAGTCCAAATCATTCCGTAGCCTATCCAAAACTCACCCGAGCCCTCGGGGCTCCAAACCAAACATGCACACAAGTCTAAAAATATCATACGAATTTGCTCGCGCGATCAAATCGCCAAAATAACACCTAGAACTACGAATTTTGTACCAAATCAAATGAAATTCTCAAGAATACTTGAAAATTTCTATTTTCTCAACTAGACGTCCGAATCGTGTTAAATCAACTCTGTTTCTCACCAAATTTCACAGACAAGTCTTAAATATCATAATGAATCTGTATCGGGCTCCGGAACCAAAATACAAACCCGATACTAACAATGCCAAATATCAATAAATTCTTAAAAATAAATAATTTGCAGACTTTTAATTTTCATAAAAAATTCATAACTCAAGCTAGGGACCTCCGAATTCAATTCCGGGCATACGCCCATATCCCATAATTTGATATGGGCCTACCGAGACCGTCAAAACATGGATTCGGGCCTGTTTACCAAAAATATTGATCGAAATCAACTAAAATCAACTTTTAAGGTAACAATTCTTATTTTCATTAGTTTTCAACATAAAAGCTTTCCGGAAACCTGCCCGGACTGCGCACACAAATCAAAGAGGGTAAAAATGAGATTTTTAGGTTTAAGAGCGTAGATTCAAGTTCTAAAACATAAGATGACCTTTTGGGTCATCACAGTACCAACGATAGGTGTCTATCTCGTTGTAAGGATAATTAAGATGTCTATTTAATAATCACACTAACTTGGAGTGCGTATCTATGCATTTAGATTAAAATTATCTCTTCTAACCAATATAAAATTGAAAGTGAATTGAAGTATAATTTATTTTGTATTACAATCAATTAGAATTAAAATTTTGGTAGTATTAGCTCCTTTATAGCGTTAACACCATTAAGAATATTTCAGTCATTTTACAAAAAATATTTATCACAACTATTTGAAATTCCTTCTTTTATTAATAGAAGTACTAATGTCATTAGGTCATCCACGGTGAAAATATATTTCACAAAATTCCGTCATATTTTTAATCAAATTATAATAAGTCAAATCATGGTTTCTAGCATTTAATGTCATGTTCATATAAATCTAAAAATCAAAGAACACATGCAACAAGAGTGTCACATAATTCTACAAAGCATAATAAATCGTATAATTTACCCCCAAGCATGATTAACCCTGGCACATACATATATGCTCGTCACCTCATATATGTATCACTCCCGCATGTAGCAAACAATGGCAATTAGTAGTACCTCAACAAAGTTAAGGAAAATACTTACCTCAAACAAGCCGAATCCAATACCGAGCAAGCCAACCAATACTCTAGAAATTCCATTCCGCGCGTATCAACCTCCGAACACCTTCCTATCTTCTCAATTCCAAGCCAAACGATCCAAAACTAGTTAAACAGCATGCAAATTAATCAAACTACACTCCAATGCTTACAATTTAAAAATTTATAAAAATTCCCAACTCCGCTTGAAAAGTCAACCAAAAGTTAACATTGGGGCCCACGTCTCGGAATATGACAAACATTATAAAACCTGAACCCACATTCAACCACGAGTCCAGCCATACCAAAATTACTCAAATTCGACCACAACTCGACCTTCAAATCCTCAATTAAAGTCTATGAAAGTTTCTACCATTTTCAACCCAAAACACTAATTTAATGATAAAAAAAATAATATATCCATGCAATTTAACCAAAACTGAGTTAGAATCACTTACTCCAATCCATATCGTAAAAATCGCCTTAAAATTGCTTCAATCCGAGTTCCATAGCTCCAAATATGTTAAAATGGTCGAAACCCCCGAAATATAGCTTCTGTCCAGGTATTTACCCTTCGCGATCGCGAAGCACAATTTTCGCAGCTCAAAATTGCCCTTCGCGATTGAAGAAAACCAATCGCAATCGCGAAGAACTGTCACGACCCGAAATTCCCACCTTCAGGACCGTGATGGCGCCTAACATTTCACTTGCTAGGCAAGCCAACATTAAATTAATCTTAATCATTTTTAAGCAAATTAAATTAAACAGAAGTCAATTACTGAAATAATGTGTGAAAGACCATAACTACTGAATCATCACAATATATCCCCGAATCTAGTGTCACAAGTGCTCACTACTAAAATAATACAAATAAAGGCTTGGATAAAATTCAAGCTGTTTGAAAGACATTACACTGCTAAGATAAGATAGAAGAGGACTTCAGAACTGCGAACATTGTGCAGTTATACCTCAAGTCTCCTCTGAGTAGCTAAATCCGAGCACGTCTATGGCAACTGATCGAGTCTGACCACGACGAAGTAGTGACGAGGCAATGACAAGACACGTACGTAAATAACCTCTGCAAGTATATACATGTACGAAACAACAATAATACAATAAATAACAAATTATAAATTGGGACGGGACATGCGAAGGGGAATGATATAATAATTTCAACAGGAGAAGTATCACTTAGCAGCTAATTAATTCATCAACCATAAAATGAGCAACTGATAATATGAAAATGGCACGGCACCACCCTTCATGCTTTTACTCTCATTCCTCCCATAAACTGATAAATAAATAAATAAATAAATAAATAAATAATAATAATAATAATAATAATAATAATAATAATAATAATAATAATAATAATAATAATAATAATAATAATAATTGGAACGGCATCACCCTTCGTGCTTTTACGTTCTTTAGCACGGCATCACTCTTCTTGCTTTTACACTCTCTGAAAATGGCACGGCATCACCCTTCATGCTTTTACACTCAAAAATGACACGGCAACACCCTTCGTGCTTTTACACTCTTTCTCACCATGACAATGATAGTATAAATAATAAAAATGGTATGGCATCACCCTTCGTGCTTTTACGCTCTTTCTCACCATATTTAACAATAATTAAATCAATAGAAATTCCATGAATAACGATCAAATAAATAATAATAAACTTAAACAGGAATATCTTAATTAAATAAATAATTATTCAAAATGAATTAAATTCCTCCAGCATGCTTTGACTCAACCACAACGCATAAGTACTCGTCACCTCACATATACATTGTACCCGCACATTAAATCACGTAGCAAGTAGACAAATAAATCTTACTCTCTCAAGTCAAGGTTAACCACGACACTTACCTCGCTTTGAAACAAAATTCAAGATTCCAATAAATCTTTGCCTCGTGAATTCATGTACGAAATCCTCAAATCTAGTCATAAACAGTTCAATATACTCAATACAAATCGTAGAAATTAATTCCATATGAATTTACTAATTTTTTGGATTAAAATTCAAAATTCATCTAAAATATCAATAGTGGGGCCGACATATCGAATCTCAAAAAAACTTACGAAATCCAAACACCCGTTCCGAGACGAGTCCAACCATATAAAAATTATTAAATTCCGATGTCAAATGGACCTTCAAATCTTAAATTTTTATTTTTGAAAAGTTTTACAAAAATTTTAATTTCATCCATCTAAATCCGAAATAAATGATGAATATAGACATGGAGTTATGAAATATAATCACTCTTAGTTATATAACACTTACCCAATTCAAAGTCATGAAAAATCCCTTTGGAATCGCCTAAATCCGAGACTCAAAACTCAAAAATGAGTAAAAATAGCTAACTTCCGATTTTATGGGTTTTGTCCAGGCCTTTTCGCATCTGCGGACACTTGACCGCATCTGCGGTTCCGCTTTTGCGGAATTTGGGGTCGCTTCTGCGGGCCGTCTCACTTCTGCAGACAAGAGTCCGCTTATGCGAAGAAGAGTCCGCTTCTGCACAATGCTACCCTTCCCCCTTTTCCCGCTTCTGCGACGTGTGGACCGCTTCAGCAATCGCGTTTCTGCGACAGCCCGTCCGTTTCTTTGAGGCATGGCTCGCTTCTACGAGCTCGCATATACAGTCAAAAATCCGCAGGTGCGATTACACCAGAAGGCCAAAATTTTAAATTTTCCTTAAGTCCAAATTTTGATCCGTTAACCATCCAGAATCAACCCGAGGCCCCCGGGACCTCAACCAAATACACCAACAAGTCCTAAAACATCATACGAACTTAGTTGAGACCTCAAATCACATCAAAAATTGCTAAAACCGTGAATCTTACCCCAATTCAAGCCTAAGGAACTTAAAAATTTTCAACTTCTACATTCGATGTCGAAACCTATCAAATCAAGTCCGATTGACCTCAAATTTTGTACACTAGTCATAATGACATAACCGACCTATTCAAATTTCTAGAATTGGATTCCGACCCCGATATCAAAAATTTAAATCCGTGGTCAAACTTTGGAAATCTTTAGTCTTTAAATTTCTAGTTTCCATTAAATGACCATAACTTGAGCTATGGACCTCCAAATTAAATTTTAGGCATATGCCCAAGTCCCAAATCATGATACAGACCTACCGGAACTTCCAAAAAACTGATCCAGGTCCGTTTTCTCAAAATATTGACCAAAGTCAACTTAATTCAGTTTTAAGGCTCTATTTCACATTTTAATCAATTTTTCATATAAAAACTTTCCGAAAATTTATACGGACTGCTCACTCAAGTCGAGGAGTGATGAATAGTGCTTTTCAAGGTCTTATGATACAGAAATTAATGGTTAAATTAAATATGACATTTTGGGTCATCACATTCTCCACCTCTAAAACAAACGTTCGTCCTCGAACGGAATTATAAAAGTACCTGAGCTGGTGAAAAGGTGTAGATATTTACTTCGCATGTCCGACTCGGACTCCCAGGCAGTTGTCTCAATTGATTGACCTCTCCATTGCATCCAACTGAAGGATACCTCTTAGACCTCAACTGTCATACCTGTCGGGCTAGAATAGCCACCGTCTCCTCCTCATAAGTCAAATCCTTGTCCAATTGGACTGAGCTGAAATCTAACACATGGGACAGATCATCATGATATTTTCGGAGCATAGACAAATGAACACTGGATGAACCGCTGATAAACTAGGTGGTAATGCAAGCATGTAGGCTACTTCGCCCACCCTTTCAAGAATTTCAAAGGATCCGATATACCTAGGGCTCAACTTGCCCTTCTTTTCGAACCTCATTACACCTTTTATAGGTGAAACCCTGTAACAACCCGGCCGATCGTTTTGAGTATTACAACCCCATTCCGCCATTTACTGCTCAATTTGTGCTTTACAATTGTTATATGACTTACCGGGGTAATTGATTTGCGTCCGGTGAGGTTTTGAAATGAATTGGATCACTTAGATCCAAGGTTTAAAGTTTAAGTTGAAATAGTTGACCGGATGTTGACTATGTGTAAACGACCTTAGAATAGAATTTTGATGATTCCAGTAACTATGTATGGTGATTTTGGACTTAGGAGCGTGTCCGAAAAATTATTTGGAAGTCAGTAGTTAAATTAGGCTTGAAATGGCTAAAATAGAAATTTAAATTTTAAAGTTTGATCGGGGGTTGACTTTTCGATATTAGGCCCGGAATCTGATTCTCGAAGTTGAAATAGGTCTGTTAAGTCATTTATGACTTGTGTGCAAAATTTGAGGTCAATCGGACTTGATTTGATAGGTTTCGGCGTTGAATGTAGAAGTGGAAAATTCTTAGTTTCATTAGGCTTGAATTGGGGTATGATTCATGGTTTTAGCATTGTTCGATGTGATTTGAGGTTTCAACTAAATTCATATGATATTTTAGGACTTGTTGGTGTATTTGGTTGAGGTCCCGAGGGCCTTGGGTGAGTTTCGGATGGTTAACGGATCAAATTCAAATTGAAGCATTGCTGGAACTGCTGCCTACTGGTGTGATCGCACATGCAAAGCTTTTGATCACAGGTGCGAAGCCGCATGTGCACACAATCCATCGCAGAAGAGGCCAAGAGTGGAACTAGGCAGTGCTCGCAAGTGCAAAGAATTTGTCCGCCCGCACCTTCGAGGCCGCATATGCAAAGGGAGGGGCGCAGAAGCGGAAAATGGTGATGAAGCCGGGCAGCGCAGCTGAGGAATCTTTATCCACAGATGCGGAGTCGTATCTGTGCTTGGCTCACCGCAGAAGCGAAGGCAGCCTCTTAGAAAGCCGCAGAAGCGGAGTTTTGGTCTGCACCTGCGAGACCGCAGATGCGTTTAACTGAGTGGCAGGTGCAAAAAGCCCTAGACAGATTATATTCGAAGGGGTTCCGAGTTTTTGCAATTTTTGGACTTTCAACCATGGTTTAAGGGGCGATTTTTAGAGAAACTTCACGGGAAACTTTAGGTAAATCACTTTTGATCATTTCTACTCCATAATATTGAATTATCATGGAATAATTCGACTAGATTATGTGTTTTTGAGTTGTAAATCGGGAATTTGGACCGAGGGATTTGGAAATAAGATTTGATGATTTGGAGGTTGAGTTGATGTCGGAATTTGGTAAAATTTGAATGGTTAGACTCGTGGTTGAACGAACGTTCATATTTTGTAACTTTTGTCGGGTTCTGAGATGTGGGCCCCACGGAGCGATTTTTGAGTGTAATTTCGGATTTTTTGGGAAAATTAGTATTTTGATATGGAATTAATTCCTATAATTTGTGTTAACTAAATCGAATTAATCGTGACTACATTCGAGCCGTTCGGAATTTGATACGCGCATAATGGAATTTCTGGAGCATTGTTTAGCTTACTCGATATTGGATTCGGCTTATTCGATGTAAGTAACATCTCTAATCTTAGAGCTGAGGGTATGAACCCTGATTATACGTGTTATGTGAATTGTTTGGAGGTGACGCACATGCTAGGCGACGGGCGTGTGGGCGTGCACCGTAGAAATTTAGACTCAATTGATTCCGTAGAGCTGTTTAGTCAATTAACTTGTATTCTTCCATGTATTTTTATGTGTTAGAGAAACTATCACGACCCAAAATCTCACTCGTCGTGATGGCGCCTATCTCAATTTTAAGCAAGCCAACAATCTCAATAAACCACATATCCTTTAAATTTGAAAACATAATGATTAAATTCAGCGAAAGAAATCTCACAAGTATAAATATAAATACTCCCAAAACCCGGTGTCACTGAGTACATGAGCATCTAATCTGAACATAAGTCTGGAAAATACGGTCTATAATAGTCCGAGACCAAATACAGAAAACAAGAAGATAGGGAAGGAGAGACAAGGTCTGCCAAACATGGCAGCTACCTCTGAATCTCCAAAAAAGTCAATTGTGCGAGAGAATCAACACTCGCTATGACCGGGAACACCTGGATCTGGACACGAAGTGCAGGGTGTAGTATGAGTACAACCAACTCAGTAAGTAACAATAATAAATAAATAACTGAAGATAGTGACGAGCTACACAGTTATAGTTCATTTTCAGTAATTCCAGCAAAGAATAGACATGCTTTCAAATCTGGCAGTTTAAGTCAAATCAATTTTATATTGTTCAAGTTCATGTAATCCGGATATAGAATCTTTTAGGAATTTCACAACAATAACAGATAGCAACTAAGTGAATCAACAAATGAAAAGTAAGTACAACCACTCAGGACAACAATCACTCACTGGACTCCCAGCCCTCAACACTCACACTCAATGGGTACCCGCGCTCACTGGCGGTGTACAGACTCCGGAGGGGATCCTACACCCCAAGCACCATAATCCGCACGGATAACTCACGTGCTGCACAGACAACTCATGTGCTATAATATCCTGCACGGACAACTCACGTGCCATAGTATCCTTACCTCACTGACAGGCCCTCGGTCGTACTCAGTCCTCAACCTCTTTAGTCTCTCGGCTCTCTGAAATAACAAAGATCAACCCAAATAAATATAACATAGTATATCAACAAAAATCAAGAAGGACTGAGGTATGATACGCAAGTAAAATAATGACTGAGTACAAGACAACAATTAGCAAATAATTCAACAAGTATATGACCTCTGCAGGTCCCAACAGTACTATCACATAGCCTAAGCAAGATCTCTAACATGATTTACAGTCAAATTTCTTCAACACATAGAGAGCATATAGCTAACAATAAGTTAATCAACTTTACAGTTTCACGGGACGGACCAAGTCACAATCCCCTTGGTGCACGCCCGTCACCTAGCATGTGCGTCACCTGTAAAATAACCACATGATACAAAAGTTCAGGATTTCATACCCTCCGGACCAGATTTATAACTGTTACTTACTTCAAACCGTAAAATTCTTATTCCGCTAAGCCTTTGCCTCGTGAATTGGCCTCCAAACGCCTCAAAACTAGCCACAAATAATTCGATTCAGTCAATAAAATTTATTGGAATTAATTCCATAAGAAAATGTAAATGTTTCATAAAAAGCTGAATTTTAGCTCAAAAATTACTTGTGGGGACCATGTCTCGGAACCCAACAAAAGTTACAAAATCCGAAAGCCCATTCCACCACGAGTCTACCCATACTAATTTTACCAAAATCCGACCTCAACTCGACCTCCAAATCATCAAATCTTATTTCCAAATTTCTAAGTTCAAATCTCCGATTTACACCTCAAAAACATGTAATCTAGTTGGATTATTCGATGATAATTCAATATTATGGAGTAGAAATGATCACAAGGGACTTACCTCAAGTTTTCCTTGAAAATTTATCAAAAATCGCCTCTTCTCAAGCTCCAATTTGTCAAAAATGGCGAATGGGACGAAGTCCCCTGCTTTATAATTCTGCCCAGACAGCCCTCGGTCCTGCTTCGATCTCGAACTTCGATCGTGGTCCTCGATCCTAGGCCTCGATTCTGACTCTCAATCCTGGCCCTCGATCCTGGCTTCGATCATGGCCCTCGACCCTGGCCTTCGATCGTGGCTTTGATCATGGCCCTCGACCCTGCCTTCGATCGTGGCTTCGATCCTGCCTTCAATCACGGCCCTCAATTTTTGGGCTCGATTTTGGGCTCCCTCAATTTCCAGCAGAAGGAAATTGCAGCAGCTATTTTAGTCCAACTTTTGATCCATTAACACTCTGAAACTCACCCGAGGCCTTCGGGACCTCAACCAAATATATCAACAAGTCCTAAAAGCTCATACAAACTTAGTCGAGTCTTCAAATCACATCCAACAACACTAAAAACACGAATCACACATAGATTCAAGCATAATGAACTTTGAAACTTTCCATTTCTACAAACAACGCCGAAACCTATCAAATCACTTTCGATTGACCACAAATTTTGCACACAAGTCATAAATGACATAACATACCTATTAAAATTTTCAGAATCGGACTTCGACCCCGATATCAAAAAGTCAACCCCCCGGTCAAGCTTTCCAAAAATTCAACTTTCGGCATTTCAAGCCTAATTCCTCTGCGGACCTCCAAATAATTTTCAGGACACGCTCCCCAATCCAAAATCACCATACAAAGCTATTGGAATCATAAAAATTCAGATCCGAGGTCATTTACACATAAGTCCATATCCGGTCAACTTTTTCAACTTAAGCTTCCAACATGAAATTTATTCTTCCAAGCTAACTCCGAAATACCTTAAAACCAAAACCGACAATTCACACAAGTCATAATACCTCGTAGGAAGTTATTCCAGACTTCAAATATTTGAAAGGAGTGTAAATGCTTAAAATGACAGGTCGGGTCGTTACAATCTCCCCCACTTAAACATACGTTTGTCCTTGAACGTGCTAATAGTTGCTTCTAAGCCTTTAAATCACTGTTCCTCCTTACCATGCACATACCTGGGGGTGATCCCACGTCACCCTATTCTATACAGGCCTGACAACATAACATAACTGAAAATCATTAATTTAACCTTAGCCCAAAACTTGGAGCCTAATTTCTAACACCCAAAATTCTTTCCAAGATCTAAATCTCACACACCGTATAAGTCTGAACAAGTTGTATCAAGCCATAGCCATAACCCCAGATATAATCACATTACATACTACACAACTCACATGCTCGTAGTACCATTCCCGATCACAATCACAGTAATTACTCCAAACCAACCAAGTACAAGTATTAAACCTCATATCAAGCCAAACACATTCCAAAACCTTCGTACACTGCTGATAATAAAAGAAACATGTAGAAATCTCATGACCCCTTATCAGAGCAACAAGTCATGGAGCTTTCTCGCCCCAACCAGAATCATAATCACTTTCTTAGCCGACTTTCAATATTATCCTCCCTAATATACCATAATCAAACCTGATAATACCCATTCTAGGTCCAATGACCTTATATTATTAAACACAACTATCCTGCAAACATGCCACATCAATATAACTCAAGCCACAACTGCGCAATCCATGTACCCAAATATGGGAGATGCCTCAAGGAAGAGAACTGTATTGCAAGTTCAACAAGCTCCACCACAACCGCAATGTTACAACCAACTCCTCAATTTTGAGAAGGGGATAACCATAGGCGCATGTGAACAATTGTAGAGGAAGGAAATTAATGAATCATATAAACTATCATAGAAATAAAATTCCCACACATGGCACGGACAACTCACGTGCCAATAATATGAATTGCCCGGCATGGTCACAGGCCTCCAGTCCCAGCATATCATACAGGAGCAATTAAACAAGTACATTTATATATGATAATGAAATACGATTCTTATGCTCCTGGATTGGTATAAATAGCATGCCACGGTGTAAGCATGTGCAAAGTCTGCTATCACACTTCAAATCGGCAAGTTAACGCGGAAATAGTAACTACCTCGTTTATTCAGGGGAATTAGCATCTTTGTAACCTCAAATGTAGCCTATATAGTTCTCAACAAAGGTACGAACACGAGAAATATTGTAACTTTATGCATAACAGTCAACTCTAGGCATATCATAGCCTAAGCATTCTTTCGAGTATGAATACTTGCCCCGATGCCTGCTTATTGGCTCAAACCTCACATATATGCACACTTATAGCGCGTAGCCATCACAAATAATTAACGCAACTAGTGCCTCCACTGAGTTAAAATAAAATACTCACCTCAAACAGGCCGCAAACCGAAACAATATACTTCTGAGAACTCCCAGTCTCCAAATTCATCAAACACATGAATCACCGTAACTGATCCCAACTCCAGCACTAGAATGACTAACACATCTTCCATTCACAATCTTCCCATAAGGAATACTTTCATAATTCTTCCGTTCCATATAGCAATAATTTGAATATCAGTAGTCTATCAACCAGGTGAGTACTGCAATACCAATGAACATCCGTAAGTCAAAACACAATGCGCCTTTCGAAATGCACACCCTTCTTAGGGGTTACCGAGTAGTTATAACATTCATCTAATTATCTGAAATTGACCATTCTGTCCAAAATTCGTGATCTTCCTTTCAAGAATGAACTGTCACCATGTACATATAAATCTTAATCTCGCACCACACACCATATCTATCCTGCCATCATGTGACAAGCACGGGAATCTCATTATCAACTTTAGGTAACCAGCAAATTACATACCCGTTTATTCAGTAACCTTCATCTTGCTTCCTCCCAAGAGGAATTCGTAATACACAACACGTTCCCTACACCGGAAGAATATACCCGGTTCAACCCATGGTCGAAACCATTAAGAACACTTTGAAATCCATTTGCACATAACCAAGCTATCATAACTGAATTCTTCTTATTCGACCAAGCCACGCAGGTCACCAAACCCAAGAATATTGCCACCAAAATTTCTGTAAAGTCTCACAATATCATAATTACCCCATAAATACCACAACCATAATACTCACTCTGAAAATACCTTATGTGAATTTAAAATTGTTCCTCATTCCTTTCTTCTACTAAAATGTAGAATCCATAGTCATACAAAATTACCGCAAGTCCTGACACGTTCAAATGCAAATCTCAGATTTTATCCATACACAAGTCCGGAAACATTCTCAATTGCTATGTATAATTCTCAAACCCATTAGAATTTTCTCGGGAATCAGCCGCTTTGCTCAAATCCAAATTGCACCGTCCAAATGGGCCGAAGGGCACAAGCCCCATTAGCACAACACCCCCCAAAGAACTAACCTCGCCTTAACACCACCAATCAAATTCATACTTCGTGCGCACTATATTTTTCAAAATAACAATTTAATCATTCCATGATTTCCGTATTTCTATAAAGTGCCATATAACCCGTATTCAGGAATTTCCTTACTCGAGTCATTCTCGATTTCCAACTCTTCAAGTCATAACTGATCCACAAGTATGTCTCTGACCAAAATTAAAATTTAACACATAACCATGAAATCAAATTGTCAATAGCAGGCTCAAGACGTCTCGAGGTTCTAGGGGATTCAGTGGATTCTACTTGAAAGTATAAATCATTATGGTGGGGGCTCGGGCAGTCGGCCAGCCCAGTCCGCATATCGGATTACTCGGGGTGCTCCAGTAAGTTCTTTTAATGCACCACCGACATGAGTTTCCTACAACGGTTATTCCAGTTATCTGGCATAGACTCAATATGAGCAGCCAAACCTGCAAAGGGGTTGTTATGAATACAGTGATACTAGGCACATCATGAAAAAAAAAAATTGTTCCAAACTTGGGAGAGGCATATTTCATCAAAGCACTCAGGCTACGTGCCCCAATTGCAGTTACTACACCACCCACACGACCAGTCAGGGGTGGAGGACAGGCGGGTAGAAGGCGTCCTAGAGGTGGAGACCCAGCCGTTGTTATATTTGTTTTTTGGAATGGCGGAGGTCGTCACATCAGATGGTGTCGTTATAGGTACGGCCTCAATTTAAAATAAAGGAATAATTTCCTTAACTTGATTCGGTTCTGAGTATCAAGACAAGTCCTCCTATTGTGCTCCAATTATGAGTGAGCTTCGTAATTCTATAATCTACTTATGTGTTTACTCTTGTTGGGAGGTTTTATGGAGATAACTACGCCTATCATTCCATGTTGGTCTCTAATAAGAGCTGTGAGGCTAAAGGTGGCTTTCTATTACTCATTTCAGTACGTTTTGATGTAATTTATGAATAATTAATTACAAATTTGTGAATTATATGCCCTACCAATGTGGAGTTCATTATGTGTTGTGATTTTGTTAAACGAAAGTTATTTAAAAGGAGAAAATGGAAAGTTTTGATTGGCAAGATGTGCATATTACTTGTGATTCAGAACTGAGGCTGAGGTCCTCACATTTTAAAATAAATTGATATGTTTAAATCGGGCTATGAGCTATGGTGGAAGTTATATAAGGACGAGAATCATGTGATAAAAATTCTTGTGTTTAAATTCTCCCTTGTGAAATAATATTTGTACTATAGTGCTAACAGGGAGTCATGCCTGCTAGGCTTATTTGAAATTTTTTGTATGAAATTCTCTGTGCATATTTGCCAAATTCATGTTGTAATATTGAGTTGTAACCTACGAGGTAGGTACCCGCCCAGGTGGCGTTAAATGTGATTCGTTAATTCGGGTAAATAATTATGAGGTTTTCTTGCCTCGCATCTCGTTATTAGTATTATGAAGGTTTGAAATGAGATTTTTGTTAACATGAAGTTAATTGACGATTCTGTAATTGATTATGAACAACTATTAAGACCAGATTGACCTAGAAGGGTGCCCCATTTAGATGGTCAGACGAGTGTGAGTTGATCTTTCAGAAGCTCAAGACCGCTTTGACTACGACGTCAGTGTTGGTATTACCCACAAGTTCAGGATTTTATACAGTGTATTGTGATGCATCTCACATTAGGCTTGGTGCAGTATTAATGCAAGATGGCATGGTGATTGCATATGCGTCACGGCAGTTGTAAATTCACGAGAAAAATTATCATGTTCATGACTTAGAACTGTCAGCCATTGTTCATGCGATGAAGATTTGGAGGCATTACCTCTACGGTGTCTCGTGTGAGGTATTTACTGATCATCGTAGCCTTCAGTACCTGTTCAAATAAAAAGATCTTAGTTTGAGGCAGAGAAGATGGTTAGATTTGTTGAAAGACTATGATATCACCATTTTGTATCACCCCGGAAAGGCCAATGTAGCGGCCGATGCTTTGAGTAGAAAGGCTGTGAGTATGGGCAGTCTTGGGTATTTTCCTGTTGGTGAGAGGCCATTAGCTGCAGATGCTCAGACTTTGGCTAATCAGTTCGTGAGGTTAGATATTTCAGAACCCAGTCGGGTTCTAGCTTGCACAGTCGCTCCGTCTTCTTTATATGAGCGCATCAGAGAGAGGCAGTATGATGATCCTCGTTTACTTGTCCTTAAGGACACGATGCGGCACGATGATGCCAAACAGGTTGCTGTGGGGGAAGATGGAGTTCTGCGAATGTAGGGTCGTATTTGTGTGCCTAATGTGGATGGGCTTAGTGAATTAATTCTTGAAGAGGCATATAGTTCCAGGTATTATATTCATCCAGGTACTTCCAAAATGTATCAAGATTTGCGACAACATTATTGGTGGAGGAGAATGAAAAAGGATATAGTTGCATATGTAGCTCGGTGTCTGAATTGTCAGCAAGTTAAGTACAAGCATCAGAGACCTGGTGGTTTGCTTCAGAAGTTAGAAATTCCTGAATGGAATTGGGAGTGTATCACTATGGATTTTGTTGTTGGACTCCCACAGACTCAGAGAAAAGTTGATGCAGTTTGGATCATTGTGGACAGGTTGACCAAGTCAGCACATTTCATTCTAGTGGCAGTTACCTATTCTTCAGAAAGGTTAGCTGGAATTTACATTCGTGAGATTGTCCGCCTTAACCGTGTGCCTGTGTCGATTATTTCAGATCGAGGTATGCATTTTATCTCACACTTCTAGAGAGCTGTACAACGTGAGTTAGGCATACGGGTTGAGTGGAGTACAACATTTCATCCACAGACAAACGGACAGTCCGAGCGCACCATTCAAATATTGGAAGATATGCTTCGCTGTTGTGTTATAGACTTTGGGGGTTCTTTGGATCAATTCTTGCCACTTGCGGAGTTTGCTTATAATAATAGCTACCAGTCGAGCATTCAGATGGCTCCATATGAGGCGTTATATGGAAGGCGATGTTGATCGCCAGTTGGTTGGTTTGAACCGGGAGAGGCTCGGTTATTGGGTAACGATTTGGTACATGATGCCTTGGATAAGGTCAAAGTTATTCAAGATCGACTTCGCACAACTAAGTCTAGGCAAAAGAGTTATGCCAACCGTAAAGTTCATGATATTGCATTCATGGTTGGAGAAAGAATATTACTCTGGAGTTTCACCTATGAAAGATGTAATGAGGTTCGTAAAGAAGGGCAAGTTGAGCCCTAGGTATATTGGACCCTTTGAAATTCTTGAAAGGGTGGGTGAAGTAGCCTACATGCTTGCATTACTACCTAATTTATCAGCGGTTCATCCGGTGTTCCATGTGTCTATGCTCCGAAAATATCATGGTGATCCGTCCCATGTGTTAGATTTTAGCTCAGTCCAATCGGACAAAGATTTGACTTACGAGGAGGAGCCGGTAGCTATTCTAGCCCGGCAAGTCCGACAGTTGAGGTCTAAGAGTTATCCTTCAGTTAGAGTGCACTGGAGAGGTCAGACGGTAGAGGCATCTACCTGGGAGTCCGAGTCGGACATGCGGAGTAAATATCCACACTTATGCACCAGCTCAGGAACTTTTTCTAACTTTGTTCGAGGACGAATGTTTGTTTTAGAGGTAGAGAATGTGATGACCCAAAATGTCATATTTAAATCTAATAATTAATTCTCTGTTCTAGGACCTTGAAAAGCATTATTTGTCACTCCTCAACTTGCGTGCGAAGTCCGTAAAATTTTTTGGAATGTTTTTATGTGAAAAATAGATTAAAATGTGAACTAGAGCCTTAAAATTCAACTGAGTTGACTTTGGTCAACCTTTTAAGTAAATGGACCCGGATTAATGTTTTGACAATTCCGATAGCTCCGTATCGTAATTTGGGACTTGGACGTATCCCTAGAATTTAATTTGGAGGTCCCTAGCTCAAGTTATGACCATTTAACGGAAACTAGTAATTTAAAGGCTAAAGATTTCCAAGTTTGACCACGGGGTTGACTTTTTGATATCGGAGTCGGAATCCAGTTCCGAAAATTTTTATAGCTCCATTATGTTATTTATGACTTGTGTGCTAAATTTGAGGTCAATCGGATTTGATTCGATAGGTTTCGGCATCGAATGTAGAAGTTGGAAATTTCATAATAGACTAAGGTTTCAAGTGAGTTCGCACAAGACCTAACTTCAAAAGCATACCTCTCTTGATACGAAGATTTATATGGTGTATTACCTATCAAATAAAATATCTTTGAGTCTAGTTTCTAACCCTTCAAACCGTTCCTCAGTTGGACATTTACAAGAAGTTATGACCAAATTACCAAAGGCTAACAGAATGCGATTCTACAACCATTATGCGATCGCAAAATGGTTATGCGACCGCAAACTGGTCGAAAAATGGTCTAGAACAGCCCAGTTATGGGCACCAATTTGTGCGATCATTTTGCGACCCGCAAACCAATTGTGCGGTCCATTGTGCGACCGCATACCTATTTTCGGAGGGTTAATTTTTTTATTTTCATAACCCGACCCTATTTTGATAAATAGGCTTTGGGGTTTATTTTGGGGCATTTATCTGATGATTTTAGAGAGAAGTGAGAATGTTCTAGAGAGAGGAAGTAGATAAAGTGTCTTGTTCATCAAATTCTTGTCCAAGCCTTGAAAACCAACAAGAAATTCCTCAAGTTCTTCATCAAAGAGGTAAGGTTCTAACCCCTAATCTTCAATCTCGAGTTTGGGTAATGATGGGTGATTAAGAGTATGATTCTTAGGGTCAGTGTTCCTTATCCTATATTGATTATATTTCATGATTACATACTCATTTACATCATGAATCCGTGAATTTAGGGAAGAAAAATCAGATTTTTATAAAATCTTCCAAAAACGAAAATTTAAGATTTGAAGGTCCATTTTATATCGGAATTGGATAATTTTTGTATGGTTGAACTTGTATTGGTGAGTTTTTCCGGGATTTGAGACTTGGGTTCCACTGTCGAATATTTAAATGAATTTCGAATTTTTATCCAGAAAATTAGGAAATTCATATGGAATTAATTCCTATGATTCGTATTGAGTATATCGAATTGTTTGTGAATAAATTTGAACCTTTTTAAGACAAATTTAAAAGGAAAAGTTGTGGTCGAGTAATTGATTGGAAATTGCAAAGCGAGGTAAGTGTCATGGTTAACCTTGACTTGAGGGAATAGAACCCTTAAATTATTTGTTATGTGAAATGCATGTGAACGACGTATAAGCGAGGTGACGAGTATCTATACATCGTCAAATTAATTGTTTGCCTACTTACTTGAAAAATCATAAATTGTTTTAAATCATGAATTAATTATTATAATAATTATTTCTCTCCTATTCTTTGTCAAATATTAATCCTTAAATTCTTGCATTAATTGTTACATGCTATCTGAATTATGTGTCTTAATTGTTATTTGACATTTAGCATATTAAATATTAATTGCCTATTTTCTCTCTGATTTCCATAATAACTTGCTATTTGTCATTGTTTGTTTCATAATTAAATCATAATTATTGTAAGCTTGTTGTCTTATAAGTTTATATTAATTGTTGCATTTATTGAGAAAATTTATTCTATAAGAATTGGTAAACGAATATATTGGAGGAGCGGGTTGCACGCCGCAACAATGTGTGTGTGTGTGTGTGTGTGTGTGTGTGTATAGCGGGTTGCACGCCGCAACAACATTGAATTGGTAAATGTATATATATTGGAGGAGCGGGTTGCACGCCGCAACAGAATTGATCGAAATAAATATATTGGGGGATCAGGTTGCATGCCACAACAGACTTATTAAAAGTCTATATTGGAGGATCGGGTTGCACACCACAACAGACTTATTAAAAAGTCCATATTGGAGGATCGGGTTGCACGCCGCAACAGACTTATTAAAAGTCAATATTGGGTGATCGGATTGCACGCCGCAATAGACTTATTTAAAAGTCAATATTGGGGGATCGGATTAAACGCCGCAATAGACTTATATAAAGTCAATATTGGGGGATCAGATTGCACGCCGCAATAGACTTATTTAAAAGTCAATATTGGGGGATCGGATTGCACGCCATAACAGACTTATTTATAATTCTATATATACTTGATTGAAATAAATATATGACAGACTTGATTAAAAGGAATATATTAGGAGAGCGGGTTGCACGCTGTAACAGAATTGAATGTGAATATATTGTGAAAGCGGGTTGCACGCTGCAACAGAATTGATGGAAATGCTAATTGGTTATGACTGCTAAATTGGCTTCAATTATTATAAATGAGTTACCTGATTTATTTCTATTATTTGTTGTTGTTACTAATATTGCGTACAGGTTAATGTAAGTGAACTGCCTTAGCCTCGTCACTACTTCGTCGAGGTTAGGCTCAGCACTTACCAGTACATGGGGTCGGTTGTACTGATACTACACTCTGCACTTCTTGTACAGATTTCGGAGTTGGTCCCAGTGGCGTCCCATAGACTTGCTCGGATTTCATCTACTCAGAGGAGACTTGAGGTATAACTGCACGACGTTCGCAGTTTTGAAGTTTCCGTCTACTTTCCTTTAGCTGTGTGTTTGTTTCCAGACAACTTTATTTTATTCAGACCTTTATTTGAATTATTCTAGAAGCTCGTGCACTTGTGACACCAATTCTGGGATGGTATTTAGACACCGTTGTTTTTAAGGATAATTCACTACATTTGAGACTTCACTTTCGTATTTGTTCTTTATTATTAATAAATTAAAAAAAATTATTTTAAAAATGGATAATATTATTCTAACGTTGGCTTGCCTAGCAAGTGAAATGCTAGGCACCATCATGGTTCGAAGGTGGGAATTTCGGGTCGTGACATTCCACCTAGTTTTACTTTTACTTTTTTTAATTCTATATTTCTACTTTTCCTATTTTTTTTATTCCAATCTGAATTTCTTTTTAAAAAATATTTAATTTTGTTTTCATTTTTTTAATTTTCTTTCTTAAATAAAGATAAAAATAAAAATAAAAATAATACTAATAGTAATAATTGACCTTTTAAATTATTATTAATTTTTACCCTATATATAAAAAAGTGTAACAAAGCTAAAAAAAATATATTAAATTTCTGAAAGTATTTAGATAGTAGAAGGTGATCAAAATTATATATATATATGTATATTAAATTTCTGAAAATATTTACATAGTAGAAGGCGATAAAAATTTAAATATAGTCAAATATTAGGTGCTCACAGCTGCCCCTCTTTGCTTGGAAACACGAAGAGTTTTCAGACAAAGACTAGGTGAGCCGTGTGACTAATATTTGACCAAACCATTATTCAAAAGGAAAAGAAATAAAAGATAGGGTGCAATCGAGTCCTGGTTTTGGACAGCCTACATATCTCGGGTTATACGGAAATCAGGTCGCGTGTAGTTCAAGGAGAATGGTGGAATGATGAGTTGAGGAGTCGAGTGAGGTTCCGTCGAGGCTCCGGTCCGTGATCCTGCTATTATATCAAAATAAAAAAGAATCTAAACAAGCCTATCAGTTATGAGTTACAAGATTCCTATATATTCGTCTTTTGAAACTTGATCTTGAGTTTTGACTGGTTCTTCATGCAGACTCTGATTTAAACCTTGATACTCGCTAACTGTAGGTTCTAGTTCATTGTTCTATAGCTTCTTCTAATCAAAACGGGACTCCAATGCTCGTGGCTTCAATCATGTCTTGAGCATTCCACATCTTTTCAACTACTTTTGCATTTTGGATTCACTTATTTTTTCTTTTCTTCTATTCTGAATTGAGACTTTTTATTTTGGTCATCTCAAACCCTGTGCCTCGAGGTAAAACCTACTCAGACACTAAAACAAACAAACGAATGAAATTTTTCTGCCCCAGTTTGCACTAGAAAAATTTCGTGAGTTATCGTAACAAAATTTTAAACTACTTCTTTATTGAAAGCAATAAAAGGTCGGGAGTGGTGTGCCTCGAAAAAGTCATTCTTTTGTTTTTTTGGATGGTGTTCCTTTATTGTTAAAAGGATGTCTCAACTAAGGATTGGTGTACCTTATGTTGGGAAAATGTGGCCAGCGAATGGGATACCATATATTGGCAAAGATATCGGGGAGTGGTGTACACTGCATTTAAGATCAAATCAACTAGGGAGTGGATACCCTATGTTGGAAAGGAGACTAGGGAGTCGAGACTCTATATCTAAAATAAAATCAACTAGGGAGTGGAGACCCTATGTTGGAAAAGCAGATTAGGGAGTGGAGACCCTATGTCTAAAATAAAATCAACTAGAGAGTGGAGACCCTAATTTGGAAAAGAGACTAGGGAGTGGAGACCCTAATTTGGAAAAGAGATTAGGGAGTGGAGACTCTATGTATAAAATAAAATCAACTAGGGAGTGGATACCCTATGTTGGAAAAGAGACAACGGAGTGGAGACCCTATCTCTAAAATAACAATCAACTAGGGAGTGGAGACCCTATGTTTGAAAAGGCGACTAGGGAGTGGAGACCCTATGTCTAAAATAAACTGGACTAGGGAGTGGAGTCCCTATGTTGGAAAAGCGACTACGGAGTGGAGACCCTATGTCTAAAAAAAATAAAAATCAACTAGGGAGTGGAGACCCTATATTTGAAAAGGCGACTAGGGAGTGGAGACCTTATATCTAAAAAATAAAAATCAACTAGGGAGTGGAGACCCTATGTTCGAAAAGGAGACTAGGGAGTGGAGACCCTATGTCTAAAATAACATCAACTAGGGAGTGGAGACCCTATGTATAAAATAACATTAGCTAGGGAGTGGAGACCTTATGTTGGAAAAGAGACTAGGGAATGGAGATCTTATGTCTAAAATAACATCAACTAAGGAGTGGAGACCCTATGTTGGAAACAAGACTAGGGAGTGGAGACCCTATGTCTAAAATAACATCAACTAGGAGTGGAGACCCTATATTGGAAAAGAGACTAGGGAGTGGAGACCCTATGTCTAAATTAACATCAACTAGGGAGTGGATACCCTATGTTGTAAAAGACACTTGGGAGTGGAGACAGTATGTCCAAAATAACATCAACTAGGGAGTGGAGACCCTATGTGGGAAAATAAACTAGGGAGTGGAGACCCTAGGTCTACATTAACATCAACTAGGGAGTGGAGACCCTATGTTGGAGTGGAGACCCTATGTTGGAAAGGACACTAGGGAGTGGAGACCCTATGTCCAAAATAACATCAACTAGGGAGTGTAGACCCTATGTTGGAAAAGAGACAACGGAGTGGAGACCCTATGTCTAAAATAACAATCACCTATGTTCGAAAAGGCGACTAGGGAGTGGAGACCCAATATCTAAAATAAAATCAACACTGGAGTGGAGACCCTATGTTAGAAACGCGACTAGAGAGTGGAGACTCTATGTCTAAAAAAATAAAAATCAACTAGGGAAAGGAGAGGCTATGTTCGAAAAGGAGACTAGGGAGTGGAGACCCTATGTCCAAAATAACATCAACTAGGGAGTGGAGACCCTATGTTGGAAAAGAGACTAGGGAGTGGAGACCCTATGTCCAAAATAAAATCAACTAGGGAGTGGAGACCCTATTTTGGAAAAGAGACTAGGGAGTGGAGACCCTATGTCCAAAATAACTTCAACTAGGGAGTGGAGACCGTATGTTAGAAAAGAGACTAGGGAGTGGAGACCCTATGTCCAAAATAACTTCAACTAAGGAGTGGAGACCCTATGTTGGAAAAGAAGACTAGGGAGTGGAGACCCTATGTCTAACATGATTTTGAATTTTTCTTTTTTTCCTTCTTTCCATTTTCATCATTTTGTTAAGAGAATGAGTAAAATGCGGGAAAGAGTTTGGAGAAGACTTCCCCTTTTGGAGTCATTGCGGCAGAGCTATTTTAGTCTCTCCGCGTTTTTTGTTTTGTTTGTTGCACCTGCTTCTTGCAAGGTTGCCTTGGATTACACCTGTTTCCTTTGGTTCAAACAAAGAACAATTTGTCAGTTTGAAATGGTGGTTGGTTTTGGGCCTTGAGTATTTCCGTCACTTGACCTCGGCCCGTCTTCTTTGATGGTACTTTCAGCTGCAACTAGTTGTTCCCTGAACACTGATATCATTTCTGGCCTCGGAGAACCCTTGGCTTTTCCAAAACTTTACCATGACGGTTGGCCGCGTGAGACTTAACCTTTTTCAGCTTCATTTTGACTTTGTAGGCTTTTCACTTTTTTCTTCTAAATTTAACTTCAGAGCATTGGGGAACCTTTGGCTTTTCAATTTTTGCCAAGACGGTTAGCCACGTGGGACTTAACCTTTTCAACTTCATTTTGCCTTTGTAGGCACTTCAATTTGATTTCCTCCTTCTAAGAGCTTTTGATTTTGGAGCATTGACTACCATGGCCAGTCGGGGTTGACTTGATGCCCCTGCCAAGGTTGTGGGTGCCTTTTTTTTTATATTAGCTTGTATGAAACGAGAGCCCTGTAAATCAATCTTACCATCCTTTCTTTGTCTTAATTTCGGAACAGGGTTAAACCGAAAGGGATTCAAAGAAAAACAAACAGTAGAATAGAGAATGAATTTAGACAAGAAGTGTCCCTTTCGGGGAAAGGAAAAAAGGACTTATCTGGAGTACCTGCGGATTTCAATGAACATGACATACCTTTTGGACTGGATGCCTGATATGTGTAAATTGTCCGACTCTCAGAAATTCATCACAACTTTTGCCTTAAAACCGAGAAACCTTGCCTAGGACTGTGTCAATGCCAATGGCTGTGAAGATCATCTTTTCGATCAGTGGCGCCCTTTGCGGGTTTTCATTAAGTGACCTATCTCATTTCTATTCTCACCATTGCCTTATAGTGCTATTTACGAGTTTTTACTAACAAGACTCTCATTCTAATTTCTTTACTTCCCATCGCCTTACGGTGCCCGTGAGGGTTTTCACCAACAAGACTCTCTCATTTCATTTCTCTCATTTTGGTTGCATCAGGTCCTGTGACTGTATCCTCCAATTCTTGAACATTCTCATTGATTGATCGGAAGGACTTTGAAAAAGGTTTAGGTGAAAAGGATTTGGACTGACTTACAACTTTGGAACCCTTCGGGCGAAACCATGCCGAACCATTATAAATTTTGCCAAGTTTCAACTTTTGGGAAATGTGGATTTTTATTTTGGTGTGACTGAACCCCAGAGAGAGGCTGCCTACGTATCCTTTCGGAATCAAGTCAAACGTAGTTCAAGGACGAGAACTTTGTTTTTGATTCTCTTTTGTTTTGGTTTTCTTTTCTGTTTTGGTTTCTTCCCTTTCTTTTTACTTTCCTTTTTCCTCATTTTTCATTTTTCATTTCATTTTCTTTTTCTCTTTTTTTTTTTTTTTTTGCAATAACGCTTTCAGGTTCCAAAGAGGGTAATCAAAGAAAAGGTAACCAACTCAAAGGGTTTGCAAAGGGTTTATAGTGTTTGGGTATCAAGAATGAAAGCCTTCGTCATCCCAATCAGAGCGCATTAAATTTGCGTAAAAGGGTCAAACATAATACCTTTTGACCGCATCTGCATTGACAGTTGTCTCGGGGTCATTTCCTTCGATTCTTCCCAGGTACAACGCTGTCTTTAGCAGTACTCTCGTTACAATGTATAGATCTTTCCAATTTAGAGCCAATTTTCCTTTAGCTTCTTCATGAAGTGGGAGGATACGTCTTAGAATGAGTTGTCCTTTTTCAAATTTCTTGGGCCGCACTTTCTTGTTGTAGACACGAGCCATTCTTTGTTGGTACAACTGCCCATGGAAAACTGCGACCAATCATTTTTCCTCAATCAGTGTCAATTGTTCAAATCGGTTCTTGACCTAATTTTTATCCTCAATCTCGGCTTCAATAATGATCCGAAGAGAGGGAATCTCAACTTCATTCCAATTTTCTATTTATTTTCTTATAAGACTTGTCTTCAAAACATTCTGCTTCTTGATTCATTATTTCGAGGTATGACAGCGCTTTAGGATATGGGAATGAAGTTCACAAGCATGTCGTGTTATTAAAATCTGCATTAACAGAACTGAAAAGAGAATAAGAAAAAGTGACAAAATTAAGAAAATAGACATTCTTGGACAATAAAATATTAATTTTATTTGATTTTTTTTTTTGAATTTTAAAGATAGAAGGATTTACATCGGAAAATAAGACAAAAAAATAAAATATCTGGATCACACCCTGAGATAATCCGGACGCAGAAAGGATAGCAAGACTAGCTACCGAAACTCCCGTCCGATGGGGAACTTTCAGGCCTGGCGACAATTGTTTGGCTTTTCTTCTATCTCGGCAATGACTGCAATGACCTTCAGCGCCGAATCAAATTCTTCATCTCTCCAATTTCTATTCATCAAACCCTCTAAACCACTCTGAACGGCGTGCTGAAGTGGCCTTAAAGGCAGCATGACTCAAGATTCGGCCCGTTTTTAAACCATTTTCGATCTCTCCCCAATTTTGATAGCCTCGGAGAACGAATTACCCATATCGAATATCATGTTCTGGAAGTAGTCCGCCTCTTGGGCCTGTTGGAAGACCGTAACCATTTATGCTTCGTCCATTTGAGGCTTTACCCTGGTGGCTTGCTCGCGCCATTTGACAGCATATTCACAAAAATATTTCGCAGTTTTCTTTGTCAAACTGGATACAGAGTTCTCTTTTTGAATTTTTCACTCTTGCTTTTTTTTTCTTTTTTTTTGTTTTTTTGCTCTTTGTTTTCTTTGTTATTTTTGTCACTCTTTTCTTTCTTTTTCTTTCTTCTCTTTTTTTTCACTCAGTTTATTTGATATCAATGATCGAATTTGATGGAGATTGTCTACGTATCATGACGCCGCATGAATCAGATATTACGTAGTTCGGGAAGATCAGGAATAGACTGACCCATTATTTTTTTTATAAACTTTTAAATATTGCTTTTTATTGGAGTTTTTTTCTTTTCCTGGAATTTTTGAATTTTTTTTTAAAAGAAGGAATTCTAAATAAGGAAGAAAATATTTTGGATTTTGATATGAAATTTGTTTTTTTCACTTCTGTTTTAATCGCATGAAGGAATTTGGAAAAGAAGAAAAATATTTTTGGATTTAGTTTTTTGTTTTTTGGATTTTCTAAGGAAAGAATTCTAAAGAGGGAATTAAGAAAATGGAAAATATTTTTGATTTTTATTTTTGAAAATTGGGGCCGGAACCGATGAGGTTTGCCTACGTATCTCACATCCGGTGAGAATCAGTCATGTAGTTCGGTACGTTTTGACACAAAAAGAAAATATGATTTATTTTGAAATGACTTTTCCTTTTCTTCTTTTCAAAAATTTTGGCCGAGGTTCGGGATATTTTGAATACCAGGATTTTCAGAACCGGGTGATTTTCTCTCCTACCTCACTCTTGTTGTTTCTAGATTTTCTTTTCTTATTCTAGAAGTCGGTCAACATGCAAGCCAAAATAAATAAATGCACAAGTAGCACATAAAATGCATCAGGATGGTCTTTTATATTGGGTACACATGTCCTAGACGGACCCAACCCCTGTGTTGAGTCCCCTAAAGTCAAATGCACGTGATGCAAACAAACGTACCTACTAGGGATCCGGCATGAGGTTATGTTATTCTAGGTTTGAAGCCTGTGGTGTATTGTTCTAGACCTGGCTTACCCGAGCGGACAACTCGAGCCGGGGGGGAGGGGAGGGGGGAGGGCAACGTACCGGGAACCAAAAGGCCATCTGGCTTTGTAACTGATCTGATCCCCTTCTAAATTAGGGATATGACACTGTAACAGAAAAGAAGCCACGCCAGCGTGCGCTTCCCAGATGATTTAGAAGACTCAGAGAGAAGAAGGGTGTCGTAACATTTTTTATGTACAGTTCATGGCAATATCGAAGTGGTTAATAGCGGCAATTAGCACATTAGGCTCAAACATGTAAAATCAAATAATAAACAAAAGCCAAGTATAACAGTCATCTAAGCGCAAATTCTGAACCCTGAACCAGAATTTATGAGTTATTGCCCCAGGAGAGTCGCCAGAGCTGTCACACCTCCTTTTTTCCGGGGGGTAGGGGATAGGGAAGTTTTTCCAATTTAAGTGACATTATTCGAAATGCAATTATTTATTTAATTCAGAGTCACAACTTGGGATAATTATTATGGTGTCCCAAGTCATCGGTTTATTTTAGAATCCCAAATCGAGGAAATTGACTATATTTATGGTCCGCAAACACAGAAGACCGGGTAAGAAATTTTGTTAACCCGGGAGAAGGTGTGAGGTACTCCCGAGTTCCGTGATTTTAGCACGATCGCTTAACAATTAATACTTGGCCTAATTATCTGACTTATTACATGTCTACAACATATTCTGCATTTTTACTTTTTAACCGCTTTTAATTATTTTTAGCCCTTTTAGTATTTATGAAATTTATTTGAACAAGTCGCGATGTCGCGCACTCATTGTTTTGGTACATATTGTAAATCACGCCATGTGAAATGCACCCGTGATTCACAACATGTTTATTTTAATTATTTGAAGTTGGGGTCAAGTCGCGTGAAACGCGCACTTGATTTGGGATTACATATCATGACTATGCCACGGGAACCGTACCCATAGTCACAATAATTTATTATTAATCGCGGCTTAAGCAAGCTATAATGTTTATTCTTCCTAACTTGAAATTATTGTTATGCAAAAGTTGTGGAGCTTATTGTGGAAGAAATAAATCAGATTTATTATGGACAGATGGGCTAGCTTCAAATTAGCTCTTAGGTCCTGGAAGAATTAATCTATTTGGTCCAAATGTTATATCACTACTATGGTTCAAATTGTTAAAACTTATCGGACAAAAAAAATGGAACTTATATTTTTGAAGTTCTTGGCAGTAATCTAACCAACATGAAAACCTTAGCAACAAAAGTTTAAAAATCAACCATTAACTTAAACAAATCAATCTGAAACCCAAAACGGCCAGTTGTCTCATCTAATAGCCCATATTATAAGACAACCTATTATTAATCTTGTAAACTTCATGCATACATCAAAACTTAGAAATTTTATTCAATTATATTATAACAACAAGAGAAAACTAATAGGCTACTAATCACACACACAAAAGAAATTATACTGTCAAGGCAATAATAATAAGAAGAATGGACCTCTCTTTTGCTAAATTTCTTTTCTGTTGCGTACAATGATATGGAAGCTCCTGAAGCAGAACTCTCAGAACGAGCCATCAACCAGGACCTCGAACCGGCAAACTCTAACATCACCTTACTCTAACGATGGTTTCGGGATTAATTTTCAATATGTTTCTATGAAATTATCTTGGCTGGAATTTTGGTATTAAAGGGTGGTGAAAGACGGAGAAAGAATGACACAAATAGAAATTCCCTTAGCATAGAGGAAGAAAAAACAATTCTCTTAATTCCCTCCTCTCTTTTTTTTCTCCTTCTCCCTCTTTCTTTTTTCCTTTCTGTCCTATTTAAAGAAAACATTTCGAAAGTTTTCAGATTTTTTTTAAAATTTTTTATTTTATTATTATTTTTTAATTAAAAAGAATTCTCACTTCCCATTTTTCTTCTTTTTTAAAAAAAAAAATAATTCCCCAGTTTTCTTTACTTTTATTTTTTAATTTTTCATATTTTTACTTTTATTATATTTAAATTCCCACTTTTTTTACTTTTCTATTTTTATTTCCCACTTATTTTACTTTTTTTTTAAATTTCCACTTAAATTTTCAGCTACCTTTACTTTTATTTTTTAATTCCAACTTTCTTTTACTTTTATTTTTTAAATTTCCAAATTCTTTTACTTTTATTTGTTTTTAATTTTCCACTTTCTTTTACTTTTTTACTCAACAATTTCCACCTAATTTTACTTTTTCTTTTTTTAATTCTATATTTCTACTTTTTCTATTTTTTTATTCCTATCTGAATTTGTTTTTTAAAAAAAATATTTAAATTTTTTTTCGGTTTTTTAATTTTTTTATTTTAAAATAAAGATAAAAATACAAATAAAAATAATACTAATAGTAATAATTGACCTTTTAAATTATCATTAATTTTTACCCTATATATAAAAAAAAAGTGTAACAAAGCTAAAAAATATATATTAAATTTCTGAAAATATTTACATAGTAGAAAATGATAAAAATTTAAATATAGTAAAAAATTAGGTGCTCACAGGCTCAGTGTAACGACCCGATCGGTTGTTTTGAGCATTTATGCTTCTTTAAACTATTTGAAGTCTGGAATAACTTCCTACGAGGTATTATTACTTGTGTGAATTATCGGTTTTGGTTTTAAGGTATTTCGGAGTTAACTTGGAAGAATAAATTTTATGTTGAAAGCTTAAGTTGAAAATGTTGACCGGATGTGAATTTTTATGATTTCAATAGCTCTGTATGGTGATTTTGGACTTAGAAGCGTGTCCTGAAAATTATTTGGAGGTCCGTAGAGGAATTAGCTTGAAATGCCTAAAGTTGAATTTTTGAAAAGTTTGACCGGGGGGTTGACTTTTTGATATCGGGGTCGAAATCCGATTCTAAAAATTTTAATAGGTCTGTTATGTCATTTATGACTTGTGTGCATAATTTGAGGTCAATCAGACGTGATTTGATAGGTTTCGGCGTTGTTTGTAGAAATGGAAAGTTTCAAAGTTTATTAGGCTTGAATATATCTGTGATTCGTGTTTTTTGTGTTGTTGGATGTGATTTGAAGACTTAACTAAGTTCGTATAATGTTTTAGGACTTGTTGGTATATTTGGTTGAGGTCCTGAGGGCCTCGGGTGAGTTTCGGATGCTTAATGGATCAAAAGTTGGACTAAAACAGATGCTGCAATTTCCTTCTGCTGGAAATTCGGGGAGCCCAGGATCGAGGGTCAGAATAGAGGCCCAGGATCGAGGACCACGATCAAAGGCCGTGATCGAGGCAGGACCGAGGGCTGTCTGGGCAGAATTATAAAGCAGGGGACTTCGTCCTATTCGCCATTTTTGACAAATTGGAGCTTGAGGTGAGGCGATTTTTGATAGATTTTCAAGGAAAACATGAGGTAAGTCCCTTGTGATCATTTCTATTCCATAATATTGAATTATCATCGAATAATCCGACTAGATTACAGGTTTTTGAGGTGTAAATCGGAGATTTGAACTTAGAAATTTGGATATAAGATTTGATGATTTGGAGGTCGAGTTGAGGTCGGATTTTGGTAAAATTAGTATGGATAGACTCGTGGTGGAATGGGCTTTCGGATTTTGTAATTTTTGTCGGGTTCTGAGATGTGGTCCCCACGGGCGAGTTTTGAGCTAAAATTTGGATTTTTATGAAAAATTTACATTTTCTTATGGAATTAATTCCAATAAATTTTATTGACTGAATCGAATTATTTGTGGCTAGTTTCGAGGCATTTGGAGGCCAATTCACGAGGCAAAGACTTAGCGGAATAAGAATTTCACGGTTTAAAATAAGTAACAGTTATAAATCTGGTCTTGAGGGTATGAAACCCCGAACTTTTATATCATGTGATTATTTTGGAGGCGACGCACATACTAAGTGACGGGCGTGTGGGCGTGCACCGAGGGGATTGTGACTTGGTCCGTCCCATGAAACTGTAAAGTTGATTAACTTATTGTTAGCTATATGCCCTCTATGTGTTGAAGAAATTTGACTGTAAATCATTTTAGAAATCTTGCTTAGGCTATGTGATAGTACTATTAGGACCCGCAGAGGTCGCGTACTTGTTGAATTATTTGCTAAATGTTGTCTTGTACTCAGTCATGATTTTACTTGCGTATCATACCTCAGTCATTCTTGATTTTTGTTGATACACTATGTTATCTTTGTTTGGGCTGATCTTTGTGATTTCTGAGAGCTGAGAGACTAAAGAGGTTAAGGACTGAGTAAGGCTGAGGGCCTGTCGATGAGGTAAGGATACTATGGCACGTGAGTTGTCCGTACAGGATATTATAGCACGTGAGTTATCCGTGCAGCACGTGAGTTGTCCGTGCAGATTATGGCGCTTGGGCTGTAGGAGCCCCTCCGGAGTATGTACGCCCCTAGTGAGCGCGGGTACCCATTGAGTGTGAGTGCTGAGGGCCGGGAGCCCAGTGAGTGATTGTTTTCCTGAGAGGCTGTACTTACTTTTCATTTGTTGATGCACTTAGTTGCTATCTGTTATTGTTGTGAAATTCCCCAAAGATTCTATATCCGGATTACATGAACTTGAACTGTATAAAATTGATTTGACTTAAACTGCCGGATTTGAAAGCATGTCTATTCTTTGTTGGAATTACTAAAAATGAACTATAACTGTGTAGCTTGTCACTATCTTCAGTTATTTATTTATTATTGTTATTTGCTGAGTTGGTTGTACTCATACTATACTATGCACTTCGTGTGCAGATCCAGGTGTTCCCGGTCATATCGGGTGTTGATTCTCTCGCACAGTTGACTTTTCATAGATTCAGAGGTAGCTGTCGTGTTTCGCAGACCTTGTCACTCCTTTCCTATCTCCTTGTTTACTATATTTAGTCTCGGACTATTATAGACCGTATTTTCCAGACTTGTGTTCAGATTAGATGCTCATGTACTCAGTGACATCAGGTTTTGGGAGTATTTATATTTATACTTGTGATATTTCTTTCGCTTAATTTAACCATTATATTTTCAAATTTAAAGGATATGTGATTTATTGAGATTGTTGGCTTGCCTAGTATTGAGATAGGCGCCATCATGACGGGTGAGATTGTGGGTCATGCCAAGTTGGTATCAGAGCTCTAGGTTACATAGGTCTCGCGAGTCATGAGGAGGTTTAGTAGAGTCTTGCAGATCGGTACGGAACTGTCTGTACTTATCTTCGAGAGGCTGCCAAACCCTTATGAAAATTTTACTTTCTTGTATTCTATCGTGCGGAATTGATTCAACTTGAAACATAACTATTTGAATTCCTTCCACACATTCGTGTGCGCATGTGAGCACTCGTTATTTGCTATGTATCGCTGGCTTGTGATTCCATGAACGAGGTTGGATATGAGTATTCTGTGTTTTGTTGATGGGCCAGTCTAGAGGACTTGAGGTCGGGGTTAGACTGCAGCTTCGGCTCGATAGTTTCGGTTGTGAGACTTATACATTTGGACCACTATATTCGGTAATGTCCCCATGAGTAGAATTTGTGGCTCGATGAGCGATTGAATGGCTATATGATAAGTATGATGTGACTGCGGGATGTGTTCAGATTGATTGAATGTGACAAATAAAGTTTGCTTATGAATCAAGAGTTTGCTATTGGGTACTTGATTTCTGTCTTGATTTGACGTATAGTCTCGAGTTTTTAATGTATTGAAGGATTTTTCACGTTGTTAAATTGTGGGACAAATTAAATTCTCATGTCTTATCAATGAGTTTTGACTCAAGAAGAGTAAGTGATTGTGTAGTAATTGTGGTTGCGAATGGGTATTTCTAATGTTGATGGCTCGAGAAAGATGATCTTCGAAGAGGCTTAGAGTCGGTAACATTTTATTGGTTCAGGTGCGACAGAGATGCATTTTGATTTGATGCAACAGTTGGGGAGAAAAGTGTGAGGGAAGACATGATGGGAAGTGTTTCGCGGTGGTTGAAGTACTGGCAGGTCAAGTAGGAGAAGTAGAGGTTGAGAAGTTGCTTAAAGGATATGGTTTAATTGAAGTAAGAGTGGCAGATTAGCATATGGATTCTGTGGTAGAGTAGTCGCGTGCCTTGAGAAAGTGTAGAACGGTTTGGAATCGTGATAGAATGTGATTTGGCCTACATACTTTATTTGGAGTTATGGTTATTGTATGGAGAAATATTGAATATGGCAGAAAGGAGTTTGTTTGAAATGAAGAGGGATGTGAAGATCTGATTATCGTTTCAGGCGCAATATGACTTGAGTTCGGAAGGTATTGTTGAACTTTCACTTGATGTCAATAGGGAAAGTGCAGACTTATATAAATGGTGGGCGAGCATGAGCTTAGGAGAATTTACTGATTACGTAGTCGTTGCACCCAGCTCAGCATCATTGGAAGATGTCGGTAAGGAATTCTACATGTGGGTTATCTCTTGTGAGCAGTTAGCGGCGGCGTGATGTTGATGAAGCTTCTACGAGGAATATTACTTGCTACCAGGTAAGAGGTCGAGTATGTGACTATGGCTGGTGATTCGGAATGTTCATGAAAAGCTTAACAAAAGACTTCGAGAAGTCTGCCGGGTTAACTGTGCGAGATCTTGGTAATTGTGAAGGAGAAATCCTTGCGGGTTGTAATTTTATATAATTGCATCTTAAAACTTAGTTTCCTTTTTCCTCATCCCGAACAAGTTCTAATATCTTGGCAATTTCTACCACTAGCGGAAATGAAGTATCAGCCTGTAGTTACCAAGTCGTACAAAATTTTACGATTATAATTGAGTCCTTTAATGAGTCTGTGGACTCGCTTTATGGCTATAGGAAGCAAAGTAGGAATTTGACGGGCTACCTAATTGAACCTGATGGCATATTATGACACCGTCAGGGTGGCCTGACGCAACCATTCAAAACCTATGTGCCATGCATTACGGAGAGTCCGGGAACAAACTCTTTCAAAAGCGTTTCTGAGAACTGAGCCAAGTGGGCGGTGTTGCATTGGTTGGTCTGCACTCGTCATAGGCTTTCCACAGACACTTGTGGAGAATTATCTCCCACAAGGCCAATTTATTCTTTTGTTATGCTGACTCAACACTGTTGATCTGACCCATTTCTTAACACCCCTATTTATACACAACGATCACAAAAGTAGAGCTCCATACAGATAAATCTTTGTCCAAAATCTCATCAACCACTGTACTTCCTCTGAAGCACCCTAAAATCCACAACCATAACGTCCACGCTGAGTAGACTTTCTGAAAATTAAAGTTATTTCTCTAGCTCCTTTGGTACTGAAGTATAGAATTATTAAATAGGCGCACATACCAAAAGTCCCAACCTTATCCTCTGCAAAATCTCAGGTCCTAAACATGTATAAATTTTAGAGAACCTTTCAGTACCACATATATACATTTCAGGACAAAACTGATATAACACATGACCCCACAATCCATCCATTGATAGTAGACTCCCATACTCGGCGCGATATCATAGTTCACAACGTCCGATGCTCCACAATATTAACTTTCACAGCTCGTATAAATCAACCAGATGCGAAGGTCCATTGCACCCCTCACATGATTCACTGGTTGATCTCTCAATACGTCTGTATCTTCAGTTAGAACCACATGTTGAGGCAATGTTAAGCATCTCTGGCTCTCTCGTAGTCCATCTGCGGCATCATGAACCATCGACGCACAACTGATACCGAGTGCGCAATGTTATACACGAGTGGATACAAAGGAATATGAAATATATGTTTCAAGATAAATCAATGCCGCATGATAAGGAATGAAAGAAGTAGAATTATTCCTAAACTCTGTAACCTCTGGAAGATAAATACAGACGTCTCCATACCGATCCTTCAGACTCTACTAAGCTTGCTCATGACTCGTGAGACCTATGTAACCTAGTGCTCTGATACCAACTTTCATGACCAGAAATTCCCACCTTCGGACCGTGATGGCACCTAACATTTCACTTGCTAGGCAAGCCAACGTTAAAATAATATTATCCCTTTTTAAAACAATTTTTTTTTAATTTATTAATAACAAAGAACAAATGCGGAAGTGAAGTCTCAAATGTAGTGAATAATCCTTAAAAACAACGGTGTCTAAATACCATTCCAGAATTGGTGTCACAAGTGCACGAGCTTCTAGAATGATACAAATAAAGGTCTGAATAAAATAAAGCTGTCTTGAAACAAACACACAACTAAAGTAAAGTAGACGGGGACTTCAGAACTACGAACGTCGTGCAGTTATACCTCAAGTCTCCTCTGAGTAGCTGAAATCCGAGCAAGTTTATGGTATGCCACTGGGACCAACTCCGAAATCTGCACAAGAAGTGCAGAGTGTAGTATCAGTACAACCGACCCCATGTACTGGTAAGTGTTGAGCCTAACCTCGATGAAGTAGTGACGAGGCTAAGGCGGTTCACTTACATTAACTTGTACACAATATTAGTAACAACAACAAATAATAGAAATAAATCAGGTAACTCATTTATAATAATTGAAGCCAATTCAGCAGTCATAACCAATTACCATTTCCATCAATTCTGTTGCAGCGTGCAACCCGCTCTCACAATATATTCATATTCAATTCTGTTGCAGCGTGCAAACAGCTCTCCCAATATATTCCTTTTAATCAAGTCTGACATATATTTATTTCAATCAAGTATATATAAACTTTTAAATAAGTCTGTTGCGGTGTGCAATCCGATCCCCCAATATTGACTTTTAAATAAGTCTATTGTGGCGTGCAATCCGATCCCCCAATATTGACTTTTAAATAAGTCTATTGCGGCGTGCAATCCGATCACCCAATATTGACTTTTAATAAGTCTGTTGCGGCGTGCAACCCAATCCTCGAATATGGACTTTTAATAAGTCTGTTGCGGCGTGCAACCCGATCCTCCAATATGGACTTTTTAATAAGTCTGTTATGGTGTGCAACCCGATCCTCCAATATGGACTTTTTAATAAGTCTGTTGTGGTGTGCAACCCGATCCTCCAATATAGACTTTTTAATAAGTCTGTTGCGGCGTGCAACCCGATCTTCCAATATATTCATTTCGATCAATTCTGTTGCGGCGTGCAACCCGCTCCTCCAATATATTCATTTACCACCTCCAATATATATATACATTTACCAATTCAATGTTGTTGCGGCGTGCAACCCGCTCCTCCAATATATTCATTTACCAATTCTTATAGAAGAAATTTTCTCAATAAATGCAACAATTAATATAAACTTATAAGACAACAAGCTTACAATAATTATGATTTAATTATGAAACAAACAATGACAAATAGCAAGTTATTATGAAAATCAGAGAGAAAATAGGCAATTTAATATTTAATATGCTAAATGTCAAATAACAATTAAGACACATAATTCAGATAGCATGTAACAATTAATGCAAGAATTTAAGGATTAATATTTGACAAAGAATATGAGAGAAACAATTATTATAATAATTAATTCATGATTTAAAACAATTTATGATTTTTCAAGTAAGTAGGCAAACAATTAATTTGACGATGTATAGACACTCGTCACCTCGCCTATACGTCGTTCACATGCATTTCACATAACAAATAATTTAAGGGTTCTATTCCCTCAAGTCAAGGTTAACCACGACACTTACCTCTCTTTGCAATTTCCAATCAATTACTCGACCACAACCTTTCCTTTTAAATTTGTCTTAAAAAGGTTCAAATCTATTCACAAACAATTCGATATACTCAATACGAATCATAGGAATTAATTCCATATGAATTTTCTAATTTTTCGGATAAAAATCCGAAATTCATTTTTAAATATTCGAGAGTGGAACCCAAGTCTCAAATCCCAAAAAAACTCACCAAATCCGAACACCCGTTCCGCTACGAGTTCAACCATACAAAAATTATCCAATTCCGATATAAAATGGACCTTCAAATCTTAAATTTTCGTTTTTGGAAGATTTTATAAAAATCTGATTTTTCTTCCCTAAATTCACGGATTCATGATGTAAATGAGTATGTAATCATGAAATATAATCAATATAGGATAAGGAATACTGACCCCAAGAATCATACTCTTAATCACCCATCATTACCCAAACTCGAGATTGAAGATTAGGGGCTAGAACCTTACCTCTTTGATGAAGAACTTGAGGAATTTCTTGTTGGTTTTCAAGGCTTGGACAAGAATTTGATGAACAATACACTTTATCTACTTCCTCTCTCTAGAACACTCTCACTTGTCTCTAAAATCATCAGATAAATGCCCCAAAATAAACCCCAAAGCCTATTTATCAAAATGGGGTCGGGTTATGAAAATAAGAAAATTAACCCTCCGAAAATAGGTATGCGGTCGCACAATGGACCGCACAATTGGTGTGCGGGTCGCAAAATGATCGCAAAAATTGGTACCCAGAACTGGGTTGTTCTGGACCATTTTGCGACCAGTTTGCGGTTGCATAACCATTTTGCGATCGCATAATGATCGCAGAATCGCATTCTGTCAGCTTTTGGTAATTTGGTCATAACCAATTGTAGGAATGTCCAAATGATGAATGGTTTGAAGCGTTAGAAACGAGACTCAAAGGCCTTTCATTTGATAGGTAATACACTATCTAACTCTTCTTATCAAGATAGGTATGCTTGTTTGAAATTAGATCTTGTGCGAACTCACTTGAAACCTTAGTCTATTATGAAATTTCAAACTTCTACATTCGATGCCGAAACCTATCAAATCAAGTCCGATCGACCTCAAATTTTGTACACAAGTCATAAATGCCATAACGGAGCTATAAAAATTTTCGTAACTAGATTCTGACTCTGATATCAAAAAGTCAACCCCGTGGTCAAACTTGGAAATCTTTAGCCTTTAAATTACTAGTTTCTGTTAAATGGTCATAACTTGAGCTAGGGACCTCCAAATTAAATTCTGGGCATATTTTCAAGTCCCAAATTACGATACGGAGCTACCAAAACTGTTAAAATATTGATCCCGGTCCGTTTGCTCAAAATGTTGATCAAAGTCAACTCAGTTGAGTTTTAAGGCTCTAGTTCACATTTTAATCTATTTTTCATATAAAAACATTCCGAACAATTTTACGGACTTCGCATGCAAGCCGAGGAGTGATAAATAGAGCTTTTCGAGGTCTTAAAGTACAAAATTAATTATTAATTTTAAATATTACATTTTGGGTCATCACATTAAAATTGGTTAATAAAAAAGTAAAAGAAAGTGGAAAATTAAAAATAAAAAAAAAAGTAAAAGAATGTGGAAATTTAAAAAATAAAAAGTAAAAGAAAGTTGGAATTAAAAAATAAAAGTAAAGGTAGCTGAAATTTCTTTTTAAAAAAAGTAAAAGTAAGTGAAAATTAAAAAAAAGAAAAGTAAAATAAGTGGAAAATAAAAAAAAAAGAAAAGTAAAAAATGTGGGAGTTTAAATATAATAAAAGTAAAAAAAAAATGGAAAATTAAAAATAAAAGTAATGGAAAGTGGGGAATTATTATTTTTTTAAAAAAAGAAGAAAAATGGGAGGTGAAAATTCTTTTTAATTAAAACAAATAATAAAATAAAAATTTTAAAACAAAATCTGAAAATTTTCGAAATGTTTTCTATAAATAGGAGAGAAAGGAAAAAAGAAAGAGGGAGAAGGAGAGAAAAAAAGAGAGGAGGGAATTGAGAGAATTTCTTTTTCTTCCTCTACGCTAAGGGAATTTCTATTCGTGTCATTGTTTCTCCGTCTTTCACCACCCTTTAATACCAAAATTCCAGCCAAGATAATTTCATAGAAACATATTGAAAATTAATCCCGAAACCATCGTTAGAGTAAGGTGATGTTAGAGTTTGCCGGGTCGAGGTCCTGGTTGATGGCTCGTTCTGAGAGTTCTGCTTCAGGAGCTTCCATATCATTGTATGCAGCAGAAAAGAAAGTTAGCAAAAGAGAGGTCCACTCTTCTTCTTTATTATTTCCTTGAAAGTATAATTTCTTTTGTGTGTGATTAGTAGCCTATTAGTTTTCTCTTGTTTGTTATATTACAATTGAATAAGATTTCTAAGTTTTGATGTATACCAGAAGTTTGCAAGATTAATAATATGTTGTCTTATAATATGGGCTATTAGATGAGACAACTGGGCCGTTTTGGGTTTCAGATTGATTTGTTTAAGTTAATGGTTGATTTTTAAACTTTTGTTGCTAAGGTTTTCATGTTGGTTAGATTACTGCCAAGAACTTCAAAAATATAAGTTCCATTTTTTTTGTCCGATAAGTTTTAACAATTTGAACCATAGTAGTGATATAACATTTGGACCAAATAGTTGAATTCTTCCAGGCCCTAAGAGCTAATTTGAATCTAGCCCATCTTTCCAAAATAAATATGATTTATTTCTTCCACAATAAGCTCCATAACTTATGCATAACAATAATTTCAAGTTAGAAAGAATAAACATCGTAGCTTGCTTTAGGCGCGATTAATAATAAATCATTGTGACTATGGGTATGGTTCTCGTGGCATTGTCATGATACGTAAATCCCAACTTAAGTGCGCGTTTCACGCGACTTAACCCCAACTTCAAATAATTAAAATAAACATGTTGTGAATCACGGATACGTTTCACGTGGCGTGATTTGCAATATGTACCAAAACAACGAGTGCGCGACATCGTGACTTGTTCAAATAAATTACATAAATACTAAAAGGGCTAAAAATAATTAAAAGCAGTTAAAAAGTAAAAATGCAGAATATGTTTTAGACATGTAATAAGTCAGATAATTAGGCCAAGTATTAATTGTTAAGCGACCGTGCTAAAACCACGGAACTCGGGAGTGCCTCACACCTTCTCCCAAGTTAACATAATTCCTTACCCGGTCTTTTGTATCCGCGGACCATAAATAGAGTCAATTTTCTCGATTTGGGATTCTAAAATAAACTGGCGACTTGGGACACCATAATAATTATCCCAAGTGGCGACTCTGAATTAAATAAATGATATTATTTTGAATAATGTCACTTAAATTGGAAAAACTCCCCTATCCCCTATCCCCCAGGAAAAAGGAGGTGTGATAATGACTCATGTTAGAAATCATATTTAGGCAAACGTTTGTATTATTGGGACCCACTGAGGTCATTTCTATTGTCCAATTATATGTTTAAACTGTAATTTTATACTCAGTCATATTCATTCATTGCATATCATATCTCAGTCTCTGTTGTTATTTATTGATACATCATATCATCATTTTGGGCTAGTTTCATGACATTGTGAGCCCGAGAGACTGGAGGGATTGATGACTGAGTGAGGCCAAGTTCCTGATTGTGAGGATAATTATGGGATCGGGTTGCACGCCGCAGCATGCCAGATTAGCTTATTATAGCACGTGAGTTGTCCGTGCAGCACGTGAGTTATCCGTGCGGATCAAGATATTGATACTATAGCATGTGAGTTGTCCGTGCGGATCCAGATATTGATACTATATCATGTGAGTTGTTCGTGCAGATTATAACGCTTGGGATGAAGGAGCCCCAACGGAATCTGTACAGACCCTCAGTGAGCGCAGGTACCTACTGAGTGCGAGTGCCGAGCGATTGGGAGGATTGAGTGACTGTGAGGACTGAGTGACCGGGAGGAGTGAGTGAATTGATACTCTACGAGTATGCATATGGTTTTATTACTGATTTGCATCGCATTGACATGCACACTTGACATACAGGCATAGAGATGAATATTTTCTCATGATGTATGATATTGTGTCATTCATGACTTCACATTCTCATTGACATGTAGGCATAGAGATGTATTTTCCTCATGCCATTTGAAAATGAAACATCCTATCTGTTGTTGAAAAGGTTTTTGGGAAAAATTCTAATTTTACAAAACGTACTCATATTTTGGTGATTTCGGTAAAGGAATTCGGGTTTTCACTGATATACTTGAAAAACAGGCCTACTTTTCTGGAACTGTGAACGAGCTGAGCATTTTATCTCTAAGCTATTTCTTTTATTAATTCTATTATGTTGTTATGAATTGTTGTTGGCTATTGGTGTTGGACTCTAACCTTGGTACAAGCTCGTCACTACTATCAACCTAAGGTTAGGTTTGTTACTTATTGATTACATGGGGTCGGTTGTACTCATACTACTCTTCTGCACCTTGCGTGCAGATTTTGAATGTCAATGATGTTGTACATGACGGGAGCTGGATCTGAAGATGTACCTGTGTTCTAGTCATTGTTGCCTCTTATTCATGGTAGTAAAGAATTTTAATCTATTCATGTATATTTCAAATAGATGATGTATTTTAATTTCCCACCAGCTTTGTAAATTCTAATCTTAGAAGCTCATGATTTGTACTACCAGTCCTCGGGGAGTGTATTAGAGTCAGTTAAATATTAATTAAATCGGATTATTGTTATTTGGCTTACCTAGCGGGTGAGGTTAGGTGCCATCACGGCTAGTTGGATTTTGGGTCGTGACAAGGTGGTATCAGAGCTTTAGGTTCATAGGTTCTACAAGTCATGAGCAAGTGTCTAGTAGAGTTTTGCAGATCGGTATAATGACTTCCATACTTATCTTTGAGAGGCTACATGGCATTTAGGATAATTTCCCATCTTTCTTTCCTTATTATGAAAAATTGATTCAGCTTGAAACATAACTCTTTGAATTCCTTCCACGCATTCGTGTGCGCATGTGAGCGCTCGGTATCAGATGTGCATCGCCGGCTTGTGATTCCATGAACGAGGTTCGAGATGTGCATTCTGTGTTTTGGTGATTGGCCAGTCTGGAGGACTTGAGGCCAGGTTTAGACCGCAACTTAGGCTCGGTAGTTTCAGTTGTGTGAACTTGTACATTTGGACTCATATGTCTGGTAGTATCCCTATGAGTGGAATTTGTGGCTCGATGAGCGGTTGAATAGCTATATGATGAGCATGATGTGACTGCAAAATGTGTTCAGATGGTTTGATTGTGACGAGAATAGTTTGCTTGAGATATAAAAAAAAGCCCATTGGGTGCTTGGTGTCTGTCTTGATTTGACGTATAGTCTCGAATATGAATGTGTTGAAGGATCTTTCATGTTGTTTAATTGTGGAGCGAAGTAGATTTTCACGTCTTGTTGATGAATTCATACTTAGGGGATTAAGTGATAGCGTAGTGATTGCGGCTACGAAAGGGTATATCAAGATGCCAATTTTAGGCAAAACATGTGGGTTATCTCATGCAGAGTAATCTACGAAGGTGTACCCCTTATAATGTTGAGTAGAGAGTTTCTTTTCTACCAGCGGGGTGTGTTGAGATTTGAATTTGAATCCGGTTGAGAAAGTTGGCTTGACTGTCAAGAGAAATAAATGCGAGCTTAGCAGATGATTTAGGTATTTTATGGTTGGTATTACATGAGCTTGAGAAAAATTTTCGTTGAACTGACTGTGGTATTATAGCAATAATAGAGTATGGATATTGTGTAATGACCCGACTTGTCGGTTTAATAATTTACGCCCCATTCAGTGACTTAAAGTCTCGAACAGCTTCGCAATATGTATTATGACCCGCGGGTGTGGTCGAGTTTGATTTACTGAAGATTCAGAATGAAATTAAAAGAACAATCCTTAATTTGAAGCTTAAATGGAAAGAGTTGACCGAAGAGTTGACTTTTGAGCAAACGACTCCAGAATAAAATTTTGATGATGTCAATAGCTCCGTATGGTGATTTTGGACTTAGGAGCGTATCCGGAAAATTATTTCAAGGCTCGTAGTGGAATTAAGCTTGAAATGCCGAAAGTTGAATTTTTGGGAAGTTTGACCGGAGAGTTGACTTTTGAGCAAACGACCCCGGAATAGAATTTTGAGGATGGAAATAGCTTCGTATGATGATTTCGGACTTAGGCGTATGTTCGGATTTGGATTTGGAAGTCCGTAGGACAATTCGACACATTTTGGCGAAAGTTGGAAAATATAAGATTTTGGAAAAGTCCGACCGAAGGGTAAATATTTGATAACGAGGTCGGATTTCAATTTTGGAAATGGGAATAGCTCCATTAAGTCAATTATGACTTGTGTGCAAAATTTTAATTCATTCCGGATTGATTTGATACGTTTCGGCGCAAAATATAGAAGTTGGAAGATTTGAAAACATATAATTCAATTCAATGCGTGATTCATAATTTTGGCGTTGTTTGACATGGTTTGAAGCCTCGACTAAGTTCGTATTATATTTTGGGACGTGTTGGTATATTTGGTTGAGGTTCCGAGGGCCTCGGGTTGATTTTGGAAGGTTAACAGATCAATTCAGACATGAAAATAAGCTGCTGGAATTTTCTGGGCAGCAACATGAACATTGATTTGTAGAAGCGTGAACAGTGATTCGCAGAAGCGTGAGGGTGATTCGCATGTGCGTGAACAGTAACCGCATGTACGAATCTGGGCAGAATGTTAAGGAACCAAAATTGGTCATTTTTCCATTTTCGTTTTTGGATTTTTGGAGCTCGGATTTGGGCGATTCTGGAGCAATTTTTCATAAGCTTGGTTGGGGTAAGTGTTCTATATCCTAAAGTATTTATATTTCATGAATCCATGATTATATTCATCATTTAATTCGGATTTAAATGGAAGAAATCAAGATTTTTGTAAAATCTTCCAAAAACGAAATTTAAGATTTGGAGGTCGAGTTGTTATCGCAATTTGATAAAATTGGTATAGTTGAACTCGTATCGGAATGGGTGTTCGGATTTCATGAAAATTATGTCGGGTTCCGAGGGGCGGGCCCCGCGTTGACTTTTGTTAACGTTTTGGAATAAATTTTTAAGTCGACGTATTATTATCCGGAATTATTTTTGATGCATTTTAATGAAGTTATACAATTAATTTGGTTAGATTTGTGAGGTCCAGAGGTCAATTCAAGTAAGAAAATGATTTTGGAATATCGGCATAACTTCAAAAAAGTAAGTGTCTTGCTTAACCTCGAGTGGGGGAATTACCCCTTAGGCATTGAGTCTTATGTGCCATTTGTGAAATGTGAAAAGCTGTGTACGCGAGGTGACGAGTACGTACTCGGGCTTATATGTGCAAAATTCATTGAATTAAAGTCTTAGGCATTATTGTGTAGTAAATTGGGAAATTGTGACAATTATTAAATCATCTGTTTGCCATGCCTAAATCCTTGTTGTTGAATTTATTTTTATATGGTAATTTGATGTGATCGTTACTTGAAATATTTATGAAATTTCGTGAGTATTGTGGTTTAATATTTCTTGGAAATTAATTCCAATATGAATTTTCTTATGCAAATAATTAATTAAGCAAGTTTAAAAAGAAGAGTTAATATAATTATCTAAATTTGGATTAATAATAACTTTGCTTTATGTTGAGAAATTTCTATTTCTGTCGATTGATTTTGGGGTGTTATATACATTGTGTGGAGCCCTCGGCTATTTGTTGTGAAATTAATTGATTTGGTTGTGTCTTTGGAATCTTGGCTATGGCCATTGGGCGAATTTTGATATGATTTGATTTTGTTATGTTGCCGTGATAATTTCCTGTATAAATTGTTGTATTGTGTGAGTTATTATTTTGAGAAATTGTTGTGTTTTGTGAGTTATTATTTTGGGAAGATAAGGGTGGCATTTCATCGTTGATATTATGTGGGTATAAGGGTGGCATTTCACTGTTGTTGTGTTTGTTGGAATATTGTCTGGGCGGAGCGATAAGGGTGGCAATAGGAGCGATAAGGGTGGCTGTTGATATTGTCTGGTCGGAGCGATAAGGGTGGCTAGAGGAGTGATAAGGGTGGCAATAGGAGCGATAAGGGTGGCTATTGTCAGGGACGATATGTAATGATGTGGGATTGTGGTGTTGATGATTTTCATGTGTTTATTTTTATACCTTGTGCCATTTGTCTTGTTGTTGGTAAATTGATAACAATCTGATTTATGATGAAATTGAGAGTGTGTGACTATTGCTAGGCGGACTATAAAATAAAATGTGGGCACGAGGTGCCGTGAGTAAATAATGAAGATATTTGGCACATGAATTGTCCGTGCAGTTGTGATATGAAATGCGGGCACGAGGTGCTGTGATTAAATGATAATGATATTTGACACGTGAATTTTCCGTGCAGTTATGATATGAAATGAGGGCACGATGTGCCGGGAAAATATGATGATTTAATTATGGGCACGAGGTGCCGTGGAAATATAAAAAATGGGCTGAGACCTGTGTTTACGAAAAATATGAAAATGGGCTGAGACCCGTATTTTTATGATTTTGAAATGGGGTGTCACATGGTGACCTCTTAATTGAAAGAATTATATTCAAAATATTTATTTGGAAGGATTTTTACTTAAAAAGTATTACATGAAAGAATTGTATTTGAAAGATATTTATTTAAGAAAATTATATATGAAGATATTTATTGAAAGAATTTTATATTCGAAAGATATTTATTTGAGAAAATTATATTTGAAAAAGAGTTTTATTCGTAAGAATTATGTGTGAAAGATATTTAATTGAAGAACTTGAATTAACTGGGTGTAAATGTATTTATCAATTGTTGATCGATATTAATGGTGATTTTATTGTCTTACTGTGCACATCACTGGTTGTTTTATGTTGCCCTTATTGTTATTTGTTTCCTATTATTTTGTATATTATATTGCACAGGTTATTAGACTAGTGAGTGTCTTGATTGTACCTCGTCTCTACTCTACTGAGGTTAGTCTTGATACTTACTAGGTACCGACTGTGGTGTACTCATACTACACTTCTGTACATTTTTGTGCAGAGCCAGGTATTGGAGACATCGAACTTGAGCAGAGTTAAAGCGGGATCGTAAGGATTCAAGGTAGAGCTGCTTAGTCATCGCAGTCCCTTAGAGTCTTTTTATTTAATTGTACTGTTAATTTGTAATCAAACAGTATTGTATATTCGGTCCTTGTGATCATTCCATGTATTCAGTTAGAGTTCGTGACTCAGTACTACCAGTCTTGGGAGGTTGTATATTGTAATTATTTCCGCTGTTAGTTTCAAAAATAAAATAGCTTCAAAATGTAATTGAAATCGGCTTACCTAGTCGTAGAGACTAGGTGCCATCATGACGCCTGTGGTGGGATTTTAGGTCGTGACAAGTTAGTATCAGAGACCTAGGTTCATAGGTTCTACGAGTCACGAACGAGTCTAGTAGAGTCTTGCGGATCCGTACAGAAACGTTTGTACTTATCTTTGAGAGGCTACAGAACTGTTAGGAAATTTCCATTTCTTTCATTCCTGTCGTGCGGAATTTATTGAATTTGGAATTTGAACCTTTGTATCTCCATTCTTTCACTGATGGTGAGGACACGTGCTACTGGGTTAGCTGAGTAGACATCCGCACATACTGCTAGGAGTGCAAGAGGCCGGGGCCGAGGTAGAGGACGAGGAAGGGCACGTGCTGCGACTAGAGCACCTGTCAGAACAACAGTTGAGGAGCCACTAGTAGCTCCAGCTGGGGGACGGGTACCAGAAGCACCTGTTGTTACCCCTGGACTTCAGGAGACTTTAGCACAGTTCCTGAGTATGTTTGGTAAATTAACTCAGGCGGGATTGATCTCTGTTGCACCAGATATTCCACAGATTTGGGGAGTAGATCTGACTCCTACCACAACTCCAGAGCAGCAGGTTCATGTTGGTCAGGTTCCGGGTGTAGCACCGATACAACCTGTTATTCCGGTTCGGACTGAGGTCAGGCCAGAGGCATCAGAAGAAGAACAAAAGAGACTTGAAAGGTTTAAGAGGGATAGTCCACCTACTTTCAATGGCATAGCTACAGAGTATGCCCAAGAATTTCTAGAAAATTGTCACTGTATTCTCCACATCATGGGTATTGTGGAGGTGAGCAGAGTTGCCTTTACTACATTTTAATTGTCAGGCGCAGCGTATCGGAGGTGGCAAATCTATGAAGAAGGTAGACCAGCCGATGCCACACCACCAACTTGGGCTCAATTTTTGGAAATGTTCTTGAAATAATTTGTTCACAGACTCTCAGAGATGCGTGGCGCACAGAGTTTGGATGGTTGCATTAGGACACTATGACAGTGTCAGAATATGCTATCAGGTTTAGTGAGTTAGCACGTCATGCACCTATCTTGGTTCCTACAATAAGAGAACGGGTCCGCAGATTCATTGAGGGGCTCGATTATGATATTAAAATATGCATGGCTAGAGAGTTGCAAACTGATGCTCCATTTCAACAAGTAGTGGAGATTGCAAGGAAGATTGAGGGTGTTTTAGGCGAGGAAAGGGCGTCTAAGGAGGCCAAAAGGTCTCGAAGATCTGGAGGATTCTGTGGATTTTACTCTTCAGCTAGAACCCATTATAACGGAGGCTCAAGCAGTCGGTCAGCTCAGTCCGCACATCAGATTACTCGGGGTGCTCTAGTTTATAGTGCACCACCGACACGAGATTCTCAAAGTGGTTATTCCAGTTATCCGGCACAGTCTTAGTACGAGCAGTCGCGACCTCAGAGGGGTTGTTATAAGTGTGGTGATTCGGGGCATATCATGAGAGATTGTCCCAGACTTGGGAGGGGTAGATTTCATCAGAACACTCCAGCTACAAGCTTTATTCCAGCCGATACTCCACACGCATAGTCAGCTAGAGTTGGAGGACAGGCGGGTAGTGGGAGCCTAAGAGGTGGAGGCCCGACCTGTTGATTTAATCACTATGATTTGGCTGAGGCCAATACACTAGATGGTGTCATTACAGGTACGATCCTGATTTTTATTATAAAAGGATATTTTCCTTATTTTGATTTGGTTCTGAATATTGAGGTGAGTCTTCCTATTATGCTCCACTTATGGGTGAGCTTCGTAAATTTGTGACCCACTATATATGTTTATCCTTGTTGGGAGATTTGAAGGTGTGAGTTCGTGTCTGTCATTTATTTTTGTAAGCCATTGAGGGCTATAAGTCCGAAAGTAATTTTTATTATTCATTATAGTAGGTTTAATGTGTTTAGGAATAATTGATTCCAATCTTTATGAATTATACGCCCTACCAGTATGAGGGTTCATTATGTGTTGTGAAAACTGTTTATGAAATATATTGAAAAGAATAAAGAAAGGAAATTGAAAATTTTAGTTGGCACAATGTGCAACATACTTGCAATTCGGAGTTGAGGACGAGATCCTCGCATTCTTTTTACATGATGTGAAATATTTAAACCGGGCTGCAAGCTGCGGTGGAAGTTATGTAAGGACGAGGTCCTTGTGGTGAAATATTTATGAGTTTAAAATTTATCCTTTGTGAAATTTAATTGGACAATAGTATTAATAGGGAGTCATGCCTGTTAAACTTATTTGATAATTCTTGCATACTTTTCTGTGCATATTCAGCCATTTTGGTGTTGTAAATATTGAATTTTAACCTATGAGATGAGTACCCAGGTGGCGTTAAATGTGACTCATTAATCCGAGTAAGCAATCATGAGGTCTTCATGCCTTTCATTCTGTTGTAAGTGTTGTAAAAATTCGAAATGAGGTGGTGGTTAATATGAGATTAATTGATGATGCTGGAATTAATTATGAATAGATTTTAAGACCAGAGATGTGGTGATGAGCATACATATGACGTACTTCATGTCTTGATATCATTACGATAATGCAGTGCTTGTAATGCTGAGATTAGTATTATTGTTATATACATTGTGGTGCTTTGTTGGGTTGTGGATGTGTTGTTAGGAGTTGTTTTGGTATTACTCTGGCAGGTGGATAAGCCCAATTATAGGGGAGACTCTGCCAAAATTCCTGAAAATTTTGAGAGTTAGTAAAATTGGGAGGATTGGGATTTGCAAAGGAAGAGATAAATATGTTATGTGTTTGAGGGCGGATGATCCTAAGCGGGGAAGAATGTAGCACCCAAGAGAAAGTTTTGAAGTACTTCAACACTATCAAAAAAATTGATGTGTGCGTAGGCACGAGTTGCTATAGCCAGTTGAGACTAACACCGTGCGTTGTTGTGAAAAAACAAATCAGACCTTTTGAAATGGTTGGAATGTAAGAAATTGATCTTAAAGTTTATAAATATGGATAAAACAAATAAACTCAAAAGAGATGATGTTGTCAGGCTTATCTCAAATGCGGTAGCGTGGAATCAGCCATGAGTATATATGTAAAAGTAAAATCATCGATTTGGTAACCTCAGAGTAATTATTAGAACGAGAACGAACGTTTGTTTAAGAGGTGGAGAATGTAACGACCCGACTTATCATTTTAAGAATTTATGCCCCGTTCAGTGACTTAAAGTCTCGAACAGCTTCGCAATATGTATTATGACCCGTGGGTGTGGTCGAGTTTGATTTACTGAAGATTCAGAATTAAATTAAAAGAACAATCCTTAATTTGAAGCTTAAATGGAAATAGTTGACCGAAGAGTTGACTTTTGAGCAAACGACTCTCGAATAGAATTTTGATGATGTCAATAGCTCCATATGGTGATTTTGGACTTAGGAGCTTGTCCGAAAAATTATTTCGAGGCCCGTAGTGGAATTAAGCTTGAAATGCCGAAAGTTGAATATTTGGAAAGTTTGACCGGAGAGTTGACTTTTGAGCAAACGACCCAGGAATAGAATTTCGAGGATGGCAATAGATTCGTATGATGATTTCGGACTTAGGCGTATGTTCGGATTTGGATTTGGAAGTCCGTAGGACAATTTGACATATTTTGGCGAAAGTTGAAAAATATAAGATTTTGGAAAAGTCCGACCGAAGGGTAAATATTTGATAACGAGGTCGTATTTCGATTTTGGAAATGGGAATAGCTCCATTATGTCAATTATGACTTGTGTGCAAAATTTTAAGTCATTCCGGATTGATTTGATACGTTTCAGCGCAAAATATAGAAGTTGGAAGATTTGAAAATATATAATTCGATTCAATGCGTGATTCATAATTTTGGCGTTGTTTGACATGGTTTGAAGCCTCGACTAAGTTCGTATTGTATTTTGGGACGTGTTGGTATATTTGGTTGAGGTTCCGAGGGCCTCGGGTTGATTTCGGAAGGTTAATTGATCAATTCGGACATGAAAATAAGCTGCTGGAATTTTCTGGGCAGCAACATTAACAGTGATTCGCAGAAGCGTGAACAGTAATTCGCAGGTGCGTGAACAGTAACCGCAGGTGCCAATCTGGGCAGAATGTTAAGGACCGAAAATTGGTCATTTTGCCATTTTCGTTTTGGATTTTTGGAGCTCGGATTTGGGCGATTCTGGAGGGATTTTTCACAAGCTTGGTTGGGGTAAGTGTTCTATATCCTAAAGTGTTTATATTTCTTGAATCCATGATTATATTCATCATTTAATTCGGATTTAAATGGAAGAAATCAAGATTTTTGTAAAATCTTCCAAAAACGAAAATTTAAGATTTGGAGGTCGAGTTGTTATCGGAATTTGATAAAATTGGTATGGCTGAACTCGTATCGAAATGGAAGTTCTGATTTCATGAAAATTTTGTCGGATTCCGATGGGCGAGCCCCGCGTTGACTTTTGTTGACTTTTTGGAATAAATTTTTAAGTCGACGTATTATTATCCGAAATTATTTTCGATTTATTTTAATGAAGTTATACAATTAATTTGGTTCGATTTGGGAGATTCGGAGGTCAATTCAAGCAAGAAGATGATTTTGGAATATCGGCATAACTTCAAAAAAGTAAGTGTCTTGCTTAACCTCGAGTGGGGGAAGTACCCTTAGGCATTGAGTCTTATGTGCCATTTGTGAAATGTGAAAAGCCATGTACGTGAGGTGACGAGTACGTACTCGGGCTTATATGTGCAAAATTCATTGAATTAAAGTCTTAGGCATTATTGTGTAGTAAATTGGGAAATTGTGACAATTATTAAATCATTTGTTTGCCATGCCTAAATCCTTGTTGTTGAATTTGTTTTTATATGGTAATTTGATGTGATTGTTATTTGAAATATTTATGAAATTTTGTGAGTATTGTTGGTTTAATATTTCTTGGAAATTAATTCCAATATGAATTTTCTTATGCAAATAATTAATTAAGCAAGTTTAAAAAGAAGTGTTAATATAATTATCTAAATTTGGATTAATGAAAACTTTGCTTTATGTTGAGAAGTTTCTATTTCTGCCGATTGATTTTGGGGTGTTATATACATTGTGTGGAGCCCTCTGCTATTTGTTGTGAAATTAATTGATTTGGTTGTGGCTTTGAAATCTTGGTTGTGGCCAATGGGCAAATTGTGATATGATTAGATTTTATTATGTTGCCGTGATAATTTCCTATGTAAATTATTGTATTGTGTGAGCTATTATTTTGAGAAATTGTTGTGTTGTGTGAGTTATTATTTTGGGGAGATAAGGGTGGCATTTCATCGTTGATATTATGTGGGTATAAGGGTGGCATTTCACTGTTGTTGTGTTTGTTAGAATATTGTCTGAGCGGAGCGATAAGGGTGGCTATAGGAGTGATAAGGGTGGGGTGTCACCTGGTGACCTCTTAATTGAAAGAATTATATTCAAAATATTTATTTGGAAGGATTTTTATTTAGAAAGTATCACATGAAAGAATTGTATATGAAAGATATTTATTTAAGGAGATTATATCTGAAGATATTTATTGAAAGAATTTTATATTCGAAAGATGTTTATTTGAGGAAATTATATTTGAAAAAGACTTTTATTCGTAAGAATTATGTGTGAAAGATATTTAATTGAAGAACTTTATTTAACTGGGTGTAAATGTATTTATCAATTGTTGATCGATATTAATGGTGATTTTATTGTCTTATTGTGCACATCACTGGTTGTTTTATGTTGCCCTTATAGTTATTTATTTCCTATTATTTTGTATATTATATTGCACAGGTTATTAGACTAGTGAGTGTCTTGACTGTACCTCATCTCTACTCCACTGAAGTTAGTCTTGATACTTACTGGGTACCGACCGTGGTGTACTCATACTATACTTCTGCACATTTTTGTGTAGAGCCAGGTATTGGAGACATCGGACTTGAGCAGAGTTAAAGCGGGATCGTAAGGATTCAAGGTAGAGCTGCTTAGTCGTCACAGTCCCTTAGAGTCTTTTTATTTCATTGTACTATTATTTTGTAATCAAACAGTATTGTATATTCGGTCCTCGTGATCATTCCATGTATTCAGTTAGAGTTCGTGACTCAGTACTACCAGTCTTTGGAGGTTGTATATTGTAATTTTTTTCGCTGTTAGTGACATATTGTGAGTGTCACGACCTAATTTCACCTATAGGTCATGATGGCGCCCAACATTACAGCTAGGCAAGCCAAATAATAAACTAAACATATATCAATCATTCTTTAAAAAATTTCCAAGTAATTCTATTTGTTTTCCTAGCAATATTAATGAAAATAGAAAATATACCGATTAATTTAAATTTAAGAAAATAATACCAATTCCAAATTCTACCAAGGTGTGTGCCAAGACCTGGTGTCACAAGTGTATGAGCATCTAATAGATTATACAAAACTCCAAATATTGTCTGAAATAAAATATATATAATGTAAATACACGAAGATACACTGGTAGCTGCAGAACGGCTCAGAAAGGCAGCTCACCACTACGCCTCTGCATAACGTGGGTGTAAGATGATAGGTCCTCCACTAGTACCTGCCTCAGGTACTGCACAAAAAGTGCAGCAAGTGTAGTATGAGTAAGCAAACAACGTGTACCCAGTATGTATCAAGCCTAATCTCGAAGTGGTAAAGACGAGATGGTCGACTTTGACACTCAATAAGGGTCAACAATAATAAATAGAATATAATAAAATTATTTAAATCTGCATGATTCACAGAGTTAATAATAATTTTATTCAATTATCAAAAATAATAATAAAAAACAAATCCTTCAAATGCAACAATTTTCAATCTATTAATTAAATTCACAAGCTGCAATTAAAATAGCAAGGTATAGTGTAATTATTATTATTATTAGGCACGATTTCTGCCAAGGTCGTACGGCCCATTCCATAGTGTCGTGTACACTGCCGAGGGACGTGCGGCGTGATCCATAGATGCATCTATCATGTCGAGGCGTTTGGCCCGCTCCACAAGAAAGGAGGACATTTTCTTATGTACCTCCGGAAGGAGAGTATATTTATTATAAGATCAATTCGAGAGGATGAACAATTTCTTTTAACAATTAATTAATTTAAACAGAAAATTAAGCATATGAGATTTTCATCTTTTAATATCTTCCCTAACAATTCACAATATATATCAAATAATTTAATTAAGTAAAGAATACAATTTACACAAGTAATTTTAATTAAACAAAGAATACAATTTACACAAGTTATTCATGATTTGAGTCCTAAACTACCCGGACTTTAGCATAAGTAGTAGCTACGCACGGACTCTCGTCACCTCGTGCATACGTAGCCCCCGCAATTTAGCACAATTATTTAATTTAATCACCTATGGGGTAAATTCTCCCTCACAAGATTAGACAAGAGACGTACCTTGCCTCAAAGTCCACTTTCCAATTACCACGTCACTATAAATTCTCAATTTGATGCCGAAAAATCCAAAACTATCCAAATGTTATACAAAATAATTAATACATGTTCAATAATTCGAATTTAGGCTATTAAATAAACTACCCAACCCAAAATGTTAAAATTTCTAAAATTCACCCGGGCCCACGTGCCCGGATTTCAGAAATTTTCGGATGAAAACGTTACCCATAATCTCAAGAACTCAAATATATAATTTCTATCCAATTCCATAACTATTTTCGTGGCTAAAATCTCATTTTTATAAAAATCAAAGTTTTTCATCTAAACCGTTGATTTCTAAGATTTACTAGTTTAATCTATGTATTTAACTCAAGGGATGTAGAATTAACTTACCTTCCAATTGCTAGTTGAAATCGCCCTCTCAAAAGCTCTGAAATTGCTTGGAAATGAAGGAAAAATGGGCTAAAAATGGTTGATTCCCGTTCTTTTAAGCTTTCTGCCAAACAGGCCTTTCGCACTTGCGGAGGTGGGAACACACCTGCAGCTTCGCACCTGCGCAAAAGCCTCGCAGGTGCGAGTTCCACTCGCCTGACCAAGCCTCGCATCTGCACGCCTAGCCTTGCACCTGCGCGTTTGCAGGTGCGCCAAAGTTCCGCACCTGCGGTGGCAAGCATTCCCTTCTCCTTCCGCTTCTGCAAACAAACGTCGCATCTACGATGGTCACACCTGCGACTGTCCAAGCACAGGTGCGATTGTACCATAAGCATAAAGCTTCAGTTCTTCCTCCAAATTTCAAAATTGGTCCGAGCCTCGTCCGGTTAACACTCGGGGCCCCCAGTGCTCCGCCCGAACATACCAACAAGTTTGAAATCATAAAACGGACTCTCTCGAAACCTCGAAACGTGTAAAACATCATCAAAACTAAGAATCATACCCCCAAACCAAATTGATTCAACTTAGAAATTTCAAGTTCTTCAATTTACTTCCAATGCGTCGAAAATATACTTATACTACTCGGAATGACACAAAATTTTGCGGGCAAGTCTTAAATCACTATACGGAGCTATTCCCAAACTCGGAATTCCAAAAGGACTTCAATTACTCCAAAACCTACTCCAAAACAAATTTAAAGAACTTTAAACCTTCAAATAGTTGAATTTCACTATTAAGCGCCAAAACACACCCGGGTTATCCAAAACCCGGTTCGAACATACGCCCAAGTACGAAATCATCATACAAACCTATTGGAACCGTCAAATCCCGATTCCGGGGTCGTTTTAAAAAAATGTTGACCGAAGTCAAACTTGGCCTTTTAAAGCCAACTTAAGGAACCAAGTGTTCCGATTTCAACCCAAACACTTCCAAATCCCAAATCAACCCTCCCCGCAAGTCATAAATTAATAAAAGCACATACAGGAGGTTTTATTTTTAGGGAATGGGGTTCTAAAAGTTAAAATGACCGGTTGGGTCATTATATGCTCCACCTCTTAAACAAACGTTCTTCCTCGAACGGGTTTAGAATAATACCTGGAGTGCTAAATAAGTGTGGATATTTGCTCCGCATGTCCTCCTCAGCCTCCCAAGTCACTTCATCGACTGGTTGGCCCCTCCACTGAACTTTTACTGCAGAAATCCTCTTGGACCTCAACTGGCGAACCTGTTTATCAACAATGGAAACTGGCTCCTCTTCATAACCCAAACTCTTATCTAGCTGAACTATGCTGAAGTCCAACACGTGTGACAGGTCGGCATGATGCTTTCGGAGCATAGATACATGGAACACCTGATGAACTCCCGATAGACTGGGAGGCAATGAAAGCTCATACGCAACCTCCCCAACTCGTCTCAATACCTCAAATGGGCCTATAAACCTGGGGCTCAATTTCCCCCTTTTCCCAAATCTCATGATTCCTTTCATCGGCGAAACTTTCAAGAGAACTTTTTCACCTACCATAAATGATAAATCACGCATTTTCTGATCCACGTAACTCTTCTGTATGGACTGTGTTATACGAAGATGCTCTTGAATCAATTTTACCTTTTCCAAGGCATCCTTCACCAAATCAATACCATATAATTTAGCCTCACCAGGCTCAAACCATCCAATGGGCGAACGACATCGCCGACCATATAAAGACTCAAATGAAGCCATCTTGATGCTGGATTGGTAACTGTTATTATAAGAAAACTCGGCCAAAGGCAAGAAACGACCCCACTGACCTCCAAAGTCAATCACACATGCCTTGAGCATATCCTTCAAAATCTAAATTGTCCGTTTTGACTGCCCGTCGGTCTGCGGATGAAAAGTTGTGCTAAGCTCTACACGGTTCCCCAATTCACTATGTACTGCTCTCCAGAAATTTGAAGTAAACTGAGGCCTCTATCTGATATGATAGAAATTGGTACACCGTGCAACCGAACTATCTCTTGAATATATATATCTGGGCCAACCTCTCTGAAGTATACGTAGTCACAACAGGAATAAAGTGTGCCGACTTGGTCAACCTGTCGACAATGACCCAAACTGCATCAAACTTCCGCAAGGTCTGTGGCAACCCAACTACAAAGTCCATAGTGATTCCTTCCCATTTCCACTCTGGTATAGCCATCTGCTGAAGTAGGCCATCTGGCCTCTGGTGCTCATATTTAACTTGCTGGCAATTTAGACACCTAGCTACATACTCAACTATGTCATTTTTCATTTGCGTCCACCAATAATGCTGCCTCAAATCACGATACATCTCTGTAGCACCTGGATGAATAGAACACCGAGAACTGTGTGCCTCCTCTAGGATCTTTGTCCTTAGTCCATCCATATTAGGAACACATAGACGATCCTGGAGTCGCAGAACACCATCCGCACCAATAGTAGCTTCCTTGGCACCACCTCGTAGTACTGTTTCTCGAAGAACTAATAGATGTGGATCATCAAACTGGCGAGTCTTGATCTGCTCAATTAGCGAAAGCTGTGCTACAACACAGGTAAGAACTCGGCTGGGTTGTGAAATATTCAATCTCACAAGTCGGTTAGCCAAGGATTGAATATCCAAAGTTAATGGCCTCTCCTCTGCTGAAATGAAAGCCAAACTACCCATACTTTCCGCCTTTCTACTCAAGGCGTCTGCAACTACATTTGCTTTGCCTGGATGATACAGGATAGTAATATCATAATATTTTAGTAACTCAAGCCATTTTCACTGCCTCAAATTTAGCTCCCTCTGCTTGAACAAATGCTGTAAACTGCGATGATCAGTGTAAACTTCACAAGACACCCCACAAAGATAATGCCTCCAAATCATAAGAGCAGGAACAATTGCAGCTTACTCCAAATCATGCACTGGATAGTTCTTCTAGTGGGGCTTCAGCTGATGTGAAGCATATGCAATAACTCGCCCTTCCTGTATTAATACACAACCCAAGCCAACGCGTAAAGCGTCACAATACACTGTATACATCCCCGAACCGGAAGGTAAAACTAACATCGGTGTTGTAGTCAATGTTGTCATGAGCTTCTGAAAGCTTACCTCACAATCATCGGACGATCGGAACGAAGCACCCTTCTAGATTAATTTGGTCAAAGGTGTTGCAATAGATGAGAAGTCCTCCACGAACCGACGATAATAACCTGCTAAACCTAGGAAACTCCTGATCTCAGTCGCCGAAGTGGGTCGGTGCCAATTCTGAACTGCCTCAATCTTTTTGGGATCAACCTTAATGTCCTCGCCGGATACAATATGCCCCAAAAATGCTACAGACTCTAGCCAGAACTCACATTTAGAGAAATTAGCATATAACTTTTATTCCCGCAGCGTCTGAAGCACCGCTCTCATATACTGCTCGTGCTCCTCCTTACTGCGCGAGTAGATCAAGATATCATCAATGAAGACAATGACAAACGAATCAATATATGGCCTGAATACCCTGTTCATCAAATCCATAAACGCTGCCGGGGCGTTAGTTAAACCGAAGGACATTACTAGAAATTCATAATGACCATATCTAGTCCGGAAAGAAGTCTTCGGAATATCCGAATCCCGAATCTTCAACTTATGATACCCCGACCTCAAGTCAATCTTAGAAAACACCCTAGAACCCTGCAACTGGTCAAATAGATCATCAATACGTGGCAGCGGGTACTTGTTCTTAATAGTGACTTTGTTCAATTGGCGATAATCAATACACATTCACATCGTTCAATCCTTCTTCTTCACCAAACAACACCGGTGCACCCCAAGGCGATACACTCGGTCTGACGAACCCTTTGGCTAGTAACTCCTCAAGTTTTTCTTTCAATTCTTTCAGAGCAATCCAATAGGGTGGGATAGATATAGGCTGGGTATCTGGAGGCAAGTCAATACAGAAGTCAATATCATGATCAGGTGGCAAACCTGGAAGATCTGAAGGAAATATATCAGGGAACTCCCGAACTACATGCACTGAATCAATGGGCGAAGTCTCTACAGTAGTATCCCGAACATAGGCTAGATAAGCCAAACAACTCTTCTCAACCATCTGTTGAGCCTTCATAAAAGAAATAACCCGATTAGATGAACTAATAGATGAACCCTTCCACTCCAGCCTAGGAAATGCTACAATAGCCAAGGTAACAATCTTGGCATGACAATCTAGAATAGCATGATATGGAGATAACCAGTCCATGCATAGAATAATTTCAAAGTCGGTCATCTCAAGCAGTAGAAGATCTTCTCAAGTTTCATAACCACATAGTGGACACAGAAACATGAATACTCAAGGACTCATGATAACACCCAGGAATGGAGCAAATAGAGATGACACATATTAATACGTAGATCTTGGATCGAATAATACTGAGGCATCTTTGCCGCAAATAGAAATAATACTTGTAATCACGGCATTTGAGGCCTCTGCATCTGGTCTAGCCAGAAAAGAATAGAACCGAGCTGGAGCGCCAACTGGCTGGTCTCCACCTGGCTGACCTCCACCTCTAGGACGACCCTTACCCACATGTCCTCCACCTCTTGGTGGTCCGACTGGTGGAGCAACTGGTGCGGTGATCATAGGCTACTGACCCTACTGCACTAGTTTACCCCGCAGCCTGGGGCATAATCTCCATATGTGACTGTATCCCCACGCTCCTAACAACTCTTCGGTACAATGGGCTGCTGATTAAGAATCTGGCCCTAGTGACCTGAATACCCACTGGAAGAACCCTGAATAGTTGGTGGGCGATAAGAACTCTTTGGTATAGCACTTAAATAAGGTCATACTAGAGCACCCTGAGGAGGCGGTGGTGCGGGATATGGGGGCCTGCTGGACTGCCCTCTCACGAACTGACCTCTGCCCCCAGACGGAGCACCTCTGAACTCTCTAGAATATCTAAACCGCTTATCTTTCATAACCTGCTCTCAGCTCCGTTGACGCACACCCTCAATCCTTCGGGCTATCTCCATGATTAGCTCATAAGAAGTACCCATCTCAACCTCTCGAGCCATAGTGGCCTGAATGCCAATATGTAAACCTGCAATAAACCTCTGCACTCTCTCCGTCTCAGTAGGGAGTATCAAAAGTGCATGGTGAGATAACTTAGAGAACCTCGCCTCATAATCGGTCACTGACATCTGACCCTGCTAGAGCTGCTCAAACTGAAACCGCAACTCTTCCCTCTGGGAGGGTGGAATATATCTGTCAAGAAAGATACAAGTGAACCTATCCCAAGTCATGGGAGGAGAATCTACTGGTCTGCCAAGAAGATAATACTTCCCCCATCTACGGACTTTGCCCTTTAGCTGAAAAGTAGGAAAATCTACCCCATAATACTCCAATAACCTCATGTTGTACAGTCTATCCTTGCACCGATCAATGAAATCATGGGGATCCTCATGTCGCTCACCCCTAAAGACAGGAGGATGAAGTCTAGTCCATATGTCCAATAGTTTCTACGGATCAACGGCTACAGCTGGCCTAGGTTCAGGTGTAGCTGTTGCCACTAGCTGGGCTCCACCCACGGGTAGTGCACCCTGGGTCTGATATACAGCAGTTGCCTGCCCATGAGCTTGTGCGGTAGGGGTCTATGCTCCCCCGCCCGCCTGAGATGTGGCTGGGTTTGCCGGAAATAAACCGGCTTGAGTCATAGTGTCCATGAACAGCAGCATACGACCCATGACATCCTGAAATCCCGGTGCAGATGTGAAATCCACCGGAGCTGGCTCTGCCACAGGCACCTCACCATGTTCCTCAACAATGAGATTCTCTACTAGACCCACTGGCGGTACAACTGGAACAGTCCTGGGACGTCCTCGCCCCTACTATGGGCTAGAGCCCTCCCTCGGCCTCTAACAACTGGGGGAGTAGCTCTTCCTTGGTCTGGAACCTCATTAGAGCGCGTTCTCACCATCTGTGAGAGAATAAGAGAAGAATATTTAGTATTACATCAATTGTACGATAGAATATGAAGAAAGGTAATTTTCTAACACCCTATAGCCTCTCGAAGATAAGTACAGATGTCTCTGTACCGATCCGCAAGACTCTATTAGGTCTGATACCATGTTGTCACGACCCAATTTCACCTATAGGTCGTGATGGCGCCCAACATTACAGCTAGGCAAGCCAACTAATAAATTAAACATATATCAATCATTCTTTACACATTTTCCAAGTAATTCTATTCTTTTTCCTAGCAATATTAATGAAAATAGAAAAGATACCGATTAATTTAAATTTAAGAAAATAATACCAATTCCAAATTCTACCAATGTGTGTGCCAAGACCTGGTGTCACACGTGTATGAGCATCTAGTAGATTATACAAAACTTCAAATATTGTCTGAAATAAAATAGACAGAATGTAAATACAAGAAGAGACATTGATAGCTGCAGAATGGCTCAGAAAGGCAGCTCATCACTACGCCTCTGGATAATGTGGGTGTAAGATGATAGGTCCTCCACTAGTACCTGCCTCAGGTCCTGCACGAAAAGTGCAGCAAGTGTAGTATGAGTACGTAAACAACGTGTACCCAGTAAGTATCAAGCCTAATCTCGAAGTGATAGAGGCGAGATGGTTGACTTTGAGACTCATTAAGGGTCAACAATAATAAATAGAATAAAATAGAATTATTTAAATCAGCATGATTCATAGAGTTAACAATAATTTTATTCAATTAGCAGAAATAATAATAATAATAATAATAATAATAAAATCCTTCAAATGCAACAATTTCCTATCTATTAATTAAATTCACAAGCTGCAATTAAAATAGCAAGGTATCGTGTAATTATTATTATTATTAGGCATGATTTCTGCCGAGGTCGTACGACCCGTTCCATAGTGTCATGTACACTGCCGAAGGACGTGCGGCGCGATCCATAGATGCATCTATCCTGCCGAGGCATTCGGCCCGCTCCACAAGAAAGAAGGACATTTTCTTATGTACCTCCGAAAGGAGAGTCTATTTATTATAAGATCAATTCGAGAGGATGAACAATTTATTTTAATAATTAATTAATTTAAACAAAAAATTAAATATATGAAATTTTCATCTTTTAATATTTTTTCCTAACAATTCAAAATATATATATCAAATAATTTTAATTAAACCAAGAATATAATTTACACAAGTAATTCATGATTTGAGTCCTAAACTACCCGGACTTTAGCATAAGTAGTAGCTACGCATGGACTCTCATCACCTCGTGCGTACGTAGCCCCCACAATTTAGCTTAATTATTTAATTTAATCACCTATGGGGTAAATTTCCCCTCACAAGATTAGATAAAAGACTTACCTTGTCTCAAAGTCCACTTTCCAATTACCACGTCGCATTAAATTCTCAATTCGATGCCGAAGAATTCGAAACTATCCAAATGTTAGACAAAATAATTAATACATGTTCAATAATTCGAATTTAGGCTATTAAATAAATTACCCAACCCAAAATGGTAGAATTCCTAAAATTTACCCCGGGCCCACGTGCCCGGATTCCAGAAATTTTCGGATGAAAACGTTACCCATAATCTCAAGAACTCAAATATATAATTTATATCCAATTCCATAACCATTTTCGTGGTTAAAATCTCATTTTTAAATAAATCTAGGGTTTTCATCTAAACCTTTGATTTCTAAGATTTACTAGTTATAATCTACCCATAATATATGTATTTAACTCAATGGGTGTAGAATTAACTTACCTTCTAATTGCTAGTTAAAATTCCCCTCTCAAAAGCTCTGAAATCGCCTGGAAATGGAAGAAAAATGGGCTCAAAATGGTTGATTCCCATTCTTCTGAGCTTTTTGCCAAACAGGCCTTTCGCACCTGCGGAGGTGGGAACGCACCTGCGCAAAAACCTCGCAGGTGCGAGTTCTACTCGCCTGACCAAGCCTCGCATCTGCGCACCTAGCCTCACACCTACGCGTTCGCAGGTTAGCCAAAGTTCCGCAGCTGTGGTGGAAGGCATTCCCTCCTCCTTCCGCTTATGCGAACAAATGTCGCATCTTCGATGGTCGCACCCGCGACTGTCCAAGTGCAGGTGCGATCGTACCAGAAGCAGAAAGCTTTAGATCTTCCTCTAAATTTCAAAATTGGTCCGAGCCTCGTTCGGTTAATACTCGGAGCCCCCGGGGCTCTGCCCGAACATACCAACAAGTTCGAAATCATAAAACGGACTCGCTCGAACCCTCGGAACGTGTAAAACAATATCAAAACTAAGAATCATACCCTACACCAAATTGATTCAACTTAGAAATTTCAAGTTCTTCAATTTACTTCTAATGCGTCGAAAATATACTTAAACTACTCGGAATGACACGAAATTTTGTGGGCAAGTCTTAAATCACTATACGGAGTTATTCCCAAACTCGAAATTCCAAACAGACTTCAATTACTCCAAAACATACTCCAAACCAAATTTAAAGAACTTTAAACCTTCAAATAGTTGATTTTCACTATTAAGCGCCAAAACGCTCCTGGGTTATCCAAAACCTAGTTCGAACATACGCTCAAGTCCGAAATTATCATACAAACACTACTAGAAATCCGGTAAAATCCGACCAAAAATACCGACCAACGTTGGTCGGTAATGGCCAAAAACCGACCAAAACGCAACCATTTATGTGTGGACGATATTTTTGTGGTCGGAAAGGAATACCGACCAAAGTTGGTCGGAAATTACCGACCAACTTTGGTCGGTCAATTAAATTCAAAAAAAAAAATTGCAAAAAAAACCGACCAAAGTTGGTCGATTTTTTCCGACCAAAGTTGGTCGGTATTTTAATTATGTAATAAAAAAATTCACCATCTGGGAATCAAACCGGGGTCTGTACTGTGGCAGGATACTATTCTACCACTAGACCATTGGTACATTTTGTTTTAAGATTGTCTTTTATTTGATTTATACTCTTTAATTGTATTTTCGCACGAAAATAACCGACCAAAGTTGGTCGGTTTTATTAAAAAGTAAAATTACCGACCAAAGTTGGTCGGTTTTTTTAAATGACCCGTCGAATTAACCGACCAATTTTGGTCGGTTTTTTTAATAATAATTTTTATTTATTTTAATTGAAAAACCGACCAAAGTTGGTCGGTTTCTTGAATACACCATCATTGAATTGTACAAAGAGATTTTTGGGACTCGACGCTTTGGATTGATCATGGTGAGTTTTCTTGAATTTTTCGTCAGATATTATAGCTTTCCATGGTTTAGAAACAGATTGAAAACGTAATAAAGATTTAACATGTAGCCTAATAAAGATGAAAAATAAGATATCAAGTGGAAGAAAGATCATACTATGTTCCATGGCTGCTCTCTTTAGCCGGGTGCCAGTCACGTCTAGGGATAGTTTGCTGCAAGTTGTGTGGGATGAAAAAAGCCTTCAATTAGGTTTTGTTTCATCACAAGTTTAGTTGATGCAACATATAAAGAAGGAAACGTGTTTTACTCCAATTTGAAAAAGGTAAATTACAAAGTAACAAAATTTGTGAAGGTCTAGAACTGAAATAGGATCAAGACATATTGAGTTCTTAGTGTTTTACTTCAATGTAGGGAAGGCAAAAAAGGAAAGAAAAAAAATATGTGAAGGTTTCGAACTGAGATAGGATTCAAGACCTATTGTATTTAGAGTTCTTTGTGTATTGTACTCCTAACGTATATACATTTTTTGTTATTTGCACCATAATTTTATTTCATGAAAAGAGAATAAAGGTGGTTTGGGATTCAAAAGAGAGTTACATAAACATTGAAGGTGTTTGAATTGGCTTTCAAGCTGGTCATACCAGCGTTTAAACTCATTTTAACTTATTTGAGCTTTGAAAAAGACAAAAGGTGCTTAGTACAGGTTAAAAGTGCTTAAAACAAGCCAAAAGTAATAAGTTGAGCAACCCCAACTCATTATTTTGGGCTTAAAAGCTACTTTAGTTTGACAAATAATTTTATCATTTTTTCCATTATATTTTTTTTCTAATTCATTTAGTTTGGGAAATCTTATACTTAAGGCTGCATCAGCTTAATTCGAGTAAAATGCCTGAGGTTTGCATGAATGAGACTTGTACCAACGATAGGTGTCTATTTAATAATCACACTAACTTGGAGTGCGTATCTATGTATCTAGATTAAAATTATCTCTTCTAATCAATATATATAACTGAAAGTGAATTGAAATATAAATTATTTTGTATTAGAATCAATAAGAATTAATGTTTTTGTTAGTATTAGCTCCTTTATAGTGATAACAACATTAAGACTATTTAGGAAGGGTGTGGGGCGGGTTCTGTCTGAACCCGCACAATTTAAACTCGCCCCGCATAGGATTTAAACCCGCGTTCACCCGCCCCGCACTCCACCCGAGTTCACCCGCCCCGAAATATTTTTTAATAAAAATTCTTTCTTTTTCAGAAAGCTATACTTAAATCTGATTTTTTTAACAAAACAATTAATTATATCCAAATTGTTCTCTCTCTATCATATACTTAGTTTTTTTGAAGTATCTTTTTGCTTGTCATTGTTTTTCAGTGCACAAGAAAGGGATTACATCTCATTTATTTATAATCTTATTTTCTTTTCTTTAGATTTCCAGAATAATACCAATGCCTCAGCTGTCAATTAACCAATGTTTAACTGTAATGACCCAATCGGTCATTTTAACTTTAAGAACCCCGTTCCCTAAAAATAAAACTTTTCGTATGTGCTTGTAATAATTTATGACTTGCGGGGATGGTTGGTTCGGGATTTGGAAGTGGTTGGGGTGAAACCGGAACACTTGGTTCCTTAAGTTGGTCTTAAAGTGCTAAGTTTGACTTCGGTCAATATTTTGAGAAAATGAACCCGAAATAGAATTTTGATGATTCCAACAGCTCCGTATGGTAATTTTGGACTTAGGAGCGTGTTCGAAATTTTATTCGGAAGTCCGTAGTTAAATTAGGCTTGAAATGGCTAAAAACAAGAATTTAAGTTTGGAAATTTGACCGATAAGTTGACTTTTTGATACCGGAGTCGGAATCCAGTTTCGAAAATTTTTATAGCTCCGTTATATAATTTATAACTTGTGTGTAAAATTTTAGGTTAATCAGAGTGGAATTGATAGGTTCCGACATCGAATGTAGAAGTTGAAAACTCTAAGTTTCATTAAGCTTGAATTGGGGTATGATTCATGGTTTTAGCGTTGTTTGATGTGATTTAGAGGTTCAACTAAGTTCGTATGATATTTTAGGACTTGTTGGTATATTTGGTTGAGGTCTCAAGGGCCTCGGGTGAGTTTCGGATGGTTAACGGATCAAAAGTTGGACTTAAAAAGCTACTGCAATTTTTCCTTCTGCTGTATATTCTAGGCTGTGATCGAGCCCCAGATCGAACCCAGATATCGAGCCCACGATCGAGGCCTGAGTCGAAGACATGGACGAGGCTCAGTATCGAAGCCACGATCGAAGGCAAGGCTCGAGGGCTAGGATCAAGACCCAAGATCGAACTTGATCGAGGCCATGACCATGCCCCAGGCTCGAGGCCATGACCAGCTCCCATGATCGAGCTCCAAAAATCGAGCTCCCAAGATCGAGCTCCCTGAGATCGAGCTCCCTGAGATCGAGCTCCCGAGATCGAGCTCCCCTGATCGAGCTCCTTGATCGAACTAGACAGAGCTGTAAGTTATAAAAATAGAGGACATTCGTCCCATTTGCCATTTTTGACAAACTTGAGCTTGAGCAAAGGCGACTTTTGACAGATTTTCAAGGAAAAAATATTAGGGTAAGTGATTCTAACTCGGATTTGGTCTACATATACAAGTATATCATTGTTTTCACCATAAATTACTGTTTTGAGATTTAAATTTGGGAAATATTTAGAAATCTCATAGAAACAAATTTTTGAGATTTCGGTATGGACTCGGAGTCGGATTTGAGTAAAAATGATATGGTTGGACTCGTAATTGAATGGGTTGTCAGATTTCATAACTTTTGCCGGATTCTGAGACGTAGGCCCCACAGACGAATTTTTAATTAATTTCGGGATTTTTATTTAAAATGTAGTATTTTCTTATAGAATTGATTTCTATAATTTTTAATGATTGTATCGAATTATTTTGGCTAGATTCGAGCCAGACAGAATTGGATAATCGTGGAAAAGACCTTATAGTGGATTAAATTGGAGCAAGACGAGGTAAGTCTCTTGTCTAATCTTGTGAGGTGGAAATTACCTCATAGGTGATTAAAATTAAATAATTGTTGCTAATTGTGGGGGCTACGTACGTACGAGGTGACGAGAGTTCGTGCGTAGCAACTATTAATGCTAAAGTCCGGGTAGTTTAGGACTCAAAGCATGCATTACTTGTGTAAATAGTATTCTTTGATTAATTAATATTACTTGATATATATGAATATATAGTGAATTGTTAGATAAAGATATTAAAGAATGAAAATCTCATAGGCTTGATTTTCTGTTTAAATTAATTAATTGTTAAAAGAAATTGTTCTCCTCCCGAATTTATCTTATAATAAATATACTCTCCTTCCGGAGGCACATAAGAAAATGTCCTCCTTTCTTGTGGAGCGGGCCGAACGCCTCGGCAGGATAAATGCATCTATGGATCGCGCCGCACGTCCCTCGGCAGTGTAAACGACACTTTGGATCGGGTCGTACGTCCTCGGCAGAAATCGTGTTTAATAATAATAATTACACGATACTTTAATAATTTATTTCAGCTTGTAAAGCTAATTAATAAATTGAAAAATCTTTAGAATTTAATGAATTATTATTCTTGCTTGTTAAGGAATTAATTGTTACTCCTGTAAATGAGATTTAATTGATAATTTGGAAATTATTCGAAGTGAAGGAATTTAATTAATATATTGAGAATTGTTACATTTGAAGAATTTGATTATTTTCGCTGATTAAATAAATTATTATAAATTCTGTAAATCTTACTGATTTAAATATCCTAGTTTTATTTTATTTATTATTATTGACAGATAGTGAGTGTCAAAGTCGGCCATCTCGTCTCTACCACTTCGAGATTAGGCTTTATACTTACTGGGTACATGTTGTTTACGTACTCATACTACACTTGCTGCACCTTTTGTGCAGGATCTGAGACAGGTACTAGTGGAGGACCTATCATCACATACCCACGTCATCCCGAGGCATAGTGGTGAGCTGCCTTTCTGAGCCGTTCCGCAGCTACCAGTGTCTCTTCTTATATTTACATTCTGTCTATTTCATTTCAGACAGTATTTGGAGTTTTGTATAATCTACTAGATGCTCATTCACTTGTGACACTAGGTCTTGGAACACACATTGGTAGAGTTTGGGTTTATATTTTCTTAGTTTTAAATTTTATCAATGTATGCTTCATTTATTAGTTGGCTTGCCTGGCTGTAGTGTTGGGCGCCATCACGATCTACAGGTTAAATTGGGTCGTGACAACATGGTATCAGAGCACTAGGTTCACGTATGTCTCACAAGTTATGAGCAGACCTAATAGAGTCTTGTGGATCGGTACGGTGAAGTCTGTACTTATCTTCGAGAGGCTAGAGGGTGTTAGGAAATTACCTTTCTTTCCATTCCATCGTGAAATTAATGTAGCACTAAAAATCCTTCTCTTATTTTCTCACAGATGGTGAGAACGCGCTCGAATGAAGTTCCAGACCAGGGAAGAGCTACTCCCCCAGTTGCTAGAGGCCAAGGGAGGGCTCCAGGCCGTGGTAGAGGGCGAGGACGTCCCAGGACTGTTCCAGTTATGCCGCCAGTGGATCCAGCAGAGCCAGCTGCTGGTGGACTTCACATCTGCACCGGGATTTCAGGATGTCATGGGTCGTATGCTGCGATTCATGGACAATATGACTCAGGCCGGTTTATTTCCGGCAGACCCAGCCACATCTCAGGCGGCGAGGGAGCACATACCCCTACCGCAAGGCTCATGGACAGGCAGCTGCTGTATATCAGACCCAGGGTGCATTACCCGTGGGTGGAGCCCAGCCAGTGGCAGCAGCTACACCTGAGCCCAGGCCAGCTATGGCCGCCGATCCTCAGAAACTATTTGACAGATGGACTAGACTACATCCTCCTGTCTTCGGGGGTGAGCGACATGAGGATCCACAGGATTTCATTGATCGTTGCAAGGATAGACTGTACAACATGAGGATATTAGAATCCCATGGGGTTTATTTCACTACTTTTAAGCTAGAGGGTAGAGCCCGTAGATGGTGGCAGTCTTATGCTCTTGGTAGACCAGCAGATTCTCCTCCCATGACTTCGGACAGGTTCACCCATATCTTCTTGGACAGGTATATTCCACCCTCCCAGAGGGAAGAGTTGCGGTTTCAGTTTGAGCAGCTCCAGCAGGGTCAGATGTCAGTGACTGATTATGAGGCGAGGTTTTCTGAATTATCTCGCCATGCACTAATGATACTCCCTACTGAGGCGGAGAGAGTGCGAAGGTTTGTAGCCGGTTTACATACTGGTATTCAGGCCACTATGGCTCGAGAGGTTGAGATGGGCACTTCTTATGAGCGAGTTATGGAGATAGCCCGTAGGATTGAGGGTGTACGTCAGCGGAGCCGAGAGCAGATTATGAGAGATATGGTACTCTGGAGATTTCAGAGGTGCTCCGTCCAGGAGCAGAGGTCAGTTCGTGAGGGGGCAGTCCAGCAGACCCCCATATCCAGCACCTCCACCTCCTCGAGGTGCTCTAGTGCGACCTTATCTCAGTTCTATCCCAGAGAGTTCTTACCGCCCACCAGCTATTCAGAGTCCTCCCAGTGGGTATTCACGTCCCCAGGGCCAGACACTTAGTCAGCAGCCCATCGCATCGAAGAGTTGTTACAAGTGCGGGGATCCCAGTCACATGCGGAGGTTTTGGCCCGAGCTTCGGGGTAGACCAGTACTGCAGGTTCAATAGCCTATGCTTACCGGACCAGTTTCTCCACCAGTAGTCCGAACACCCAGAGGTGGAGGACAGGTGGGTAGTGGCTGTCCTACAGGTGGAGGTCAGTCAGGTAGAGGCCAGACAGTTGGCGCTCCAGCTCGGTTCTATGCTTTTCCGGCTAGAACAGATGCAGAGGCCTCAGATTCCGTGATTACAGGTATTATTTCTGTTTGTGGAAAAGATGCCTCAGTTTTATTTGATCCAGGATCTACGTATTCATATGTGTCATCTCTATTTTCTCCATTCCTGGGTGTTTCTCGTGAGTCCTTGAATACTCCTGTTTATGTGTCCACTCCTGTGGGCGATTCTGTTGTTGTGAACCGGATCTACTGGTCCTGTATATTACATTCTGTGGTTATGAAACTAGAGAAGATCTCCTATTTCTTGAGATGACCGATTTTTAAATTATTCTGGGCATGGACTGGTTATCTCCATATCATGCTATTCTAGATTGTCATGCCAAGTCTGTTACTTTGGCTATTCCAGCATTTCCTAAGCTGGAGTGGAAGGGTTCTCATGTTAGTTCATTCAATCGAGTTATTACTTTTATAAAGGCTCAACACATGGTTGAGAAGGGTTGTTTGGCTTATCTAGCTTATGTTCGGGATACTACTGCAGAGACTCCGGCTATTGATTCAGTGCTTGTAGTTCGGGAGTTCCCCGATGTATTTTCGTCAGATCTTCCAGGTATGCCACCTGATCGTGATATTGATTTCTATATTGACTTGGCTTCAGATACCCAGCCTATATCTATCCCAACGTATCGCATGGCTCCGAAATAATTGAAAGAATTGAAAGAACAGCTTGAAGAGTTACTAGCCAAAGGGTTCGTCAGACCGAGTGTATCGCCTTGGGGTGCACCAGTATTATTTGTGAAAAAGAAGGATGGAACAATGCGGATGTGTATTGATTATCGCCAATTGAACAAAGTCACTATTAAGAACAAGTACCTGTTGCCACGTATTGATGATCTATCTGACCAGTTGCAGGGTGCTAAGGTATTCTCTAAGATCGACTTGAGGTCGGGGTACCATCAGTTGAAGATTCGGGATTTGGATGTTCCGAAGACTGCTTTTCGGACTAGATATGGTCATTATGAGTTTCTGGTGATGTCCTTCGGTTTAACTAATGCCTCGTCAGCATTTATGGATCTGATGAACAGGGTATTCATGCAATATATTGATTCGTTTGTCATTGTCTTCATTGATGACATATTAATCTATTCGCGCAGTAAGGAGAAACATGAGCAGCATATGAGAGTAGTGCTTCAAACATTGCGGGAACAAAAGCTATATGCTAAGTTCTTCTAAATGTGAGTTTTGGCTAGAGTCTGTAATATTTTTGGGACATATTGTATCGGGCGAAGGTATTAAATTTGATCCCAAAAAGATTGAGGCAGTTCAGAACTGGCATTGTCCCACTTCGGCGACTGAGATCAGGAGTTTTCTGGGTTTAGTAGGTTATTATCGTCGGTTCGTGGAAGGTTTTTCATCTATTGCAACACCTTTGACCAAATTAACCCAGAAGGGTGTTCAGTTCCGATGGTCCGATGATTGTGAGTCAAGCTTTCAGATGCTCAAGACAGCACTGACTACAGCACCCGTGTTAGTGTTACCATCTGGTTCGGGAATATATACAGTGTATTGCGATGCGTCACGCGTTGGCTTGGGTTGTGTATTGATGCAGGAAAGGCGAGTTATTGCATATGCTTCACATCAGCTGAAGCCCCACGAGAAGAATTATCCAGTACATGATTTGGAGTTAGTTTCGATTGTTCATGCTATAAAGATTTGGAGGCATTATCTTTATGGGGTGTTTTGTGAATTTTACACTGATCATCGCAGTTTACAGCATTTGTTCAAGCAGAGGGATCTAAATTTGAGGCAGCGCAGATGGCTGGAGTTACTAAAAGATTATGATATTACTATCCTGTATCATCCGGGCAAAGCAAATGTGGTTGCAGATGCCTTGAGCAGGAAGGCAGAGAGCATGGGTAGTTTGGCTTTTATTTCAGCAGAGGAAAGGCCATTAGCCTCGGATATTAAGTCCTTGGCTAACAAACTTGTGAGGCTGGATATTTCAAAGCACAGCCGAGTTCTTGCATGTGTGGTGGCCCAATCTTCACTATTTGAGCAGATCAAGGCTCGACAGTATGATGACCCATACCTGATGGTTCTTCATGAAACGGTACTACGAGGTGGTGCCAAGGAAGTTACTATTAGAGCGGATGGTGTTCTGTGACTCCAGGATCGTCTATGTGTTCCTAATGTGGATGGACTGAGAAAAAAGATCCTGGAAGAGGCACACAGTTCTCGGTATTCTATTCATCCAGGTGCTACTAAGATGTATCGTGACTTGAGGCAACATTATTGGTGGCGATGAATGAAAAAGGACATAGTTGAGTATGTATCTAGGTGTCTAAATTGCCAGCAAGTTAAATATAAGCACCAGAGGCCAGGTGGCCTACTTCAGCAAATGACTATACCAGAGTGGAAATGGGAACGAATTACTATGGACTTTGTAGTTGGGTTTCCGCGGACCTTGAAAAAGTTTGATGCAGTTTGGGTGATTGTTGACAGGTTGACTAAGTCGGCACATTTTATTCCTGTTGTGACTACGTATACTTCAGAGAGGTTGGCCCAGATTTATATTCAGGAGATAGTTTGGTTGCACGGTGTGCCAATTTCCATCATATCAGATAGAGGCCCTCAGTTTACTTCACATTTCTGGAGAGCAGTACAGAGTGAGTTGGGGACCCGTGTAGAGCTCAGCACAGCCTTTCATCCGCAGACCGATGGACAGTCAGAGAGGACAATTCAGATTTTGGAGGATATGCTCAGGGCATGTGTGATTGACTTTGGAGGTCAGTGGGATCATTTCCTGCCTTTGGCCGAGTTTGCTTATAATAACAGTTACCAATCCAGCATCGAAATGGCTCCATTTGAGGCTTTATATGGTCGGCAATGTGGTTCACCTATCGGATGGTTAGAGCCAGGTGAGGCTAAGTTATATGGTACTGATTTGGTAAGGGATGCCTTGGAAAAGGTAAAGTCGATTCAGGAGCGACTTCGTACAGCACAGTCCAGACAAAACAGTTACGCGGATCAGAAAGCGCATGATATATCATTTATGGTAGGTGAAAAAGTTCTGTTGAAGGTTTCGCCGATGAAGGGAATTATGAGATTCGGGAAGAAGGGCAAGTTGAGCCCAAGGTTTATAGGCCCATTTGAGGTGTTAAAACGAGTTGGGGAGGTTGCTTATGAGCTTGCATTGCCTCCCAGCCTATCGGGAGTTCATCCGATTTTCCACGTATCTATGCTCCGGAAGTATCATTCCGACCTATCACATGTGTTAGACTTCAGGACAGTTCAGCTAGATAATAGCTTGGGTTATGAAGAGGAGCCAATTGCCATTGTTGATAAACAGGTTCGCCAGTTGAGGTCCAAGAAGAATTCTACAGTAAAAGTCCAGTGGAGGGGCCAACCAGTCGAGGAAGCGACTTGGGAGGCCGAGGAAGACATGCGGAGCAAATATCCACACTTATTCAGCACTCCAGGCACAATTCTAAACCCGTTCGAGGACGAACGTTTGTTTAAGAGGTGGAGAATGTAATGACCCAACCGGTCATTTTAACTTTTAGAACCCCATTCCCTAAAAATAAAAAACTTCCCGTATGTGCTTGTAATGATTTATGACTTGCGGGGATGGTTGGTTCGGGATTTAGAAGTGGTTGGGGTGAAACCGGAACACTTGATTCCTTGAGAAAATGAACCCGAAATAGAATTTTGATGATTCCAACAGCTCTGTATGGTGATTTTGGACTTAGGAGCTTGTTCGAAATTTTATTCGGAAGTCCGTAGTTAAATTTGGCTTGAAATGGCTAAAAACAAGAATTTAAGTTTGGAAATTTGACCGATTAGTTGACTTTTTGATACCGGAGTCGGAATCCAGTTCCGAAAATTTTTATAGCTCCGTTATATAATTTATAACTTGTGTGTAAAATTTGAGGTCAATCGGAGTGGAATTGATAGGTTCCGACAACAAATGTAGAAGTTGAAAACTCTTAGTTTCATTAAGCTTGAATTGGGGTATGATTCATGGTTTTAGCGTTGTTTGATGCGATTTAGAGGTTCAACTAAGTTCGTATGATATTTTAGGACTTGTTGGTATATTTGGTTGAGGTCTCGAGGGCCTCGGGTGAGTTTCGGATGGTTAACGGATCAAAAGTTGGACTTAAAAAGCTGCTGCAATTTTTCCTTCTGCTGTATATTCTAGGTTGTGATCGAGCCCCAGATCGAACCCAGATATCGAGCCCACGATCGAGGCCTGAGTCGAAGACATGGACGAGGCTCAGTATCAAAGCCACGATCGAAGGCAAGGCTCGAGGGCCATGATCTAAGGCAAGGCTCGAGGGCCAGGATCAAGACCCAAGATCGAACTTGATCGAGGCCATGACCATGCCCCAGGCTCGAGGCCTGATCGAGGCCATGACCAGCTCCCATGATCGAGCTCCAAAAATTGAGCTCCTTGATCGAGCTCCCAAGATCGAGCTCCCTGAGATCGAGCTCCCAAGATCGAGCTCCCTGAGATCGAGCTCCCTGAGATCGAGCTCCCCTGATCGAGCTCCTTGATCGAAATGGACAGAGCTGTAAGTTATAAAAACAGAGGACATTCGTCCCATTTGCCATTTTTGACAAACTTGAGCTTGAGCAGAGGCGACTTTTGATAGATTTTCAAGGGAAAAATATTGGGGTAAGTGATTCTAACTCGGATTTGGTCTACATATACAAGTATATCATTGTTTTCACCATAAATTAGTGTTTTGAGATTTAAATTTGGGAAATATTTAGAAATCTCATCAAAACGAATTTTTGAGATTTCGGTATCGATTCGGAGTCGGATTTGAGTGAAAATGGTATGGTTGGACTCGTAATTGAATGGGTGTTCGGATTTCGTAACTTTTGCCGGATTCTGAGATGTGGGCCCCACGAACGAATTTTTAATTAATTTCGAGATTTTTATTAAAAATGTAGTATTTTCTTATAGAATTGATTCCTATAATTTTTAATGATTGTATCGAATTATTTTGGCTAGACTCGAGCCAAACAGAATTGGATAATTGTGGAAAAGGCCTTATAGTGGATTAAATTGGAGCAAGACAAGGTAAATTTCTTGTCTAATCTTGTGAGGGGGAAATTACCTCATAGGTGATTAAAATTAAATAATTATTGCTAATTGTGGGGGCTACGTACGCACGAGGTGACGAGAGCCCGTGCGTAGCTACTATTAATGCTAAAGTCCGGGTAGTTTAGGACTCAAAGCATGCATTACTTCTGTAAATAGTATTCTTTGATTAATTAATATTAATTGATATATATGAATATATGGTGAATTGTTAGATAAAGATATTAAAGAATGGAAATCTCATAGGCTTGATTTTCTGTTTATATCAATTAATTGTTAAAAAAAATTGTTCTCCTCCCGAATTTATCTTATAATAAATATACTCTCCTTCCGGAGGCACATAATAAAATGTCCTCCTTTCTTGTGAAGCGGGCCGAACGCCTCGGCAGGATAGATGCATCTATGGATCGCGCCGCACGTCCCTCGGCAGTGTACACGACACTCTGGATCGGGTCGTACGTCCTCGGCAGAAATCGTGTTTAATAATAATAATTACACGATACTTTAATAATTTATTTCAGCTTGTAAAGCTAATTAATAAATTGAAAAATCTTTAGAATTTAATGAATTATTATTCTTGCTTGTTAAGGAATTAATTGTTACTCCTGTAAATGAGATTTAGTTGATAAATTGGAAATTATTCGAAGTGAAGGAATTTAATTAATATATTGAGAATTGTTACATTTGAAGGAATTTGATTATTTCCGCGGATTAAATAAATTATTGTAAATTCTGTAAATCTTGCTGATTTAAATATCCTAGTTTTATTTCAGTTAATATTATTGACACATAGTGAGTGTCAAAGTCGGTCATCTCGTCTCTACCACTTCAAGATTAGGCTTGATACTTATTGGGTACACGTTGTTTACGTACTCATACTACACTTGCTGTACTTTTTGTACAGGATTTGAGACAGGTACTAGTGGAGGACCTATCATCACATACCCACGTCATCCCGAGGCATGGTGGCGAGCTGCCTTTCTGAGCCGTTCTGCAGCTACCAGTGTCTCTTCTTATATTTACATTCTGTCTATTTTATTTCAGACAGTATTTGAAGTTTTGTATAATCTACTAGATGCTCATTCACTTGTGACACCATGTCTTGGCACACACATTGGTAGAGTTTGGGTTTATATTTTCTTGGTTTTAAATTTTGTCAATGTATGCTTCATTTATTAGTTGGCTTGCCTAGCTGTAGTGTTGGGCACCATCACGACCTACAGGTGAAATTGGGTCGTGACATTAACAGTAACATATGTTTTAACTCATGAAACAAATCACTAAACTGGTCATTAGGACAATGCGGTAGCAATCAGTACACACAATTGAAATCCCCACCCGTGACCCGCCCCGTCCCGCTTTATTTTTTTATTTAAAAATTGAACTCTCCCGGCAACCGCAAACTCTCAAACCCGCACAACCCCACTAACGTTCAAACCCGCACCGCCCCATTACCATCCCTAAGATTATTTCTTCTTTAATTAATAGAAGTACTAAAGTCATTAGGTCATTTACGATGAAAATATATTTTGATTAATTAAATATAGTTGATAAATTAATAATTTAAACATTTGATATAAATATTATGCAAGGGTAAAAAATTGTCCAACCTTAATTAAGCTCTCTTCGAACAATACCAATTTTTAGTCTTGAATAAAAGAAGTCTTGAAATTCCAATTAATTTCATTCTCCTATCCCTTGACTTGTTTTTCCAAATAACACAGATGAAATAAACAAACCGAATACAAATTGTTGGACAACGAATACAACTCTTCCTTTATTAGAGCAACTAATGTAGAATCATATTCGTACCGTCAGGGAATTAGCATCGAAGGTTGTGTACATTGGTCTCTTGGTTAGAATCTCAATCAATATGTACGTAAAGTTTCCACAATCACACACTTTGATTTGAAGTCAGACGAATTAAAGAAGCTTCCGGCACCAGATTTCGTATGTGAAAATGACTTGTTTCATCTTAGTTTATATGGTGGCAACCCGAAGCTAAGATCAGATCCGATTGGACCTGTTCCTATCCAACCCAAACCCGAACTTAGAACAGCCAGCCTACGTCGACGATAGACGGGGAGAGGGGGAGTCGTGCCCATTCTCTATCCGGGCACGAGCAGGAACATAAAAAAATGAAAAATAACCCTCTTACGGGATTAATCACTGTGAGTTTTCCTTTCTATTCCTATTTGGAAAAGGAAAAATTGTTAGCTTAATTGCAGGAATTCACTGAAGAAGTCAAGGACTAAGTAGCTGAGCCAGGAGCTTCACTGAGAAACTCGAGAGAGTCAGCAATGGCGATGGGAGAAGAAGATGAATTTGAGAGAAATGAGAGGATTAGAGAGAGAAATGATAATATCTGTATATTGATGATTGTAATATGTAAGATACATTGATTTATAGAGAATACAAGTTCACACAATTCAGTTGATTCCCTCCTCTCTTTTAGCTAACAGATTTACTAACTATCGTAAATAACTCTAACTAACAGTTAACTAACTCTGCTGACATGGAACTTATATGAACTAACTGTAACTGAATTCCGGAAAGCTATATTTATGTATCAATACTCCCCGCTGCAGAAGATCCTTGACCACAAGGATCGAAGGCTCGAAATCTAGTCTTGAGAACATTAAAGTATTTCCAAGTAGCATGATGTCACCATCTCAAATTTTCCTTCGTGGGATGTCGTGATGACACCTAGTTTTAGAGACTAGGTAAGCCTAACACTTACTGAATTAGTGGTAACTCAACCAACAATTTTTTTTAATATGAAATAGAAATTTCCTACAATCCCAAAATCGGTAGTACAAGTCTCAAACTCTATAGAGTTTACTAGAAAATCTCTAAATATAACTATTCCAGAATAGAATCAAACAGTGTAAAGAAAATATCATAAGGTGACTATGAGGCTTGCGAACGCGACAACAGGTGTACCTTGAGTCTCTACAGAGATGCACAATCAAATAACAGGAATATCAACAACTCTGAGATACCTGGATCTGCAGAAAAATGTGAAGAAGAGTAGCATGAGTACACCACAGCGGTACCCAGTAAGTATCAAACCTAACCTTAATAGAGTAGTGACGAGGCCAGGTCAAGACACCTACCGAACATATAAACTTGTACAAAATATTACCTAAAGCTAACAAGGAAAGAATATCAATGTAAGGCCAATAACAGAAGAATTTCCAATTCAAATCAACAATGAGAATGCAGATGGCAACGAGAAAACAAACAAGTGATTAAGCAACAACATAGTCAGAGTACAAATGACATATGAAGGGGTTCAAGTAAGGAATCATATAACAAATCAATCAATTAAATTATTTATAATGCATGTATTTCAACATAATTTACCCGAGGTATCACTCCTCGAAATCTCAATTCATGATTCACAACTTTCAATTCGTATACATGTGGGCATCTTGTGACCACATCTTTCCAAATCACTTTTGCAAGGCAAAATCCTCATTCTACCATGTGTATAGTTTCTGTATTAATATCAACCAGGATGACTAATGAATTATTTAAACACAATTAAATATAATTTTTAAATTAAATACAGTGAAGCATCAAATGAGTCATTAAGCCAATTTAGGATTTAAATAACGTAAAATAGTGGAGGGATTGTACAAATAGAATATCAATTGAGTTTAGTTTAGAAGTATATGAGATCCGATAAAATATTGTATTTATACAAAATAAGACATTCAATCAAGTTTTAACGAGATAAATATGGGATTTATTAAGGTAAAACGAAATAATAATTTTTCACGCAAATTACACGACAATAAGATAATGAGAAGGTTGAGGTATCAATTAGAGTAAAAATATAATCACCATTTAATTTAGTAAATCTCCGAATAAGATATGAGTTTTATTTTTGAAAGACACACAAGTGGAACAACTTGAAAATTCTTTCATTTACCTCTGCTAAATTCTCAGCAACTCACATAGGATGCATGACTCACACAAGAAGTCCATATTGTTCCATTTTTAATATATTGATGATTAATTAATTATAATCAAAATACAATGAGGTGATTTAAGAAACCACAGTAACCGTCCTAGCATGAAATGCATCATGAAAATCACAATCGGAATCAACCTTAATATCACAATAATTTCATATTTGTATATTTTATGCGGCGTGCAACCTGATCCCACGTAATAATAACCATATATGTTGTGGCGTGAAACTCGATCCCTCACAATAATAATCATATATGTTGCGGCGTGCAACCCGATCCCTCTCAATAATAAATCGTATATGTTGCGGCGTGCAACCCAATCGCTCTCAATAATAAATCATATTTTTTGTTGCGTGCAACCCGATCCCTCTCAATAATAAATCATACTCCCTCCGTTTTAATTTATGTGAACCCATTTGACTGGGCACGGAGTTTAAGAAAAGAGGGAAGACTTTTAAACTTGTGGTATAAAATGAGGCACATATATTTTGTGTGGCTATAAATCATTGCATAAAGGTTAATTATTTCCAAATAAGGAAAGGGGTCATTCTTTTTGGCACAGACTAAAAAGAAAATAGGTTCACATAAATTGAAATAGAGGGAGTATGTGTTACGACGTAAAACCCCGATCCCTCACAATAATAAATCATATATGTTATGGTGTGCAACCCGATCCCTCACAATAATAATCATATATATTGCGGCGTGCAACCCGCTCCTCAAGAAACACAAATTAAGCAACCAATTTACAACTAACTACGGTATACCACAAAATCAAAAGGAATAACTAGGCTACACAAAGAAGTCACAACTAATGAAAAAGGCTACACGTTAGCTCACGAAATCAAATAGCAAAGAAATGACAATCCATAAGCCAAGGCACAATTTATGAGAATAATTAACAATTATGGCATGTAGCAGGTAAAGCATGAATTCAACAAGTGATTACAATCAACAATTGACATATACAGGTGAACTTGATAACAAAGATGGAACATGTACTAACAAGTTCAAGTAAAGCACGTACAAATAACTCTAGCAACAAAAGATATAATCACAAAACAATAACTACAATTAATTGCATGAAGGAATCCTAACAGTCTACCGATCAAATACCACATATAGGTCGTGTACTCACTCGTCATGTCGCGTACACGACCTCCACATAACATGAATGACATAATCATCCCAAACTCTAAGAGGTGTTTTCTCCCACACAAAGTTAGATAAAACACTTACCTTAACGGAGTTAGGACGATATGCCAAAATTGCCTTCTTGCGCAAAACGGCATTCGGACGGCTCCAATCTAATCAAAATATTTTTATAAATTAATTACAATTCATAAAAAATAATTTCGGATAATAATACGTCGACTTCTAATTTTATTCTAAAAGTCAACCGAAAGTCAATGCGGGGCCCACTTTTCGGAACCCGGCAAAAATTCATGGAAACTAAACTCAGGTTCCGATACGAGTTCAACCATATAAAAATTATCGAATTTCGATATCGGATCGCCTTTCAAATCTTTATTTTTCGTTTTTGAAAGATTTTACAAAATCCCCATTTTCATCACTTAAATTCACAGATTCATGATGTAAATAAATACGTAATCATGAAATATAAATGATTTAGGATATAAGAACACTTACCCAATTCAAACTTCTGAAAAACCCCTCGGAAATCGCCCAAAACCGAGGTCTAAAACTCTAAAAATGAATAAAAATGCCGGACTCCAGACTTATACATTCTGTCCATGCAAGTCGCATGTGTGAAATGCGACTTGTCTCATTATTTCCCGACAAATATTTGCAGTACCTGCTTTCAGTAAATCAATCATAACTTTCTATACAAATGTCCAAATGATTAATGGTTTACCTTTTTGGAAACTAGATTCAAAGGGCTACAACTTAGATATTTTGATCACCTCCAAATTCCTTACAGATTATAAGATATAAGTTTTCAAAGTCAGCCTTGTGTAGCAGAAATTTCTACGATGCACACTGCCAGGTAAAAGAACTGCAGTACCAGGATTCCATTAATCGATCATAACTTTCGGTACAAATGTCAAAATCATTAATGGTTTACATTTCTGGAAACAAGACTCAAAGGGCTAGAAGTTTTATTTTTGGATCATCTCCTAATTCCTTACACATTACGAGATATAAGCCTCCAAAGTCAGCCCTATGCAGTAAAACTTTCAACGATGCACACTGCTCTAACCAAAAACCAGCAATTAAAAATGACCTAGAAATGGTCTGAAATCACTCTGAAACTCACCCGAGCCCCTCGGGACCCCGTACAAACTTACTAACTGTAACGACCTGACCGGTCATTTTGAGTATTTACGCTCCTTTCAACTATTTAAAATCTTGAATAACTTCATACGAGGTATTATGACTTGTGTGAATTGTTGGTATTGGTTTTCAAGGTATTTCGGAGTTAGCTTGGAAGAATGAATTTTCATGTTGGAAGCTTAAGTTGAAATAGTTGACCGGATGAGGACATATATGTAAACGATCTCGGATTTGAATTTTGATGATTCCAATAGCTCCGTATGGTGATTTTGGACTTAGGAGCGTGTCCGAAATATTATTTGGAGGTCCGTAGTGGAATTAGGCTTGAAATGCCGAAAGTTGAATTTTGGGAAGTTTAACCGGGGGGTTGAATTTTTGATATCGGTGTCGAAATCCGATTCTGAAAATTTGAGTACCTCTGTTATGACATTTATGACTTGTGCAAATATTTTGAGGTAAATTGGACTTGATTTGATAGGTTCCGGAGTCGTTTGTAAAAATTAGAAATTTCAAAGTTCATTAGGCTTGAATCGGGGTGTAATTCATGGTTCTAGCATTGTTTGAGTTTATTTGAGGGTTCTACTAAGTCCGTATGATGTTTTAGGACTTGTTGGTATATTTGGTCGAGGTCCTGAGGGGCTCGGGTGAGTTTTGGATGGTTAACGGATCAAAAATTTAGACTTGAACAACTACTGAAATTTTCTGATATCTGATGATGTTTTCCTTCTACGCGGTCGCGTGAATACGTCTGCGATCGCGTAGGCTTATTTGGTCAGTGGGGGTTCTTGTTCTATGCGATCGCGTGGGGATATCTGCGATCGTGTAGGGTTAATGTGAGGCAGTGGCATTTTCATTTTGTGACTCGCGAACGCGTGAGAAAGTTCGCGTTCGCGTACAGTAAGTGGAGCGGAGTAGAAGTCACGCGTTTTGTGCTTCGCGATCGCGTGGACAAGTCCGCGATCGCGTAGATCTGTGATGTTATGCATCGTGATAGCGTGAAAAAGTCTGCGATCGCATAGAGTAAAATCTTGGCGATGGAAAATTGTTATTCGCGATCGCGTAGAGCAAATGTCTGGGCAGAGAGTTTAAGTTCTGAAATTGTCCCATTTTCAGTTTTTGACGGATTTGAGCTCGGGAAGAGGCGATTTTCGGGACTTTTTCAAGAAAAACAACGGGGTAAGTGTTCTTAACTCAATATTTGTTAAATTACCTGAATCCATGGTTGTTTTTATCATTTAATTGGTAAATTAAGTTGGAAAGGTTTGAAAACCCTCTTAGTTTAAATTGAAGATTTGACGGTCGAGTTGGGGTCGGATTTTGATAAAATTGGTATGGTTAGAGTCGTGGTTAAATATGCGTTCAGATTTGGTAACTTTTGTCGAGTTCCGATACGTGGGCCCCACAGGCGATTTTTGAGCTAAAATACGGATTTTTATGGAAAATTAGCATTTTCTTAAGGAGTTAATTCCAATAAATAAATTTTCTTTGTGACTTGGTCCGTCCCGAAAAACTGTAAAGTTGAATAATTTGTTGTTAGCTATATGCTCTCTATGTGTTGATAAAATTTGACTGTAAATCATATTAGAAATCATGCTTAGGCTATGTAATAGTACTGTTGGGACCCACAAAGGTCGCGCACTTATTGAATTGCCTGCTAAATGCTATATGTCATCAGTCTCACTGTTTACTTGAATATTTTATCTCCGTCTCTGTTATTATTATTGATACATCATATCATTGTTGTTTGGGCTGATTTCATGATTATTGAGAGCCCAGAAGACTAGAGAGATTTATGATTGAGTGAGGCCGAGGGCCTGATTGTGAGATATTGATACTATAGCACGTGAGTTGTCCGTGCAGCACGTGAGTTGGTCGTGCAACATGTGAGTTGGCCGTGCGGATCCTTATATTATACTATAGCACGTGAGTTGGTCGTGCAACACGTGAGTTGGCCGTGCGGATCCTTATATTATACTATAGCATGTGAGTTGGCCGTGCAACACGTGAGTTGGCTGTGCGGATCCTTATATTATACTATAGCACGTAAGTTGGCCATTCGGATCCAACTATTTATATTATGGCACATGAGTTATCCGTGCAGCACGTGAGTTGTCTGTGCAGATTATAGCGCTTGGGTTGTAGGAGCCCATCTGGAGTCTATACACCCCCAGTGAGCGCGAGTACCCATTGAGAGTGAGTGATGTGGCTCGGGAGCCGAGTGAGTAATGAGGGCTGGGAGACCAGTGAGTAATTATTGTCCTCAGAGGTTGTACTTGATTTCCATTTGTTGTTGCACTTAGTTGCTATCTGTCATTGTTGTGAAATCTCTGAAAGATTTTTATATCTGTATTACAAGAACTTGAATTTGGAATTACTGGAAATGAACCATAATTGTGTAGCTCGTTACTATCTTCAGTTCCTTATTTATTATTGTTACTTGCTGAGTTGGTTGTACTCATACTACACTCTGCACTTTGTGTGCAGATCTAGGTGATCCCGGATACAGTGGGTGTTGATCCTTTCTCACAGTCGATTTTCCGGAGATTCAGAGGTAACTGCCATGTTTCGCAGACCCTGTCTCTCCTTCCCTATCTTTTTATGTATTGCATTTGGTCTCAGTTTATTATAGACCGTATTCTCCAGACTTGTAATATATAGATGCTCATGTACTCGGTGACACCAGATTTTGGGAGTGGTTGTATCGGTATTTGTAGGATTTGTGGATTTTATTTAAATATTATATTTTCAAACATAAAAGAAATTGTGGTTTACTGAGATTTTTGGCTTGCCTAGTTTCGAGATAGGCGTGATCACGATAGGTTAGAATTTGGGTCGTGACAAGTTGATATCAGAGCCTAGGTTACATAGGTTTCACGAGTCATGAGCAAGTTTATTAGAGTCTTGCAGATCGGTATGGATATGTCTGTATTTATCTTCGAGAGGCTACCGAACCCTTAGGAATATTTCACTTTCTTGTATCCTATCGTGCGGAATTGAATCAACTTGAAACATAACTCTCTGAATTCATTCCACGCATTTCGTATGCCCATGTGAGCGCTCGATATCAGCTGTGCATCGCCGGCTTGTTTTTCCATGAACGAGGTTCGAAATGTGTATTCTGTATTTTGGTGATGGGCCAGTCTGGAGGACTTGAGGCCAGGTTTAGACCGCAACTTAGGCTCGGTAGTTTCAGTTGTGTGAACTTGTACAATTGGACTCATATGTTCGGTAGTAGTGTTCCTATGAGTGGAATTGGTGGCTCGATGAGTGGTGGAATGGCTTTTTGATGAGTATAATGTAACTGTGGGATGTGTTAAGACAATTTGAATGTGACTAGAAGTGTTTCCTTGAAATGTAAAGGAAGGCCATTGGGTTCTTTATTTATTGTTTTGATGTGACGTACAATCTTGAGTGTGAATATTTTGTAAGATCTTTCACGTTGTTAAATTGTGGGGCAAATTAAATTCTCATGTCTTGTCAATGAGTTTGGACTCAAGAAGAGTAAGTGTTTATGTAGTAATTGTGGTTGCGAATGGGAATTTCTAATGTTGAGGGCTCAAGAAGGATGAGCTTCGAAGAGGCTTAGAGTCGGTAACATTTTTTGGTTCAGGTGCCGCAAAGATGCATTTTGATTTGATGCAACAATCGGGCAGCAAAGTATGAGGGAAGACATGACGGGAAGTGTTTCGCGATGGTTGAAGTACTAGCAGGTCAAGTAGGAGAAGTAGAGGTTGAGAAAATGCTTAAAGGAGATGGTTTAACCGAAGTAAGAGTAGAAGATTAGCATATGGATTATGTGGTAGCATAGTCGCGTGCCTTGAGAAAGTGTAGAACGGTTTGGAATCATGATAGAATGTGATTTGGCCTACGGACTTTATTTGGAGTGATGGTTATTATACGAAGAAATATTGAATATGGCAGAAATGAGTTTGTTTGAAATGAAGAGGGATGTGAAGATATGATTATCGTTTCAGGCGCAAAATGACTTGAGTTCAGAAGGTATTGTTGAACTTTCAGTTGATGTCAAAAGAGAAAGTGCAGACTTATACAAATGGTGCGCGAGCATGAGCTCAGGAGAATTTACTGATTGCGTGGTCATTGCACCCAGTGCAGTGTCGTTAAGAGATGTCGGTAAGGAATTCCACAGGTGGGTTATCTCTTGTGAGCAGTTAGAGGTGGCGTGATGTTGATGAAACTTCTGCGAGGAATATTACTTACTACCCGGTAAGAGGTCTAGTGTGTGATTGTGGCTGGGGATTCAGAATGTTCATGAAGAGCTTAACAAAAGACTTCGATAAATTTGGCGGGTTAACGGTGCAGGATATTGGTAATTGAGAAGGAGAAATCCTTACGGGTTCTAATTTTATATAATAGCAGCTTATGGCTAGGTGAGGGAGCCTGTTATTGACAATTCGATTTCATGGTTATGTGCTAAATTTTAGTTTTGGTACGAGGCATATTTGTGGTTTAGTCATGACTTACAGAGGAGGAGATCGAGGATGACTCGGGTAAGTAAATTCCTGGATACGGGTTACATTGCACTTTATGAAAACATGATGTTATTTTGAAGGATATAGTGAACACGAAGTATGAATTTGATTGGTCGTGATAAGATAGGGTTACTTATTTGAGTGTTGATTGTGCTAAAGGAGCACATGTCTTTCGGCCCGTTTGGGGCGAAGTAGATGACTCTCGAGAGGGTTCTAATGGATTCAAAACGTAGATCTGGAAATTGAAAAAATTTCGAACTTGTATATCACTAGAATCAATTATTACATTGGATGGTATCAGGACATGCGGTAATTCTATTTGACTGTGGATTCTACATTTCAGTATAAGAAAGGAAAGAGGAACAATTTAAAATTCGTATAAGGTATTTCCAGAGTGAGTGTTATGGTTGGGGTATTTATGGAGGTGCTTAAGAATAATACAGTGGCTTATGGGCCTTAGGGCGATGTGGTTTTATGTTAGGATATCTTGTAGTGAGCTTTGGGTAAGGATAGAAGTGTTCTGACGAGGAGAAATGTCAACTTGAGGGTAATTCAGAAGAAACTCGGAGAAAATAGGACAAATGGGTAACATGATGGATCAGTATAGTAATGGTATGCTCGGTTCTTTTGGTTCTTACGATGAGGTGGGGCTTTACGAGTGTTTTTGTGGCAATACTCTAGGATTTGGCAACCTGTGTGGCTTGGTGGAATTAGAAGAATTCAGCTCTAATAGCTTGGTTATGTGCAAATGAATTTCAAAGTGTTTAACGTGTTGTGTATTGTGGTTTCCTCCTGGAAAGAAGCAAGAGAGAGGTTTCCAACTAATAAGGGATGTAATTTGTTGGGGACTTAAAGTTTATAATAAGATTCATGTACCTTTCACATGATAGATGTGGTGTGTTGCGCGGGATTAAGATTTACATGTACAAGGTGGCAGTTCATTCTTGAAAGGAAGATCACGAATTTTGGACATAATGGTCAATTTCAGATAATTAGATGAATGTTATAACTGCTCGATAATCCCTGAGAAGGGTGCGCATTGTGTTTTAACTTACGGATGTTCATGGTATTGCAGTACTCACCTGGTTGATAGACTACTGATATTCAAATTATCGTTATGTGGCACGGAAGAATTATGAATGTATTCCTTATGGGAAGATCGTGAATGGAAGATGTGTTAGTCATTCTAGTGCTGGAGTTGGGATCAGTTACGGTGATTCATGTGTTTGGTGAATTTGGAGATTGGCAGTTCTCAGAAGTATATTGTTTCGGGTTGCGTCCTATTTGAGGTGAGTATTTTATTTTAACTCAGTGGAGGCTCCAGTTGCGTTAACTATTTGTGATAGCTACGCGCTATGAGTGCGCATATATGTAAGGTTTGAGCCCATGTGCGGGCATTAGAGCAAGTATTCATACTCGAAGGAATGCTTAGGCTATGATATGCCTAGAGTTGACTGTTAAACGTAAAGTTATAACGTTTCTCGTGCTCGTACCGTTGTTGAGAACTATATGGGCTACAATTGAGGTTACCAAGAGGCTAATTTCCCTGAATAAATGAGGTAGTTATTATTTCTGTGTTAACTTGTCGATTTGGAGAATGATAATAGACTTTGCACATACTTACACCATAGCGTACTATTTATACCACTCCAGGAGCATGAGAATCTTATTTTGTTATCATATACAAGTGTACTTGTTTAATTGCTCCTGTCTGATATGCTAGGACTGGAGGCCTGTGACCATGTCGGGCGATTCATATTATTGTCACGTGAGTTATCCGTGCCATGTGTAGGAATTTTATTTCTATGATAATTTATCTGATTCATTAATTTCCTTCTTCTACAATTATGCACATGCACCTACGGTTATCCTCTTCATGAAATTTGAGAAGTTGGTTGTAACATTGCAGTTGTGGTGGTGCTTGTGGAACTTGCAATACGGTTCTTTTCCTTGAGACATCTCCCATATTTGGGTACACGGTTTGCGCAGTTGTGGCTTGAGTTATATTGATGTGGTGTGTCTGTGGGATAGTTTTGTTTAATAATATAAGGTCATTGGACCTAGAATGGGTATTGTCCGGTTTGTTTATGGTATATTAGGGAGGATAATATTGAAAGTCGGCTTAGAAAGTGATTATGGCTCTGGTTGGGGCTAGAGAGCTCCATGAATTATTGCTCTGATAAAGGGTCATGAGATTTCTGCATGTTTCTTTTATTATCAGCAGTGTATGAAGGTATTTTTTTTTGGAACGAGTTTTGGCTTGATATGAGATTTTACACTAGCACTCGGTTGGTTTTGAGTAGTTACTGTGATCAGAAATGATTTTACGAGTATGCAAGTTGTGTAGTATGTTATGCAATTATATTTGGGATTATGGTTATGGCTGGATACAGCTTGTCCAGGCTTATACATCGTGTAAATGTAAGATTCGGGTCTTGAAAAGAAATTCTAAAGGTTGGGAATTGAAATCCAAAATTTTTGGGCTAAGGTTAAATTAAGGATTTTCAGTTGTATTGTGTTGTCAGGCCTATATAGAATAGGGTGACTTGCGATCACCCCCGGGTATGTGCGTGGTAAGGTGGAATAGATATTTGAAGGTGAAGAACAACTCTTGGCACGTTCGAGGACGAACATATATTTAAGTGGGGGAGATTGTAACGACCCGGCCGGTCGTTTTGAGCATTTACGCTCCTTTCAACTATTTAAAGTCTTGAATAACTTCCTACGAGGTATTATGACTTGTGTGAATTGTCGGTATTGGTTTTCAAGGTATTTCGGAGTTAGCTTGGAAGAATGAATTTTCATGTTGGAAGCTTAAGTTGAAATAGTTGACCGAATGTGGACTTATGTGTTAATGACCTCGGATTTGAATTTTGATGATTCAAATAGCTCTGTATGGTGATTTTGGACTTAGGAGCGTGTCTGGAATATTATTTGGAGGTCCGTAGTGGAATTAGGCTTGAAATGCTGAAAGTTGAATTTTGGGAAGTTTAACCGTGGGGTTGACTTTTTGATATCGGGGTCGAAATCCGATTCTGAAAATTTGAGTACCTCAATTATGACATTTATGACTTGTGCGAAAAATTTGAGGTAAATCGGACTTGATTTGATAGGTTCCGGAGTCGTTAGTAGAAATTAGAAATTTCAAAGTTCATTAGGCTTGAATTGGGGTGTAATTTATGGTTCTAGCGTTGTTTGAGTTGATTTGAGGGTTCGCCTAAGTCCGTATGATATTTTAGGACTTTTTGGTATATTTGGTCGAGGTCCCAAGGGGCTCGGGTGAGTTTTGGATGGTTACGAATCAAAAATTTGGACTTGAACAGCTGCTGGAATATTCTGATATCTGATGATATTTTCCTTCTACAAGGTCGCGTGAAAGCTTATGCGATCGCGTAGGCTTATTTTGTCAGTGGGGGTTCTTGTTCTACGCGATCACGAAGGGATATCTGCGATCGCGTAGGGTTAATGTGTGGCAGTGGAATTTTGTGCTTTGTGGTCGCGTGAAGCGGGACGCAATCGCGTAGCTCTGTGATTTTGTGACACGCGAACACGTGAGAAAGTTCGTGTTTGCGTAGAGTAAGTGGAGCGGAGTAGAAGTCATGCGTTTTGTGCTTCGCGATCGCATGGACAAGTCTGCGATCACGTAGGTCTGTAATGTTGTGCTTCGCGATCGCGTGGAAAGGTCCGTGATCGCGTGGAAAGGTCCGTGATCGCGTACAGTAAAATCTGGGCGATGGAAAATTGTTCTTCGCAATCGCGTAGAGCAAATGTCTGGGCAGAGAGTTTAAGTTCTAAAAATGGGACTTCGTCCCATTTTCAGTTTTTGACGGATTTGAGCTCGGGAAGAGGCGATTTTCGGGAGTTTTTCAAGGAAAATAATGGGGTAAGTGTTCTTAACTTAATATTGGTTAAATTACCCGAATCCATGGTTGTTTTTATCATTTAATTGGTGAATTAAGTTGGAAAAGTTTGAAAACCCTCTTAGTTTAAATTGAAGATTTGACGGTCGAGTTGAGGTCGGATTTTGATAAAATTGGTATGGTTAGACTCGTGGTTGAATGGGCGTTCGGATTTGGTATCTTTTGTTGAGTTCCGAGATGTGGGACCCACATGCGATTTTTGAGTTAAACTTCAGATTTTTATGGAAAATTAGCATTTTCTTATGGAGTTAATTCCAATAAATTTTATTGACTGAAACGAATTATTTGTGACTAGATTCGAGGCATTCAGAGGATGATTTGCGAGGCAAAGGCATAGCAGAGTAAAGAATTTCACTCTCTGAGGTAAGTAACAGTTATAAATTTGGTCATGATGGTATGAAACCCTGGATTTTTGTATCATGTAATTATTTTGGAGGTGACGCACATGCTAGGTGATAGGCCTGTGGGCGTGCACTGAGGGGATTGTGACTTGGTCTGTCCCGGAAAACTATAAAGTTGAATAATTTGTTGTTAGCTATATGCTCTCTATGTGTTGATAAAATTTGATTGTAAATCATGATTAGGCTATGTGATAGTACTGTTGGGACCCAAGAGGCCGCGTACTTGTAGAATTGCCTACTAAATGCTATATGTACTCAGTCTCCGTGTTTACTTGCACATTTTATCTCAGTCTCTCTTATTATTATTGATACATCATATCATTGTGGGCTGATTTCATGATTATTGAGAGCCCGGGAGACTGGAGAGATTTATGACTGATAGAGGCCGAGGGCCTGATTGTGAGATATTAATACTATAGCACGTGAGTTGTCCGTGCAGCATGTGAGTTGTCCGTGCAGCACGTGAGTTAGCCGTGCAGATCCTTATATTATACTATAGCACGTGAGTTGGCCATGCAGTACGTGAGTTGGTCGTGCGGATTCTTATATTATACTATAGCATGTGAGTTGGCCGTGCAGCACGTGAGTTGGCCGTGCAGATCCAGATATTTATATTATGGCATGTGAGTTGTCCATGCAGCACGTGAGTTGTCCGTGCAGATTATAGCGCTTGGGTTGTAGGAGCCCATCTGGAGTCTGTACACCCTCAGTGAGCGCGGGTACCCATTGAGAGTGAGTGATGAGGGCTGGGAGCCCAGTGAGTGATGAGGGCTGGGAGCCCAGTCAGTGATTGTTGTTGCACTTGATTTCCATTTGTTGTTGCACTTAGTTGCTATCTGTCATTGTTGTGAAATCTCTGAAAGATTTTTATATTTATATTACAAGAACTTGAATTTGGAATTACTGGAAATGAACCATAATTGTGTATCTCGTTACTATCTTCAGTTCCTTATTTATTATTATTACTTGCTGAGTTGGTTGTACTCATACTACACTCTGCACTTTGTGTGCAGATCTAGGTGATCCCGGATACAGTGGATGTTGATCCTTTCTCACAGTCAATTTTTCGGAGATTCAGAGGTAGCTGCCATGTTTCGCAGACCCTGTCTCTCCTTCCCTATCTTTTTATGTATTGCATTTGGTCTCAGTTTATTATAGACCGTATTCTCCAGACTTGTAATATATAGATGCTCATGTACTCGGTGACACCAGATTTTGGGAGTGGTTTATCGGTATTTGTAGGATTTGTGGATTTTATTTAAATATTATATTTTCAAACATAAAAGAAATTGTGATTTACGGAGATTTTTGGCTTGCCTAGTTTCGAGATAGGCGTGATCACGACAGGTTAGAATTTGGGTCGTGACACCAACAAGTTTCAAAATATAGTACAGACCTACTCGATTTCTCAAATCGCACAAAACAACGGCGAAACTACAAATCACGGTGTTTATGAAATTTTCAATTCTACAACTCGCACCGAAACATGTCAAATCAATTCGAAAAGAACTCAAATATTGCGTATAAGTCCCAAATGACATAACGAAACTATTAAAATTTCCAGAACCATAATCCAAACTGATATCATCAAAGTCAACTATCGGTCAAACTTATAAATTCAAGCTTTATAAAATCAATCCTTTTATTTTATATTTTTCAAAAACTAACGGAAAATGTGCCTACGCACTTCAGAATAACTTCAAATTTCGTAAACAAGTCATAAATATTCTTACGAAGCTGATCGAACTCTCGGAATCCAAATCGGGGCCCGGTAACAACAAAAATCCAATTATGGCCAAATTTAGGAATTTTATAAACCTTTAAATTTCTAGTTTCTATCAAATGGCAATAATTCAAGCCAGGGACTTCCAAATTTGATTCCACGCATACGCCCAAATCCTAAATCACGATACGGACCTATTGGAACCATCAAAATACTAATCCGGGTCCGTTTGCTAAAAACATTGACCGAAGTCAAGTCAAATGAGTTTTAAAGGCAAAATTTCACATTTTCTTTGGTTTTTCACATATAAGTTTTCCGGAAAAAGATACGAATTGTGCACGTAAAGCGAGGAAGACTGATTGGAGCTATTTGAGGTCTCGTAACACAAAAATGAAGGTTAAAATTAAAAAAAAACCTATCGGGTCATCACATTCTCCACCTCTAAAACAAACATTCGTCCTCGAAAGTGGCTAGAATTATTCTGAGGTTATCAAATTGCTGATTTTTCTCTAACACATCCTCACGGGTGATTCTATGTCACCGCAATTGACATACATCTGATCACACCATCTCAATTGAGATTATTTCTTTTATCCACATTTATAACTTTAAAATCAAATTTCTTACACTCCAAACATTTTCATAAAGTTCGATTTTCATATCAACGCACGATATTAGCCTTAACCGGCGGTAACAACTCGTGCCTATGCACACATCATACGTATGCCCATAACCACATCTCTGGTCTCAATAGTTGTTCATAATCAATTACAGCATCATCAATTAACCTCATGTTAACAAAAATATCATTTCAATCCTGCACCTTACTAACAACGAGACACAAGGCATGGAGACAAGGGCGGCTCAAGGATATGCGGGGTCTAAGGCCAAAGTTTAATATGGGGCCTAAATTTTTAAAAGATAGTTATAACATACGTTTTATTTGAAATATATTCTTCTAACTTTTTGAAATACAAAGTTGTTAATAATCATTTTTATAATCGATTTTCTCTAATTATCTTTATTCAATTGATAATATAGCCAACTCATTTAATTTTTCTTGAGATATTGTTGATATTAGATAATATTTTATAGAGCAATAGAAGTATAGGATTATTAAAATTATTGTTGAATAGTGGAGCTAATGAAATCTTGTAGAAAGATAGTGAGTGATGAAATATTGGAGAAAGAAGGTGGGTAAGAATATTAAAGAGAAAGACAGAAAATATATAGGGGTTTTTGAAATATAAAGAGATTGGAGAAAAGAAAGATTAACTTGGACATATTAAGAAAGGTAGTGTGAATTTTTGCATACATTATCTAATGAAGGAGTAAAACTAAAACGTTGCAAAAACTATTCATCTATCCATTTTTAAATATGTCAAATTATTACTTTATTTACATATCTAAAGAGCTCTATTTCCTTTTCATATTAAAAACTCTAATTTTATATTAAAAAGTACTAAATATTTATTTTTTAAATACCTATAAACATATTCTTTTTTAAAAATGGGGCCCCCCAAATTGGCACATGCCTTACCCCTCATCACGTTAAAGCCGGCCCTGCATGGAGACCTCATAATTATTTACCCGAATTAATGAGTCACATTTAACGCCACCTGGGCACCCACCTCGTAGGTTAAAACTCAATAAGTACAACACAAATATGGTTAAATTTGCACAGGGAAATACATACAAGTATTATCAAATAATCCTAACACGCATGACTTCCTATTACTACTATAGTACAAATATAATTTCACAAGGGAGAATTTAAACACAAAGTTTCATCACAAGGATCTCCTCCTTATATAACTTCCACTGCGGCTTGTAGCCCGGTTTAAACATATCAAATCATATTAAAATGTGAGGATCTCGTCCTCAGCTCTGAATCACAAGTAATATGCACCCTGCCAATCGAAATATTTCTATTTTCTTCTTTAAAATAATTTCTGTTAAACAAGGTCACAACACATAACGAACCCACATACCGGTAGGGTATATAATTCATAATTTGTAATTAATTATCCGAAAATTACATCAATACCTACTGTAGTGAGTAGCAGAAAGTCAATTTTGGACTCATAGCCCTCAATAGTGTACAAAACAAAATGATAGACACGGGCTAACACCATCAAATCTCCCAACAGGGATAAACAGTGGAGTAGAGTATAAATTCACAAACTCACCATATAAGGAGCATGAAAGGAGATCTCACATCGATAATCGGAATCGAATCAAAATAATAATTGTGCTACTCTATCATGAATAAATCATACATGTAACAACACTATCTGGTGTAACAGCCTCGGCCAATTCATAGCAATTATATCAACAAGTCGGGCCTCTACCTCTAGGATGCCCTCTACCCGCCTGTCCTCCACCCATAATTGAATATGTAGGTAGAGTAGCAACTGAAATGGAGCCCGTGGATTGAGTGTTATGATGTAATATGTGTCTCCCAAGTCTGGAACAATCTCCCATGATGTGACTAATATCATCACACTCATAAAAATCCCTCTGCAGATCTACTGCTCATACTGAGTCTGTGCCAGATAACTGGAATAACCATTATAGGAATCTCGTGTCATTGGTGCAGTAAAATAACTTACTGGTGCACCGAGTAATCTGATGCGTGGACTGAGCTGACCGACTGATCGAGTATCCGCAATAATGAGTTATAGCTGCAGAGTAGCATCTACTGAATTCTCTAGAACCTCGAGACCTCTTGGTCTCCCTAGTTTCCTTTTCCTCACCACAAACATGTTCTGACATCTTGGCAATTTCCACCACTTGCTGAAATGAAGTATCAGCTTATAGCCCCCGAGTCATACAAAATCTAAGATCATAACTGAGTCCTTTAATGAATCTGTGGACTTGCTATCAGGCTGTAGGAACAAAGTAATAGTATGACGGGCTAACTCTTTGAACCTTATGGGATATTTTGACACTGTCATAGTGTCCTGACGCAATCGTTCAAACTTTATGCGCCACGCATTCCATAGAGTCTGGGGAATAAACTCTCTCAAAAATATCTCTGAAAACTTAGCCCAAGTAGGTGGTGTTGCATTGGCTGGTCTGCCCTCTTCATAGACTTGCCACAAACACTGGTGGAGAATTATCTCTCCAAAGGACAATTTCATCCTTTGTTATGCTGACCCAGCACCGCCGAACTGACCGTTTCTTCACATATTCCTAGATTCTTCCTTGGGGTAATACTCCACCCTATTTGTACACGACGATCCCAAAAATAAAGCTTCATCCAGAAAAATCTTGGCACGAACCACGTAGCCCATAAGCTCATCAACCATTGTACTTCCTCTGAAACTCCCCATACTGCAGCAACCGAGACGTCCTCGTCAAATAGACCTTCTGTAAATTTGAAGTTGTTTCTCTAACTCCTTTGATACTGAAATATAGGATTATTAAGCACGCAGTCATACCGTAAGTACCAACATTATCACGTGCAAAATCTCAAGCCTTAAACATGTGCAAATTTTGGGGAACCTTTAAGTACCACATATGTACATTTCGGGCCAGAACTGATATAACACATGACCCCGAAATATGTTCATCTATAGTGGACTCCCCCACTTGGCGTGAAGCCATAGGACATAATGTTCGATGATCCACAATACTAACCTTCACAGCTCGTACTCATCAATCACATGCCAGAATCCACTGCACCCTCACGTAAATCACTAAGAGATCCTTCAATATATCTGCATCTTCAATCGGGACCACATGTTAAGACGATGTTTGAGCATCCCTGGCTCCCTCGTAGTCTACCCGCGACATCACGAACCATCGGCTCACAGCAAATATCGAGTGCGCAATGTCATACACGAGTGGAAGTGAATGAATATAAGATATATGTTTCAATATGAATCAATATCGCATGATAAGGAATAAAAGAAGTGGAATTTTCTGATAGTCCATAGCCTCTTGAAGATAAGTACAAACGTCTCCGTACCAATCCGCAAGATTCTACTAAACCTGCTTATGACTTGTAGCACCCATAAACCTAGAACTCTGATACCAACTTGTCATGACCCCAAATTTCCTTCTGTGGGATGTCATGATGGCACTTAGTCTTAGGAACTAGGTAAACCTAACACTTACTGAATTAGTGGTAACTCAACCAACATGTTTTTTTATATGAAATAGAAATTTCCTACAATTCCAAAACCGGTAGTACAAGTCACAAGCTCTACAAAGATAACTAGAAAACCTCTAAATACAATTGTTCCAAAATAGAATCAAACAGTGCAAAGAAAATATCATAAGGTAACTCTGAGGCTAAAAACGCGACAACATGTGTACCTTGAGTCTCCAGGGAGATGCACGATCAAATAACAGTAATATCAACAACTCTGAGGTACCTGGATCTGCACAAATATATGCAGAAGAGTAGCATGAGTACACCACAATGGTACCCAATAAGTATCAAGCCTAACCTCAATAGAGTAGTGACGAGGCCAGGTCAAAATACCTACCAAACATATAAACTTGTACAAAATGTTACATAAAGCTAACAAGGAAAGAATATCAATGTAAGGCCAATAATAGAAGAATTTTCAATTCAAATCAACAATGAGAACAATGAGAATGCGGATGGTAGCGAGAAAACAATCAAGTAATTAAGCAACAACAATATAATGCATGTATTTCAACCTCCAACTTCCAATTCGTATACATGTGGTATCTTGTGCCCACATCTTTCCAAATCACTTTTGCAAGGCAAAACCATGTGTATAGTTTCCGTATCAATATCAACTAGGATGACCAATAAATAATTTAAACACAATTAAATATAATTTTTAAATTAAATACAGTGAAGCATCAAATGAGTCATTAAGCCAATTTCAGATTTAAATAAGGTAAAATAGTGGAGGAGTTTTACAAATAGAATATCAATTGAGTTTAGTTTAAAAGTATATGAGATCCGATAAAATATTATATTTATACAAAATAAGACATTCAATCAAGTTTTAACGAGATAAATATGGGATTTATTAAGGTAAAACAAAAGAATAATTTTTCAAGCAAATTACACGACAATAAGATAATGAGAAGGTTGAGGTATCAATTAGATTAAAAATATAATCACCATTTAATTTAGTAAATCTTTGAATAAGGTATGAATTTTATGTTTGAAAGACACAGAAGTGGAACAGCTTGAAAATTCTTTCATTTACCTCTGCTAAATTCTCAGCAACTCACATAGGATGCATGACTCACACAAGAAGTCCATATTGTTCCATTTTTAATATATTGATGATTAATTAATTATAATCAAAATACAATGAGGTGATTTAAGAAATCACACTAACCGTCCTGGCATGAAATGCATCATGAGAATCACAATCGGAATCAACCTTAATATCACAATAATTTCATATTTGTATATTTGTTGCGGCGTGCAACCCTATCCCATGCAATAATAATCATATTTGTTGTGGCGTGCAACACGATCCCTCATAATAGTAATCATATATGTTGCGGCGTACAACCCGATCCCTCACAATAGTAAATCATATCTGTTGTGGCGTGCAACCCGATCCCTTTCAATAATAAATCATATTTGTTGTGGCGTGCAACCAGGTCCCTCTCAATAATAAATCATAATAAATCATAAGTGTTGCGGCGTGCAATCTGATCCCTCTCAATAATAAATCATATGTGTTATGGCGGGCAACCCGATCCCTCACAATAATAATCATATATGTTGTGGCGTGCAGCCCGCTCCTCAAGCAACACAAATTAAGCAATCAATTTACAACCAACTACTGAATACCACAAAATCAAAAGGAATAATGAGGCTACACAAAGAGGTCACAACTAATGAAAAAGGCTACACGGTAGCTCACGAAATCAAATAGCAAGGAAATGATAATCCATAAGCCAAGGCACAATTTATGAGCATCAATTAACAATTAAGGCATGTAACATGTAAAGCATGAATTCAACAAGTAATTACAATCAACAACTGACATATATGGGTGAACTTGACAACAAAGATGGAACATATTCTAACAAGTTCAAGTAAAGGACGTACAAATAACTCTAACAACAACAGATATAATCGTGAAAAAATAACTACAATTAATTGCATGAAGGAAGCCTAACAGTCCAAACCGATCAAATACCAAATATAGGTCGTGTACCCACTCGTCACCTCGCGTACACGACCTTCACATAACATAAATGACACAATCATCCCAAATCCTAAGGGGTGGTTTCCCCCACACAAAGTTAGACAAGACACTTACCTTAAAGGAGTTAGGACGATATCCCAAAATAGCCTTCTTGCGCGAAACGACGTTCGGACGACTCCAATCTAATCAAAATATTATTATAAATTAATTACAATTCATAGAAAATAATTTCGGATAATAATACGTCGATTTTCAATTTTATTCTAAAAGTCAATCAAAAGTCAATGTGGGGCTCACTATTCGGAACCAGGCAAAAATTTACGGAATCCGAACTCCCATCCGATACGAGTTCAACCATAAAAAAATTATCGAATTCCGACATCGGATCGCCTTTCAAATCTTCATTTTTTATTTTTGAAAGATTTTACAAAATCCCCATTTTCTTCAATTAAATTCACGGATTCATGATGTAAATAAGTACGTAATCATGAAATATGAATGAGTTAGGATAAAAATCACTTACCCAGTTCAAACTTGTGAAAAACCCCTATGAAATCGCCCAAAAGCTAGGTCTAAAACTCTAAATATGAACAAAAATGCCGGACTCCGGACTTATACATTCAGTCGAGGCAAGTCGCATGTGTGAAATGCGACTTGTCTCATTATTTCCCGTAAAATATTTGCAGTACCAGCCTTCAGTAAAATGATCATAACTTTCTGTATAAATATTCAAATGATGAAAGGTTTACTTTTCTGGAAACTAGATTCAAAGGGTATAACTTAGATTGTTTTATCATCTCCAAATTCCTTACAGATTATGAGATATAAGCTTCCAAGGTCGGCCCTGTGCAACAGATATATCTGCGACGCACATTGCCAGGCAAAACATCTGCAGTACCAGGCCTTACTTAATCAATCATAACTTTCTGTACAAATATCCAAATAATTAATGCTTTACATTTCCGAAAACTGGACTCAAAGAGCTACAGGTTTCATTTTTGGATCATATCCTAATTCCTTACAGATTACGAGATATAAGCTTCCAAAATCAGCCCTGTGCAGCAGAAAGTTCTGCGATGCACACTGCTCTAGTCAAAAACCAGCAGTTAAAAATGGCTTAGGAATGGTTCGAAACCACTCCGAAACTCACCTGAACCCCTCGGGGCCCGGTACGAACATACCAACAAGTCTTAAAACATATTACGGATCTACTCAAGGTCTCAAATCATACATAACAACGGCAAAACTACAAATCGCGTGTCGATTTGGACTTATAAGTTTATGAAATTTTCAATTCTATAACTCGCGCTGAAACATGTCAAATCAATTCAGAATGAACTCAAATTTTGCGTACAAGTCCCAAATGACATAACAAAGCTACTAAAATATTCGAAACCATAATTAAAACTCAATATCATCAAAGTCAACTATCGGTCAAACTGATAAATTCAATCTTTATAAAATCAAGCCTTTATTTTATTTTTTTCAAAAACTAACGGAAAACGTGCCTACGCATTTTGGAATAACTTTAAATTTTGTACACAAGTCATAAATATTGTTACGAAGTTGATCGAACTCTCGGAATCCAAATCGGGACCAAGTATCAACAAAAATCCAATTATGGACAAATTTAAGAATTCTTTAATCGTTTAAATTTCGAGTTTCCGTCAAATGGCGATAATTCAAGCTAGGAACTTTCAAATTTGATTTTGGGCATACGCCCAAGTCCCAAATAACGATACGGACCCGTCAAAACTGTCAAAATACTGATATGAATCTGTTTGCTCAAAATATTGACCGAAATCAACTCAAATGCGCTTTAAAGGAAACTTTTCACATTTTCTTTGGTTTTTCTCATAACATTTTCCGGAAAAAGATACGGATTACGCACGCAAATTGAGAAAGGTTTAATGGATCTATTCGAGGTCTCGTAATACATAAATGAAGGTTAAAATTAAAAATGACATATCGGGTCATCACAACAACACTCCCATGGCCTTGCATCAAGTTCTTGTGCTTTACTACTACTTTTGTTTGTCCAATAATTCTTATTTACATAATAGACAGCATAAAAAGATTTATAGATCAATATAACATTGTAGTCATCGCCACTAGAATCCTAACACAATCCACAACCATGTGGAGTCATCCCATTCAAATGGGGACAAACAAAGGTTCGACATTCATTGGTACAAGGATTCCACAAAGCTTATTCCTTATAATCCATCGCTCTCTTCATTAGTACCAAACTATGATATGAGCACATGGCTGTAGGATTTTTAATTACCTTTAGAGGAAACTGTTGTTTTCCCATTGCAGTTTGGGGATTTTTCAAGTCTCTAAACTCGAATATTCCTTCATTCAACTGTATTAAGATTTTGTCGTAGAAATTTCTCTCGTATCCTACTCCTCCCAATCACTAATACCCTTTAAAACCTTAGAATCAATGTCTACTTAATTTATCCACCAGAATTATTCCTTTCTTGATTTGTCGACAATTCCTTAAAATTTCTGCCATTTATCGCAGTGGGAAGCCAGAAATTTCTTTAAAGGTTTTCAAACTTCAAACTTGAAAAAAATAAAAGAAATTTCCTAACAAAGGGTGGTCAGTATATGTTATATACTGTAACGATCTGGTCGGTCATTTTGAGTATTACAATCATGTTTTCCCATTTACTGCTTAATTTATGCTTTACAGTTGTTATATGACTTGTCGGGGTAATTGGTTTGGGTCCGATGAGGTATTGGAATGAATGGTAACACTTAGTTCCAAAGTTTAAAACATAAGTTGAAAAGGTTGGATGGATGTCGACTTATGTGTAAACGACCCCGGAATAGAATTTTGATGATTCTAATAGCTCTGTATGATGATTTTGAACTTAGGAGCATGTCCGAAAAATTATTTAGAAGTCCGAAGAACAATTTTTTGCTATGGAGAATCATTACGAGGAAATTACCTCTGGATGAAGTTGTATAAAGATTTGGACAGAATGTAGTGTCCATGTGTCATTGTTGTGCCCAACCAAAAGATGAATCCATAGAACATGTTTTCATCAGTGAAGAAATTGCAACACAGGTATAGAAATTTTTTGCTATTCCTTTTGGTATTAACACTTTTGTTTTTCTATCAGATTAATGCTTAACAACTGGTGGAGCTATAAAGGCAAAGAGAAATTACAAAGAAGAACCACTATGCTTAAAATTAACTCTGATGGCAGTAGTAACATTCTCAAGAGAAGAGCTGGTATTGGAGGTATTGTTAGAAATAGAAACGGACAACTTATTGTAACCTATGTTCAAAATGTCCAATTGTGCACTAACAATAGTGCTGAGGTGCATGCCGCTTTGTGTGGAATAAAACACTGTAAAGATCTAAACTTTGGCAAAATTATCCTTGAAATGGACTCTTTGATTGTAGTCAATATGATTGAAGGAGAGTAATAAGTTCCCTGGGAACTTATGGATAAGATGGGGACGTTTAAAGACATGATACAACAACGCCAAGCACATGTAGTTCATTGCTACAGAGAGGGAAATGCAGTCGCGGATGCATTATCTAAAATTGGAGTGGAATCTCAACATGAAAATGCTATGCTATATGGAACCGTGAAATACTTGCCAAGAGAAGCGAGGGGTCCATTTAGAATGGATATAATGTAGCTCGCCACATTCAGGATTAGAAAAAGAAAAAAAAACAATGAGTAATTCGTTGTGCTTCATAATACAGATGATATGGAGGGTCTATCCTCATGGTGCTATTTTTGCATATTTTGGACTACTAGTTACTGGGAGAAAACTTGGAATTAGTTAATAGCATTACACCCTTATTGTTGGAAAACTATCATTGTACAGAATTGGGGGTGTCCAATTCTAAGACAGGATTTGAGGAGGTTAGGCTTCATGTCCCCCATCTTCATGTATTTATATTTTGGATTCTAATTTACAGGTAGGGGACTTGCCAAACCCCCCCACACCAAGGGCCAGCATAGCCTAAGGTGATGGCTTTCGTTTTAAAAAAAAAAATTGAAAGTTTGACCGGGAAGTTGACTTTTTGATATCGAAGTCGGAATTCAGTTCTAAAAATTTTCATAGCTCTGTTATGTCATTTATGACTTGTATGCAAAATTTGAGGTCAATCGGACTTGATTTGATAGGTTTCGGCATTGAATGTAGAAGTTGAAAATTCTTAGTTTCATTAAGCTTGAATTGATGTGTGATTTGTGATTTTAGCGTTGTTTGATGTTATTTGAGGCTTCGACTAAGTTTGTATGATATTTTAGGACTTTTTGGTGTATTTTATTAAGGTCCTGGGGGCCTCGGGTGAGTTTCGGACAGTTAACAGATCTATTTTGGACTTGGCATTCCAATTGAGGATTGCTGGTTTTCTATCAACGGTTTCCTTATACGCTATCGCATTAACTTGTTCGCGATCGCGTAGGCTTGTTTGAGGCAGTGATGATTTTGTTCTATGTGATTGCGTGAAGAGGGATGCGATCGCATAGCTGTGGGAGTTTGTGATTCGCGAACGCGTGAAGAAGGTCACATTCGCGTAGAGTAAGTGGAGAAAAAGTGGAGGTCACTTGTTTGTGCTTCGCGATCGCGTGGGCGAGTCCGCGATCGCATAAGCTTGTGAGGTTAAGCTTTGCGATCGCGTGGACAGGTCTGCGATCGCGTAAGGTTAATGTGGGAAGTGGGAGAATTGTGCTTCGCGGTCGCGTGGACAAGTCTACAATCGCGTAGGGAAAATGACTCGACAGAAACTTTAAGTTTTGAAAATGGGACTTCGTCCCATTTTCTATTTTTGATGAATTGTAGCTCGGAAAGAGGCGATGTTTGGGAGATTTTCAAGCAAAATAACGGGGTAAGTGTTCCTAATTTAACATTGGTCAAATTACCCGAATCCATGGTTATTTTTAACATTTAATTGGTGATTTAAGTTGGAATACTATGAAAACCCTCTTGGTTTAATTTGAAAATTTGAAGGTTGAGTTGATGTCGGAATTTGATAAAATTTGTATGGTTGGACTCGTGGTTGAACGGGCGTTCATATTTTACAATTTTTGTCAGGTTCTGAGGCGTAGGCCCCACTAGCGATTTTTGGGTGCAATTTCGGATTTTGTTGGAAAATTTATATTTTCATATGGAATTAATTCCTATAATTTGTATTGACTGAATCGAATTATCTATGACTAGATTCGAGGCGTTTGGAGATAGATTCGCGAGGCAAAGGCATAGTAGAATAAAGAATTTCGCGGTTTGAGGTAAGTAACAGTTCTAAATCTGGTTCTGAGGGGTATGAAACCCAGGATTTTGTGTTATGTGATCGGTTTTGAGGTGACGCACATGTTAGGTGGCGGGTGTGTGGGCGTGCACCGTAGGAATTATGACTTAGCCAAATTTTATGGAACTGTGTAGTTGAATAATCTATGGTTATTTTTACACTCTCCATGTAGTAGAGAAATTGAACCACAAATCATGTTTAGATTATGTGTTAGCACTGTTGGGACCCACAGAGGTCGTGTACATGTTGAATTATCTGCTAAATTATTGTTTTGTACTCGGTCACAGTTTACTTGTTATTTTATCTCATTCTCTATTGTTCATTATTGATGCATCATATCATTATGGTTTGGGCTGATTATCATGATTATTGAGAGCCCGAGAGACTAGAGAGATTTGTGACTGAGTGATGCCTAGTGCCTGATTATGAGATATTATACTATAGCACATGAGTTGTCCGTGCAGCACGTGAGTTGTCCGTACGGATCCAGATATTGATACTATAGCACGTGAGTTGTCTGTGTGGATCCATATATTATTCTATAGTACGTGAGTTGTCCGTGCGGATTATAGCGCCTGGGTTGTAGGAGCCCATCCGGAGTCTGTACACACCCCCAGTGAGCGCAGGTACCTACTGAGTGTGAGTGCTGAGTGAATGGAATGGCTGAGTGACTGTGGACCTGAGAGGATGCATTTGATTTCATTATTGTTGTACTTCAGCTGTCATATATCACTGTTTTGAAAATTTCTGAGAGATATTATCTTATGTTTCAGTTGAACTTGACATAAAATTACTGTTTTGGCCTTAAATGTTAAACTTGAAAGCATGCCTACCTTATTATGTTGGAAATTTCTGTAATTGGATTCAGCTGTGAAGCCCGTCACTACTTTCAGTTCTTTATTTAGTATTGTTACTTGTTGAGTTGGTTGTACTCATACTACACCCCGCACTTCGTGTGCAGATCCAGGTGTTCCCGAACATAGTGGGTGTTGATTTCTTCGCACAGTTGATTATCCGGAGATTCCGAGGTAGCTGCCGGTGTTTTGCAGACCTTGTCTCTCCTTCCTTATCTTTTTGATTACTGTATTTGGTCGCATACTATTATAGATAGTGTTTTCCAGATTTGTGAGGGTATAGATGCTCATATACTCTGTGACACCCCGATAGTTAGGAATTCTGCATTATATTTTGGGTTTTCTATCCCGGTTATGAGAACTTTTACTATTAAAACTGTTTTAAATTCATTCTTGTTAAAAGTGTTAGAAATATTTGTGAGAAATCGGCTTGCCTAGTACCACGTTAGGCGCCATCATGACAGGTTCAGATTTTGGGTCGTGATCTGAAATCTAATATTTTACCGATATATACAGTGTAATTTGTGGGCGAAGGATGGTGAATTGTCCACCTTTGAAGCCATGTAGCTTGCGTGCGCACTTAAAACTCCTTAGTATCTGGTAATTTTTGTTTAGAGTGGTATTAGATACACTTTGAATAAGTACAATAGGGTAATTACATCAAATTTAAGTGTGTAATTAAAATCAACGACAAGTACTTTATTTCACCAAGTACTCTAAGTTTGTGCTTAGGGATCGTATGGTTGAGAAATAAGTTGTTCTAGGATTAATTATCCCGGGATTGTTATCTCACCCTTCCACAGGGATAAAAATAATACTACAATCCACGATAACTAATCCCGAAATTAGTTATACCATCATTTAATCCCAACCAAACGTCGGATAAACTAATGCCAAATTTAATTCGGAGATTAATAATCCTTATCCCTCGTACCAACGAACCCTGGCAATTAATAAATTGTAATAAACAAAACAAAAGCCTTTAAACTCAGCCATTTTAAAAAACTAAACTTTTCACCGTCAGGTATGTTTTTAAAGTAAATAAGAACACAAATAAATTTATATAGCCATATGAATCGTAAAAAATAAAATAATAATAAAAAAGGAATAGAAACTACTACTCTACAGAACCAAAAGACTAAAGATTACTCCAATTTGATAAAATCACCTTATTTCTCTTGTGCAAGCATGGCATTGGATTTCGGAAAATATGAACTCTCCAAACATATTGGAATTATGTAACGTTTCGAATCATTGGATATTTGAATTGATTTAACAAATCGTTGTCGTTTAGGATCATAGATAAAAATACGTTCAGGCCCCCATCTTGCTTGAAATAGAATATCACCATTTCTTGTGTAGCCCAAAAGTACAATATTCTCTATTTAGCGTCCGGTAAAGATGTTGCAATTAATTTTCATTAGCAATTTCCATTCAGCTTGTTCCATGATCCAAACATCCAATTCTTTGCTACGGTTGTTGCCACCATATAAACCAACACGACCTTCCAAATAAGTTAAACAAAACAATTCATGACGATATCGATCACGCGGAAAATTTGGTCTCGAAAGCACCTTCAATTCATCTGACTTCATGTCAACGTATATAATCTTATAATAGTAACTACATACTAATTGGCTAATTTTATTAAAGTTAAAACCCCAAAATACATAACCGTCAATGCTAATCCCCGAACAACACTCACATGACCTTGCATCAAGGTCTCGTACTTCTTCGGAGAAACTAATTGTTTTCTTCCTCCAATAATTCCTCTTTACGTAACAGACAGCATAAAAAGATTTAAAGATTAATATAACCTTCGTCACTAGGATCATAACAAAATCCACAACCATGTGGAGTCATCCCATTCAAATATGGACATGCAATGGTTTGACATTCATTAGTATAAGGATTCCACAAAGCATATTCCTTATAATCTATATGTGTTTCCATTAGTTCCAAACTATTATATGAGCACAAGGCTGTAGGATTTCGAAATATCTTTAGAGGAAATTCTTGTTTTCCCCTTACAATTTGGGGACTTTCCAGGTCTCAAAACTCGAACATACGATCATCAATTTGTACCAATAAGAGCTTTTTAGGACTCGATACTTTAGGTTGATCGGATGTCATAGCATTCCATGGCTTAGAAACAGATTGAAAAGTTACAACGATTTAAGTGGAAGCCTAGTAAAGATGGAAAATAGGATATCATAGGATTCCATGGTTGGAAAAATTGGCTTTGCGGCTAGTTGTGTTGGAGGAAAAAAAGCTTTGTATCAGGTTTGTTTGTCTTTGTTTTAGTTTGATGTAAATTATAAATAGAGAAACGTGTTTTACCTCAATGTGGAAAAGGCAAAAAAGGAAAGAAAATAAAAATCAAGGTTTAGAGCTGAAATAGGATTCAAGACCTATTATAGAGTTTTTTGTGTTTCGTACTCCCAAAGTATACGTAGTTTTTTTATTTTTACCATATTATATTATGTTATTTTCTACTATTTGCCCCTAACGTGTTAGGATACAATTTATTTACATCCCTAAAATTCATAAACCTCTAGTTCTTACTTTTGTACCCATCGCACTTTTAGAATTATAAGTTCAAAATTAATTTTTACTTAAAATAGTAATATTCTTACATCTATATCTATATTCGGTGTCAAAAATATTGGGATAAGTTGAATCCATTGACTATATGCTACATCATCCACTGCTACTAGTTTTAGTATCCATATTTTATTTAATCATATAAAATTATACGATACAAAAGAAGAATAAAAATTTCAATTTGTGAAAATTTTGAAAGAATAAACTAAATAAAGAAAGAAGAAGAAAAGTACTTAATTAATACGCAAAAAGTGACACTAGACATGCCCATCTCTCTTGGACGCTAGTTCCAGGGGATAAAATAATAAGATTAACATAAGATCTGAACTCAAAATCTCACTTGGATGTGCACCCAATAAATCGTATCATATATTACTTTGAGCTTGGGTTCACACATATAATTAAGTTTCTTTATAAAAAATATGATATTACTATACTTCTATGCTCATTGCATTTCTTGTGTATTGACTCTTTATTCTCACATGGAATTGTCCATTGCAACAACAACAACAACAAGATGCCCAGAAAAATGTCACAATTAATTTTCATTAACAATTTTCATTCATCTTTTTCCATGATCCAAATGTCCAATGTTTTACTATAGTAGTTGCCACCATATAAACCAACACAACCTTTCAAAGAAGTCAAACGGTACAACTGATTTCCTCCTATAAAATCTGGTCTCGGAAACTCTTTAAGTTCATCTGATTTCACATCAAAGTATACGATTCCAAAATAATCACGTAATAATTGGCTTAACGATCCAATACGACATAGACCAAAATACATAACCTTCGATGTTAATCCCCCGATTGCACTCCTGTGGACTTGCATCAAGTGCTTTTACCTTACTACTTGTTTTCTTCGTCCAATAATTCCTTTTTACGTAATAGACATCATAAAAAGATTTATAGATCAATATTATCTTATAATCATCAATACTATAGAATCATAACACAATCCACAACCATATGGAGCTCTATAGCTGTTATAAGCTTTCCCTTTCAAATATGGACATACAAAGGGAACTGTTGTTTTCTTATTGCCATTTGGGGACTTTCCAAGTCTCTAAACTCGAATATACGATCATTCGTTGGAACCAATAAGAGATTTTTGGGACTCAGACGCTTTGGATTGAACATGGTGAGTTTTCTTGAATTTTTTGTCCGATATTATAGCTTTCCGTGGTTTAGAAACAGATTGAAAACATAACAAAGATTTAAGTGGAAGCCTAGTAAACATTGAAAATAGGATACCATTGTAGTAGTATCTTCAGCAGACAGCAATAGCTGTGGCTGATGTATTATATTGAAGGAAACGTGCTTTACTCAATGTGAAATAGGAAAAATAAAAAAGGAAGAAAAAAAGATTCGAGAATTAGAACTGAAATAGGATTCAAGACCTATTGCTAGAGTTCTTTATGTTTGTACTCCTAGTTAGGGGTGTACAAAGAAAACCGATAAACCGCATCAAATCGGAAAAAATAAACCGATTTGGTTTGGTTTGATTTGATTTGGTATTGAAAAATAAAACCCGACCATAATTGGTTTGGTTTGGTTTGGTTTTAACCAAACAAAGTCAAACCGAAACCAAACCAATCTGATAGTACATTTATATAATTTTTAAAAATATTTTATACATATAAATATTTATTGTAATGTAATTTATAAGTATTTTTTAAACTTTTTCACCATCATGTATGTTTTTAAAGTAAATAAGAACACAAATAAACTTATATAACCATATGAATCATAAATAAATAAAGAAAAGGAATAGAAACTACTACTCTACAAAACTAAAAGACTAAAGATTACTCCAATTTGATAAAATTTCCTTCTTTTACTCCAATTTGATAAAATTTCCTTCTTTCTCTTGTGCATGCATGGCATTGGATTTCGGAAAATACGAACTCTCCAAACATATTGGAATTATGTAACGTTTCGAATCATTGGATATTTGAATCGACTTAACAAATCGACGTCGTTTAGGATCATAGATGAAAATACGTTCGACCTCCCATCTTGCATGAAAGAGAATATCACCATTTCTTGTGTAGCCCAAAAGTACAATATTCTCTATATAGTACCCGCTAAAGTTGTTGCAATTAATTTTAATTAACAATTTCCATTCATCTTGTTCCATGATCCAAACATCCAATTCTTTGCTACGGTTGTTGCCACCATATAAACCAACACGACCTTCCAAAGAAGTCAAACGAAACAATTCCTGACGATATCGATCACGTGTAAAATTTGGTTGCGGAAGCACCTTCAATTCATCTGACTTCAAGTCAACGTATATAATCCTATAATAATAACTATATACTAATTGGCTAATTTTATTAACGTTGAAACCCCAAAATACATAACCGTCAACGCTAATCCCCGAACAACACTCACATGACTTTGCATCAAGGTCTCGTACTTCTTCGGAGAAACTAATTGTTTTCTTCCTCCAATAATTCCTCTTTACATAATAGACAGCATAAAAAGATTTAAAGATTAATATAACCTTATAGTCATCGTCACTAGGATCATAACACAATCCGCAACCATGTGGAGTCATCCCATTCAAATATGGACATGCAATGGTTTGGCATTCATTGGTATAAGGATTCCACAAAGCATATTCCTTATAATCTATATGTGTTTTCATTAGTACCAAACTATTATATGAGCACAAGGCTGTAGGATTTCGAAATATCTTTAGAGGAAATTGTTGTTTTCCCCTTACAATTTGGGGACTTTCCAAGTCTCGAAACTCGAACATACTATCATCAATTTGTACCAATAAGAGTTTTTTAGGATTCGACACTTTAGGTTGATCGGATATTATAGTATTCCATGACTTAGAAACAGATTGAAAACGTAACAAAGATTTAAGTGGAAGCCTAGTAAAGACGGAAAATAGAATATCATAGGATTCCATGGTTGGAAAAATTGGCTTTGCGGCTAGTTGTGGCGGAGGAGAAAGCTTTGTATTAGGTTTGTTCGACTTTGTTTTAGTTTGATGTAAATTATAAATAGAGATGTTTTACCTCAATGTGGAAAAGGCTAAAAAGGAAAGAAAATAAAAGTGAAGGTATAGAGCTGAAATATGATTCTCAAGACCTATTATAGAGTTTTTTGTGTTTCGTACTCCCAAAGTATACCATTTTTTGTTTATTTGTACCATATTGCATTCTGTTATTTTCTACTATTTACCCCTAACGTGTTAGGAGTACAATTTATTTACATCCCTAAAATTCATAAACCTCTAGTTTTTACTTTTGTACTCATTACATTTTTGGAATTATAAGTTCAAAAATAATTTTACCTAAAATAGTAATGTTCTTACATCTATATCTATATTCCGTGTCAAAAATATTGGGACTAGTTGAATTCATTGACTATATGCTATATCATCCACTGCTACTAGTTTTAGTATCCAGATTCTATTAATCATATAATATTTTATGGTGACAGAAGAAGAATAAAAATTTTAATTTGTGAAAATTTTGAAAGAATAAACTAAATAAAGAAAGAAGAAGAAAAGTACTTAATTAATACCCAAAAAGTGACACTAGACATGCCCATCTCTCTTGGACGCTAGTTCCAGGGGATAAAATAATAAGATTAACATAAGATCTAAACTCAAAATCTCACTTGGATGTGCACCCAATAAATCGTATCATATATTACTTTGAGCTTGGGTTCACACACATATATTTAAGTTTCTTTATAAGAAATATGATATTACTATACTTCTATGCTCATTGCATTTCTTGTGTATTGACTCTTTATTCTCACATGGAATTGACCATTGCAACAAAAACAACAACAACAACAACAATAACAAAAAAAAAAAAAAAAATGCCCAGAAAAAATATCACAATTAATTTTCATTAACAATTTTCATTCATCTTTTTCCATGATCCAAATGTCCAATGCTTTACTATAGTAGTTGCCACCATATAAACAAACACAACCTTTCAAAGAAGTCAAACGGTACAATTGATTTCCTCATATAAAATCTGGTCTCGGAAACTCCTTAAGTTCATCTGATTCCAAAATAATCACGTACTAATTGGCTTAACCATCCAATACGACATAGACGAAAATACACAACCCTCAATGCTAATCCCCCGACTGCACTCTCGGGGACTTGCATCAAATGCTTTTACCTTACTACTTGTTTTCTTCGTCCAATAATTCCTATTTACGTAATAGATAGCATAAAAAGATTTATAGATCAATATTACCTTATAATCATCGATACTAGAATCATAACACAATCCACAACCATATGGAGCTCTATAGCTGTTATAAGCTTTCCCTTCAAATATGGACATACAAAGGGAACTGTTGTTTTCTCATTGCCATTTGGGGACTTTCCAAGTCTCTAAACTCGAATATACGATCATTCGTTGGTACCAATAAGAGATTTTTGGGACTCGGCGCTTTGGATTGATCATGGTGAGTTTTCTTGAATTTTTGGTCGGATATTATAGGTTTCCATGGTTTAGAAACATATTGAAAACATAATAAAGATTTAACTGGAAGCCTAGTAAATATTGAAAATAGGATATCATAGGATTCCATTGTAGTAGTATCTTCACCAAACAGCAATAGATGTGGCTGATGTATTATATTGAAGGAAACGTGCTTTACTTCAATGTGAAATAGGAAGAAAAAAGATTCGAGAATTAGAACTGAAATAGGATTCAAGACCTTCTTTTTATTTTTTTTTGTTCAATCTCTCCGACTCCCTCATAGAGAGTGGAATCATTTTATTAATAATTATAGTAAATACATAACAGAAGAGTTATATAAGCTCGCTGCACCTACTAAGAATGGAACAAGCTCCATTCTATATGTCAAGTAGGATTTCAAATAAGCTCTCAAAAATATCAAACACTCTGACAGAGAACCTCTTCTATACAATATGCACACCCACTAAGGGACATCAAAATTATAGATCCTATATAAGTTTTTATCTATCCAAAAAGAGCTTTTTTGAGTCTTCCTCCTCCTGAATGAAGGATATTGAATTCTATCCATGTGTAGCTCTCCTCTAGCCTCCCTAAGCATATTTTGAGACTCGAAAAAGAAAGTAGCTTCAGAACATTCAAGATCATAGTTAGCCAAAATATCTGTCACTTTGTTTCCTTCTCTATAGCAGTGTGTGATAGACCAACTCTGCATATGTGAAAGAAACCATTGTATGTCTTTGATAGTATTCAAAATATTCCAAGGAGGATCACTGATCTTGGAAATCCAATCAGTAAGTAGAGGTTAGAATCACATTTCTAGATTTTTTTTTTATGCCAGCCACATTATACCATTGAATTTCAAATTTGAGGGCTATAGCTTCAGCTTTATTATTGGTCATGTTACCAAAAGGAATAGCATAAGCTTTTACTAGATGTCCTCTATCATTTCTGATAATACCACCTCCTGCACTAAGACCTGGATTACCTTTGGAGAACCCATCAGAGTTGAGTTTCATGAATCCAGTTTGAGGAAAGGTCCATTTGACAGCCACAGAAGTAACGTGATCTCTAGCCATTTCTATGATCTCTTGAAAAGTCTTCCAATTTAAAAGAGGTGGAATCTTTGAAAATTGTTTGTGAGATATAATGATAAGTTGATCATAAATTTGGAGAATAATTATGTGAGACTGCATACGTACATTGTCAAACCTGCTCCTGCATCTAACCTTCCAAATATTCCAAATAATAATACGAGGGAGGATTTGTAGAGCCATCTTCTGAATATCATTTTTCCCTTTAGTCATCCACCAAGTGATAATCAGTTGCCCCAGACAGTGATGTTGTTGACGAATCCCAAAGGCCTGGTTAAAATATTCCCATACCCTCTGGCTAACCATACTGTTAAGAAATAAATGTTCTTCATCTTCTTGGTGATGAATAGTGCAACAGGAATATTTAGAGGGTAGGTGAATACCAAATCTTCCCATATTTTGATCAACGGTTACTTTATGTTTCAGAAGCCTCCAGAGAAAGAAGGAGATTTTAAAGGGATTTTTCTTATGCCAGATCATTTTATAAACTAAAGTACAATCATGATACTCCCTAATACAATTCCAAGCAGATTTACAAGTGAATTTTCCATCTGTGTTAGCAGACCAAATAGGTTGATCTTGCAAATGAGGAGATTCAATTATAATTCCATGAATATGGGAAACTATATCATTAGGTAGAACCTGATTAAGCTTAAATGTATCTCGGCGACAATTGAAGATATAGTCACACCTGACCTTTGACACAAGTAGAGGCATTTTCATATTGTGCTAATCTTCCTTTACCAGACCAATTGTCCCACCAGAAACTTATATTTCCTTTATTGATTTTCCACATAATCAAGTGATCAATTTTATCTCTACTTTTCATAAGTCTCCTCCAACAGTGTGATTGAGTATAAATCCACTTTCTGGCTACAGGATGAATTTTGCTGGCATATTTAGCATTCAGAAAATCAGCCCAAAGACTCTTCTTAGTTCTATACTGCCACCATATCTTAGCTCCTAAGCTGTCTGAGATGTCTTGAATGGATCTAATTCCAATTCCTCCTTCCCCTGTAGGGTGACATAATTTATTCCATGCTACCCAGTGATGCTTATTTTTCCCATCTTCTTTATGTTTGTACTCCTAGTGTATACATCATTTTCTTATGGGATCTTACATAAATATCCCAAAAAATCCCAACTTACCAACCTCTAGCCACTAATCATATATAGACTTACCAAAACTAGTCAAACACATATAAAAACTGAAAATTCAAATAAATTAGATTCTTTCTCTCCAAGAATCACACACAAAGATCTCCTTCCATATTTTTAAGCATGATTATATATATATATATATATATATATATATATATATATATATATATATATATATATATATATATATATATATATATATATATATATATATATATATATATATATATATATATATATATATATATATATATATATATATATATATATATATATATATATATATATATATATATATATATATATATATATATATACAAAAACTTTTTTCAATGGGTATGGTTGAGATTCATTGAAAACATATAGATGAATCAATATACAAAATTTGAGGAAGATTGGAGGTGATTTGGACTGAACTAGTATCAAAATTCGTAGTTAAAAAAATTCTTCTGCGACACATATATCAAACATGTATCTCACACGCAAGGTATACATGGATATACACGTGATATATATTTGATACAAATATGATATATCTCTGATACACGGTGTGATACATATATCATTTTTTCATGTTCATCTTCTACTTCGAATTTTCAATTCAAACCACCTCAAAACTCCACCAAATTATCCCAAAACTGAGATTCAAACTCCTTAAGATGTATCCAATCAATTCTATTAACACTCACTCAAAACAAAGCAAAATTTTGACTTTTGTTTTTGCTACAAATAGCTAATTGTCCAATATTAGTAATATTTTATAAATTGGCCAATTTTTGTAATAAACTACTTATAAATGGAAATAGCTTGTATTTTTTTTCTTATTTACACCATATTATTTTCTACAATCTCTCCGCCTAACCTTTACATATTTTAAGAACACTATTAATAAAATTATTTTAAAAAATTAAATCAAATTTACAATTGTTCTTATAAAAACTAAAAGACAAACAGTCAAATATCAATTTGTAAGGATTTGAAATGTAGGAAGAAGCCATTGGATTGGAATGTAATCAAAGGATCTCCTATGGAATAGTAATATATATGTAGAGTGTCCCGTCACTCCTTTCTCCAACCAAATATCAATTATTTACTCCGTTCACTTTTACTTGGCACGTTTTAAGTTTTCAGGCCCCTTAAGAAATAATAAATTAAATGCATAATTTATCACGATACTCATATTAATTGATGCATATTTTATTGAATTTGAGAAAATGATTTGAAATGAGTAATAAATATTGTGGGTATAACAGGAAAAAAAAATTATCTTCTCTTGATATGAGTAAAGTGACAAGTAAAAATAAAAATCTATTTTTAGTATACCTGCTAAGTAAAAGTGAACGGAACGGAGGGACTAGTACTTTCTCTCCTCCTGATTAATAACATATTTGGAAAATCAACTTATTTTGAAAGTACTTTTCAAAAAAATATTTTTGGAGAAAAATAGCTTTTATTTGACTAATCAACTTAAAAAGCATTTTTGAGCAATAATTTATATTTGACAAGCTTTTCAAAAAGTACTTTTAAATATCAAATTACGAGTAAGGACATAAAGAGGGACATAAAGAGATGTACTTAATAGTTAATATTATATAAATATATAAATAATTATAAATATTTATTATTAAAAACAATACCTAATTTTTTATTTAAGTAAGTAAATATAAAAATAAAATTGAAAAGTACTTTATCTTTCGAGATGATTTAAATATATCAAAAAAATTAGTCAACAAATATGAAAATTCATCCCAAAATTCATTATATATTACTTAATAGTTTAAACTAAGTAAAATTAATTTGATATATACAATATTTTGCTAAGGGTATTTTTGGTTGGAAGAAAATTCAAAATTACTTCTGCTTTTGGTGAGAAATTACTTTTTTTGCATCTCAAAAGTACTTTTTCCACCAAAAAACTTGGCCAAACACCAAGTTAAGAAAAACACTTTTAGCCTTGAAAGAAGCTTGGCCAAACAGGTTAATAAGACTACTCTACTGTGAGAATGAACGAACGACGATTCATTTAAATTCATAACTTTTGCTCTCTCTATATATATATATATATATATATATATATATATATATATATATATATATATATATATATATATATATATAAAGACGTATTAAAAACTCAATTAAAATTAAATCTGAATGCATAATTTAAACAAATATTAAAAGTAAAAATTATTAAATTTAAATTTTGAATTCACCTCTAATATGTAGGTGGTTATCAATTGGACTCAAAAGTTGTTTGCCAATGAAACGAAAAAAATATATATATTTTTTATAAACTGGTGAGGGATAGAAGTTGTGATAATTTTCTCTTTTTCTTGAACTGATAAGAATGCTTCCCCAAGCATAAATAAAGTCCAAGAAACAATTTCTAGTACAACAAAAATGAAGTCACAAAGTTTTCCTGTTACATAAAGAATATACTTCAACAACTTACTAGCAAAAACATGTTTCTTGATAAAAGCAGATTCTAAAAATTATGATATATGTATCTGGTATCTTACTCTGACCTAATTAGCCAACAAAATAAGGATGTTTTTAGCTCATTAAACATCCAGATGTTCATTGGATCATCTTCAAAGTTTCCGACCTGCTCCTGTTTTCTTCGATATGAGGCGAGCTCAGGCAGGAAGTTCGAGTTTGGTGTTATTCTTCCAGCTGCAACCGATTATTACCAATGAGGTTATAACGTTACAAGAATGTAGCCTGTATGCGGTTTTACATGGAAATGCTAATATTTTTACCTTTGGAAGTAGTAATAGAAGAAATCAGCGTAAAGCGCTGTCTGCACGAGGCCTGCAATCCAAGCTGCAATAACAAAGACCAATGAAGCGCAGAAAGTTGTCATTTCATAACAAAACACATGAAACAGGAGCCTTAAAGAAGATGTCTGTCTGGAGGTAAAATGCTAGTTAGATCTACAAACACAGGCATTGTATCTAAGCAAAGAATAAACGAACAAACAAAGAATTGAGAAGAGGTAGGTGGTGATTCGCACTTATCCAATGTACAAAGTGTGGTTCTGTGAAGTAGCGATATACCCAGTTCAAGATGTAAAGTGACCGATACGCACTGCAAAACAAGAATCAAGAAAACAAGTCAGGCAAATTTGTCAGGACTTCCATCGTCACATAAATGAACACCATGAAGAGCGAGATCAAAGAATGATTGCTAATCCCATGTCTCCAAACTTTTCCAGGACACTCTTAATCCAAGAGCACCTATTGGTTTGTAATAGCACAAACCATTGTTACATATCCTGTTGGTCTGTAACCATCACATCTAGGCAAAATATTTGTTACATCGGCCAAGCACGTGGCTTCTTTTATGATGAGGCAGAGAGCCAGAGACTCTTTAATGAAGGAAATCTGTCAATTTAATACCTGATGAATTATGTGACCATCTTATATAATAGCTTAATTATGTATTTAACCCTTAACAGGTCATGTGCTACAGCAAGAAGAATTGTTCCAGGGTCTGAACGAAGATAATGATACAGGGATGGCATGGATCCAACTACTGAAGAAGAAAACGAGGCGGCAAGTCAAGTAAGTAAGCAGTGATCTGAACCAAAGCACAAGCTTTGAAATAGAAAGAAAGAAAGAAGGAAAGCAAGAAAGAACTATCTGACATCACTATCTTTCGTAGAGCAGGAGAGTGCTCAGGTCCGTCTACGTGTGATTCCTCTTTTAGTTCCTAAAACGTGAGATGAGCTGCTGATTCTACTCTTGGAGTGACTCAACATAATTCTTCCAGAAAAGGATTTTAACTGGAAATAAGATAAAAGAATTAAAAAACCATAGTTTTGAGAGAAAGACGGGGGTGGATTGTTTTTTGCTCAACTGGCTGTGGGCTTGAAAATTGTGTTTCCGAGCAGAGGGCGGAGAGGAATTTGGTGCTGCAGGTTTGATGACTATGAGACAGGTTGAAAATTGCTAGTTGGGCAAGGTAATCTACGATCAGATCATACAGAAATAATAATAGTATCAATAAATTATCTTGTAACATTAAATGACCTTGTCAGCCAATTGAAACTAGTTCAGACTTCTCAACCTCTAGAGAATCAATGTGTTACACTCCAGCAGGCTGACTTTAGCCAATCCCAACTAATCATTCAATCAACTACACCTCATTCCTAAATTAGTTGGGATTGGCAATAATGAATCCTTGGTATCCTTTCCCTCTATCCAGGTCCACATTGTCAACAAAAGATTACCCGGGAAATTACTTTAGCCCATGCTATTATATCAGTAGATAACTGGTTCACTTCTCTAATGACCATTTGTCAATGCCCTTAACTATATGCTCTTCTCATTCAGTCATTCCTATATTTTAAGACGTAGTCTAAACCTTTTGCCCACTTATCGTAATTTCTTCTATAAAATAGATAGAAAAACAAACACCGAGAGCCTGTTATTTGAAGTTCATTTAACTTTCTAACCAATCAACAGAGAGAAAGAGAGAGAGAGAGAGAGAGAGAGAGAGAGAGAGAGAGAGAGAGAGAGAGAGAGAGAGAGAGAGAAAGAGATGTGTCTCTCCATGTACAAAGACAGTTATTCAAAAAGGATTTCAAAGAAAAGGAAGACTACAATTATGGATCCAAGGATAGCTTATCACGCTTGTTCACATTAATATCCAATCGCCTTAAGAATAAATAGCATCTACAAGTGGATAAATAGAAACTGAGATTTTCATTTTAACAAACAAACAAAAAAAAAACCGAGATAAAAGCCCTTAGTAAACAACATAAAGAAGAAGAAAAAAGTAAAGAGATTGAGATGTGAGCATAACCAACTCTTGCAAAAGGTAAGAAAGGAAAGATACATCACCCCAAGAGTAAAATGTATTGTCCAGTCAAGTTGTCTATATTTCTCGTTCTTTGCAACAAGACCAGCTGAGGAAGGATGGCAACAGCTTCCAAGAATATTGAAAAGGTCCACATTACCTGGTCAAAAATGCAACCACATGTCCTTGATAATGAATATACCAATTAACGAGAAAGTGGAAGCACATCCAAGTGACATAATAATATGAAATGCTACAACAAAGATTTAATTCCAATGAGCTATAGAGAGTGCATCAATACCTCTTTGAAGGTAAACTTCTCATGTATAACAAGAGCCAATACCAGGCAAGGAAGCACAAGGAAAATGTGACGAAACGTATCCTGGTCTTTGTCATAAGATCTGCGGACAATTTTGTGATGCCTCATGTACCACACAATTGATAAAGAGCTTCCCAAGAAAACCAACTTCATTGTAGTATTGTATAGTGAAATAAAGTCTGTAAATATGTCCAAGTAGCGAGTAACAAAGACGAGAGCATATAGCTCTTGAGTCTTCAGAGAAATACCTGTGAATAAATAACTCTACCATTAGTTAACACAGTCTAGTCACTAGATGTAGCTTTATACGGTCATAGGCCAAATTAACAATTTCATCAAGCAATAACAATTATGCGTATACAAACATTCGACAACTATAAAAACTATGAATGAACAAATTACATGTGCTACTGTACCATCTACATTCTTCTACTGCAACCAATCTGCTTGGTATAGATAAAAAGAATGCTTTTGTAGCTTGGCAGATTCTTTAAGGGATAAATCTCGACCAGCATAATGCAGAATGCATCAACAGTTCCAACAGTCCAGGTAAAACCCCTCTAGGCCAGTGTTCGTATTGTATCCTGCTTAAGGGCAATCAAAAGGGCCAAATTTTCGATTCACATGCCTTGATCCACTGCTTAAGTGTCAGTGGGTTTAATGAAAACAAGATTATTTGGATGACTTAAGCACTTTGAAACTAACATTCCAGCTTGTTCACTTTAACTTTCACTGAAACATTAACAAACCTAGCCTGCTTTTCCTTTATCTTAGTACGCGTAGTCACATCAAATAATTGATAGAATAGGCATCCATTTCAATGTGCTAGTAGGAAATTAAACATATGCAGATGTGAAGTCCCAGGCACGACACACATATGGCATATCCATTATAACCGCTACATCATTCTGCTTCTTCGACCTATTATTTCTATAATACTAGTACACACAAAAGCAACTAAATCCTTACTGAGATATCTTCTCAACCTCAATACTCCATTGTTGCACCTGGACTTTCAGATTCTTTTTTGTTCTGCTTGTTTTTTTTATGGGTGATTAAGGCTCCATATAAAAGTTCCTTTCAGGTTGACAAGCATTTCTTCTCCTCGAAATACACAATTCTAGGACAGATTGCTCTAGTAATAAAATACAGTCCCGAAAAAGTTTTCTAGCATATCAAAATTAAATTTAAAGTAAATGAAATAATATAACTCAAACAACAGGCACACAGGCATACAACATGACAGGTTTTTTCCTTTCTGTACCATTCCAATTTTATTGGATGTCCGACAAAAGGAGATTTTTCCCCTTATCTAAAAGAAAACCAAAGAAGCACAGACCCTTAAAATGAAGGCTTCCACAGCCCACCACCTACTTTTCCTTAAGTATCCCATATCCTTGTTTGAGATTTAAACCTTGCGAAGGAACCTTCAGACGCAAATTTACTTAACCTTCTGAGGATAATATCGTTCCACTAAAAACGTTAACCAAAAAACATTTAAGATCATGTTTCTCTCAAACAATTTTCTCCCTGTTTGTCATGATATTTATTCCTCTCCGAAAAGCATACTAGTGATTTTAACTTACTAAACTACTCTTCTCTAATTATTTGCTCTCAAACAATCTAAAAGAAAAGGACCTCTCAGGTGTTATAATTTCGTTTTACTCTACACACTTCTCATTTATTTTCTAACAAATATCACACCATTATCTAATGAAGCATTAGACTCTGCTTTCTGCAATATAGGAGCTTTTCGCCCAAATGAGAGCTAATTAAAGCAGCGGAAATGTGACATTTCTGTTCGCCGAACATGTTATTCATCGCGTTCTTCTATTGAAAGTGGTTAGATCTTTGATACTTTCTCCCATTTTTGGGCCACTTTTACATAAAATAACAGTATCTAGCGCAAAATTTTACATAACAAGTCAAAACACAAGTTAAAATTTCGAGAATAAAACAAATTATGAAAACCAGCCGGCACAAACAGATTGCCTCAAATAAAGTCTGCCCAGATTTATAATTAAAGCACAATAACATCCCTCAACCAACATAACCAAAAGCAATCATCCTCAATTTCAAAGTACAACATTTCTGTGTGCCTGTGGGGCACGCTCGAAACACGATGGATAATAGGCCCACCCTCTACTCTTCTCCACTTAAATACCGAGTTGTTGTCCGCGGAAAGGTTCGAGCTCATGATGTGTGCCTAACCTACACATCACGCACTACGCTGTTACCACTAGACCAAAGCCATTGGGGCAACATTTCTGTGCAAAACTGAATCTCTAATTTAAAAAATCCAACATTTTTATTCAAAGTTCTATTTATGAAGACAATTTTCCTACAAGAAGTAAGAGAGCAGCTGAATAACACTTTAAAATGAAAACTTAGCAGGCAGAAACGGATTTCCTCAACGTCTATCCGAATCAAAACTAAAGCAAAATGACATCCCTTAACCTCAAAAAGCAAAAGCCATCATCTTCAATCAAGAATCACCATATTTCCAATAAAACCCAATTTCAACAACAGGAAATACCAATCCATTCACCTCATCAGCACAAAAAGAAATTCCTTCCAATAAAATGGCAAGACCACAAACAAGACATTCCAATAAAATGCATTTATAAATCCAATTGAAAAACAAGGGAAAAAAAAAAAAAGGAAAATACCAATATAAGCATTATCCCATCATAATAAATAACTATAACTGTACACATCAATATATACCTATAGCTGAAAAATGGACAAAAGGATACACATCGAATGACAGCCAAAAAACACATAAAATGTAACAATATACATTAATTTTAATTTCTAAATACTAAAAATGCAGAAAAGGGTGCACATTGATGACAGCCAAAAAATAAAAATGTAACTATAGCACAAATATTACCCTATACAAAACACAAAAAATAAAATGTAACAATCCACATAAATTTGCTAAAATAATGGAGAAAATGTTTGGAAAATAAAAAAAATACCAGCACAAGATTTAATAGTATGGATCTTGAGGAGCAAAACAAGAACACTAGCCAAATGGGTCATGTCCCCAGCAAGCCTGAATATATTCATCTTTGGTTATATCCAAACCCACCAACAAAATTTTCACAAACCCCAAAAACAGATCTACTGAGAAAGTAACAGATCTTGTCCGATTTACACACACACACTGCCACCAGTTTTTTGTTCTTGAAAATTTTACGGGCCAAAAAGAAGGATTTTTGGTTGGGTAACGGTAAGAAAACGGGTTTCACGGCGTTAGGCTAAAGAGGGAAGTGGTGTTTGCAACCACCTATGTACGTGTCTTATCCAATCAAAATTTAGCTTCAAGCGTGTTAAAAGTGTTGATTAATAGTACTCCGAATTTATATGGCACGCTTGAGGAGTAATTAAAATTAAAATTAATAAAAAAAATTGCATGTTTAGTGAATTTCACATTCTTTTTATTTGGAAGTTAGTTTACTTTAGCATTTATAGAGAGCGTTTGGATTAGCTTTTAAAAAGTAGCTTATAAACTACAAGTCAAAAGTCATAAGTTGGTAATACTCAACTTTTGGCTCTTGGCTTATTTTTGTATTTGTTTGTCGTACTTTTAAGTATTTTTTATCATTGTCAAACACCACAAAAACTACAAAAGTATTTAAAAGCCAATAAATACTTCAAATTAGTAAATCCAACCACCATCTTAATGGTCCGACTAATTCAAATTTATATCATGTATAGCTTATCCCGTTTGGCCAGATAAATATTTATTTTTTACTTTTTTCGGAATCAATGTTTGTCCATGAACATTTCAAATTTTACTTGAAGTTCAATTTGGAACTTTCTGAAATTTGAAAAACTACAAAAAGTTATTTTTCATAATTTTCACTCCAAATCACTCACAAAAATTCAAATTCATATCCAAACACAACTCTAATTTCAGTTACTATTTTCACTTTTAAAAAAATTACCTTTTTCCGAAATTTTACCGTTATTATGTCCACTAAATATTCCATATGTGGAGCTTTTCCGTTTTTAGAGCCCTTGATTAAAGATGAAAGTATTCCATATATCCTACCATATCATCAATGTGATTAATTATATGTCGTATTCATTATATTTTTATTGTGTGGTTAGAAAGGGTAGTATTTTATATCAAACTATACTATAACAAGTCTCCTTGCACATATTTATTCATATATTTAAACAAAATAGTTCCTAATTTGTCTACGTTTCATACGTTTGCGATACACATAGGAAGAACAGCAACGAAGTATGACATTGGTAATAGTAGTATGCTTGACATATTTTTTTTGGTTTCTCATCCGCTATTCTATAATTTTATTATAGCTCGTCAAATTTAAATTCGTATTGCTAAATCCATTAAAGGGGAAAGTGTTCTCTACAGAATTTCAATCTTAGACATCTCAATCTATGGAATCTATGGGTACATAATAAATTGGAACTTAACACCTCACTATAAAAGACCATAGAAACCAAAGCATTAATTAGCTTGAGTATTAATTGCTTCAAAAAAAATTCAAATGCTAAAACCTTCAGATCCAATCTAGAGGCCATAAGCACATTGATTAGTTTACTAATTGCTTCAAAAAATTAAATTCATAGTAAATTAATTTCTAATCTGACATTTGCCATCTAGAGACTAGAGATATTCCCTGAGTACTTTGAATATTCTTTGTGAAAAGGGGAAAAGCAAACAACTCAGCGTACCAAATAGAATTTTATTGTGAGATTTTCTTGTTTGTGAAAATTTTTATTCCGAGATTAATAATCGGAAACTACTAGATATGTCCATTTATAAGTAAATTATTATAAAAATTGTTCACTTCATAAAATATTACTAATATTAGTCAATTAGTTATTTGTAGCAAAAAAACAAAAGGTCAAATTGTACGTTCTTTTGAGTGGTGTTATTAGAATAGATTGGGTATATTTTAAGGAGTTTGAATCTCAGTTTTGGGATGATTTGGCGGAGCTTTGAGGTGATTTGAATTGAAATTTCGAATTAGAAGATGAAACATGAAAAAAAAAATGATATGTGTATCATAGTGTGTATCATATATGTACCAAATCTGTATCACATATATATATATATATATATATATATATATATATATATATATATATATATATATATATATATGCGTATATAATGTGTGAGATACATGTGTGATATATGTTTGATACATGTATCGCAGAATAATTTTTTGAACTCGATTTTAACTTCTAATTTTGATACCAAATCACGTCCAAACTTCCTCAAAATTTGTATATTGACTCATCTATATGTTTTGAATGAATTTCAACCATACCCATTGAAAAAGGTCCTTTTTTGTTTAGATTTTTGGAATCTTGTATATATTTTTTTTTGTATTTCACCACCTTGGTTGCTACTTCATCCATGAAATTTTCTTTCCGTCTTGCATCTATTGTTGTTGATCACACATAAAAAATTTGAAGAAGGATTTTTGCGTGTGATTCTTGGGGAGAAGATACCTTATTTATTTGGGTTTTCAATTTTTATATGCGCTTGACTAGTTTTGGTAAGTTTATGATTAATGGCTAGAGGTTGGCAAGTTAAAAATTATTTGTGACATTTTTATAAGATTCCCTTAATAATTCTTATACTTTCAACCAAACGAGGCCCCTAATTTATAAGCTATGTTGGATTTTGTATCGAAACTAACTATAAAATGAGCTTTTTTGTCTAATTCTTTATCCAAATGAACAAGGGGTGCCAAATTCCTTTGTTTTATAGAGAGAACAATTCTGGGTTGGGCTTTTATGGTTAGGTTAGTGGTGTTCAGCCCATTACATATAGGCTTGGGTTTGTCCAAAACATGTGCTTGTCCGAATCATTCCGGTCAGCAATATAGTAGAAACGAAACTAGGTAGCTACTTTAATGAGCTGTTATTTAGGAATAAGCCAATGCATTATGAATTTTAGTTTTTAAGTTCAATTTTTTAGGACACAAATATCATATATTATTCTGAAATTAATATTTTTAGTTTAAAATTTCAGGACAAAATAAATAGTGGTTAATTCTTAAGTAGCAGCCCTAAGAATGACTATTTGTGCACTACGCCCGCAAATATATGACGCCGGACAATTGACATGTTGTGAGGCCCAATAAGCAATGAATGAAGAAACAGTGGGCTATTCCAGCTTTATGAGACCCAAATTCAGAAGCCCATTTCCAATTTGTTTTTGATTTTTACACATATAGCCGGCCATATTAATTATTTATTTTTTCTAGCCATATACATAGATTATACATTGATTATACATAATTATACATATATAATACATAAATTATGCATATATTATATATTTACAGGCTATTTTTAATTTAAGTGGTAGGATGAGCAGCTATTTGGGTTAATTCTTCTAATCCCCCCCCCCCCCAAACAAAAAATCAACAGAACTAGAGAAAAGATTCTCAGAACTAAATAATGTAAAAAGAAATAGGAGATTCCCTTTGTTGGAATGATATAACTATATATTTGACTTACAACATAATGAATAAATAACCACAAAAAAAAAGGAAAAATAAGAAGATTAAGACAAGTCTGTCATTGCCGGAATATCTAAATCTAGCACACACCAAATAAGGAGTGAATGATACTTTGTCTTATATATATATATATATATATATATATATATATATATATATATATGAGCAAAATACAGAATTGATCGGTCGGTCGAAATTAATTATATTCGTTAACCTAAAAATATATAAAATATATATATTTTTGTATATATATATTATATATAAAAAATATACATTTTATCGACTATTATTTTTAGGAGCAATAAAATATATTGTCTATATATTTTTCATCACTTAACTATAGCTAAGTGATACATATTCTTACCTTTATTTAATACATTAGCATGACATAAGGAGGAAAATATACTAATAGTGAGAAACCAAATCATATGGAATCTATGGTCATTTATTAAATAGAAACTTTGCGTCTCAACAAGTTCAAACTTAAAAAGGAAGCAACAAATAAATTTAGTGAGTTAATACTAAATCCTTCAAACTTAATATAGATGTCATAAAGCAAAGTGAATGCATTGATTAGTTTGACTAATTAGTACGTAATTACTTCAGTTTTTTTATTCAGCCAGTAAATTGATTTCCAATTAATTATGACATTTCCCATCTAGACAATAGAAATATTCCTTATGGTATTTTGAATATTCTTTGTGAAAAGGCAAATTAAACAGATAACTCATTAAAAAAAAAAGTCAATTTAAACCACTTTCATGTTCCAATCTGTAACATGAGTATTATATAATATGCTGCCATGTGAATTTTGAATTTTGAGATCTGAAGTTTCAATGATAATAATAATTCTATATATTCCATGTGTTGTAGTGTAGTTATGTACTAAATATTATCTACATCCACTTAAATGGTTGAACCAAAATTAACCGAATATAGTTTTATAGAAAATTCTCTATTATTTTTTGTAATAAAACTCCCTTTATGTAATTCAATTTATCTGTTATTCAAATTGAATACTCAATTCATATACATATTTCAAACCAAGAACAAAGTATATTATGTAAATCGTTATAGATAATGTATTAATAAACATGAGAAATAGTCTATATACTATATTAAAAGCACGAAAGCCCTTAACGAAATATCGTTCGCCTTTTTTACCCCTTAAAAATAGATTTTACATTGAATAAAATTGTCATTTTACTTATCTTCCTAATATTTAGGAATTTTACACCAACTAAAATTCTATTTATTATATCTTTTCTTATTTAAACTCTAGAAAAAAACTAAATTTAAAAATTAATGAAGAGTTTACCTTACATAAATACTTCACTTTAATTATGATACAACTATAACTATACTTTTTCAAATATTTAGGGGAAAAGGCCATAGAAGAGGCCGAAAATTACCGTAAATTAACGTTTTCAAGTTTCCTTTCTATTAGAAGTACTTAATTTTGTTTGGTTAAAATCACTCAACTTGAACTTTCCATGTTTCTATTCTGTTTACATTTTGATTTTGTGAAATTAAATCATAATAACATTGCATATAATCAACTACTAAGTTATTGAGCGTCGAAGAGTTGTTCTTACCAATTAAAAGTATTTGGACGGTTTTATATTCTTTAAATTGAATTTTACACTAGACAAAATAGTTATACAATTCTTTTCTTAACAAATAAGACGTTTTAATCATATAAATTTTATTTACTAAATCTTTATTTATTAAAGTTATGATGTTCTAAAAAGGACTTTAATATTAATTAAGATTTTACCTTATAAACTAATAGGGAAAATTAAATACTAAGGGCTCTTAGAATCTTTTTAACATTATTCGTTCATTATCACAAATCTATCTATCTATATTTAAATCTATATCTATCTATCTATATCTATATTGTATTAAAGGCATGAAGGTTATTAACGAAATATCGTTTGTCTTTTTTACTCTTTTAAAATAAAGTTCACACTAGACAAAATGGTCATTTGATTGTTCTATTAGCTAATATTTAGGAGTTTGATATTAAATCTAATTTAATAATCATTAAATCTTTTCTTATTTGAATTAAGCAAGAAGTCCTTATATTTAGGACTTTAAAATTATTAAATTTTACCTTATATAAATTTTATAATTAAAGTATGATTAAATAATACCAAATCTTTATGCGTATGAATTTTCTACAATTGAACATTTTTTAGCTCAAAGGAGATTGTATAATTGTGCTAAATTTTAGGTGAATAATTACGATGTAAACAAAATAAAATAAAGAAAAGATTGAAGAAAGATAAAAGCATTTTGCTTTGTTCTTTATCCCAAATCAGTAATTAATCTATAAATGTTGTGAGTAGTATGTGAGATTGGTCCACTGACTATTAATTTTATTCTTCGATCAATAATTTTCTTAGATATAAATATCAATATAGATTTTAAAATATAATTAGAAAAATAATTACGAAAATATTTAATAATAGCAAGAGAAAGAGAGAAAGAACGTAATTGACAAAAGTCATTTACTAACACTACGACAAAAGAGTTTTTGTGGATAAAAGTATTGTTATAATTAAATATTTAATATATGGTATGAGCTAATATTAATAACTTGAATCCTTAAAAAATAGATTTTTTAGTGATTAAACAGATAATTAAATATTTGAATTAACTAACTAGCAAAATAATCTAATTTTATTGCTTTCCGAATTCATCAAATAGGTAAAATTATTTTTCAAGGTTACGAAAATCTTAGAATACATAAATTATTTTTCATAAAAAGACCATCATAAGAATATAAAAACTAAATTAGTTATAGTATTAAGAATTAAATTGGTTAAAATGCAAACTTTAAGAAATAAGAATGAAATAGTAGAGACAAAATGTATTCATAAAGAGATATCGTATTATATATATAACTACAAAATAATGTACAACTAATTTAACTTGATTCACCATCTATGCATATTCAGAAGATATTGAATACAATTGCTATGTTAGTGTGAGAAAAATTATTTTCAATGTTTAAACCAATATTACATTTTATTTTAACGTCAATATATATACTTTTAATTGATAGACATTATACATATGTGCAACACACGTATCCTAAAATTAGTTTTCTGAAAATAATGGAAGAAACAAAAAAAGAAATCAAATACTTGACTCCCTGTTTCTTTTCTCACTGAGATATATTAAGAGAAAAAACTCCCAAAAAACTTCTTCTTTTTTTTTGTTGAGAAAAGTAACAACAAAGCTCAATGTTTTAGGAAGTAATATATAAAAGAGAAAAAAAAATGATATCTAGATATGATTTTCTCATTATATAACATGGTCATCAATACAGTTCACAATCTTCTCCTAGATACAATGTACCTTGATTTTCCTTTTCTTTCTGATTTTATATCTACAAAAACAACGATAGATCAGTGAAGTTCCACAAGTGAGGTTTAAGAATGGTAATGTGTATGTAGACCTTACCTCTACCTTGAAAAGGTATATGTTATTTTCGATAGACTATCGACTCAAGAAACATGGAAAGGAATAATAGAAATAAGCAATATCACCAACAAGGACCAGAAAGATAAAAATATTACATTAAGAACCAGAAAATAAATGGAAGAAAGCAATAGCAACAAGCATCAACCACAACAAGATACTAAGAAACCGATGCGAAAGGTAATAGGAAAATATGTAAAATTAGCAATCTAAGAAGAAGAAAACACTGCCAGACTAACCTTAATACCCCCGATACGGATCTGAAAATACGCTCGACTATCTACTAACCTTCTACCCTAATTCTCGACCTCCACACTCTGCTATCAAGGGCTATATCCCCAGTAAGCTGAAGACGCGTCATGTCCTGCCTAATCACTTCTCTCCAATACTTCCCTGACCTCCCTCTACCTCTTTTATACCCACCAAAGCCAACTGCTCACACCTTATTACTGAGTCATCTGAGTTTTTCCTCTTCACATGCTCAAACCGTCTAAGCTTCGCTTCCCATATTTTATTCTCCACGGAAGCCACACCCACTTTCACAACACATATTAAAGTATAATTCATACTCTCATCCTAAAAGAATTCAGTGAAAAAAAAAATACACTACAATTGGATGCCACCTTTCAAGAAATAATAAATTGCCTATCTTACGTCAAAAGTTAGGATGAAGTGATAAATATTAGTTCATTCTTGAGTATGTGTTTACCCTCTTCAAATTAGGACTTTTCAAGGCGAATTTAAATTAATTAAGCTCCCGAATAATTAAGAAAATCAAATGAGAAGTCTCATCCCAATATAAATAAAGAATATAGATTCGAATTCTTTTAAATATAAAATAGGAGGTGGCGTAGCGTGAGAAATTTGCAGGAGTGGGGATAGAAACAGCAAAAGAGGAACCCAAAAGCATCAATTTATGGGTAATATACTACTCATAGTATTTCACTAAAACCGAGGTTAAATTCATTGGATGCCACCATTTTTTTTTCCTGTTTTCTTTTCTGTTCAGGCTAACTGCCATAACTGTGCTTCCCCTGCCTAAAAAAACAAATACCACACCATTCCTCACAGTCTCTGCTGCTTTTTTCTTGAAAAGGAAATTAAAAAGAACAAGATTTTTCTTTTTTCCAATTTAATAAAGAAAAATAAAAAATAAAAAGAAACAAGAGTTTTCCCTTTTCCAAATTATATATAAGTGTCGAGCTTCAATTTTTTACTAGGAGCATATTTATAGCATATTCTTTAGTTTCACCAACTTGACCAAAGTTTCTTCCTTTCTTACATTTGACCTTTTGTTGGCTATAATTATATACCTCCCTTTGATTTTCTTCGAGTTTTGGAGCTGAAGTTTTAATCGTTGCTATACTTTGTGTAAAGCCTTTTGATTTCTTGAGTTTCTTTGCCTGCAATTTTGTTATTTGGAGCATACTTAGAGCATATTGTTTAGTTATACGACCCCTTTTGATATATTGGTGTAATTGTGCTAAAGTTTTAATCTTTTATATACTTTTTGTAAACCCTTTTGTTTTTTTGAGGTTCTTTGCCTAGAATTTGGTTTTTAAGAGCATATTCTCTAGTTATATGACCCCTTTTGATTTTCTTGGGGCTATTTTGCAAAAGTTTTAATCTTTGATATATTATTTGTAAACCCTTTTGGTTTCTTGAAGTTTGGAGTTTGATTATTTGGGGCATGCAAATTTGTTTGCTATAGTTATATGACCCTTTTTGATTTCTTGGGGTTTTGGAGCTAAAGTTTTAATCTTTGCTATACTTTTGTTAAACCCCTTGAAATTCTTGAGGTTTGGAGTTTGATTATTTTGGGACATGCAAATTTGTTTGCTATAATTATATGACCCCTTTTGATTTTCTTGAGGTTTTGGAGCTAAAGTTTTAATCGTTGATATATTTGTTGTGGACCCTTTTGATTTCTTGAGATTTGGAGTTTAATTATATTGGGGCATGCAAATTCTTGAATGAGATATGAAGTATTCTGGGTTTGTTGTGTCAATCTTGGTTTGGTTTTTGGTTTTTGTTAGCCTTGTTGAGGTTAATAAGGGTCAAATTCCAACCACACTCGATGGACCTTTTAAGCCAGTGACTGTACCTTTGGACCAAAGTTTTAGGGGACATGCTGTTGATTTACCAGACACTGACCCCAGAGTTCAAAGGAAAGTTAAAGGATTTGAGCCTGAGCAGATATCTGTCTCACTTTCTTCTACTTATGACTCTGTTTGGATTTCCTGGATTACAGGTAAATTTCCTAAAGTTTTCTTCTTTTTTTAGCCTATTAGTTTGAGTTTAAAGGGTAGCCTTGGCGTAACTGGTAAAGTTACCTCCACGTGAAGTCACGAGTTCAAGCTGTGGAAATAACCTCTTGCAGAAATGCAGGGTAAGACCCTTGTGGTCTGGCTCTTCCTCGGACCCCGCGCATAGCGGGAGTTTAGTGCACCGGACTGCCCTTTATTAGTTTGAGTTTAGATGTTAGCTTGAAGAATTAGTGCTTGTATCAATTCCAGTTAATCACATAGCTAGCAGAGTGCTGGAGTTACTATTTCTTTCCTGCTAATACTATTTGGGATACTGAGAAGCTATTTATGATAATATCCAATGTTTATCTTCCAAAATATATATATTAAATTCAGTTGTGTCGCCAATTTGAGTTGATAAAATGGAATCTTTGGTACATAATTGTATGCTTTTTAGTCATGGCCAGATTTTTGGTTGACAGTGATATGAGCATAATATTGGATATCAAAATCTTCTTTATTGGTTTGTGCAAATTTTTAAATTGTTTGAGATTAGATATGTTTACTAACTATTAGAGGGCTTTAACATCTTCGATCTGAGATATGTTAAATTCAATTATTTGTCACCAAATTTGAGTTGATAAAATGGTACCTTTGATACACAATCATATGCTTTTTAGTCGCGACCAACTTTCAATTGACAGTGATATGAGCATATTGTTGGAAACAAAAATCTTCTTTATTGGTTTATGCAATTTTAAATTGTGTGAGATATATATTTTTGCTAACTGGTTAGAGCGCCCTAACATCTTTGATTTGAGACGGAGTTTAAGAATGTGTGTTTTACTGTATTTGCAGGGGAATATCAAAGTGGTGACAACATTAAACCATTGGATCCAAGTAAAGTTGGCAGTGTTGTTCAATATGGGAAAGATAAATCCACGTTAAGGCACAAAGCAATCGGCGAGTCCCTTATATATAATCAACTTTATCCATTTGAAGGACTTCAGAACTACACTTCTGGAATCATACACCATGTTCAACTTACAGGTATGCTAGCAGAAACTGAACAGCTGTTCTTCTGTCCTAGCTGAGATTGCGTTCTGCTAGTTCGATGTTTAGTACAGTCTCTGAGATCTCAACTAGTAAACTTGCTACTTTTGAATATAACCAAACCATTCATTCATCTCGTGTCAGCTTTTACTCTTTTATGCAAAGAACTGAATGTTTGAACTAGATGTCAGTGTTCGTAACTTGACATCATGGACAAAGTGGTCGTATACTAAGAAGTAGGAATCATGCATCACACAGTTACTATTCATCTCTTAAATAAGTTTAGCTCGATAAATCTTCTGAATGATCAAACTTAGAATGTTGCCTCTATTAGATCGATAATGTGCAGAAGTATCTTCACTACAGTTTGATTTGCTGCTGTTAGGTGTCTCTAAGAATGCTTTTAGTTTTGGTTTTCTGCGGAAAATGTATATAGCTCATGCTTTGAGGCAGTTTGAAGACGCACAGTTTGACTTTCTTTAGGTCTTTGAATGTTTACAACTGCAACAAGTATCTTTTTCAAAGTCTCATTCTGCAAACTTCATGTCTACTGAATTGGTTGGTTGGGGTGGGGTGGGTGGGGGGGGGGGGGGTGGACCATTTTCAATGGATTAACTAATGCAAGCCTCCTATGTAGCTAATTTGTTTCTCATGTTTGATTTAGTCATCTGGTGCAATTTTTCCTGCTGCAGGGTTGAAACCAAATACATTATACTATTATCAATGTGGAGATCCTTCTATACCAGCTATGAGTACTATCTACCATTTCAAGACCATGCCTATTTCTTCTCCAAAGAGCTACCCGAAGAGAATAGCAATTGTAGGGGACCTTGGTCTCACGTACAATACCACTTCCACAGTTAGCCATTTGATGGGGAACGATCCAAATCTTGTTCTATTGGTGGGAGATGTTACGTATGCTAATTTGTATCTCTCAAATGGTACTGGTGCAGATTGCTACTCGTGCTCATTTTCTGACACTCCGATACATGAGACCTATCAGCCTCGGTGGGACTATTGGGGAAGGTGAGAGGTTGAATCCTTTTTGCCCATTCAAAAAATTTCCTTACACATCTCGAATAAAGTAATAACATGTGATTCACTATCATAGAACAAAATGGATAGTTCAACTTCTGTACTGAGAGTTTAGGGTTCAACTGAGATAACTCCTGATCATTCATGAAAGACCAGTTCTAGATGTCCGTCAGATCAGAAAAACACGTATACTTTGCTATATTAATTTGTGCTTCTTTTCTGACGTTGTCACCATAGATATATGCAGCCGCTGGTATCCAAAATTCCTATCATGGTGGTGGAGGGGAACCATGAGATAGAAGAACAAGCTGAAAATCAGACATTTGCAGCCTATCGTTCTCGTTTTGCATTCCCGTCAAAAGAAAGTGGATCATCATCCCCATTTTACTATTCTTTTAATGCGGGAGGCATACACTTCATCATGCTCGGGGGATATGTCGCCTATAATAAGTCAGGTAAACTACACTCTCAACCTTTCTTCAATCCTTTTCTCATTCCCCTTGTTATGCTTGCGGTCGACTTTGGAAATTTGTCTCAAATCATCGATTGGTTGGAATGTGTCCTTTGTTTTCATTCTTTGCCGCTCTGCTCCACCTAGTAAAGTGTTACGACTCGCTAAGCTTCTGATTACAGATGATCAATACAAGTGGTTGGAGAGGGACTTGGCTAATGTTGATAGGACAGTTACTCCGTGGCTGGTTGCCACTTGGCATCCACCTTGGTACTCTACTTACACGGCACACTATCGAGAGGCTGAATGTATGAAGGTAGCGATGGAAGAGTTGCTGTACGAGTATGGTGTCGATTTAGTTTTCAATGGACATGTAAGTGACAATATTAATTATCATTAGCCTAGAACACATAAATCTAATTGGGAAAACTACATAGTATAGCCGCTATCAAAGATAATAGCCAGCAAAATATACAAAAAATATAGATATTTTATACATAATCACTATATACAACAACAACAACAACAACCCAGTGTAATCCCACAAGTGGGGTCTGGGGAGGGTAATATGTACGCAGACCTTACCTCTACCCCGAGGGGCAGAGAGGCTGTTTCCAGGAGACCCTCGGCTCAAAGAGGCAACAAGAGACACTATATTAGTACTATCAATAGACTCATAATAAAACAACATAAAGTACCATAAAATCCATAACATAACATAAATACCATAAAAACAAAGTAACAACAATATAAGAGATATAGGAAATACGAGAAAGATGTAAGGTATTAATACACAGGAGATAAAGCCCATCATCAGTAGTTGATCAATAGCATCCTAAGACTACTTCCTAACTGGCTAGTCTCACTCTAGTGCGCTGTAACAAAGACATCACAATTTCCCTAACCTACCACCTTAATGCTCGATCTCCACAATTCCCTGTTTAGGGCCGTGTCCTCAGTAACCCTAAGTCGCGTCATATCCTGCCTGATCACCTCTCCCCAATACTTCTTAGGTCTCCCCCTACCTCTCCTCGTACCCACCACTGCCAGTCGTTCACACCTTCTCACCGGTGCATCAGTGTTCCTCCTCTGAATGTGCCCGAACCATCTGAGTCTTGCTTCCCGCATCTTGTCCTCCATGGGGGCCACACCCACCTTCTCTCGAATATCTTCATTTCTAATCTTATCCTTCCTTGTATGCCCGCACATCCACCTCAACATCCTCATCTCTGCAACTTTCATCCTCTGGATGTGTGAGATCTTCACCGGCCAACACTCGGTCCCATACAACATAGCAGGCCTAACCACTGCCCTATAAAATTTACCTTTCAGTAACAGTGGCACTTTCTTGTCACACAGGACTCCCGTCGCTAACCTCCATTTCATCCACCCCACCCCTATACGGTGTGTGACATCCTCGTCGATCTCCCCGGACCCCTGAATAAACGACCCCAGGTACTTGAAACTACCCCTCTTAGGGATGACTTGAGAATCAAGCCTCACTTCCACTCCCGCTTCCGTCGGCTCTGCCCCAAATTTGCACTCAAGGTATTCCGTCTTCGTCCTGCTCAACCTGAAACCTTTGGACTCAAGGGTGTGTCTCCAAACCTCTAACCTCTCGCTGACGCCGCGTCGTGTCTCGTCGATTAGAACTATGTCATCAGCAAATAGCATGCACCATGGCACCTCCCCCTGAATATGATGTGTTATAGCATCCATCACCAGGGCAAATAGGAAAGGGCTGAACGCAGACCCTTGATGCAATCCTGTAATAATCGGAAAATAATCTGAATCGCCTCCTGCTGTCCTAACCCGAGTCTTAGCTCCATCATACATGTCCTTAATCGCCCTAATGTAGGCAATCGGGACCCCTTTAGCCTCTAAGCATCTCCATAAGACCTCCCTAGGAACCTTGTCGTACGCTTTCTCTAGATCGATAAACACCATGTGGAGATCCTTCTTCTTATCCCTGTATTGTTCCATCGTCCTCCTAATAAGGTGGATAGCTTCTGTGGTAGATCGCCCCGGCATGAACCCGAACTGGTTGTCTGAAATAGACACCGTCCTTCGCACTCTCATTTCTACCACTCTCTCCCAGACTTTCATGGTATGACTTAGTAATTTAATACCCCTATAGTTGTTACAGATCTGGATATCGCCTTTGTTCTTATACAACGGGACCATAGTACTCCACCTCCACTCTTCGGGCATCCTATTAGTCTTGGATATCACATTAAGCAACTTAATAAGCCATTCCACGCCTGCTCTACCCACACACCTCCAAAGCTCAACCGGAATTTCATCTGGTCCGGTAGCTCTGCCCCTTCTCATCTTACGCATTGCCTCCATGACCTCATCGACCTCAATGTCCCGATAATCACTTAGTTCATGGGGGCTGTCGGCGTTCCTCAATTCACCTAGTACAATATCCTGATCCCCTTCCTCATTTAGAAGCTTATGAAAGTAGGTCTGCCATCTCCTCTTTATCTGGTCATCCCCCAACAAAACTTTGCCGTCCTCATCTTTTATGCACCTCACTTGGTCCAAATCCCGAGCCGTCCTCTCTCTCACCTTAGCGAGTCGGAGTAACTTCTTCTCCCCGCCTTTGTTCCCTAGTTCCTCATACAAACGAGCAAAAGCTGCCGTCTTTGCCTCCGTCACTGCCATCACTATATGTTTTGTATATATGTTTTGTATATTGGATATCAAATGTAATTATTTTTCGCCGACCGGCCAAATGTGTAACTTTCCCAAACTAATTTGTACCACTCTAGGTGCAGAAAGATTAATGCTCGTGTATGCTCTTTCATTCAAATTGCACATCTATGTATCAAATACTGATAAGTTGAAGAAATCGACAGGTTCATGCCTACGAAAGGTCAAACAGAGTCTATAACTACACACTGGATCCTTGTGGTCCAGTCTATATAACTGTCGGTGATGGTGGAAACCGTGAGAAGATGGCAATTGAACATGCTGATGAGCCAGGGAAATGTCCTAAACCAGATAGCACACCGGACAAATTTATGGGCGGATTCTGTGCTTATAATTTTACATCAGGTCCAGCAGCTGGTAACTTCTGCTGGGATCAGCAACCTGATTATAGTGCATACCGAGAAAGTAGCTTCGGCCATGGAATACTAGAGGTAAATATTTATTTCTTTCATTATGATCTTTATCAATTCTACTCCTACTGAATTTTAGGTATACCTCACATACCTTTAACTTATACCTTAACAACAACAACAACCCAGTATAATCCTACTAGTGGGGTCTGAGGAGGGTAGTGTGTACGCAGACCTTACCCCTACCCTGGGTAGAGAGGTTGTTTCCGATAGACCCTCGGCTCCCTCCCTCCAAGAACTCTCCACCTTGCTCACTCGAACTCACAAACTTTTGGTTGGAAGTGGAGGGTGCTCACCACTAGGGCAACACACTCTTGTCATTAAGATATACCTTAAGATTAAGATAATTGTTTTCTAGCAGCCTCTAGAGCTGTGGTCTAGTGGTAAGAGCGCAACTCTTGATGTGTGGTAGGCGCACATCACGAGTTTGAACTCTACCATAGAAGGGCTGGTCTGTCCGTTGAGTCTCAAACTGTGTGCCAACTGGCCCTCGAGGATTTCTTGGTTATCAAAAAGTACCTTTTGTAGCACAAGATTATCTTGAAAGTCAATTTATAGACCGTGCAAAAAATCGCTAGAACTTGTCAAATTAGCCTATAAACCAAAAAAATTCTAAATTTTCTCATATGGGAAGTAGGAATGAAGGCATTTCATCATGTTATATGTTCTAGTTCTTGCAACTTTAGCTATCGGCTAATTGCCGTTAAATGCCATAACATTGTAACTTCTTGCAACTTTAGTTATCGGCTTAAAAAGGGCAGCCCGGTACACTAAGCTCCCGCTATGCGCGGGGTTCGAAGAAGAGCCGGACCACAAGGGTTTATTGCACGCAGTCTTAGTTATCGGCTTATTGCCGCTAAATGCCATAACATTCGCCATTTTTGTTCATAGTTACAGAAATCTGAAATGTTATCTTTGTTGATAATTTGCAGGTGAAAAATGAGACACATGCTCTATGGACATGGCATAGGAATCAGGATATGTACAATAAAGCTGGAGATATAATTTATATAGTCAGGCAACCTGAGAAATGCCCTGTTAAACCAAAGGTAATTAAGCCCTGGCCAATTGGTGAATACCAATTTGATTGGATCTAAAAGATCATCTGACCTCAATTTACTTGTAAATTAGCTGAGAGAGGAAAAAAGAATAGGAAAAAAATAACTCTATTCTTTGGAAATGATGATTCATAAATCATGATTGACAATATTAATATTCTTTAATATATCAAAAATTGTACATGTAATCAAGAACCCTCAAATTTGATGTATATTTGGAAGACTGTCACATTTGAATTTTAATATTTTCTGTAATTTATATATGATTTGTTGTGATTTCTGTAATTTCCTGAGCCGAGGGTTTATTGGAAATAACCTCTCTATCCTCACAAGGTAGGGGTAAGTTTTTCGTACACACTACCCTTCCCAGACCCCACGGTGTGGGATAATACTAGGTATGTTATTGTTGTTGTATCTAAATTAAACTCATTCCTCTTCATCTAATTATTATATTCTTTTTATCAAGTAAAATATTCATATTTTTCCTTTATTTTCTTCTCCATTTATAAAGTTTTTCGTTAGATTGAATATTTCAAATTGTGAATAATCAAGAAAACCCCTTTATGTGATGTGCAATTTAGAGTCATCGGGTTAGTTTAGTTTTTATATTTTTTGCCATTTATTTATGATTGGTTTTGAATGAATGTAAAATAAACTAATTTTTTCCTTTTTCTTTTGACTTCTCCATTTGTAAGGTATTTTCTTAAAATGGAAATTATGTAATTTCCGCGGTGATATCAAATAGAGAAGCCGATGATGGGAGACGGAAGCAAACGGATTAGAGACAATGTACCAGCTTTGTAGCTTATTAATAATAAATAATAAAAATATAAGGAAATTCAGAAATATATAGCTGTATTTCCATTCAAATATAATATCAATACTCATTTTCGGAAGGAAATTTTGTGGAAAGTTTACCTTGTTCTTATGTTGATGGGATATCGCAAATTGGTTTGGACACAAAGAAAAAAATAACCTCTTAAACCATTGGTCTTAAAGTAGGAAATATATAGGATTAATTACTTCATTTTAAATCATAATTCCAAGAATCTAGATTTTAATATCGTCTTGTATGAAAAATATGAAGTGGAAAAGATGAGATTTATTTTTAAACAATGAATAATTTGTAATATTTTCCTCACACCAAAGGAAAAAAAGAAGGTAAAAGGTCCAAAATTGTCCATCTACAATGGTATATAGTTTAAGTCTGTCCGCCGTTATACTTTTCGTTCAGATCCATCCCTATCGTTAACAAATTTTTTAAAATTGCCCTTAACCCTAACGGATGTACACTGTGGCAGCTGACCCCTCAATTTTTTTCATACTCATCTCTAATCTCATGTACCCATTTATCTCTCATCCTTTACCACCCCCACTTATCTGAACCCCTCACTTTCTCTCCCTTTCCATCATCAGCCCCTTTCTTCTTAATCTACATAAATCGACAATAAACTCATAACAAAGCACACTTCTAAGGAAATCCAACAAAGTTCTATCATAACAGAAAGGTACGTATTTAAGTGAAATCTTATAGATGAAACAGGGGAAGTGGGTTAGGGTTTTCTTGTTGGTAAGCGACGACGTTCATCGGTGGTCAATGAATGTTTGGATTTTTTCGTTGGTCGAAAATGGGGCTATTGGCTATGACGATTTGTTTGGGGATGTCGCTACTAGAATATTCTGGTGGTGGAGTTCGGCAGCGGCTCGATTTTAGTTGTGGCGGATGGCTATAAGCTTACATGGTGCTTTAATGGTGGTTTTGGGATTTTATTTGTTCTTTTTGTTGGTTGGTTCATATTTACTTTATCACCATTAAAATTTTTCTGTTCATGGGAGTTTTCTGGCGATGTGGAGTGCGTTTGAAGAGAAAGAAAAAATATGGGGTGGAGAAGATTCCTGAAATTTTAAAAGAATTTTTTTTCCATATCTCAAAGTGGGGAAAATGGCTAATGGCTAAAAACTCATGGGCAAATGAGGGTAATCTTTATATTTTGGAGAGCAAGAAACAAATTAATAGAGGGATCTACAAATGAGTGTGTGATGATGAGGTTAATTTTAACGTGGGACCTGTTGATATGGCAACTGATGTGGACAAATTAATAGAGGGATTGGGTGCTACGGTGTAGATCCGTTAGGGTTAAGGGCAATTCTAGAAAGTTTGTCAACGGTAGGGATGGATCTGAACGAAAAGTATAACGGGAGACAAACTTAAACTATATACTAGAGGGGCGATTTTGGACCTTTCTCCTCCCAAAAAAAGCAGCTCAACACACTAAGCTCCCGCTATGCGCGGGGTTCGGAAAAGGATTGGACCACAAGAGTCTATTGTACGCAACCTTACCCTGCATTTCTGCAAGAGGCTATTTCTATGGCTCGAATGCCGTGACCTCCTGATCACATGGCAATAACTTTACCGATTACGTCACGGCTCCCTTCGCACCAAAGAACAAAAATAGAAATATAATCAAAAGAAAAACAGTCAAAATCATTACACTGTGACCCAATTATCAATATGAAGTGAAATGCAAAGTATAAACTAAATGAAATGGGTATGCAAAGTATAAACACAGAATGGTAGAACTTGGACATGCTAACAAATGAAATGGTTTTAACATCAAAAGGAACATAGCCTTGTCTTTTTTATAACCAAGAAATTCTCAAAGGCCAGTTGCTCACATTCGAAACTGGGTGAATAATGAACCATTCTCCATTTAAAAGGTCAGGTTTTTGTCTGCCGCAGAGTTCAAACTCATGACGTACGCCTAATTCACACATCACATGTTGCGCTCATACCACTAGATCAACGCTGTCGGGTAGGACCCAACCTTGTTATCGACATGCCAAGACAATTGATATTAATAAAGACCAGATGTTACTCTAATGGGCTGAAGTTTTCATAATAACAAAATGAAAACTTCCATTTTCTAACCAAAATTGTATTGTCCTAGTCTTCAAAACTAGCATAAAGTGTGGCTTTACTCTACTAGAAATGCCTACAATGGTTGAAAAATATGAATGAAGAGAAGCATCAAAGATGCAGGAACTAAATTTGAACACTTGGGAGAAGCTTTAGATTCCTCCGAGTCAGGAATATCAGGTCCAACGCGCGGTGTTGTTCCTCCATTGCCATTGAAAGGATTTGCAGCCCCTGGTGGTGGCGGATAAAGAGTTGGCGTCGTGATTGGTGTCGTCGTCCCTCCATCCGTGCCACCACCACGGGTGCTCGGAGTAGTAGAGCCACCAGCAGTGCTGAAATATTACAGAATCCAAGTTTGCATTTAAGATCAGAATGCCAATTTTGTACAACAGAATTGACACGAATAATAGCATACATGATAATCATAACTTGTCCATATACATGTTTGATTTGAAAGAGCAAATGATCTTTAATACAGATACTAGCAGATTGATTGATGCATCAGCAAGCTACTAACTAGCGTTCCATACAGTGGCGGATTCAAAATTTAGACTCAAAATTTAGACGTAGGTTACTAAAATACATATCTAAGTTGATCTATACTTATTTTCTGCACATATATGATGCATACACTATGAAGTCACTTAGGAGACGTTTGGTATGATGGATAAGTAAAAATATTATTGCGATAAAAATTTAGTATCACCTTACCCCTTGTTTGGTTATTAATTCTGGGATAAGTTATTCCAGGATTAAAATTAGTAGCGGGTAAACTTATACCTGCCAGAGGATGAAATAGTAATCCCAGGATAAAGCGGTAAAATTGACAATCTCAGGATTAATACAACATATCAAACAATCAATAAAAAATAATATAAGGATATCTAATCCCAACAATACATAACTAATCCTAATATGACTAATCCCAGCATAACTTGTTTTCGAATCAAACGACCTCTTAAAAGATAACTGAAAATAAATTAGATCAATAACCTGCACGTTAAATTACATTAATAATATACGTAATTACACAATGTATATTAGTGAAATCCATACATTGTGTAATTAAACTCCATACACAGTTAAAAATGTATAGTCAAAATCAAAATGCTCTGCTCGAGATGACTATTGTCGCCAGATAGCTTAGCTGGCTTTTGCAGCTTTTTTTAGACTATCCATATAAAACAAGGACCATTGAATGGTTCAAAACTAAAAGAGGTTTAGCAGCAAAACAAACGCCAAAATAGTCCTACGGTCCTACCCCATGCATTCAAAGAGTTAAAAGAATAAAAAAGGAAATTTATATATTTTGCTCTTTTTCTAAGAGATTTTCTTTTTGTAGTTTTACTTTCCAAATATAGAGAATATTTGGACATTCTTTTAGTAGTCAAAGCAGAAGAACAAACACCATCTGCAAAGAGATTACAATATAATAATCCTACTAATCACAAGTGTTCTAGAGATTCTTTGCTGTCTACAAGTTTCTTCTCTCTTCTTCTTTATATATATTATATTAGGACCACTTTCAAGAAATTTTAAAAACAAAAGTTAAAAATAACTAGAAAAATGTACAGCATCAAAAATATCAAGAATTACACAGAAAAGGCAAAGCATTGTACAGAGAACGTTAAAGTTCATACCTTGGAGATGCTGGATAAACACAAGATCCATAACCTACATTACACAAATAAAATAAAATAAAATAAACAATCACTTCTCAACCCATAAATAACTGATCTTTGATGCATATATAGAAGGAAGTTTTGACGTAGGTGATAAATTTAATGTCATATGACAAGGAGGTTATGGGTTCTAGGCTTCAACTTGTAGAAACAAACTTTTGCAAAAAATATAGGGTAAGACCGAAAAATTGCAGAAATATAGCGCAAGACCGAATAGAATAGACCATTTTGGTCTGACCCTGATCATTTTTTTTTATCCATCATAAGGGTCAAATCATTTAAATTTTTGTACTTTTTTGAAATAAAATTCATATATATGAAAAACTATATAAAAAGTATTTATAAAATATTTAAGAAAACCAACAACAACAACAACAAAATATTTAAGAAAATCATGGTGAGAAAAACTTCTTTGACTCCTGAAATAGTAATAGTGTAACGTAAAATGGAACTGACGGAGTATTCATTTGCAAGATAACAAGAAAGTGAAAAAGAAAATGAAAAAAAAAAGAATAGAAGATTTACTTGGATCAGTTTTGGCAATGGTGGCAGTGCCAGCAAATTCACAAGAACCAGGGGCTCTATTTCTGCGCTGATAATAACTATTAAATGCATAAGAAGCATGCGCTTGAATTGTATTAGGAAGAAAACAAAGCCCATTTTCCAAAAGAGTAACACAATCTGCACCAGAACTACAAGCATAATCTAATGCATTTTGTAAAGCTGTTTCACTTGCATCACTTCTTGTTACACACCATGTTGCTTTTACTTTAACTATTTGGGTGCAAAATGAAAAATATATGAACAAAAACACCACTTGAAATGGTGGTTTTGCCATTGATATGAAGCTAAAAGTTCAAGAAAATTTATGGGTTTTGTTGGGGTTCTTTTTTCTTTTTTGGTGGGGTTTGAGAGTGGGAATTTTGAGAGTGACAAGTTGGGGTTTTTGTTAAAGAAAGGGCAAAAAAGGAAATGGCAATTTTATGGTACAGTGTGGACAAAAGGACTGAAGCAGAAAGAATCAAATGGAGGAATGGGAACTAAGTATAATTAATAAGGTCCATCACACAATGTTGTGACATGGATAGTATTCTTCGGTTTTGATTAGAGGTTTCGAATTCCATTACTAAAAGCTAAAAAAACGCAAAACAAAGTTCTCTCTTTCGTGAGCTATGGGCAGTGCAAATCTTCTTAGATTTTTACTGCTATCCGTTATTTTTTTTCCTTTGATTTTTTTATTATATTGTTATTGCTAGTGTTTTTTTAATGACTTTTTCACTATTGTATTTCCTTTTTACTAATGTCCGGATTTTGTTTTCCTTAAGCCGAGAGTCTATCGAAAATAGACTCTCTACAGTTACAAGATAGAGATAAGATTTGTGTATATGTTACTCTCCCCAAACCCCACTTATAAGATCATACTGAGAATAATATTGTTATTGTTGTAATGCATTAAGGTGAATCATGCGCGGTGCAAATCCAAATTAGTTGAACCTATAAACTTAGATTGCGGAATATAAAAAGGCAGAATGAAGAATTAACAAGAAGGTGGTTTCTTTTTTCTTTTTCTTTTTTTATGTGTTCTTTTAGCTGTTTCCTTTTTCTTTTGTTGTGTTCTTTTTGTGGGTATGCTTTTTCTTTTTGGTGTTTGAGATTTTAAGGACTTTGAATTGTTGAAAGTGATGAACTGAATGAATGTTTTCTTGGACAGATGATATTATATTATTATTTGTTTCTTTTTGTATGCTACTATTTAATCTTTGGATGTATGTCTTTGGAACATTGCCTAAAAGATTCTTTTATTTTCCTGAATTTCATCCTCTCTGTCTTGAAACTTACCAAAGTAACCACAAGGTACAAAATATAGGCAGACATACTAACCAAAGAGGATGCTCAAAATACTATTAAATTTTATTATTACTCAATAGTTACCTCAAATAGTACTAATTTATCATGATTGAAATATGTATTAAAAATTATAATTTAGTAATAATAGTGTATGTAACTATATGTATTATGTGTTTATTAGATTGATGTAAATATAAAATATATTCCATACATATTATCTGTCTTTCAGATTTTAGCAAACTTTTTAGATAAGCATGGACAACACTGTAGAAATAACACCGGGTAGCCACTCTAAAGAGCTTTTATTTAGAAATTAACCAATACGTTCTGAATTTCAGTTTTTCAATTCAATTTTTGGAACATAAATATCGTAAATTATCCTAAAATTAAGATTTTTAGTTCAAAATTTCAGGATAAAATAAATACTAGCTAATCCCTTAATAATAGCCCTAAGAATGGCTGTTTGTGCACTTCGCCAAATAACATTCACAAAGTTCATGGGCCAATTTTAACTTTTCCCACTAAAGGAAAAATGTTGAATGACAATGTACAGTCAAACTCATCATTTTCCAACATGTACATTTTGGTAAACAATTGATACAAAAATAAGAAAAGAAATTAATAAGCATAAACTTACCACCCCATGCTGGTAAATAAGGATTGCTTTTTTTGCATAACAAAGAATTGAACTCTTTCTCTACATGCATTTTTCAACATGTACATCTTTAAGTAATGGCATTTTGAAATTTGAAAAATAACAAAAAATGGGTGTTAATACTCTATGATTGTAGTAATACAACTCACCTTTCTACCTTCAACCCCTTCTCGTTGTGTATACGTATTTGTTTCTAATATGCGAACCTGTAGGGTGATCAACTGAACCCCGAGCATTTTGATGTCAAAAAAATTGCGAAGAAATTCGTGTCAAATTTCTTCATAGAACAAAATATAGGCTTCACTCCGAAGAACTTCTTCCAATGAGACCTCTCGTACGTAGGCATCACTGGCATAATACCACACATAATCTTCCGCGTCCTTGTCTTTCCCAGCGATCTTTGGGCCGCCTCTAACATATGCAACATAGTGACCTCCCCTCATAGTCCCTGAATGTTCTACGACACCCACAAGCCGGTATTTGTAAACCTCCTTCTGCAGGCACCTGCAGTTACATCATTTCATTATCAGACAACTGCAGGCAGACAACATTTTGCAAAAGAGACTTGACCTACTCGGTCCTGGAAATAATATGCACCCTTGCAAAAAATACTATTACACGTTTTCAATTGAGTCTCGCCGACTTGGTTTCAAAAGTCTTTCTTTTTCTCTTTTCTGGTTTCACAGCACAAAAAATACCTAACATCATCAATTTTACGGATATCAATATACTCTTTCTTTAATGGACAAATCAATCTTTAAAATGGGTTAATCAGCAATAAACCAAATAAGCATTTGAATAAGACTAAAGAGTTCATAGCCAACTACAACAACAAAACCAGTGTATTTAAGTGGAGTTTGAGGAGGGTAGTATGTACGCAAACCTTACCCTTACCTTTAAAAGGTAGAGAGGCTGTTTTCGGTAGACCCTTGGCTCAAGAAAGTTAAAAGGAAGGGGCAATGACAAGCAAACCAATCAGAAAACCAAGCGAAAACACAAAACAAACAACTAGGTAGTGCAATCAGAAGCCGAAGCAAAGACAACAACAAATAATAATAATAGAAGTCTAGAAATACGAAAATACACTAAAGAATAGATAAAGATCCAACAAAGGATAGATAAAGATCCACCAATAATTTCATATTTTACAACCGTTTTTGGTGAATCCTCTCCAACATCAGGTTCGCTACACACTCACGGAACACTAACTTCAAACCAGTGACAGATAGTGCAAAATGAAAACCAAAGCACTGGAATATCAATTAAGATGTTCGTATCACTTGGATAACAAGTTCCATGCAGAAACATCAATCATATCAAGTGCTTCAATATAAAATTAAAAAAGGTGAAAAATAAGCTGATGGAACATATTAGAGCTGAGATTCAGAGACAATTTTCTAGCTTAACTAATCAAAAGAAAAAAAACTATGGCTTCCCCGGCGTCCGCCCCCAGAGGGGTAAACAGATACAAGTTTGCTTGTGTTTCCATGTCAAATTAGTTTCAAAGATGTTCCAAAATACTTTTATACAAATCCAAGGGTAAATAATACTCCTGAAATCAGAAGACCTTACTTAGAACCCACCACCCAAAAAAAAGAACTTCTAAGATCAAAGATGGACTAGAACCAATCGGGAGAACAGTTTCTAAACTGTCAAGCAAAAAACGGACAGTAACACTATCTTGCATGGATAAAACCGAAGGCACGTCACGGAGAGGAGCAAGAAATTCAATAATTCAAAGGACTGGAAACGACTGCCAATCCACGATAAAAAGTGTGCGGCCCTCTTAAAATGATATTTGACCCCAATATGCTTACGCATAACAGGAAGAAGCAGTTGATGGTGTTTTCAGCAGTTCTTTAGAAAGTAAAAAATGAGAACAAATTTCAGAAATCCCGAGGCACAAATTAATAAGATCCTTTGACTATTTAGACAGGCTACTGGCAGGTTTAGCAGACAGTCCATTTGACCATGTCGAGGTACCAAACTTTTCTTAAATTATAATACTAAACATTAGCTGTTACTTTTCATCATGATCAGACACTAGTTGCTACCTTTTTGAGTTTATTCTGGAAGTTAAAATACCCAAAAAAAGATAAATAAATGTTTCTGTTCTCTAGTTGACAAGATTTATTATTTGGACAGGATCCTCTAAAAGCTACAATATTGTTCTCAAGCCCTAACATAAACAAGTTCCAAAAGCATTTCCGAAGCCTCTTAATCTGTACACACAGCCATGATGCTGATAAAAATTAATTGACGGTGATACTCCTTTTCTTTGTACTATTTTCCTGTTATTTAAAGCCATCAACGAAACATTAAGTGATACATGAACTCACATAATCCTGAAATCAGCACTCTGGCTAACAAAGTTTTAGAACTCACATAATAAAATCATTTCCTTTTTTTTTTGAAATGCTAATTTGCTCGCCTTGGTGACTCGAACTCGCAACCCTAACGTTGGAGGTAGAGGTGCTTTCCACTTGAGCTACCCCTTTTGTTTTAATAAAATAATTTCCTATCCAAGACATAATACAGAGACTAACTTTGACAACATCCCAATTTGGTTGAGCGGAGGTAATCTGATGTCAGAACAAAGGATCTGATCCTTACTACAATGATTAGGAAAATGAGCCTATGAAGACACAGGGAGAGGTGAATTTAAGGCATTAGGAATAATCCTAAAAATGGAATTCATGACCATATACAAAATAAGAATGTGACGAGATGAGAATGACATGATAAATTTGGAATTTTGGGATGCAGAGACGTAATTGTTATTTGTTAGTACTCTAAGATACTAATAATTGAGATATTTTATTAACTAAAGCGCCAAGCCAATTATGTGCAACCCAAAATCAAATATTTATAACATAGAAAAATGTATGCATCCATACTTATGATAAAGGAACATCATTAATTTAGTCTACAAGACTACACCAATCTTACCATCACATGCTTTAAGCTATACTTGCTGGAAATCTCCAATGAACTATTTTATTTAATAACTTTGAAAGTTCAATGACTCGTGCTCCTGCTTCTTTTGTTATTTTCATCCGCTTTAATGAACTTGAATACAAATAATCTCAAACAGAGAAGAAGGCGACAACTCTGTTTCTCCATAAATCTCGATATGATAGTTATTTCTTCAGTCTAAGGTCAAGCTTTCTCTAATTGGAAGGAGACAATATTACATTACACAATCATTTCTCATCTCCAAAAGCTTATTATGTTTAAAGAGTCCGCTTAACTGACATGGATTTCATCAGTTTTGAATAATCTATTGCAGGTTTTTATTACAAGATGAACAGAATTACTCGAAACTCAATTTAGTGAAGACAGCCAAAAAATCTGGTTTTAACTGACCTTTCAAAGGAAGGAAAATTAACACACCTGGGATCAATAAATGTTTTGATATCAATAGTATCTCTGAAATTCACATGGCCACTGAGCTTACTTAAGCGTCCTCGAGAATCTTGGCTGAACCTCTTTAGATGAACAGTCAAAATTGGAGGGACTTTATCAATGAGTATCCTTTTAGTTGCATCTCTTTCCACTTTGACACCTTTAGAGTCCGTTTCATTTTCACTTTCTTCAGATTCAGGTTCGTACAACTTAACTCTATTATCGCGATTTACTACACTACAAGCTTCATCTTGACTTGAGTAGCCATTTGTTCTATTTTGGTACACCAACCCGTCATCAAAAGCATCTGACACACCTTTCACAGCACTTCCGTTAGTGGTTCTCAGTTCAATATCCCTTGGATTACTGTCCTTTGGCGCATTCTCCAGATCGCCTGATCTAGGTTTCAGCAATTTCTTGTTCAGTCTCATCCTCTGTTGTCGTAGAAGTTTTGCACAGTTTTCACATTGCCAAGCATGTTCAATTTTAGATAGAAGCTCAGGCTTTGTGAAACAAGCCAAACAACTCTCCACAGACACTGGAGCATCAGTATTATCAACCTCATCTGGATCAGACTCAGTGCTATTTCCAACAGCAGAGCTAGCTTCTCCAAATCCATTTGACGTAGAAGCAGGACCATTTAGTAAAGGCTTTTCAGCAGGCCCTGCAACCGGCTCAGGTTCATTGAATAGGCCGCCGAAACCATCAAAGTCCGTAAAATCTTGTTCACGGACAACAGCATCATAGGACACCTCGCCTTCTGCTTTTGGTACGTCACTGGTAGCTGAGGTCTCTTCCTTATAAGGAAGCAACAGAATTTCTGAATCTTGTACCTGTAATGGGACTTCATCTTCCCAAAGCCTTGTTGATGAATCTTTTCCAAGATTTGAATCCGCTGAGAAGACCTGGCTGTTTGATGCTGAGTTACGCGCAACTTCACTAGCATCACAGTCTTTAACTGGTGCTTCTTCACAAAATTGAGAAGCTATATTGCAGTTTGGTGACCTAGATCGTCCTTGATCGTCCAAGCAAATCGAATCATCTGGAGAACAAGCTTCCTCTCCACAACCCTGATTAATTTGCAAGGAGACATTAGGTTGAACAGCATATTCAGTTCCACAACCCTGATTAGTTAGAATATCATCATTTTGTGATGCGATGTCATCACCCTTGGGCAGAATATCTTGATCAAGATTAGTCGAACATGTAAAGTTGTCCACTGAATTCAACTGTCCAGTAATACCATTCTGAGAGGAAGATAGATCAGGAGAAGTTACTTGAGAAGCGATGTCATTACCATTAGGCGGGCTATCTTGATCAAGATAATCCAACCATGTAAAATTGTCCATTGAAGTCGACTCTCCGTCAACATTTTTTTCATTATTGGACTTCAGAGAGGAAGATAGATTATGTGAAGTTAAGCCCATATTATCAGCAACATCACTAGCATCAACGCAATCTAGCAATGCACCATCAGAAGGAACTGTTGTTCTTTCAGTGATTGGCGCACTAGACTGCATCGAAGTGCTTTCTTGAGCACTTTGAGCATTAAGAGAAGCTGCGTCTCTGCTAATCTTGGGGCGGACTCTTCCACTTCTCTTTGGAGGATGTTTTGATTTCTTCGCACGGGAAACTGGCTGAGTCTTTTTAGGTGGAGGCTTCTTAGTGGGAACCGGCAACGAGAGATCCAAGAATGGCTCATATACTAATGAAGAGTGTCCACACTCCAGACAAGTAACAGTACTAGAGAGTCGACCCCCAAAGATGGCATCAACAAAAGTAGGAGGAGATTTGCCATCATCCTGTGAACACTTGAGTTTCTTTCTTGCAGTCAATTCCTCAGTACACAAACCGTCAAGCAAACAATGAAGCAACTCGTGACTGTCGTGCTGTTGATATCCCCTAAACTGTGGAGCCTTCGCACACAAGGAACCAAAGAAAGTTTTTGGATTTATAGCATTTCTTAAGGTATCCTCAGGACTCGTCTCAGCAAAGAGCTTCGTAAAAGAAGCAGTAAGAGGACCAGCACAATCGTCCATTTCAAGAAAGTAATCCCGTAATCTATTCATTGCAAGTAGGTTTTGAATTATAGAATTAAAAAAACAAGTATTTCCTAAATTAAGCAATCCCCTAACAACATAACCACTTTTTCCGTAGGCACCAATTTCAACACTAGCTTCCGACTTGATCCCACTCGTGATACTCCCCGTCCCAAACCAAACATCCTCAACATCAAGACTAGGCTCTTCAGACGACCGCCCTTTAATCATCTTCACAATGTCCTGTAATACATATTTTTGTTCAGTGCTCTCCTCTATCTTTTCGGCAGGAATTAGTCTATTGCACGGGAAACACCAGCGCAGCTGAGGATTTTCAAACTGTACTGCCAATGAGTGGCGGTACTGTCTTGCATGCCGAACTGCATGGCTCTGAGGAGTAGTTGGAAATCCAACACCTCCGCACGAGAAATGACCACACTCTAAACAGATCCAAATGGCTTTGGAATCTGACTTTGATTCTCCACCTCCCTTCTTTTTTCCATGTTTACCTTTTCCTTTCCCAGCCCGTCTATTAACCGCTCCTTCCCTACAATCTTCACACCTAACAGGTCCTGAAGAGCCAAGTTTAGCAGAAACTTTCTCCACATCAATACCCTTATCAATATGGTCGCATATTTTTTTATCATTCACAGCTGTAACTCCATCCTCGGGGGTATTAACTTTTTGAGTGTCTTGTTGAGCAACAAGATTTGGAGATGCCACTGGATTCCGCTTCTCCTTCAAACCACCTTTGCCCTTTCTCTTAACCTTTTTCACCATTATATCCTACAATCGACAACAGAAAACATCATACACCCTAAGTACAATACACTAATACATAGCTCAAATAACTAAGTTAGAGTATTTCATAGGCACCACTTCTGGCCCATGTCCAAACTATTAGTATTCCTTAAACTTATCCTCAGAAATCATTCACTTAGATGAACACTTGACAGTAGGTCATGACACAATAATCGAGCTCACATAAATAGGCCTACATTGAAGGGAAGAACAAGACAAGATTGCAAGTCTAGTAAACATATCAATTTCAACTGAATAAGGAAAAAACATAAAAACTAAATCAAATAAACATATCTCATTCATCTCTCTTAATCTTACTTATGTTTATTTATGAAGTGCTAATATAGAAACGAAGCAACATCAATACCAAAATCTAGCTTACATGCAAACTTGCAAGTCTAATAACCATTTACACAAGCAACAAGTCAATTAAACATCTCATTCATTTCTCTTCCATCGACCTCACCGACAGATGATCGAACGCCTTAACTAGTAAAATATAAAGAAAGATCTTTAAGTCAATTAAATAAACTAGTCAATCTCTAGTCACTAAAAGTGAACTTCCTTCTTTCGACAGTTGAAAAGGATGTATTTATTTACAATGCCCTAATAGATAAACTAAAGAAAACCAAGACCAAGCAAAAACACTAGGTGATGCCTTGGTGGACAGAGTTAGCCGATATCTGTGCATGTGTGAGGTAGCATGTACCTGTTGAATTAGTCGAGGTGGACGCAAACTGGCCCGCGCACTACGGTTATAAAAGAAGACCAAAATCTAGCTACTGGATTGAAGAGAAGTATTAAAATTGCAAGTCTAATAACCATTCACACATTTTTCACTCTTTATAATCAAATTCCAAATACCCAAAAACACACCCTTCGGAAAACTCCAATATAGTAAAACTAAACAAGTTACAAATCAACTAAAATTGTCTTCAATTTTTTTTTTTTTGGGGGGGGGGGGGGGTTACCTTTAATATTCATACCCATGGGATTGGAATTCAAAAGGGTACACAAAAAATCGATTCTTTTATCATATAGTTGCAATAACAAGTCAAAATATATACATCTAAGTAAAAAATAAGCAAGCTCAAGAAAAGGGGTAGCATCAGAGATTCACCTGAAACTATGGAGGAAAGAAAGATTGGATTTTTCCCAGTAATTTCAATAGATTATCAGTCACATAAGAAGGGCATGTATAGATTTAGTATATATCAGATGAGAACTGAGAAGGAGCATTACAGAGAGAGAGAAAGAAAAAAAAAACGAAAAAAAAAGAAGAAGAAGAAAATAATGGGTTTTTTTGGGGCACTTCAAAAATGGCAATGGTGGTGAAAATTGAAATAACAGAGGTAAAAGACAGTGAAGGAGAATGTGGGTTTTGGGGGGCGGGGGAGGTAAGAGGCGGGGGGATGGGGGTTGTAAAATCCGTTGGTATTTTAGCCTATGGTTCAAAACCTCTCAAGTCTCAAATATGGTAAAAGTGTTATGAACATGTTAAGGGACATCCCTGTTGCATAAACTATTTGAGTTCTATGTGTCTAGTTAATTTATCACTTAATATTTGTAATACCTAGGTATATTCTTGTAAACTTTAATGTATCTTATATTCTATAAATAAGGTGTTCTTTATCCTATGAAGTATATAGAAGAAACACACTTGAATAAGATAATTTCTACACTCTACTCATATACATCTTGTCTCTATTACTATATTATTCTATTTTGCTCTCATTTCTTAACACGTTATCAGCACGATTATTCTAACCAATTGAAATATTTACTCCAACCGGGTATTATCTTCTTCCTAAAGGGTTAGTCAATTTTCTTACAAATTCAGGTACACATCCATTTGCTTCTACCGTATTTGAATTATATAAATCACTACATGCATGACTTTGCTTTGGATATACATGACTTGGTATAATAAAAAAAACAGTAAGCTTTAATTTAAATTGTCATGCCAGCTTGTTCTAAGTTTAACCTTATGAAATAGGAAAGCATGCTATCATTACTTTGACATGATATTGAAAGAACCTTGTGAAATATTAGGAGGAAGTCAGTTTATTGTTAGGTATAACATCTGATTTAAAATTCTTTGATCTTTGAAACTAGTAATCTTGATATGCGTGATATTTTTTTAATGGAATAATAATGATAACATATCCTGAGCTTTGCTTAAATCCAAAGGTATTAGTTATTGAATCTTCGGTATTTACATTTACGTAAGTTTGGACGATGTCAAATATTAGTAATATGTAGCAAATCGAACGGGATTACTAGTTATAGTACATATGAATCGGTGTGTTGAAAGTAATTGGTGAATTTGTATGGAACGACTATGATACATATTTATTGTTTTAATGATTCACTACTATTAATATGCCTTCGTGACATGTGTATATTTATACCCAGAATATTTAAGGCATACTACTTGTTATAATTTTTTTTTTATCATGTAGATTAATTCTACTATTTAGTAAGATAGTTTTATACTATATTAAATTTATCAAAACTTGAATTTGTGGCGATCTAAAATTATGTTCCATTCTCTAAAGAGAATGAGATAATTTGTGATAAATATTATATGAGCATAAGATAGTGGGTTCAAGTCCCACTGCACCATGAGGGTAAGACACCGGGTTCAAGTCCCGGTGCACCATGATGATAAGATATTGGGTTCATGTCACATCATATTAATGGCCTAACACGTCTCATATGTGTAAGACATTGGGTTTAGGTCCCAATGGTCCATATTGATGATATAATAATGGCAGTGTGATAATGATACCTTTTAATGAAAAATCATGAAGTCCGCCCCAGTACTGAATCGACTCAATTCCCAGAAGCGAATGTGATAGCGATAAATCAAAAGTCTGAAAGAAGACAAAATAATTATCATGGTCGTATAAATATATGTAGGCATGGCAAGGGACGAAATAATAATCACCATGATGGTGGTCGTTATAAACAAGAGAACAATAAGGGTTCTTAGAATAATCCTTTAAAAGGCAAAGGTAATAATGTCCACCGATATGGTATGAAAAATTATTGGGCACGAATTTGACGTACGCCTGAATATTTTGTCAAACTTTATCAAGCCTCTATAAAAGAGAAACAAAATAAAGTTAACACTCACTTGACCTTTCAAAATGATGTTGAGGCGGGGCCTATGAATAATCATGATAAAGTTGAAGCAAACCTTGCCTATAAAGATGATATTTTTGAAGGCCTTGCAGATATTACTCATTTAGAAGTTGGAGACTTATTTGAGCATCATAACTGAAGACTTATTATTGGAAAAAATTATAAGAATAAATGTATTTCTTTTTATGAAGTTCATGTTTTGAATAAAACTTTTTATGTTGTCAGTATCTAATTTCATAAATGTAGTCTCTTTTGTTTTTAAATTTTTCAATATTACTTATGATGTATTTTTTCTTCTTCTTGAAGAATATGAAAACTTCCCAGTCTTCAGTTGGCCGTATGAATAATAAAGAAGAAATATGTCTTCTGGATAGTGCTATGACGCACACCATATTAAAAGATAAGAGATATTTCTCTTATTTAATTATGAAAAAAGCCAATATCATAACAATATCTGGTAGTAAAAAATTAATTGAGGGCTCTGGAAGAGCGACTGTATTACTACCAGGAGGAACTATATTGGCTGGTAATGATGCATTATATTGTAGTAGGTCTCAAAAAAACTTGTTGAGTTTCAAAGATATTCGCCAAAATGGCTATCATATTGAGACCACCAATGAAGGAAAGGTTGAATACCTTTATATTACTTCAATAAAAACGGAAAAGAAGTATGTGCTTGAAAAGCCTCTCGCATTTTTCTCCGGATTATACTACACTAATATTAGTGCTACGACGCACACCATATTAGTAAACAAGGAGTTTACTAATGATTTTATTATTTGGCATGACCGGTTGGGCCATCCCGGTTATAATATGATGCGCAAAATAATTGAGAATTCACATGGTCATTCATTGAAGAACCAGAAGATTCTTCAAACTAAAAAATTCTCTTGTGCTGTATGTTCTCAAGGAAAACTTATTATTAGACCATCAGTAATTAAAATTGGAGTTGAATCTCCTGCATTTTTGGAACGTATACAGGATGATATATGTGGGCCCATACACCCTCCATATGGACCATTCAGATATTATATGATTTTGATAGATGCATCTACAAGATGGCCACATGTGTGCTTGTTATCAACCCACAATTTGGCCTTTGCGAGGTTACTAGCTCAATTAATAAGATTAAGAGCACAATCTCCAGATTATGCAATTAAGATACTTCGTCTTGATAATGCTGGTGAATATACGTCTCAGACCTTTAATGATTATTGCATATCAACTGGGATAACAATTGAGCATCCAATCGCTCATGTTCATACTCAAAATGATCTAGCGGAATCATTGATCAAATGCCTCCAATTAATTGCTAGACCAATGCTTATGAGAACAAAACTTTCCATTTCGGCATGGGGCATGCTATTTTGCATGCAGCAGCTCTTGTGCGGATCAGACCTACAAGTTATAATAAAGTCTCTCCAATACAATTGGCTTTTGGTCATGAGCCAAATATTTTCCATCTTAGAATATTTGGATGTGCAATATATGTTCCAATTTCTCCATCACAACGCACAAAGATGGGACCCCAAAGAAGATTGGGGATATATGTTGGGTATGAATCTCCTTCTATTATAAAATATTTGTAACCTATAACTGGAGATTTATTTACGACAAGATTTACTAATTGTCATTTTGATGAATCAGTATACCCAATATTAGGGGGAGAAAATAAGCAGCTGCAAAAGGAGATAGATTGGAATGCATTATCACTATCTCATTTAGATCCTCGAACAAATCAATGTGAACACGAGATTCAAAAGATAATTTATTTGCAAAATATTGTAAATCAACTACCTGCATGCATTCACTAACCTACCAAGGGTGACTAAGTCACATATTCCAGCTGCTAATGTTCCTATTCGAATTGATGCCCCGGTTGGACAATCTATAAATGCAAATGAGTCTAAGCCACACTTGAAACGTGGTAGACCAATTGGTTCCAAAGATAAAAATTCTCGAAAGTGAAAAGGAGCAAATGATCTAGGAGATCATAATATGGAGGTAATTTCTCAAAAAGAGACTTGTGACATAGCAAATGATAAGACCTCAGAGGAGGTCCATGTATCTGAAAATAATAAGAATTAAGAGATCTCAATAAGTTATGTCTCTACGGTAAAAAGGTGGAACCGAAATAATATTATTGTTAACAATATTTTTGCTTATAATGTTGGTGTTGAAATAATGCAACAAGATGAGGATCTTGAACCAAGATCTGTCGATGAATGTAGATAAAGAAATGATTGGCAAAAATAGAAAGATGCTATCCAGGCAGAATTAGCGTCACTTGAAAAACGTAAAGTATTCGGACTTATAGTCCGAACACCTGAAGGAATAAAGCCAGTGGGATACAAATGGGTTTTTGTGCGAAAACAAAATGATAAAAATGAATCATTAGATATAAAGCACGACTTGTGGTGCAAGGATTTTCGCAAAGACCTGGCATTGATTATATGGAGATATATTCTCTTGTGGTGGATGCAATCACTTTCAGGTATCTTATAAATTTGGTAGTCCATGAAAAACTTGATATACGTCTGATGGATGTTGTCACAACCTATTTGTATGGCACATTAGATAACGAAATTTATATGAAAATCCCTGAAGGGATCAAAGTTCCTGAAACTAATAAAAGTTTCGGGAAACTTGTTCAATAAAACTTCAAAAATCCTTATATGGATTGAAACAATCAGGAGGAACGTGGTATAATCGCCTGAGTAAGTATTTGTTGAAAGAAGGGTATGAGAATGATCCAATTTGTCCTTGTGTATTTATAAGAAGGCCTGGATCTAAATTTGTTATAATCGTTGTGTATGTTGATGATCTAAATATCATTGGAACTCCTAGGGAACTTCCAAAAGAAGTAGACTGTTTGAAAAAAGAGTTTGAAATGAAAGATCTTGGAAAGACAAAATTTTGTCTTGGTCTACAAATTGAGCATATGAAAGATGAAATTTTTGTCCATCAATCAACTTATACCGAAAAGATCCTAAAGTGTTTTTATATGGATAAAGCACATCCATTGAGTACCCCGATGGTTGTGAGATCACTTGATATAAATAAAGATCCATTTCGACCTCATGAAAATGATGGAGAGCTTCTTGGTGATGAAACTCCATATCTTAGTGCAATTGGGGCACTAATGTATATTGCAAATAATACTTGACCAGATATAACTTTTGCAGTAAGTTTATTAGCAAGATTTAGTTCCTTTCCAACAACAAGACACTGGAATGGTGTTAAGCATATTTTTAGATACCACCGAGGGACTATTGATATGAGATTATTTTATTCTTATGAATCCGATTCACAGTTGATTGGTTATGCAGATGTAGGTTATTTATCTGACCCACATAAAATCCGATCTCAAACAGGCTATCTATTTACTTGTGGAGGTCCAGTTATTTCATGGTGTTAAACAAAACAAAATTTAGCTGCTACATCTTCCAATCATGCAGAGATAATAGCTATTCATGAAGCTAGTCGAGAATGTGTATGGTTGAGATCAGTGACTCAACATATTCAATAGTTGTGTGGTCTTTCTTTAAAAACGAAGATTCCGACGATATTGTATGAAGACAATGCTGCTTGTATAGCTCAACTTAAATGATGATATATCAAAGGAGACAGAACAAAGTATATTTCACCAAAGTTCTTTTTCACACACGATCTTCAGCAAAATGGTGAGATAGATGTTCAACAAATCCGTTCAAGTGACAATCTAGCAGATTTTTTCACTAAGGCATTGCCAACATCAACATTTGATAAGCTGAGACATAAGATTGGAATGCGTCGTCTCTGAGATATCAAATAAAGCTTTCATCAGGGGGAGTATAATACGCGCTGCACTCTTTTTTCCTTAACCAAGGTTTTGTCCCAATTGGGTTTTCCTGGTAAGGTTTTTAATGAGGCAACACTCAATGCGTATTATAAGATATGTGTACTCTTTTTCCTTCACTAGGCTTTTTCTCACTGGGTTTTCCTAGTAAGGTTTTAACGAGGCACATTATCTTTTAGATGGACATCCAAGGGGGAGTGTTATGAATATGTTAAAGTGGATGTCCATTGAATACTCCTAGACATCCCTATTCGATGAACCATTTGAGTTCATGTACTTAGTTAATTCATCACTTAATATTTGTAACCTTTAGGTGCATTCTTGTAACCTTTCATGTATTTTTGTCACTGCTCGAAATTCCCACCTTCGGACCGTGATGGCGCCAAATATTTCACTTGCTAGGCAAGCCAACGTTAGAATAATATTATCTATTTTTAAAATAATTTTTAAATTTATTAATAATCAAAGAACAAATACGGAAGTAAAGTCTGAAGTATAGTGAAATAATCCATAAAATCAACGGTGTCTAAATACAATCCCAGAATTGGTGTCACAAGTGCACGAGCTTCTAGAATAATACAAATAAAGATCTAAATAAAATAAAGCTGTATGGAAATAAACACACAACTAAAGTAAAAATAGACGGGGACTTCAGAACTGCGGCCGCCATGCAGTTATACCTCAAGTCTCCTCCGAGTAGCTGAAATCCGAGCAAGTCTATAGCACGCCGCTAGGACCAACTCTGAAATCTGCACAAGAAGTGCAGAGTATAGTATCAGTACAACCGACCCCATGTACTGGTAAGTGCTGAGCCTAACCTCGACGAAGTAGTGACAAGGCTAAGGCGGGTCACTTACATTTACTGTACGCAATATTAGTTACAACAACAATAATAGAAATAAATCGGGTAACTCATTTATAATAATTGAAGCCAACTCAGCAGTCATAACCAATTATCATTTCCATCAATTCTGTTTGCAGCGTGCAACCCGCTCTCTCATTATATTCACATTCAATTCTGTTGCAGTGTGCAACCCGCTCTCACAATATATTCATATTCAGTTCTGTTATAGCGTGCAACCTGCTCTCACAAAATATTCATTTTAATAAGTCTGTTGTGGCGTGCAACCCGATCCCCCAATATATATATATATATATATATATATATATATATATATATATATGTCGACTTTTAAATAAGTCTGTTGCGGCGTGCAATCCGATCCTCCAATATGGACTTTTAACAAGTCTGTTGCGGCATGCAACCCGATCCTCCAATATGGACTTTTAATAAGTCTGTTGCGACGTGCAATTCGATCCTCCAATATGAACTTTTAATAAGTCTGTTGCGGCGTGCAAACCGATCCTCCAAAATATTCATTATAATTGATTCTGTTGCGGCGTGCAACCCGATCCTCCAAAATATTCATTATAATCAATCCTGTTGCGGCGTGCAACCCGCTCCTCCAACATATTCATTTACCAATTCTTATAGAAGAATTTTCCCAATAAATGCAACAATTAATAAAAATTATAAGACAACAAGCATACAATAATTATGATTTAATTACGAAACAAACAAAGACAAATAGCAAATTATTATACAAATCAGAGAGAAAATATGCAGTTTAATATTTAATATGCTAAATGTTAAATAACAATTAAGGCACATAATTCAAATAGCATGTAACAATTAATGCATGAATTCAAGAATTAATATTTGGCAAAGAATAGGAGAGAAACAATTATTATAACAATTAATTCATAATTTAAAATAATTTATGATTTTTTAAGTAAATACGCAAACAATTAATTTGACGACGTATAGACACTCGTCACCTCGCCTATACGTCGTTCACATGCATTTCACATAGCAAATAATTTAAGGGTTCTATTCCCTCAAGTCAAGGTTAACCACGTCACTTACCTCTCTTTGTAAATTCCAATCAATTACTCGACCATGGATTTTCCTTTTAAATTTCTCTCCAAAAGCTTCAAATCTATTCACAAACAATTCGATATACTCAATACGAATCATAGGAATTAATTCCATATGAATTTACAAATTTTCTGGATAAAAATCCGAAATTCATTAAAATAATCGATAGTGGGACTCACGTCTCAAATCTCAGAAAAACTTACAAAATCCGAATATCCATTCCAAGACGAGTCCAACCATACAAAAATTATCCAATTCCGATGTCAAATGGACCTTCAACCTTAAATTATCTTTTTTGGAAGGGTTTATAAAAATCTGATTTTTCTTCCATAAATTCACGGATTCATGATATAAATGAGTATGAAATCATGAAACATAATCAATATAGGATAAGGAACATTTATCCCAATGTTTTCCCGTGAAAATCGCCCAAAAATCGCCTTACCCGAGCTCAAAAATGGAAAAGGGTTGAAAATGGGACGAATCCCATTTTCCAGAACTTAAGTTCTGTTTCTGGGACTTTTACCCTTCGCGAACGCGGTCAGTGCCTCGCGTTCGTGAAGCACAAATTTGTGCTGTCCCATTTTATACTTCGCGAACGCGAGGGCTACTTCGCGAACGCGAAGCTTGCCTAGCTTGGCCTTCACGAACGCGAAGGCAATAATCCTGGCCAGCCTCTTTCCCTTCGCGAACGCGAGACTTCGGTCGCGAACGCGAAGCTTTGAACCTCAAGCCTTCGCGAACGCGGTCACTCTGTTGCGAACGCAAAGCACAAAATGTGCCAACCCCAATTTGCTCTTCGCGTTTGCGAAGAAGAACACACCAAAAGCCTGAAGTCTGCAGAAAATCACATTTCCTAAGACCGAAAATGATACGTTAACCACACGAAACCAACCCGAGCCCTCGGGGCTCCAAACCAAACATGCACCCAAGTCCTAAAACATCGTGAGAACTTGCTCGCGTGATCAAATCGCCAAAATAACACCAAGAACTATGAATCGGACACCAAATCAAAGGAAATTTTCAAGAAAACTTTAAAACTTATATTTTTACAACCAGATGTCCGAATCACGTCAAATCAACTCCGATTCTCACCAAATTCGGCAGACAAGTCATAAATATTATAGTGGACCTACACCGAGATCCGGAACCAAAATTTAGACCCGAGGTCAATAAATCCAGTATCAGTAATTTCTTAAAAATCATTAAGCTTTCAAGCTTTTAATTTTTTTATCAAAATTCCATATCTCGAGCTAGGGACCTCAAAATTAGATTCCGGGCATACGACCAAGTCCCAAATCACGATACGGACCTATCGAAATTGTTAAAACACTGATCCGGGTCCGTTTGCTTAAAATGTTAACTAAAGTCAATTCAGTTGAGTTTTTTAAGTTGTATTTCACATTTTAATCTATTTTGCACATAAAAACTTTTCGAAAAATTTTATGTACTACACACGCAAGTCGAGGAATGATAGATGGTATTTTCCAAGGTCTTAGAACACAGAATTACTTGTTAAATTTAAAGATGATATTTTGGGTCATCACATTCTCCACCTCTAAAACATGCGTTCGTCCTCGAACGGAGTTAGAAAAAGTACCTGAGATGGTGAATAAGTGTGGATATTTACTATGCATGTCCGACTCGGACTCCCAGGTAGATGCCTCTATCGGCTGAGCTCTCCATAGCACCCGAACTGAAGGATAACTCTTAGACCTCAACTGTCGGACCTGCCGGCTAGAATAGCCACCGGCTCCTCCTCGTAAGTCAAATCTTTGTCCAATTGGATTGAGCTGAAATCTAACACATGGGACGGATCACCATGATATTTCTGGATCATAGACACATGGAACACCGAATGAACTGATGATATACTAGGTGGTAATGCAAGCCTGTAGGCTACTTCACCCACCCTTTCAAGAATTTCAAAGGGTCTGATATACCTAGGGCTCAACTTGCCCTTCTTTCCGAACCTCATTACACCTTTCATAGGTGAAACTCAAAGCAATATTCTTTCTCCAACCATGAATGCAATATTACGAAATTTACGGTCGGCATAACTCTTTTGCATAGACTGAGCTGTGCGAAGTCGATCCTGAATAATCTTGACCTTATCCAAGGCATCCTGTACCAAATCGGTACCCAACAACCGAGCCTCTCCCGGTTCAAACCAACCAACTGGTGATCGGCATCATCTTCCGTATTATGCCTCATATGGAGCCATCTGAGTGCTCGACTGGTAGCTATTATTATAAGCAAACTCCGCAAATGGCAGGAAATGATCCCAAGAACCTTTAAAGTCTATAACACAAGCGCAGAGCATATCTTCCAATATCTGAATAGTGCGCTCTGACTGTCCGTCTGTCTGTGGATGAAATGCGTACTCAACTCCACCCGTGTGTCTAACTCATGTTGTACAGCCTTCCAGAAATGTGAGGTAAATTGTGTACACGGGCACCCCGTGAAGGCGGGCAATCTCACGAATGCAAATTTCAGCTAACCTCTCTAAAGAATAGGTAACTGCCACTGGAATGAAATGTGTTGACTTGGTTAACCTGTCCACAATGAACCAAACTGTGTCAAATTTTCTCTGAATTCGTGGGAGCCCAACAACAAAATCCATAGTGATACGCTCTCTCTTCCATTCAGGAATTTCTAACTTCTGAAGCAAACCACCAGGTCTCTGATGCTCGTACTTAACTTGCTGACAATTCAGACACCGAGCTACATATGCAACTATATCCTTTTTCATTCTCCTCCACCAATAATATTGCCGCAAATCTTGATATATTTTGGCGGTACCTGGATGAATAGAATACCTGGAACTGTGTGCTTCTTCAAGAATTAATTCACGAAGCCCATCCACATTAGGCACACAAATATGACCCTGCATTCGCAGAACCCCATTTCCCCCCACAACAACCTGTTTGGCATCACCGTGTCCTTAAGGACAAGTAAATGAGGATCATCATACTGCCTCTCTCTGATGCGCTCATATAAAGAAGACCGAGTGACTATGTAAGCTAGAACCCGACTGGGTTCTGAAACATCTAACCTCACGAACTGATTAGCCAAAGTCTGAACATCTGCAGCTAATGGCCTCTCACCAACCGGAATATACGCAAGACTATCCATACTCACATCCTTTCTACTAAAAGCATCGGCCACCACATTGGCCTTTCCGAGGTGATACAAAATGGTGATATCATAGTCTTTCAACAACTCCATCCATCTTCTCTGCCTCAAATTAAGATCTTTTTGTTTGAACAGATAGTGAAGGCTACGATGATCAGTAAATACCTCACACGAGACACCGTAGAGTTAATGCCTCCAAATCTTCAGCGCATGAACGATGGCTGCCAATTCTAAGTCATGAACAGGATAATTCTTCTCGTGAACTTTCAATTGCCGCGATGCATATGCTATTACCATTCCATCTTGCATTAATACCGCACCAAGCCCAATGTGAGAGGCGTCACAATATACCGTATACGATCCTAAACCTGTGGGTAATACCAACACTAGCGTTGTAGTCAAAGCGGTCTTGAGCTTCTGAAAGCTCAACTCATACTCATCTGGCCATCTAAATGGGGCACCCTTCTGGGTCAATATGGTCTTAATAGTTGTTCATAATCAATTACAGAATTGTTAATTAACTTCATGTTAACAAAAATCTCGTTTCAAACCTTCACAATACTAATAACGAGATGCGAGACATGAAGATCTCATAATTATTTACCCGAATTAACGAGTCACATTTAACGCCACCTGGGCGGGCACCTACCTCGTAGGTTACAACTCAATATTGCAACACGAATTTGGTAAGTATGCACAGAGAATTTCATACAAAAATTTCTCAAATAAGCCTAGCAGGCATGACTCCCTATTAGTACTATAGTAGAAATTTAATTTTCACACGGGAGAATTTAAACACAAGAATTTTTTATCACAAGGATCTCGTCCTTATATAACTTCCACTGCAACTCATAGCCAAGTTTAAACATATCAATTTATTTTAAAATACGAGGACCTCGGCCTCAGTTCTGAATCACAAGTAATATGCACATCTTGCCAATCAAAACTTTTCATTTTCTCCTTTTAAATAACTTTCGTTAAACAAATTCACAACACATAATGAACCCCACACCGGTAGGGCATATAATTCATAATTTGTAATTAATTATCCGAAAATACATCAAAACATAGCGAAATAAGTACCAGAAAGGCACCTTTAGCCTCACAGATCTTATTAGAGTCCTTCATGGAATGATAGGTGTAGTTATCTCCATAAAACCTCCCAACAAAAGTAAACACATAAGTAGATTATAGAATTACAAAGCTCACTCATAAGTGGAGCACAATAGGAGGACTCGTCTTAATACTCACCCCGAACACATTCTAATATATTGGCAATTTCTACCACTAGTGGAAATGAAGTATCAGTCTGTAGCTCCCGAGTCATACAAAATTTTACGATCATAATTAAGTCCTTTAATGAGTACGTGGACTCGCTCTCTGGCTGTAGGAAGCAAAGTAGGAATATGACGGGCTAACTTATTGAACCTGATGGCATATTATGATACCGTCATGGTGACCTGACGCAATCGTTCAAACCCTATGCGCAATGCATTACAGAGAGTCCGGGAAACAAACACTTTCAACAGTATTTCTGAGAACCGAGCCAAGTGGGCGGTGTTGTATTGACTGGTTTGCCCTCTTCATAGGCTTGCCATAGACACCTGTGGAGAATTATCTCTCCCAAGGCCAATTTCTTCTTTTGTTATGCTGACTCAACATTGTTGAGCTGGCCCATTTCTTAGCAAACTCTTCGATTCCTCTTCGGGGTAAACTTTACCCCTACTTATATACAATGATCACAAAAGTAGGGCTCCATACAGACAATTCTTAGTCCAGAATCTCGTCAATCACTGTACTTCCTCTGAAGCACTCCAAAATCCGCAACCGTGACGTCCATGCTGAGTAGACCTTCTGTAAATTTAATGTCGTTTCTTTAACTCCTTTGGTACTGAAGTATAAGATTATTACGGAGGCGAACATACCGCAAGTCCCTACCTTATTCTCTACAAGATCTCAGGCCTTAAACACATATAAATTTTGGGAGAACCTTTCACTACCACATATATACATTTCAGGCCAAAACTGATATAACACATGACTCGCAATCCATTCATTGATAGTGGACTCCCTCACTCGGCGCGAAGTCATAGTTCACCAAGTCCGATGGTCCACAATATGAACCTTCACAACTCGTATAAATCAACCAGATACCAAGGTACGTTGCACCCCCCATATTATTCACTAGGTGATCTCTTTATACGTATGTATCTTTAGTCGGAATCACACGTTGAGGCAATATTTGAGCATCTCTGGCTCCCTCGTAGTTCATTTGTGGCATCACGAACCGTCGACGCACAACTGATACCGAGTGCGCAATGTCATACACGAGTATATACAAAGGAATGTGAGATATAGGTTTCAAGCAAAATCAATGCCGCACGATAAGGAATGAAAGAGGTGATATTGTTCCTAAACTTCATAGCCTCTAAGAGATAAGTACAAATGTCTCCGTACCGATCCTTCAGACTCTATTAAGCAGGCTTGTGACTCTTGAGACCTATGTAACCTAGTGCTCTGATACCAACTGTCACGACCCAAAATTCCCACATTCGGATTGTGATGGCGCATAAGTCTGAAGTACAGTGAAATAATCCATAAAAATAACGGTGTCTAAATACCATCCCAGAATTGGTGTCACAAGTGCACGAGCTTCTAGAATAATACAAATAAAGGTCTAAATAAAATAAAGTTGTCTGGAAATAAACACACAACTAAAGTAAAATAGACGGGGACTTCAGAACTGCGGACGCCATGCAGTTATACCTCCAGTCTCCTCCGAGTAGCTGGAATCCGAGCAAGTCTATGGCACGCCACTGGGACCAACTCCGAAATCTGCACAAGAAGTGGAGAGTGTAGTATCAGTACAACCGACCCCATGTACTAGTAAGTGCTGAGCCTAACCTCGACAAAGTAGTGACAAGGCTAAGGCGGGTCACTTACATTTCCTGTACGCAATATTAGTTATAATTACAATAATAGAAATAAATCGGGTAACTCGTTTATAATAATTGAAGCCAACTCAGCAGTCATAACCAATTATCATTTCCATCAATTCTGTTGCAGCGTGTAACCCGCTCTCTCATTATATTCACATTCAATTATGTTGCAGCGCGCAATCCACTCTCACAATATATTCACATTCAGCTATGTTATAACGTGCAACCCGCTCTCATAATATATTCATTTTAATCAAGTCTATTGCGGCGTGCAACCCGATCCTCCAAAATATTCATTATAATTAATTCTGTTGCGGCGTGCAACCCGATCCTCCAATATATTCATTATAATCAATCCTGTTGCGGCGTGCAACCCGCTCCTCCAACATATTCATTTACCAATTCTTATAGAAGAATTTTTCCAATAAATGTAATAATTAATAAAAATTATAAGACAACAAGCATACAATAATTATGATTTGGAAAATAACAAATTATTATAGAAATCAGAGAGAAAATATGCAGTTTAATATTTAATATGCTAAATGCCAAATAACAATTAAGGAACATAATTCAAATAGTATGTAACAATTAATGCAGGAATTCAAGAATTAATATTTGGCAAAGAATAAGAGAGAAACAATTATTATAACAATTAATTCATAATTTAAAACAATTTATGATTTTTAAGTAAATACGCAAACAATTAATTTGACGACGTATAGACACTCGTCACCTCGCCTATACGTCGTTCACATGCATTTCACATAGCAAATAATTTAAGGGTTCTATTCCCTCAAGTCAAGGTTAACCACAACACTTACCTCTCTTTGCAAATTCTAATCAATTACTCGACCACAACTTTTCCTTTTAAATTTCTCTCCAAAAGCTTCAAATCTATTCACAAATAATTCCATATACTCAATATGAATCATAGGAATTAATTCCATATGAATTTTAAAAAATTTCGGATAAAAATCTGAAATTAATTAAAATATTCGACAGTGGGACCCACGTCTCAAATCTCAGAAAAACTTACGAAATCCAAACACACATTCCGAGACGAGTCCAACCATACAAAAATTATCCAATTCCGATGTCAAATAGACCTTCAAATCTTAAATTTTCGTTTTTGGAAGATTTTATAAAAAAATAATTTTTCTTTCATAAATTCACGGATTCATGATATAAATAAGTATGAAATCATGAAACATAATCAATATAGGATAAGGAACAATTACCCCAATGTTTTTCTGTGAAAATCGCCCAAAAATCGCCTTACCCGAGCTCAAAAATGGAAAAGGGTTGAAAATGGGACGAATCCCATTTTTCAGAACTTAAGTTCTGTTTCTGGGACTTTTACCCTTCGCGAACGCGGTCAGTGCCTCGCGTTCGTGAAGCACAAATTTGTGTTGTCCCATTTTATACTTTGCGAACGCGAGGGCTACTTCGCGTACGCGAATGCAATAATCCTGGCCAGCCTCTTTCCCTTCGCGAACGCGAGGCTTCGGTCGCGAACGCAAAGCTTTGAACCTCAAGCCTTCGCGAACGCGGTCACTCTATCGCAAACGTGAAGCACAAAATGTGCCAGCCCCAATTTGCTATTCGCGTTCGCGAGAGTACCTTCGCGAACAAGAAGAAGAACACACTAGAAGCCTGAAGTCTGCAGAATACCAGATTTCCTAAGTCTGAAAATGATTCGTTAACCACCCGAAACCAACCCGAGCCCTCGGGGCTCCAAAACAAACATGCACCCAAGTCCTAAAATATCATACGAACTTGCTCGCGCAATCAAATCGCCAAAATAACACCAAGAACTACGAATCAGACACCAAATCAAAGGAAATTTTCAAGAAAATTTTAAAACTTATATTTTTACAACCAAACGTCCGAATCACGTCAAATCAACTCCGATTCTCACCAAATTCGGTAGACAAGTCATAAATATTATAATGGACCTGCACCGGGCTCCGGAACCAAATTATGGACCCGAGGTCAATAAATCCAATATCAGTAATTTCTTAAAATTCATTAAGCTTTCAAGCTTTTAATATTTCATCAAAAATCCATATCTCGAGCTAGGGACCTCGGATTTCGATTCCGGGCATACGCCTAAATCCCAAATTATGATATGGACCTACCAAAATTGTCAAAATACTGATCCGGGTTCGTTTGCTCAAAATGTTGACTAAAGTCAACTCAGTTGAGTTTTTAAAGCTCTATTTCATATTTTAATCCATTTTTCACATAAAAAATTTTCGAAAAATTGTACGGACTGCGCACGCAAGTCGATGAATGATAGATGGTGGTTTTCGAGGTCTTAGAATACATAATTACTCGTTAAATTTAAAGATGACATTTTGGGTCATCACAATCTTATATCCTATAAATAGGGTATTCTTTATCCTATGAAGTACATAGAAGAAACACACTTAAATAAGATAACTGCTACATTCTCCTCATATACATCTTGTCACTATTACTATATTATTCTATTTTGCTCTCATTTCTTAACAAAAAGTAGGATTTAGGTCTCTCGCGTAATAGTGGTAGATTCAATTCTCATAGCTACTTATATAGTAATAATCTTATATCTGATCTCGTCTCTCACGTAATAGTGGTAGATTCAGTTCTCATAGCTACTTATTTGCGGTTAATTATTTACTCCATAATTTAATGGACATTTACAGTCTAGTAGTATCTCGTTTCTCATGTAATAGTGGTAGATTCAATTCTCATGGCTACTTATATAGTAATATCTTATATCTGATCACGTAATAGCGGTATATTCAGTTCTCATGGCTATTTACATAGTAATATCTTGTATCTCACACAATAGTCGTAGATTCAATTCTCATGGTTACTTATTTAAATTTAATTAAAACTAACAGTTTAAGTATCTCGTATCTCACATTCAATTCTCGTGGTTATTTAATATTAATCAAAACTTATAGTAAATGATATCTCGTGTCTCATATAATAGCATCACATATTTAATTTTCACTGTCTCTTCTATATTGCTTCTTAAATCTATTAATTTTATTTTTTTCTTTGAAGAAAAGGCTTAGATTTTATTTTGATTAACTTAGTTTTCTTCATTGTGGTTGAGATGAGTATACAGAGTAATAAATGGGAGGGTTGGTGAGAATAAAACGATGTACTGCAACACGTTAATTAGGGTTGTTAATGCATTGATTTATAATAAGTTACTTAAATTTAATTTTAGTTTGTTATATTCTTTTATTATGATTCGGTAAAGGGAATGGTAATAAATAAACTCGATTGTAAATGAAAAATTAAAGAGAATTGTTGAATAGACAGATTTTAATAAGTTGTACAATTCAATAATAAGGTCGGTTACGCAAATTTGACTCAATTCACTCGTAATGTGATAGATTTTAAGTATCCTTCCTCCTAACACATTATTACATGCATTCATATCCAATTGATTACTTTATCCTAAAATAGTCAATTGATTTTTGCATGGATCTTGAAAATTAAGAATAAAATTTCAAAATCAAATTGAGGAAATGTTAAAATATATTTCTCTAGATTAGTTTTCTTTCCTAATCGTACTTTTGGAAAAAGAAGATCAGAATTATTGGGTGTTAAGAGTGTATGTTTGATACAAATCTAAAGATTTTAATTTAGAATAATGCAAGAAGGACGATTGCAGATCCCAACCCAAGAAGTAACGGTTGTTATTCTCACATTATAGTTAGTGACGAACTATCCAAAAAATAAAAATAAAAATAAAAATTGGAGTCCCGATTAATCCGGATTCAGTCCGCGTAAAGTATATTTAAAGGGAAAACGCTGTCTAACATAATTTTTTTCATGGTCAGAGCTTGAAGTCGAAAGCTCTAATTAAGGGTGGAAGTATATATTCCATCTATCCCAACACAATCCTTGCTGGTACATAGTTCAAAAAGAAGATTAAAACTAACTAGCTCGCTATTATTTAAAAAAAGGAGGGGTGGAGTGGGGGTGGGGAGGGTTCAATGAGCATACTTTAAGACTATAGAAAGTTATTTGTGAAATGAAAGTAGATAACATGCATAGATTCAAACTCTAATCTTGTTTTCTCTTGATTGGGTGAGAAGATGAATTTAGCCACGAAAGAAATTGTCACGACTCGAAATTTTCATATTCGAGATCGTGATGGCGCCTAACATTTCACTTATCAGGCAAGCCAATGTTAGAATAATTTTAACCATTTTTAAACAAATTAAATTAAACAAAAGTCCATTACTCAAATAAAGCGCGGAAGACCATAACAAACGAATCATCCAATACATCTCTGAATCCGGTGTCACAAGTGCACGATCTTCTAGAATAATTCAAATAAAGGTCTGAATAAAATTCAAGCTCTTTGAAAGAAAACACACAGCTAAAATAAAGTAGAAGGGGACTTTAGAGCTGCGAACGTTTTACAACTATACCTCAAGTCTCCACTGGTAGCTGAATCCGAGCAAATCTAGAGTACTCCGCTGGGACCAACTCCGGAATCTGCGCAAGAAGTGCAGAGTGATGTATGAGTACAACCGATCCCATGTACTCTGTAAGTGCCGAGCCTAACCTCGACGAAGTAGTGACGAGGCTAAGGCAGGTCGTTTACATTAACATGTACGCAAAATAATAATAATAATAACAGGAATAGAGGTAAAACATGAGGAATAGAGGTAAGACAGGTAAAGCACGTCAATAATTGAAATCATTTAAGTAGTCACCATCAATTATTTCTTTTCTCATTTCCGTTTCGGCGTGCAACCCGCTCCAACAATATAAATTTAAAATATAATCCGTTATGGCGTGAAACCCGCTCCAACAATATAAACTTAAAATATAATCCATTACGACGTTCAACCTGATCCCCCGATATATTTATTTTTATTTCCGTTGCGGCGTGCATCCAGCTCCAACAATATAATTTAACAACTCTTAAATATAATAAAATATTCCAATAAATACCACGTCCAATAATAAATTATTAGGCAACAAAACACACAATATTTATAATTTATTTGGGGAAACAAGTAATGACAAGTAGCAATTAATTGTGAAAATTAGGGGAAAATGGGTAATTTTATATTTAATGTGCGAAATGTCAAGTAGCAATTAAGACACATAATTCAAATAAACATGTAGCAATTATAGCATGAATTCAAGACATAATATTGGACAATGAATATGAGAGAAATAATTAATATAATAATTAAGTCATGATTTAAAATAATTTATGATTATTAGATACATATGCAAATAATAAATTTTGATGACTTATAGGCACTCGTCACCTCGCTTATACGTCATTACACATGAAATTCACTACAAATAATTCAAGGGTTCTATTCTCTCAAGTCAAGGTTAACCACGACACATACCTTGTTCCACAATTCCAAATGATCACTCGACCACAGCTTTTTCTTTTGAATTATTCTCCAAACTAATCAAACCTAGCAAATTATTTACCAACAATTCAATTTGAGCTTTAAAAATTATTCATAATTCGAAAGAAACTTAATTTAAGTCATTTTCGGAAAAGTCAACCAAAAGTTAGGTAAACTTCATATGGAAGGGTTTAGAGGTGGTGATTCCGACCCCCGAAGATGTCACGATCCGAAATTTTCACCTTCGGACCGTGATGGCGTCTAACATTTTACTTGCTAGGCAATCCAACGCTAGACTAATATTAACCAATTTTTAAACAATCTTTACATTATTAATAATAAAGAAAACAAAAGCGGAAGTAAAGTTTGAAATATAGTGAAATAATCCATAAATGTAACGGTGTCTAAATACCATCCCAGAATTGGTATCGCAAGTGCACGAGCTTCTAGAATAAATACAAATAAAGGTCTGAATAAAATAAAGTTATCTGGAAATAAACATACAGCTAAAGTAAAATAGACGGGGACTTGAGAACTGCGGACGCCATGCAGTTATACCTCAAGTCTCCTCTAGTAGCTGAAATCCGAGCAAGTCTACGGTACGCCGCTGGGACCAACTCCAAAATCTGCACAAGAAGTGCAGAGTGTAGTATCAGTACAACCGACCCTATGTACTAGTAAGTGCTGAGCCTAACCTCGACGAAGTAGTGACGAGGCTAAGGCGGGTCACTTACATTACCTGTATGCAATATTAGTAACAACAACAATAATAGAAATAAATCTGGCAACTCATTTATAATAATTGAAGCCAACTCAGCAGTCATAACCAATTAACATTTCCATCAATTCTGTTGCAGCGTGCAACCTGCTCTCACAATATATTCACATTCAATTCTATTGCAGCGTGCAACCTGCTCTCACAATATATTCACATTCAATTCCGTTGCAGCGTGCAACCCACTCTCACAATATATTCACATTCAATTATGTATATAGACTCTTTAATAAGTCTGTTGCGGCGTGTACTCCGATCCCCCAATATTGATTTTAATAAGTCTGTTGCGGCGTGCAACCCGATCCTCTAATATGGACATTTTAATAAGTCTGTTGCGGCGTGCAACCCGATCCTCCAATATAGACTTTTTAATAAGTCTGTTGCAGCGTGCAACCCGATCCTCCAATATGGACTTTTTAATAAGTCTGTTGCGGCATGCTACCCGATCCTCCAATATGGACTTTTTAATAAGTCTGTTGCGGCGTGCAACCCGATCCTCCAATATGTTCATTTACCAATTCTTATAGAAGAATTTTCCCCAATAAATGCAACAATTAATATAAAATTATAAGACAACAAACATACAATAATTATGATTTAATTATGAAACAAACAATGACAAATAGCAAATTATTATGGAAATCAGAGAGAAAATATGTAGTTTAATATTTAATATGCTAAATGTCAAATAAAAATTACGACACATAAATCAAATAGCATGTAACAATTATTGCAGAAATTCAAGAATTAATATTTGACAAAGAATAGGAGAGAAATAATTATTATAATAATTAATTCATGATTTAAAATAATTTATGATTTTTCAAGTAAGCAGACAAATAATTAATTTGACGACGTATAGACACTCGTCACCTCACGCCTATACGTCGTTCACATGCAATTCACATAACAAATAATTTTAGGGTTCTATTCCCTCAAGTCAAGGTTAACCACGACACTTACCTCGCTTTGCAAATTTCAATCAATTACTCAACCACAGCTTTTTCTTTTAAATTTATCTCCAAAAGCTTCAAATCTATTCATAAACAATTCGATATATTCAATACGAATAATAAGAATTAATTCTATATGAATTTACTAATTTTTCAGATAAAAATCTGAAATTCATTAAAATATTCGACAGTGGGACCCACGTATCAAATCCTGGAAAAACTCACGAAATCCGAACACCCGTTCCGATACGAGTTCAACCATACAAAAATTGTCCAATTCCGATGTCAAATGGACCCTCAAATCTTAGATTTTCGTTTTTGAAAGATTTTATGAAAATGTGATTTTTCTTTCATAAATTCACGGATTCATGATATAAATGAGTATAAAATCATGGAATATAATCAATATAGGATAAGGAACACTTACCCCAATATTTTCCTGTGAAAATCGCCCAAAAATCGCCTCACCCGAGCTCAAAAATGGAAAAGGGTTGAAAATGGGACGAATCCCATTTTCCAGAACTTGGGTTTTGTTTCTAGGATTTTTACCCTTCGCAAACACAGTCAGTGCCTCGCGTTTGCTATCCCATTTTACTCTTCGCAAACGCGAGATGCCCTTCGCGAACGTGAAGGCTAATCTTTCCTGGCCAGACTCTTTCCCTTCGCGAACGCGAGGCTTCGATCGCGAATACGAAGCTTTGAACCTCAAGCCTTAGCGAATGCGGTCACTCTGTCGCGAATGCGAAGCACGAAACGTGCCAGCCCCAATTCGCTCTTCTCGTTCGCGAGAGTACCTTCGCGAACGCGAAGAAGAACACACCAGAAGCCTGAAGTCTGCAAAAAACCAGATTTCCTAAGTCCGAAAATGATCCGTTAACCACCCGAAACCAACCCGAGCCTTCGGGGCTCCAAAACAAACATGCACCCAAGTCCTAAAATATCATACGAACTTGATCGCACGATCAAATCACCAAACTAACACCTAGAACTACGAATCAGACACCAAATCAAAGATAATTTTCAAGAAAACTTTAAAACCTTTAATTTTACAACCGGACATCCGAATCACGTCAAATTAACTCCGATTCTCACCAAATTCGGTAGACAAGTTATAAATATTATAGTGGACCTACACCGGGCTCCAAAACCAAAATACGGACCTGAGGTCAATAAATCCAACATCAGTAATTTCGTAAAATCATTATGCTTTCAAACTTTTAATTTTTCATCAAAATTCCATATCTCGGGCTAGGGACCTTGGAATTCGATTCCAGGCATACGTCCAAGTCCCAAATCACAATACGGACCTTTCGGAATTGTCAAAACACTGATTCGGGTCCGTTTTCTCTAAATGTTGACCAAAGTCAACTTAGTTGAGTTTTAAAGCTCTATTTCACATTTTAATCCAGTTTTCACATAAAAACTTTCCGAAAAATTGTACGGACTACGCACGCAAGTCGAGGATACATGGTGCTTTTTGAGGCCTTAAAACATAGAATTACTTATTTAATTTAAAGATGACATTTTAGGTCATCACATTCTCCACCTCTAAAACAAACGTTCGTCCTCGAACGGAGTTAGAAAAGGTACTTGAGCTGGAGAAAAGGTATGGATATTTACTCCATATGTTTGACTAGGACTCCCAGGTAAATGCCTCTACCAGCTGACCTCTCCACTACACCCGAACTGAAGGATAGCTCTTAGACCTCAACTGACGGACCTGCCGGGCTAGAATAGCCACCGGCTCCTCCTCGTAAGTCAAATCTTTGTCCAATTGGACTGAACTGAAATCTAACACATGGGACGGATCACCATGATATTTTCGGAGCATAGACACATGGAACACCGGATGAACTGCTGATAAACTAGGTGGTAATGCAAGCCTGTAGGCTAATTCACCCACCCTTTCAAGAATTTGAAAGGGTCCGCTATACCTAGGGCTCAACTTGTCGTTCTTTCCGAACCTCATTACACCTTTCATAGGTGAAACTCGGAGCAATATTCTTTCTCCAACCATGAATGCAATATCACGAACTTTACGGTCGGCATAACTCTTTTTCCTAGACTGAGCTGTGCGAAGTCTATCCTGAATAATCTTGACCTTATCCAAGGCATCCTGTACCAAATCGGTACCCAACAACCGAGCCTCTCCCTGTTCAAACCAACCAACTGGCGATCGACATCGCCTTTCGTATAAAACCTCATATGGAGCCATCTGAATGATCGACTGATAGCTATTATTATATGCAAACTCCGCAAGTGACAAGAAATGATCCTAAGAACCTCCAAAGTCTATAACACAAGCGCGTAGCATATCTTCCAATATCTAAATAGTGTGCTATGACTGTCCATCTGTCTGTGGATGAAATGATGTACTCAACTCCGCCCGAGTGCCTAACTCACGCTGTACAACCTTCTAGAAATGTTAGGTAAACTGCGTACTTCGATCTGAAATAATAGACACGGGCACACCGTGAAAGCGGACAATCTCACGAATGTAAATTTTAGCTAACCTCTCTGAAGAATAGGTAACTGCCACTGAAATGAAATGTGCTGACTTGGTCAACCTGTCCACAATGACCCAAACTGCATCAAATTTTCTCTGAGTCCGTGGGAGCCCATCAACAAAATCCATAGTGATACGATGCCACTTCCACTCAGGAATTTCTAACTTCTGAAGCAAACCACCAGGTCTCTGATGCTCGTACTTAACTTGATGACAATTCAGACATTGAGCTACATGTGCAACTATATCCTTTTTCATTCACCTCCACCAATAATGTTGCCGCAAATCTGATACATTTTGGTGGTACCTGGATGAATAGAATACTTGGAACTGTGTGCTTCTTCAAGAATTAATTCACGATGCCCATCCACATTAGGCACACAAATACGACCCTACATTCGCAGAACCCCATCTTTCCCCACAACAACCTGTTTGGCATCACCGTGCCGCACCGTGTCCTTAAGGACAAGTAAATGAGGATCATCATACTGCCTCTCTCTGATGTGCTCATATAAAGAAGACCGAGCGACTTTGCAAGCTAGAACCCGACTGGGTTCCGAAACATCTAACCTCACAAAATGATTAGCCAAAGTCTGAACATCTGCAGATAATTGCCTCTCACCAACCGGAATATACGCAAGACTGCCCATACTTAGAGCCTTTCTACTCAAAGCATCAACCACCACATTGTTCTTTTCGGGGTGATAAAAAATGGTGATATCATAGTCTTTCAACAACTCCAACCATCTTCTCTGACTCAAATTAAGATCCTTTTATTTGAACAGATACTGAAGGCTACGATGATCAGTAAATACCTCACACGAGACACCGTAGTGGTAATGTCTCCAAATCTTCAGCTCATGAACAATGGCTGCCAATTGTAAGTCATGAACAGGATAATTCTTCTCGTGAACGTTCAACTACCGCGAAGCATATGCAATTACTTTGCCATCTTGCATTAATACTGCACCAAGCCCAATGTGAGATGCGTCACAATATACCATATACGATCCTGAACCTGTGGGTAATACCAACACTGGAGCCTTAGTCAAAGTGGTCTTGAGCTTTTGAAAGCTCATCTCACACTCGTCTGACCATCTGAATGGGACGCCTTTCTGGGTCAATTTGGTCAATGGGCTTGCTATAGATGAAAACCCTTCCACGAACCGACGATAATAACCTGCTAAACCCACGAAACTTTGGATCTCTGTAACTGAAGTAGGTCTAGGCCAATTTTGAACAACCTCAATCTTCTTAGGATCCACCTTTATGCTTTCTGCTGATACAACATGCCCCAAAAAGGCAATTGAGTCTAACCAAAACTCACATTTTGAAAACTTGGCATATAACTCATTATTTTTCAAGGTGTGAAGCACACTTCAAAGATGCTGCTCATGTTCCTCTCGACTGCTGGAGTAAATTAAGATATCGTCAATGAATACAACTACGAAAGAATCCAAATAAGGTTTGAATACCCGATTCATCAAATCCATAAATGCTGCTGGGGCATTTGTCAACCCAAATTACATCACTAGGAATTCGTAATGCCTATACTGAGTTCGAAAAGCTGTTTTAGGGATATTAGATGCCCTAATCTTCAACTGATGGTAACCAGACCTCAAATCGATCTTCGAAAATACCTTGACACCCTTAAGCTGATCAAATAAGTCATCAATTCTTGGCAGCGGATATTTGTTTTTGATCGTGGCTTTGTTCAACTGCCGATAATCTATACACATCTGCCTAGAGCCATCTTTCTTCTTTACAAATAACACAGGTGCACCCCAGGGCGAGACATTGGGTCTAATGAATCCCTGATCAATCAAGTCTTGTAATTTCTCTTTCAATTCTTTCAACTCTGGCCGGGCCATACAGTATGGTGGAATAGAAATGGGCTGAGTGCCCGGAGCTAAATCAATACAGAAGTCAATATCTCTGTCGGGTGGCATCCCCGGCAAATCTGCAGGAAATACTTCTGGAAATTCACGAACAACTAGTACTGAGTCCATAGTAGGGACATCCGCACAGGGATCGCGAATATAAGAAAAATATGCTAGACACCCTTTCTCTACCATACGCCGAGCTTTCATATAAGAAATAAACCTGCTGGCAGAATGACCAGGAGTTCCTTTCCACTCTAACCGAGGTAATCCCGACATAGCTAGGGTTACTATCTTGGCATGACAACCTAATATAGCATGATAAGGGGACATCCAATCCATACCTAAGATGACATCAAAATCTACCATATCAAGAAGTAGATGATCCACACTAGTCTCAAGATTACCAATAGTAACCACACACGAACGATAGGTATGATCTAGTACAACAGAGTCTCCTACAGTGTAGATACACACACATAAGCACTCAGAGAATCACAAGGCACAACCAAATATGAAGCAAAATAGGAGGACACATAGGAATAAGTAGATCCTGGATCAAGTAGAACTGAAGCATCTCTATGGCAAACTGGAATAATACCTGTGATCACAGCATCAGATGACTCGGCCTCAAGCCTAGCTGGAAAAGCATAAAATCTGGGCTGGGCCCCACCACTCTGAATTGCGTCCCTGGGACGGCCTCTGACTGGCTGGCCTCCACCTCTAATGATCTGACCTCCACCTCTAATGGCCTGACCTCCACCTCTAATAGCCTGACCTCCACCTCTAGCTGCCTGACCCCTACCTCTAGCTGGCTGAGCAAGCGGTGAAGCAACCGGTGTCGGTATGATGGCACGAGAATCTTGCCGAGATCTGTTAGTCGCCAATCTAGGGAAATACCTCCTAATGTGACCAATGTTTCCACACTCATAACATCCATCCTGATGCCGTGGCTGCTGAAGCTGAAGCTAACCCAAATGGGCTGGATAACCGCTATAGTAACTCTGGAGTAGTGATGCACTGATAGGAGATGAATGTGCACTGAATATTAGCTGCCCAGAGTAAGGAATAATAGGACTGTGACTCCCTGAAGCACTAGGAGATACATGAAGTGCTGAATGAAACGGTTTGGGAGGATATCCCCTACCAAAATTACATCTGCCTCCAGACGAGGCACCACTGAAACCACCAAACTGACAAGGCGTCTTATCGGACCTCTGCCCTCTCTCCTGTGCAAGAACCATCTCGATCCTCCTTGCGACATTAGAAGCCGCCTGAAAAGAAATCTCACTTCCGATCTCCTTGGCCATCTAAAGTCTGATAGGGTGAGTGGTCCTTCAATAAACCTCCTCACTCTCTCTCCCTCTGTACGTAGTAAAAAGGAGAGCATGTCGGGCCAAATCCACAAAACGGGACTCATACTGAGTAACAGTCATACTGCCCTGTTGCAGACGCTTAAATTGCTTGCAGAATTCCTCCCTCAGTGTGATAGGAAGGAACTTCTCCACAAATAGCTGAGAGAACTGCTCCCAGGTAAGTGTAGGTGATCCGACTGGTTGGGTCGATGTATAATCTCTCCACCACCTCTTGGCGGAACCCATCATCTGAAATACAGCAAAATCAACCCCATTGGTCTCAACTATACCCATGTTCCGCAGCACCTCCTGGCAGCGTTCAAGATAATCCTGTGGGTCCTCAGAAAGTGTACCACTGAAGTGAACTGGAAAGAGCTTGGTGAACTTATCCAGTCTCAATAAGGCCTCAAAAGACATGGCGGGCCTATCACGATCTGTGCGCAACAACTGGCTGAACTACTCCAACTGGCGGGGCTGCTGGAGCCTGATTTTGGGGAGCCATATGCTCCGGAGCGGGAGTAGTGGGAGTTTGTGCTCCTCCCCCAGCCTGTGAGACGGCTGGTGCCACTGGAAATGTACCATTCTGGGCCATACCCTCCATAAGACTCACCAATCGGACTAGAGCGTCCTGAAGCACTGGAGTGGCTATGAATCCTTCCAGGACCTGAACTGGTCCAACTAGTACATTCTGAACTGGGACCTCCTCCTGAAGGTCTACCTAAGGTTCGACAACAGGTGCAGCTGCTCAAGCTCTGGACTGAGCTCTACCTCGGCCTCTGCCTCGGCCTCAAGCACGACCTCGACCTCGACCTCTACCCCTGGCCATAGTTGCTACCGGGGGTTCTGGTCATTGTCTATCGGTAGAGGTATTACGTATTCTCACCATCTGCAAGAGAATAAGAGTAGAATGGTTCAATCATCAATGATAGAATAAAATCGCACGATAGAATAAGAAAGAAGTGATATTGTTCCTAAACTTCATAGCCTATGAGGGATAAGCACAAACGTTTCCGTACCGATCCTTCAGACTCTACTAAGCTTGCTCGTGACTCGTGAGACCTATGTAACCTAGTGCTTTGATACCAACTGTCATGACCCGAAATTCCCAACTTCGGACCGTGATTGTGCCTAATATTTAACTTGCTAGACAAGCCAACATTAGAATAATATTAACCAATGTTTAAATAATCTTTACATTATTAATAATTAAGGAAACAAAAGCGGAAGCAAAGTTTGAAATATAGTAAAATAATCCATAAATGCAATGGTGTCTAAATACCATCCCAAAATTGGTGTCACAAGTGCACGAGCTTCTAAAATAAATACAAATAAAGGTATGAATAAAATAAAGTTGTCTGGAAATAAACACACAGTTAAAGTAATATAGACGGGGACTTCATAACTGCGGACGCCATGCAGTTATACCTCAAGTCTCCTCTGGTAGCTAAAATCCGAGCAAGTCTACGGTACGCCGCTGGGACCAACTCCAAAATCTGCACAAGAAGTGCAGAGTGTAGTATCAGTATAACCGACCCCATGTACTGGTAAGTGCTGAGCCTAACCTCGACGAAGTAGTGACAAGGCTAAGGCGGGTTACTTACATTACCTGTACGCAATATTAGTAACAACAACAATAATAGAAATAAATCAGGTAACTCGTTTATAATAATTGAAGCCAACTCAGCAGTCATAACCAATTATCATTTCCATCAACTCTGTTGTAGCGTGCAACCCGTTCTCATAATATATTCACATTCAATTCTGTTGCAGCGTGCAACCCGCTCTCACAATATATTCACATTCAATTCTGTTGCAGCGTGCAACCCGCTCTCATAATATATTCACATTCAATTATATATATACACTCTTTAATAAGTCTGTTGCGGCATACAATCCGATCCCCCAATATTGACTTTAATAAGTCTGTTGCGGCGTGCAACTTTTTAATAAGTCTGTTGCGGCGTGCAACCCGATCCTCCAATATGGACTATATAATAAATCTGTTGCGGCTGCAACCCGATCCTCCAATGTGACTTTTTAATAACTCTGTTGCGGCGTGCAACCCGATCCTCCAATATGTTCATTTACCAATTTTTATAGAAGAAATTCCCCAAATAGATGCAACAATTGATATAAAATTATAAGATAACAGGCATATAATAATTATGATTTAATCATGAAACAAACAATGACAAATAGCAAATTATTATGGAAATCAGAGAGAAAATATGCAGTTTAATATTTAATATGCTAAATGTCAAATAACAATTAAGGCACATAATTCAAATAGTATGTAATAATTATTGCAGGAATTCAAGAATTAATATTTGACAAAGAATAGGAGAGAAACAATTATTATAATAATTAATTCATGATTTAAAATAATTTATGATTTATCAAGTAAGCAGGCAAATAATTAATTTGACGACGTATAGACACTCATCACCTTGCCTATACGTCGTTCACATGCAATTCACATAACATATAATTTAAGGGTTTTATTCCATCAAGTCAAGGTTAACCACGATACTTACCTCGCTTTGCAAATTTCAATCAATTACTCAACAACAACCTTTCCTTTTAAATTTGTCTCGAAAAGCTTGAAATCTATTCACAAAAAATTCGATATATTCAATACGAATAATATGAATTAAGTTTATATGAATATACTAATTTTTCGGATAAAAATCCGAAATTCATTAAAATATTCGACAGTGGGACCCATGTCTCAAATTCCAAAAACACTCACGAAATCTGAATACCCGTTCCGATACGAGTTCAACCACACAAAAATTGTCCAATTCCGATGTCAAATGGACCCTCAAATCTTAAATTTTTGTTTTTGAAAGATTTTATAAAAATCTGAATTTTCTTCCATAAATCATGGATTCATGATATAAATGAGTATGAAATTATGAAATATAATCAATATAGGATAAGGAACACTTACCCCAATATTTTTTCGTAAATATCGCCCAAAAATCGCCTCACCCGAGCTCAAAAATGGAAAAGGGTTGAAAATGGGACGAATCCCATTTTTCAGAACTTAAGTTCTGTTTCTGGGAATTTTATCCTTCGCGAACGCGGTCAGTGCCTCGCGTTCACGAAACACAAATTTGTGCTATCGCATTTTACTCTTCGCGAACGCAAGGGCTACCGCGTGAACGCGATGCTTGCCTGGCTTGGCCTTCACGAACGCGAGATGCCCTTCGCGAACACGAAGGCTAATTTTTCATGACCAGACTCTTTCCTTTCGCGAACGCGAGGCTTCGATCGCGAACGCGAAGCCTTGAACCTCAAGCCTTCGTGAACGCGATCACTCTGTCGTTAACGCGAAGCACAAAACGTGCCAGCCCCAATTTTCTCTTCGCGTTCGCGAGAGTACGTTCACGAACGTGAATAAGAACACACCAGAAGCCTGAAGTCTGTAGAGAACCAGATTTCCTAAGTCCGAAAATGATCCATTAACCACCCGAAACCAACCCGAGCCCTCGGGGCTCCAAACAAAACATGCACCCAAGTCCTAAAACATCATACGAATTTGCTCGCACGATCAAATTGCCAAACTAACACTTAGAACTATGAATCGGATACCAAATCAAAGGAAATTTTCGGGAAAACTTTAAAACCTTTATTTTTACAATCGGACGTCCGAATCACATCAAATTAACTCCGATTCTCACCAAATTTGGCAGACAAGTCATAAATATTATAGTGGACCTATACCGGGCTTCGGAACCAAAATACGGACCCGAGGTCAATAAATCCAATATCAGTAATTTCTTAAAATCATTAAGCTTTCAAGCTTTTAATTTTTTTTAATCAAAATTCCATATCTCGTGCTAGGTACCTTGGAATTTGATTACGGGTATACGCCCAAGTCCCAAATAACGATACGGACCTACCAAAATTGTTAAAATATTGATCCGGGTCCTTTGCTCAAAATGTTAGCCAATGTCAACTCAGTTGAGTTTTAAAGCTCTATTTCATATTTTATTCTATTTTTCACATAAAAACATTCCGGAAAATTATACGGACTGCGCACGCAAGTAGAGGAATGATACATGGTACTTTTTGAGGCCTTAAAACATAGAATTACTTATTAAATTTAAAGATGGCATTTTTGGTCATCATAGAAGAAGACATCACCACCCACGTGGAAGGGTTTCTAAGTGTTTACACTTACCATTTCACGCTGGGCCCCCTCGACCCCGTCATCGTTGATTGTTTCCATCAATATCAAATAACCCTAGGACAAATCTATCCTTCCTTTTGGCGAATTGTTATTCTGCTTCGATTCTTCGTGAGAAAAGATGAGGGGATCCCTTTCGCCCTCGATCACCTTATCATATTGTATAGCCCTCGCCTCTATCGAGACGGGTTAATAAAACTCCAACGTTGGGCTACCAAAGTGCTATTCTCGAGCATAGACGAGGACAAGGATCGAGGCTAGATGGGCCAGTTCATTCGAGTGAGGACTTCCGACCTAATCACAACCGAGAAAATGCCATTTCCTGAGAAATGGAACATGAATCGTAAGTACTGTCTCACTGTTAGCTTCCATGTATTATTTGTTCCTTTGTCTTTTCTCATTGATGTCTTTTTCCATGATGTAGCGGTCGCTTGGATGCCTCGTGCGATTCCCGACCTCAAGAGCTGGATTCGGAACCTGACATCGACCTCTACATACGCCGAGCGCTCATGGCGCGATTTAGCAAAGGGTTGATTGGAGGCCAAGAATCATGGTAAGCCTACTTTTTGTGTATTTAATGATTTGATTAAGATGCCCTTCTTCTACTTATTCAATTTTCTCATGTATAGGCCTGGTTAAGGATATGGTTATGAGGCCCCCGTCTGGTGAGGAGGAGACTTTGACCCCGGTTCCGAAGCCGGCGAAGGATAAGAAGAGGAAAATGACCTCAACCTGTGAGAATCCAAAGCCTAAGAAGAATCCGGTTCGTAAGTCGAAGAAAGACACTGTTGCCCTGTCTGTGGATGTAATTCAACAACTAATGGAGGAAGAAGAAGAAGATGAAGGCGATGGCTCAGAACTGGTGGTCCGAGTGAAGAAAACCACCGAGCCCCCAAAAGGCCGCTGAGTCGGTGGTGGTTGAGGAGATCCCGTCTCGAGCCGAGGGGGTCTTGGAAAAGGACTCGGGAAAAGTCCCCAAGTCATCGAAGATCAAAGATGCCTCCCGCCGAGAGGAGAAAAAGGCGGGTATGTCTGAAGGGGCCGACTCCGAGGCCCTTCGCAACGAGGAGAACGCCCCAAGTGGTCACTTGGGGCAATAAATATTGGAGACTCGCTGATTCTTCCTGCGTTTTCCGAGGAGGTAATTTAGGAGGCCCAAGCTATGAGGACTCCGGAAGTAGACGGGGTCCATGGAGGGGAGGACCCCTTTCGTGGTTACTTTATCAGGACTGAGGATGCTACCAACCTGAGTGAAGCATCGAGTCTCTTCGATGAGGCTCAACAAGCCTTGAATCGGGTGAGTCTCAACTCCCTTTGTCGATACCATACTTAGTTTATTTCTTCTCTTCCTGTCTAATTTCCTTTCCTTTTTCCGTATAGGCTTTAACACTCCATTATGAGGCATTTTCAAGGTCCCGAGCAGAGCTGAGACGATGTGAGACCGACCTACGAGGGCTCACGGAGGAGAGAAATTCCCTTAAACTTCTCAGTGGGCAAAAAGAAGAGGAGATCAAGGACCTCCGAGATGAGTTGGCCAAAGCTCACCAAGATTAGACCGACCTGATCGAGCAGGTAATGAAAATCTTAAAAGCTCATGGGCTCGATACGGGAATAGTGTCTAACGTTTCAATATCACAGCTGCAACAGAAGGTCGAGAGGATCTTGCAGTTCCGCAAGGAGGTCAACATGATGAAGGAGGAGACCTTGGGGTGGTAAGAAGGTATGGACCACTTTGTTTCTGAAAAAGAGGCTACTCGAGCCCAATTGTCATTGGTCGAAAGTCAGCTTCGAGGCATGAAGGATAAGAGCTCAGCTCAGGCAAAGAAAATAGAGGAGCTCGAGGCTCGGTTGCCTTCCGATCTTGCAAAGGCCAAATCTGAAGCCGAAAAGGTAAAGGACGAGGCATAGACATTCGTGCCCGTCTACCGGGACGATGGTGAAGCCACTAAAGTCCAAGCTAGAGAGGCAACCGAGACCGCTCAAACTCAAGTAGATTGGATTGCTGAACTCGCTAAGTGCCAATCTCGGAGGGAAACCCTCAAAAAGATCCACGCTCGTGGTTTCGATCTTAACGACGAGATAATAAAGGCTAAAGAGTATGAAGTTGATTCTAGAGCGCTGGCCTCTTCCGATGATGATGATGATGATGGCAGTAAGAGCGGGTCCGAGAATGGGAGGACCTCGATGGAAAAGAAGCTGCCCCTGAGGAAAATTAGGAACCTTAGGCTTTTTCTTTATTAATTTATTTGTGCGGGACCCTGATCGGTCCTTGTAAATATCTTCGTATATATAAAATATATTTTTTCTCTTTCACTTGTATTTATTCTATTTCCTGGCTCGCGAAAATTCTATTTCATTCATGCCTTCAGGCCATATGGAGATTTTGCTCACAAGTTTGGGACTTTAGGCAACTAGACCGAAGTTTGACCAGTGTAATTTTTAAAATCGAGTGAGTACTTGCCCAAACTCGAAGTAGAGTGCCCCATAGGTTTTAGTTGAGTAAGGACGGTTTTTTTTGAACTCAAAAAATAAAATGGCCCTTAAGCTCTTAAATTAGGCCGACATGGACTCAAAAGAATGGCTTTTCCCCTTTTTCGGCTTGAAAAATTAATCATAAAAATTTGTCATGCCTTAGCACGAAATAAATTTGTCCCCATTAGGTTTTTCAAGGATTGGTGTTATCGAAATCCTTTGCTTTGTTATGCCTTAGCACAAAATTGTTCGAGAGTTCGAACAATTCGATACCCCTTAGGGTTTTTTGAGGGTTGATATTATTGAGACCCTTAGTAATTCAGCCGAGTGTTGCCTTTTAAATAGGTTTATAAGAATATTTGAAGGCCTGTTTTATAACGGAATTCGGATGTCTCCGAACCGTGTTAGTTTGGCCATAGCCTTTAGTTTGGGATTTGCCCCTTAGGCTTGTTTCCTTGCTATACTTCGAACTCGTTCGAAGTGTCAGTCCCCGAGTGGGGTGGCCGTGGCCTATAAAATCGAGGATTGACTTTTTAAGGTCTTACAATTTTGAGGTTTAGTAATTCGATCATGTTGATTTTTTGGATGACAGTCCCGGAGTATAGGGTAAATTGTTTGAACTTCAGTTGTGATCGACCCTTAAGCCAGTTTCCATAATAGATCATAAGTAAGAAACTGTAAAGTATAAATTTCTCTAAGGCATGGAACATCTAGTAAGGAAAAATACTTCTTTTAATAGATTATACATGCGTACATGTTTTGCCATTAGGGCTCGAGTAATCTACATGGACACGGTTCATTTGAATGTTTGGTCCTTTACAAAATTTACCTATCGAGACCCTGTCGACGCAAAGTATTTTCCTTTTAACTATCCGAGGGTGATGCCCCCCCAGTATTCTAGGTTGATTGTAAAGCAGCCTCAGATACTGTTGAATTGCTCTAAGTTAGCACGAACAATGGTTGCCTCGTTAAAACCTTGCCGGAAAAACCCATTTGGGACAAATACCTGTCTAAGGGAAAAAGAGTGCAGCGCGTGCTTTCAGACCTAAGGACTTTGTGTTTGAATAATCCTTTGGTGTCTTCGATTAAACACCTGCAAATGGTTAGTATAAAATATAAACGAAAATGGAGAAGGTCGTACCTTAGCAGTAATATTGTTTGAGGAGTGATATGTTTCAATTGTTTGGTAATTGTTCGCCGTTCATCGTGCCGAGTTTGTAGGATACCATTTCGATGATATTGAGGACCTGATACGGTCCCTCCTAGTTCGAGCCAAGTTTTTCTTCATTTGGGTCTCGAGTATTGCGGGTGACCTTCCTGAGAACCAAGTCCCCAATTTTAAAGTGTCGAAGATTGGCTCTTCGATTGTAGTACCTTTCGATCCGCTGTTTCTGTGCGTCCATTCGAACGAGGGCAGCTGCCCGTTTTTCATCTAGCACTTCGAGGCTTGTATTCATAGCCTCGTGATTTGATTCTTCCGTTGCATATCGAAACCTGATGCTAGGTTCCCTGACTTCAATCGGGATCAGAGCTTCGGTGCCATATACCAAAGAGAACGGTGTAGCCACTGTACTGGAGTTTGACGTTGTTCGATACGCCCAAAGGACTTCAAGCAATATTTTTCTCCATTTTCCCTTAGCATTGTTCAATCGTTTCTTTAGATATTGAATGATGGTCTTGTTTGTCGATTTGGCCTGTCCGTTCCCACTAGGATGATATGGCATCGACATGATCCTTTTTATTTTGTGATCTTCGAGAAACTTTTTCACTTTGTTGCCAACAAATTGCTTTCTATTGTCTCATACGATCTCGGCATATAATATGGTCCCAGATAAAGTCGATGACTTCTTTCTCTCTAATTTTCTCGAAAGCCTATGCTTCAACATACTTAGAGAAATAGTCAATCATAAATAAAATAAATTTAGCTTTACCCGGGGACGATGGTACAGGGCCGACGATATCCATTCCCCATTTCATGAATGGCCATAGGGATAAGACTGAGTGGAATCGCTCTCCGGGTTGGTGAATCATCGGCGCATACCTTTGACATTTGTCACACTTTCGAACAAACTCTTTTGTATCCTTTTCCATATCAGCCCAATAGTATCCTGCTCTAATGACTTTGTGAACCAATGATTCGGCACCAAAATGATTTCCGCAGGTGCCCTCATGGATTTCTCGTAGGACGTAGTCGGTATCTCCTGGTCCCAAACATATTGCCAATGGTCCATTGAACATCCTTCTATATAGTGTTCCATCTCCGGCCAATGTGAATCGTGCGGCCTTCGTACGTAGAGTCCTCGATTCCTTAGGATCCGATGGAATTACCGTTCTTTATGTACTCGGTATATTTGTTCCTCCAATCCCAGGTCAGACTTGTGGAGTTGATTTCGGCGTGGCCTTCTTCGATTACTAACCTTGAAAGTTGTACGATAGTCCCCGAGCTAATCTCGTTGTCTTCGACTGATGACCCCAAATTTGCAAGGGCATCGACCACGCTATTTTGTTCTCGAGGCACTTTCTGTAGGGTCCATTCTTTAAATCGATGTAGAGTCACCTGTAGTTTGTCCAAGTACCTCTGCATTCGATCTTCTCAAACCTCAAAGGTTCTATTGACTTGGTTTACCATAAGCAGGGAGTCACATTTGACCTCGATGACCTCTGCTCCCAAACCTTTAGCTAGTTCGAGACGTGTAATCATGGCCTCACACTCGGCCTCATTGTTAGTTAACTTGGAAGTTTTGATAGCTTGTCTAATTTTATTACCCGTGGGCAGCTGCAAAACGATGCCTAGCCCGAACCCCTTAACATTTGAAGCGCCGTCTGTGAAGAGGGTCCACACCCCCGATTACGTACCCGACTTTAATAATAGTCTTTTTTGACCTCGGGTACGAGGGATGGCATAAAGTCAGCCACGAAGTCTGCTAAGATTTGGGATTTGATGGCCGTTCGGGGTCGATACTCGATATCTTACCCACTAATCTCGACAGCCCATTTGGCCAATCGGCCCAAAAGTTCGGGCTTATGCAAAATATTGTGAAGGGGATAAGTAGTCACCCCACAGATCAGATGACACTAAAAATATAGTTTTAATTTCCTAGAGGCGCTTATTAGGGCAAGCGTTAATTTTTCTAAGTATGGGTACCAGGTCTCGGCCTCTCCTAAAGTTCGACTAACATAGTAAACAGGAAATTGCGTACATTGCTCTTCTCGAACTAGGACCCCACTTATCGCGATTTCCGAGACTGCTAAGTACAAGTAGAGTTGCTTGTCCGCTTTCGGAGTATGAAGCAGTGGCGGGATCGAGAGGTACCACTTTAATTCTTCCAATGCTTGTTGGCATTCCGGGGTCCACGCAAAATTGTTACTCTTTTTGAGCAGTGAGAAGAACCTGTGATTTCTATCTGAAGACCACGAGATGAATCGGCCTAGGGTGGCTATGTGCCCTGTTAATCTTTATACGGCCTTAGCATTGTCCACGACTGTGATGTCTTCGATTGCCTTGACTTTATCAATGTTGATTTCGATCCCCCGGTTTGATACCATAAAGCCAAGTAACTTAACCGAGCCGACCCCGAATGCACATTTTTCTGGGTTGAGTTTCATGTTGTATTTCCTTAGTATATCGAAGGTCTCCTGCAAATGTGTCAAATGGTCCTCTGCTCGCAGGGACTTAACTAGCATATCGTTAATATAAACCTCCATTGATTTACCTATTTGTTCTTCGAACATTCGATTTACTAAGGATTGATAAGTGGCACCAACATTTTTTAGTCCAAACGACATTACATTATAACAATAGGTGCCGTACTTAGTGATGAACACAGTCTTTTCCTGATCCTCCGTGTTTATTTGTATTTGATTGTACCCGGAGTAGGCATCAAGAAAACTAAGGATCTCATGGCCGGCCGTGGCATCGATCATGTGATCGATATTCGACAGAGGAAAAGAGTCTTTAGGACATGCTTTGTTTAAATCTTTATAGTCTACACACATTCTAAGTTTATTTCCCTTTTTAGGGACTTCGACTACGTTTGCTAACCATTCGGGATATTTTACCTCTCGAATGGATCATATTTTTAGAAGTTTGTCTACCTCGTCCTTGATGAATGCATGTTTTACCTCGGACTAGGGCCTTCTCTTTTGTTTTACCGGGCGAAACTTCGGGTCCAAGCTCAGTTGATGTGTAGTGATCTCCAGCGGGATCCCTGTCATATCTAGGTAGGACCAAGCAAAATAATTCATCTTTATAGTCTACGCATATTCTAAGTTTATTTCCCTTTTTAGGGATTAAGACTATGTTTGCTAACCATTCGGGATATTTTACCTCTCGAATGGATCATATTTTGAGAAGTTTGGCTACCTCGTCCTTAATGAATGCATGTTTTACCTCGGACTAGGGTCTTCTTTTTTGTTTTACCGGGCGGAACTTCGGGTCCAAGCTCAGTTGATGTGTAGTGATCTCCGGCGGGATCCCTGTCATATATAGGTGGGACCAAGCAAAACAATCCATATTATTAATAAAAATATTTAATGAATTTTTTCCTGATCCCGGGGGTTAACCCTGTACCCAGGTATACCTTTCGATCAGGTAGGTGCTCGATCAGTATGGCTTGCTCCAGCTCTTCGACTGTCAATTTGGTGGCGTCAGAATCCTCGGGGATTATGAAGGATCGAGAGATCCAGTAGTCATCGTCCTCGTCCATTCCCTGCTTCTCCGGTTGAGTCGAGGCTGGTGGATGTGGTTGCTATTTAGCTTCATGTTTTCCTTTGGACTCCAATCCCTTTGTTGACGAAAGTGCCGATACCAGTATTACTTTGTCGACCGCGAATATCTCTTTGGCAGCATGTTGTTCCCCATACACCATTTTTACTCCATCTGGTGTTGGGAATTTTAGCATTTGGTGAAGGGTTGAGGGGACTGCCCTCATGTTGTGAATCCAGGTTCTTCCGAGCAGTGCGTTGTATCTCATATCGCCCTCGATCACATGGAACTTTATTTCTTGAATAGTTCCCGCTACATTTACTTGTAGGATGATTTCACCTTTAGTTGTTTCACTCGCCATATTGAAGCCATTGAGAATCTGAGCTACGGGTACGATCTGATCTTGTAGGTTGAGCTGCTCCACGACCCTTGATCGAATAATATTGGCCGAGCTTCCTGGATCAATTAAAACACGTTTAAACTGAATTTTATTCATAAGGATAGAGATTACCAAAGCATCATTGTGGGGTTGTGAGATCCCTTCTGCTTCCTCATCATTGAATGATAAAGTGCCTTCTAAAGTATAGTCTCGAGTTATTTTTTCCCTGGTGATTGATACTTTAGTGCTTTTGAACACGGGCCCTTGTGGAATATCGACCCACTAAAGATCATGTGAATCACGTGCTGCGGTTCTTCCTGCTCGTTTTTCCTGTTTGCATCCTTGTCTCTGAAATGTTTTTTTGTTCTGTCGCTCAAGAATTCTCGAAGGTGACCCTCGTTGAATAGACGGGCCACCTCCCCCTTAATTGTCTGCAGTCTTCAGTTCTATGACCATGTGTACCATGGTATTTGCATATTTGATTGAGGTTTCTTTGGGATGGATCGGTTTGTAGGGGTTTGGGCCATCTAGTATCTTTGATTCTCCCAATGGCTGACACAATACCTGAAGCGTCGATACTGAAGTTGTATTCTTATAACCTTGGTGCTTCTGTGGGATCGGCATGTTTATCAAAGCCACTTTTGCTCATGAGCCCTCGAGATCTCTGTCCTCGATCGTTCCTTCGATTATTTCAGATGGGATTGCGTCCTGGGCCGGTGTTTCTATGATTTGCGTTGTATGGTTGATATCGATCTCTGTTCGACCGGGGTTCTCTATCGATATCACTTAGAGTTATGCCAACGGGCCTGTTTGGATAAACGGAACCAGAAGGGGTCCCCAATTGATCATCCTCGACCCTAATCTTTGACTGGTATGGATTATGTACATCGACCCAGGTTATCGCTGGATATTCAATTAAATTCTTCTTTAGCTGTCGTGATGCCACCGAACTTAGTTCGTTCAAACTTTGAGTAAAGGCTTGAACAACCCAATCGTCTATGACCGGTGGTAGTTCCATGCGTTCCATCTGGAACCAAGATACGAATTCCCTCAACATTTCGATGTCATTTTGTTTCACCTTGAAGAGGTCTGACTTCCTAGTCGCAACCTTTATTTCTCTGGCATGTGCCTTTACGAAGGAGTCTGCAAGCTTGGCGAAGGAATCAATGGAATTAGACGGTAAATTATTGTACCATATCATTTCTCCTTTCGACAATGTTTCTCCAAATTTCTTCAGTAGAACAGATCCAATCTCATCGTCTTCCAAGTCATTCCCTTTATTGCGCATGTATAAGAAGTGGCATGCTCATTAGGGTCGGTAGTCCCATTGTACTTAGGAATTTCTGGCATTCGGAATTTCTTCGGAATGGGTTTCAGAGCCGCATTTGGAGGGAAAGGCTTCTGTACAAATTTCTTTGAATCCATACCCTTTTGTATGTCTCTACTTTCTTCTCATTTGCCTCGATTTTCTTTTCTCCCGTTTCAATCCATTTAGTGAGCTCCTCGAGAATTTTCATAATGGCGGGGTTAGTCCCCGATTCATAGGCGTTCGACCTTTCTGGCACAAACTCGGTCCTGTGGATGTCTCCTGGTTCGATCCTACTCGGTGTTCGGTGCTGATTTTATAGATGTGCTATAGCCGCTTGTTGAGCCTGTAACATTTCTAATATCAATTGGAGGCTAACTCCACCATCTTCTCCTCCATGCGTACCTCGACCACCTGATCGAACTTCCCTGCGTACGCTACCTTAGGGTCAATGCCCAAATTTGCATTTAGGGAGACATGTGAACTAAAATCAATGGTATTTGCAATTGGTGCTCCCTCGAGATCAGCCTGATGCACCTCGATCCCTGGGGCAGCTATATTGTCATTTTCCCCGCAAAATCCGAGGCCGTTGTCACCATGTGTAGGCGCTGCTTATGAGTTTGACATGTTTATCCTGAAAACAAAGATTCTTACAAGAATAAGTGTAAAGCAGTGTGTGTTATTGGAATCAGTATTAAGCAATCACTATTATCCTTAGCCCCACGATGGGCGCCAAACAGTTTACCCTTAAAATTGGATAACAATTAAACTTATAATGTGGTTATAAGGACACATGATTTCACTTAATACTAATTGATAAATATGAAGATTAATAACAGAAATGAACTATAAAGTAAAGCAAACCAGTGTTAGAATGGAACTCAACCCTCGAGTTTGGATACCCTAGAACTGGTTGATGCAAGAACAATTAAAATATAACAAGCTGATGAACAATAGTATAAACGAGAAAAAGAATTATATTGCTTTGATATCTGTGAACAATATACGTTACAAATGATTAGAACCCCCCTTTATATAGTAGAGGAATTCCACTTATGGTATAATTCTAATTACAGAAGGAAATCCCATGATTAGCTAATTAACCATTTCTGATTTGATCCATTCCGAGATTTACGCCATGATCCTCGAGCAGTCACAGATATCTCGCTTTTCTGTTATTGTGCTATCTTCGATCTTGCTCGATGTCTGTCTTATTTCGCTTCAATCGCTACTAGCCCCGATCTCGACAGGTACCTCGATTATGAACTCGGTACCTTATCCTCGTGATTTAGTCTGTTGCGTTACGAGGCCGTCCTTCGATGCAACCTCTCGGTCTCGGTCAAATAGTAAAATCGGGTGGGCCCGGTTATAACCGTATATAGTTAATTAATTAGTATGATTTAATGGAGGTTTACGATCTAGTGATATCTCTTCTCTCACGTAGTAGTAGTATAGTAGATTCAATTCTCTACTACATATTCACTTTTGAATCAAAATATTAATATAATGATATTTTGTATCTCACATAATAATCGTAAGTTTAATTCTCATGGCTACTTATTTATGTTTAATCAAAACTTACAGTCTAGTGATGTCTCATGTTTCACATAGTAGTTGTAGATTCAATTCTCGTGATTACTTTATTTAAATTTAATCAAAACAGTCTAGTGGTGTGATGACCCAAAATGTCATCTTTAAATTTAATAATTAATTATGTATTCTAAGACCTCGAAAAGCACTATTTATCATTCCTCAACTTGCGTGCGCAGTCCGTAAAATTTTCCAGAAAGTTTTCAGGTGAAAAATGGATTAAAATATGAATTATAGCTTTAAAACTCAACTGAGTTGACTTTCGTCAACATTTTGAGCAAACAGACTCGAATCAGTATTTTGACAGTTACGGTACGTCCGTATTGTGAATTGGGACTTGGGCGTATGCCCGGAATCAAATTCCGAGGTCCCTAGCCCGAGATATGGAATTTTGAAGAACAATTAAAGGTTTAAATTCAAATAGCGACCGGATATCGAATTATGTGCAAACGACCCCGGAATAGAATTTTGATGATTCCAACAGTTCCGCATGGTGATTTTGGACTTAGGAGCGTAATTGGAATTATTTTAGGAAGTCCGTAGTGAAGTTAGGCTTGAAATGGCTAAAATAAGAATTTAAAGTTTGGAAGTTTGACCGGGGAGTTGACTTTTTGATATCGGGGTCGGAATCTAGTTTTGAAAATTTTCACAGCTCCGTTATATCATTTATGACTTGTGTGCAAAATTTGAGGTCAATCGGACTTGATTTGATAGGTTCCGGCATCGAACGTAGAAGTTGAATATTCTTAGTTTCATTAAGCTTGAATTGGGGTATGATTCGTGGTTTTAGTGTAGTTTGATGTGATTTAGAGGTTCGACTAAGTTCGTATGATGTTTTAGGACTTGTTGATATATTTGGTTGAGGTCCCAAGGGCCTCGGGTGAGTTTCGGATGGTTAACTGATCAAAAGTTGGAATTAAAACAGCTGCTGCAATCTTTCCTTTCTGTTGGATATTCTGGCCCAAAATCAAAACCCAAAAATCGAGCTCCCAAGATCGAGCTCCCGATATCGAGCTCCTAAGATTGAACTGGACAGAATGAGCTCCCAAGATCGAACTGGACAGATATGTAAGTTATAAAAACAGGGGCATTCAACCCATTTGCCATTTTTAACAAACTTGAGCTTGAACAGAGGCGACTTTTGACAGATTTTCAAGGAAAGACATTTGGGGTAAGTGATTCCAACTCGGATTTGGTCTATATACACAAATATATCATTGTTTTCACCATTTAATTAGTGTTTTGAGATTGAAATTTGGAAAATTTTTAGAAAATCTCATAGAAACGAAATTTTGAGATTTCGGTATCAATTCGGAGTCGGATTTGAGTGAAACTAGTATGGTTGGACTCGTAATTGAATGGGTTGTCAGATTTTGTAAGTTTTTCCGTATTCCGAGACGTGGGCCCCACGAACAAATTTTGAGCTAATTTTGAATTTTATTGAAAAATATAATATTTTCTTATGAAATTGATTACTATAATTTTTGTTGAATGTATCGAATCAATTATGATTAGATACGAGTCGATCAGAGTCGGAAATTCGAGGAAAAAGCATAATACTTGGTTAAATTGGAGCAAGTCGAGGTAAGTGACTTGTCTAACTTTGTGTGGGGGAAATTCCCCTAGGATTGATAATTGTAAGGTGTGGAAAGTCGTGTACACGAGGTGACGAGTGTGTACACGGGCTAAATGTGAAAGATTATGTTTTAAATTGTGTAGATCATTGTTGCGCATTAATTATATTATTTCATTTTGTTATAATCTTAATTATTGATTTAATGTTTATATTTTTAAATTTGCTTGACCTTTTCATGCTAATTGTTTTATCTGTTTAGCTGGAACTTGGTTTCTTTTATTCTATGCATTATTTGAAGGTTGATTTTCTTTAAATTACATATTATTAATATGAAGTATTTGACATTTTTAAAATTGATATTGAAGAAACGTATTAAAGATTTTGAAATATTATTTTCCTGAATTATTTACTCCTGAATATTTTTGTAAGATTTTCGTACTCATTGTGATGGAGCAGTGAGCACTTTATTGTGAAAAAAATATTATTGTTGAATTATTTTGACATGAGCCGTGAGCTCTTTATTCTAGGAAAATATTATTGTTGAGTTATTTTGACATAAGTCGTGAGCTCTTTATTGTGGAACAATATTGTTGATGAATTATTTTGGCAAGTTAAATTATTTGAGCACCTGAGGTGCAAATTATGATATATTATGATATTGATACGCATACGGTGGTATAAGATCTGGGTATTAAAACGCATGCGGTGAGATAAGGGTGGCTTGATACGCGTGGCTAGTATGGGGAACTACTAGAAGTCATGCGGTGTGATAGGGATGGCTAAAACGCGGGATGCTATTTCGGGAAAAATATTTTCTTTAAAATAAATTGTGAAGGCTCCCGCGGTGAGATAAGGAAATGAGATATTGTGAATTTATTTATGATTTGGGACTACGAGGCGGTACCTCAGGAGTGCCCTTGTTGATATTGATTTATGGCTGCGGTTGCCTTTCATTAGTGTTGTGATTTTCTTAAAGTTGAAAAGAATTTTGTTTTGTTTCCACGAGGTATTTATTTGCCGTTATTTGATGTAATTAAATGTGACATACTACTTGATAAATTTTCATTGTCATTTTATCTTATAATATTGTTTTATTCATTTTACCATGCCATTATATATTTTTCAGTAGGGCCTAACTTGACCTCGTCACTATTCTACCGAGGTTAGGCTTGGCACTTACTAGGTACCGCTGTGGTGTACTCATACTACGCTTCTGCATATCTTTTTGTGCAGATCCAGGTACATCTTATCAGACCACGCATCAGTAAACTAGCTGTACGAGGAGACTTCGAGGTATATCTGCCAGCGTCCGCAGACTCCGGAGTCCCCTTCTATATTACTATGTTGTCTTCCTTATCTGCTTTAGACTTTGATGTATAGAGACATAGAGAATAAATTCTTAGAAGCTTGTGACTTATTTCTACCGGGTTTTGGGAGTTGAAATTGTTTGAATTGTAGTTTATTTATTTCAGATATATATTATTATTCCGCATTGATAGGCTTACCTAGTCTTAGAGACTAGGTGCCAGCACGATATCCTACAGAGGAAATTTGGGGTCGTGACAATTTGGTATCAGAGCATTAGGTTCATAGGTGTTATGAGTCACAAGCAGGTTTAGTAGAGTCTTGCGGATCGGTACAGAGACGTCTATACTTATCTTCGAGAGGCTATGGAACTATTAGGAAATATTCACTTCTTTGATTCCTTATCGTGCAACATTGATATAGCTTGAAACATATATCTTATATTCTTTTATATACACTCGTGTATGACATTGCGCACTCGGTATCAGTTGTACGTCGACGGTTCGTGATGCCGCAGATGGACTGGGAGGGAGCCAGAGATGCTCAAACATTGCCTCAACATATGGTTCCGACTGAAGATGCAGACGTATTGAGAGATCACCAGTGAATCATGTAGCAGGGTGCAACCGATATTGGCATATGGTTGATTTATACGAGCTGTGAAGATTATTATTGTGGATCATTGGACTGTGACCTATGACTTCGCGCCGAGTGGGGGGAGTCCACTATCAGTGGATGGATTGCGGGGTCATGTGTTATGTCAGTTTTGCCTTGAAATGTATATATGTGGTACTGAAAGGTTCCCTAAAAATTTACACATGTTTGAGGCCTGAGATTTTGTAGAGGATAAGGTTGGGACTTGTGGTATGTCTGCCTCCTTAATAATCATATACTTCAGTACCAAAGGATCTATAGAAACAAATCTAAATTTGCAGAAGATCTACTTAGCGTGGACATCACGGTTGCAGATTTTGGGGTGCATCGAAGGAAGTACAGTTGTTGACGAGATTCTAGACTATGTGGTTCGTGCCAAGATTTGTCTGTATGGAGCTCTACTTTTGTGATCGTTGTGTTTAAATAAGGGGTAAGGGTTATCCCAAAGAAGAATCGAAGAGTATGTTAAGAAATGGGTCAGCACAACAGTGTTCAGTCAGCATAACAAAAGAAGAAATTTGCCTTGGTAGAGATAATTCTCCACCGGTGTTCGTGGCAAGACTATGAAGAGGGCAGACCAGCCAATGCAACACCGCCTAGTTGGCTCAGTTCTCAGAAATGCTTTTGAAAGAGTTTTTTTCTCGAACTCTCTATAATGCGTGGTGCATAGGTTTGAACGATTGCGTCAGGTCATCATGAAGGTGTCAGAATATGCCATCAAGTTCAATAAGTTAGCCCGTCATACTCCTACATTGCTTCCTACAGCCAGAGAGCGAGTCCATAGACTCATTAAGGGACTCAATTATGATCGTAAAATTTTGAACTCTGGAGCTACACACTGATACTTCATTTCTGCTAGTTGTAGAAATTTCCAAGATATTAGAACATGTTCGGGGTGAGGAAAAAGGAAAAACTTAGGAGACCAAGAGGTCTCGAGGTTCTGGAGGATTTAGTGAATTCTACTCTGCAAGTATAAATTATTAGGTCAGGGGTTCGGACAGTCGGCCAGCCTAGTCTGCATATTGGATTACTCAGGGTCCTGCAGTAAGTTCTTTTAATACACCACCGACATGAGTTTGCTACAATGGTTATTCCTGTTATCCGGCACACACTCAATATGAGCAGCCAAACCCGCAAAGGGGTTGTTATGAATACGGTGATACTAGGCACATCATGAGAAAATTATCCCAAACTTGGGAGAGACATATTTCATCAAAGCACTCAGGCTACGTTCCCCATTGAAGTTACTACACCACCCACACGACTAGTTATGGGTGGAGGACAGGCGAGTAGAAGGCGTCCTAGAGGTGGAGACCCAGCCGTTGATATATTTTTATGGTATGACGGAGGTCGCTACATTAGTTGGTGTCGTTACAGATACGACCTTGATATAATATAAAGGAATAATTTCCTTAACTTGATTCAGTTCTCAGTATCGAAACGAGTCCTTCTATGGAGCTCCATTTATGAGTGAGCTTCGTAATTCTATAATCTACTTATGTGTTTACTCCTGTTAGGAGATTCTATGGAGATAACTACGCCTATCATTCCATGTTGGTCACTAATAAGAGTTGTAAGGATTAAAGGTGGCTTTATGTTACTCATTTCGGTAAGTTTTGATGTAAATTTTGAATAATTAATTGCAAATTGTGAATTATATGCCCTACCGGTGTGGGGTTCATTATGTGTTGTGATTTTGTTTAACGGAAATTATTTAGAAGGAGCAAATGGAAAGTTTCGATTGGCATGATGTGCATATTACTTGTGATTCAGAACTGAGGACGAGATCCTCGCATTTTTAAAATAAACTGATATGTTTAAATCGGGCTACGAGCTGCGGTGGAAGTTATATAAGAACGAGATACTTGTGAGAAAAAATCTTGTGTTTAAGTTCTCCCTTGTGAGATCCAATTTGTACTATAGTACTAATAGGGAGTCATGCCTGTTAGGGTTATTTGAAAATTCTATATGAAATTCTCTGTGCATACTTGCCAATTTTGTGTTGTAATTATTGAGTTTTAACCTACGAGGTAGGTTTCCGCCTAGGTGACGTTAAATGTGACTCATTAATTCGGGTAAATAATTATGAGGTCTTCATGCCTCGTGTCTCGTTATCAGTATTGAAAGTTTGAAACGAGATTTTTGTTAACATGAAGTTAATTGACGATTCTGTAATTGATTATGAACAACTATTAAGACCAGATTGACCCAGAAGGGTGCTCCGTTCAGATGGACTGAGGAATGTGAGGAGAGATTCCAAAAGCTCAAGACAGCTTTGACTACAACCCCAATGTTGGCATTACCTATAGGTTTAGGGTCTTATACTGTGTATTGTGATGCGTCGCGTATTGGTCTCGACGCAGTGTTGATGTAAGACGGTAGGATGATTGCCTATGCGTCCCGACAGTTAAAGGTACATGAGAAGAATTATCCGGTCCATGACCTTGAGTTAGAAGCTATTGTTCATGCCTTGAAGATTTGGTGGCATTATTAGTACGGTGTCCATTGTGAAGTCTACACTGATCACTGAAGTCTATTGCATCTATTTAAACAGAATGATCTTAATTTTCGGTAGCAGAGGTGGTTGGAGTTGCTTAAGGATTATGATATCACCATTCTCTATCATCATGGGAAGGCCAATGTAGTGACCGATGCCTTGAGTCGTAAGGCAGAAAGTTTGGGCAGCTTAGCATATTTACCGGTAGCAGAGAGGCCTTTAGCCTTGGATGTTCAGGCCTTGGCCAATCAGTTTGTCAGATTGGATGTTTCTGAGCCGAGTCGAGTTTTGGCTTGTGTGGTTTCTTAGTCTTCTCTTTATGACCGTATCAGGGAACATCAGTATGATGACCCCCATCTGTTTGTCCTTAAGGATACAGTTCAGCACGGTGATGCCAAAGAAGTCGCAATTGGAAATGACGGTGTATTACGAATGCAGGGCAGGCTATATGTGCCTAATGTAGATGGTTTTCGTGAATTGATTATCCAAGAGGCTCACAGTTCGCGGTACTCCATATATCCGGGTGCTGCGAAGATGTAGCAGGACTTGAGGAAACATTATTGGTGGAGGAATATGAAGAAAGGCATAGTTGAGTATGCAACTCAGTGTCTAAATTGTCAACAAGTGAAATATGAGCATCAACGATCGAGTGGATTGCTTCAGAAGTTAGAGATTCCAGAATGGAAATGGGAGATGAACACTATGGAGTTTGTTGTTGGGCTACCACAGACTTAGAGTAAGTTCAATGCAGCTTGGGTATTGTGGATAGATTGACCAAGTCAGCACATTGCAATACTATGATGACTACCTACTCTTTCGAGCAGCTGGCTCGAATCTATATTCACGAGATTGTCATATTTCACGGCGTACCAATATCTATCATCTCTGACTGGGGTACGCAGTTTACATCACGGTTTTGGAGGGCAGTACAATGTGAGTTTGGTACTCGGGTAGAGTTGAGTACAACATTTAACCCTCAGATGGACGGGCAGTCCGAACGCACTATTCAGATACTGGAGGATATGCTTCGTGCGTGTGTGATAGATTTTGGGGGTGCTTAGGATCAATTCTTACCACTTGAGGAGTTTGCTTACAACAACAGTTGCCAGTCAAGCATTCAGATGGCTCCGTATGAGGCCTTGTATGGTAGGCGGTGCCGGTCCCTAGTGGGTTGGTTCGAACCGGGCGAGGCTAGGCTATTGGATACAGACTTGGTTCAAGATGCCTTGGAAAAGGTTAAGTTTATTCAGGATTGACTTCGTACAACCCAATCTAGACAGAAGAGTTATGCGAATCGGAAGGTTCGTGATGTTGCATTCATGGTTGGTGAGCGGGTATTGCTCCGGGTTTCGCCTATGAAGGGTGTGATGAGGTTCAGGAAGAAGGGAAATTTGAGCCCTAGGTATATTGGGCCTTTTAAGATTCTTGAGAGAGTTGGAGAGGTGGCTTACAAACGTGCACTACCACCTAGTCTCTCTGCAGTTCATTCGATATTCCAAGTTTCCATGCTTCAGAAATATCATGGCGATCCGTCTCATGTATTAGACTTCAGTTCGGTTCATTTGGACAATGATCTATCTTATGTTGATTAACCAGTGGCTATTTTAGATAGGCAGGTTCGAAAGCTGAGGTCAAGGAACATTGCTTCCATGAAGGTTTAGTGGAGGGGTCATCCGATCGAGGAGGCGACTTGGGAGACCGAGCTTCATATACACAGCCGTTATCCATACTTATTCACCAGCTCAGGTACCTTTTCTAACTCCGTTCGAGGACGAACGTTTGTTTTAGAGGTGGAAAATGTGATGACCCAAAATGTCATCTTTAAATTTAATAACTAATTATGTGTTCTAAGACCTCAAAAAGCACTATTTATCATTCCTCAACTTGCGTGCGCAGTCCGTAAATGAATTATAGCTTTAAAACTCAACTGAGTTGACTTTTGTCAATATTTTGAGCAAACGGACTCGGATCAGTATTTTGATAGTTGTGGTAGGTCCGTATCATGAATTGGGACTTGGACGTATACCCGGAATCAAATTCCGAGGTCCTTAGCCCGAGATATGGAATTTTGAAGAACAATTAAAGGTTTAAATTTGATTCCAACAACTCCGTATGGTAATTTTGGACTTAGGAGCGTGATCGAAATTTCTTTTGGAAGTCCGTAGTGAAATTAGGCTTGAAATGGCTAAAATAGGAATCTAAAATTTGGAAGTTTGACCGGGGAGTTGACTTTTTGATATCGGGGTCGGAATCCAGTTTTGAAAATTTTCACAGCTCCGTCATGTCATTTATGACTTGTGTGCAAAATTTGAGGTCAATCGGACTTGATTTGATAGGTTCCGGCATCGAACGTAGAAGTTGAAAATTCTTAGTTTTATTAAGCTTGAATTGGGATATGATTCGTGATTTTAGTATAGTTTGATGTGATTTAGAGGTTCGACTAAGTTCGTATGATGTTTTAGGACTTGTTGGTATATTTGGTTGAGGTCCCGAGGGCCTCAGGTGAGTTTCAGATGGTTAACTGATCAAAAGTTGGAATTAAAACAGCTGCTGCAATTTTTCCTTTCTATTGGATATTCTGGCCCAAAATCAAAACCCAAAAATCGAGCTCCCAAAAATCGAGCTCCCAAAATCGAGCTCCCAAGATCGAGCTCCTGAGATCGAACTGGACAGAATGAGCTCCCAAGATCGAACTGGACAGATCTGTAAGTTATAAAAACAGAGGCATTCAACCCATTTGCCATTTTTGACAAACTTGAGCTTGAACAGAGGCGACTTTTAACAGATTTTCAAGGAAAGACATTTGGGGTAAGTGATTCCAATTCGGATTTGGTCTATATACACAAATATATCATTGCTTTCACCATTTAATTAGTGTTTTGAGATTGAAATTTGGAAAATTTTAGAAAATCTCATTGAAACGAATTTTTGAGATTTCAGTATTGGAGTCGGATTTGAGTGAAATTGGTATGGTTGGACTCGTAATTGAATGTGTTATCGAATTTTGTGAGTGTCACCGTATTCCGAGACGTGGGACCCACGGATAAATTTTGAGCTAATTTCAATTTTTTTTGAAAAATATAATATTTTCTTATAAAATTGATTACTATAATTTTTGTTGACTGTATCGAATTAATTATGACTAGATAGAGTCGATCAGAGTCGAAATATCGAGGAAAAAGCATAATACTTGGTTAAATTGGAGCAAGTCGAGGTAAGTGACTTGTCTAACTTTGTGTGGGGGAAATTTTTCTAGGATTGATAATTATAATGTGTGGAAAGTCATGTACACGAGGTGACGAGTGTGTACATGGGCTAAATGTGAAAGATTATATTTAAATTGTGTAGATCATTGTTGCGCATTAATTAAATTATTTTATTTTGTTATATTCTTCATTATTGATTTAATGTTTATATTTTTAAATTTGCTTGACCTTTTCCTGCTTATTGTTTTATCTGTTTAGTTGAAACTTGGTTTCTTTTATTCTGTGCATTATTTGAAGGTTTATTTTCTTTAAATTAAATATTATTAATATGAAGTATTTGACATTTTAAAACTTGATTTGAAGAAACGTATTAAAGATTTTGAAATATTATTTTCCTGAATTATTTACTCTTGAATATTTTTGTAAGATTTTCGTACTCATTGTGATGGAGCAGTGAACTCTTTATTGTGGAAAAATATTATTGTTGAATTATTTTGACATGATCTGTGAGCTCTTTATTGTGAAAAAATATTATTGTTAAGTTATTTTGACATGAGTCGTGAGCTCTTTATTGTGGAATAATATTGTTGATGAATTATTTTGGCAAGTTAAATTATTTGAGCACCTGAGGTGCAAATTGTGATATATTGTGATATTGATACACATGCGGTGGTATAAGGTCTGGGTATTGAATCGCATGCGGTGAGATAAGAGTGGCTTGATATGCGTGGCTTGTAGGGGGAACTACTAGAAGTCATGTGGTGTGATAAAGATGGTTAAAACGCGGGATGCTATTTCAGAAAAAATATTTTCTTTAAAATAAATTGTGAAGGCTCCTGCAGTGAGATAAAGAAATGAGATATTGTGAATTTTTTTATGATTTGGGACTACGAGGAGGTACCTCGGGAGTGCCCTTGTTGATATTGATTTATGGTCGCAGTTACCTTTGATTATTGTTGTGATTTTCTTAAAGTTGAAAATAATTCTGTTTTGTTTCCACGAGGTATTTATTTGCCGTTATTTGATGTAATTAAATGTGACATACTACTTGATAAATTTCCATTGTCATTTTATCTTATAATATTATTTTAAACATTTTACCATGCCATTATTTATTTTCCAGTAGGGCCTGACCTGACCTCGTCACTACTCTACCGAGGTTAGGCTTGGCACTTACTGGGTACCGCTGTGGTGTACTCATACTACACTTCTGCACATCTTTTTATGCAGATCCAGGTACATCTTATCAGACCACGCATCAGTAAACTAGCTGTACGAGGAGACTACGAGGTATATCTGCTAGCGTCCGCAGACTCCGGAGTCCCCATCTATCTTATTATGTTGTCTTCCTTATCCGCTTTAGACTTTGCTGTATAGAAACATAGAGAATAAATTCTTAGAAGCTTGTGACTTATTTTTACCTGGTTTTGAGAGTTGAAATTGTTTGAATTATAGTTTATTTATTTCATATATTTATTATTATTCCGCATTGATAGGCTTACCTAGTCTTAGAGACTAGGTACCATCACGATATCCTACGGAGGAAATTTGGGGTCGTGACAAGTGGTATTTCATGTCTCACACAATAGTTGTAGATTCAATTCTCGTGATTACTTATTTATATTTAATCAAAACTTACAGTCCAGTGATATCTCATGTCTCACACTATAATCGTAGATTTAATTATCATGATTATTTATTTAGATTTAATTAAAACTTACAGTTAAGTGGTATCTCGTGTCTCACACAATAGTTGTAGATTCAATTCCCGTGATTACTTATTTAGATTTAATCAAAACTTACATTCTAGTGATATCTCGTGTCTCACGCAATAATCGTAGTTTCGATTCTCATAGTTACTTATTTATATTTAATTAAAATTTATAGCGTAATGGTATCTCGTGTCTTACACAATAATTGTAGGTTCAATTCTCCTGATTACTTAATTATTTAGATTTAATCAAAACTTCCGATCTAGTGATATTTTGTGTCTCATACAATAGCATCACGGATTGAATTTTCATCGTCTCTTTTGTATCGCTTCTTAAATCTATTAATTTTAATTTTTTCTTTGAAAAAAATGCTTAGATTTTATTTTGATTAACTTAGATTTTCTTCATTGTGGTTGAGATGAGTATACTGTGTAATAAATGGGAGGGTTGGTGAGAATAAAACAATGTACTACAACACCTTAATTAGGATTGTTAATGGAGGTTTACAATCTAGTGGTATGTCGTCTCTCAAGTAATAGTGATAGATTCAATTCACATGGCTACTTATTTGCGGTTAATTATTTACCCCATAATTTATATCTGATCTCGTCTCTTACGTAAAAGCGGTATATTCAATTCTCATGACTACTTATATAGTAATATTTTGTATCTCACACAATAGTCGTAGATTCAATTCTCATGGTTACTTGTTTAGATTTAATTAAAACTAACCGTCTAAGTATCTCGTACTCACATTCAATTCTCATAGTTATTTAATATTAATCAAAACTTATAGTATAGTGAAATCTCGTGTCTCATATAATAGCATCAAATATTGAATTTTCACTGTCTATTCTATATTGCTTCTTAAATCTACTAATTTTATTATTTTTTCTTTGAAGAAAATGCTTAGATTTAATTTTGATTAACTTAATTTTCTTCATTGTGGTTGAGATGAGTATACTGAGTAATAAGTGGGAGGGTTGGTGAGAATAAAACAATGTACTGCAACACCTTACTTAGAGTTGTTAAAGCAATAAATTATAATAAGTTATTTAAATTTAATTTTTGGTTCGTTATATTCTTTTATTATGATTCGATAAAGGGAACGGTAATAAGTAAACTCGATTGTAAGTGAAAACTTGAAGAGGATTATTGAATTGACAGGAAAAAAGAGGTCGACATGAATGAGTTGTGCGATTCAATAATAAGATTGGTTATGCGAAATTAACTCGATTTGCTCGTAATGTGATAGATTTTAAGTATCCTTCCTCCTAACACATTACTACATGCATTCATATCCAATCGATATCCTTAAATTAGTCAATTGATTTTTGCATGGATCTTGAAAATTAAGAATAAAATTTCAAAATCAAATTGAGGAAATGTTAAAATATATTTCTCTAGATTAGTTTTCTTTCCTAATCGTACTTTTGGAAAAAGAAGATCAGAATTATTGGGTGTTAAGAGTGTATGTTTGATACAAATCTAAAGATTTTAATTTAGAATAATGCAAGAAGGACGATTGCAGATCCCAACCCAAGAAGTAACGGTTGTTATTCTCACATTATAGTTAGTGAGGACTATCCCAGTCACGACTCAGAATTTCCACCTTCAGGACCGTGATGACACATTTCACTTGCTAGGCAAGCCAACATTAGAGGATATTTAAGCCAATATTAATCAATTCAAATTAGTAAAACCAACTAAACTAAAATGAAACCAATACGGAATGCAGAATGACATAAAACCAATAATATCTAAGTACAACCCGGATCTGGAGTCACAAGTACACGAGCTTCTAGAGTTTCTTCAAATAGGGTTTGAAATAAGTACAACTATCTCGAATGAAAAGAACAGTAAATAGGGGAAAAGTGGAAGGGGAGTTCAAAGTCTGCGGACGCCAGCAGATCTACCTCGAGTCTCCAAATGCTAATCCGAGTTGAAACGCCTCACAGACAGCTGAGACTAGTACCAAAATCTGCACAAGAAGTGCAGAGTGTAGTATGAGTACAACCGACACAATGTACTCCGTAAGTGTCTAGCATAACCTCGACGAGATAGTGACGGGGTTATGATAGGACACCCACATAAATAAGCCTGTGCAAATAACGATATATGTACAACATAATAACAAATAAAAGCTAAACATGTACTATTGAGAAGGGACATGTGAAAGGGGTACAAGATACGATAAATACAACAGGGAATGATAACAAGAAATAGTCAATAAGCCTTTAACCAGCAAAACAAATAAACATAATGAACAAAACTGCACGGCATCACCCTTCGTGCTTTTACTCTCAACCTCACTATGAAACAGTAATAACGACACGGCATCACCCTTCGTGCCTTTACTCTCACTTTCATCATCAATCAATAGATACAGAATAACATAACCCTTCGTGCATTAACTCTCAAATATGGCACGACATCACCCTTCGTGCATTTACTCTCAAATATGGCATGATATCACCCTTCGTTCCTTTACTCTCACTTTCATCATAAATCAATAGATACAGAACGACATCACCTTCGTGCATTAACTCTCTCCCTTACCATATAACAATGAACATATAACAATAGGGAGATGAAATAAACAAGGACAAACTTTACGTCAACAGAGGTTCCACAAAACCAACCTCAACTTCAGAAACAATACTCAATTATTATAGACAGTCTATAAATGCAGAAAGAACGATCAATTTAGTAATTAAACTAGTATAAGCATGGATATCATGATCAAAGAAAGTAATAAATCACAAGAAACAAGTCCCACACGCATGCTTTAAACCGATAACAATGCATAAGTACTCGTCACCTCACATATACGTTGTACCCAACATCTAAACATGTAGCAAATAGGCAAACAAGTCCTAATCCCTCGAGTCAAGGTTAACCACGACATTTACCTCGCTCCAAAGATCCACTCAAAGCTCAATCACAGCTTTGCCTTTCAAACGAACCTCCGAACCAACCAAAACTAGCAAATTATCAACCAAACAATTCAAAATAAATCTTAGGAACTACCTATGAATGAAAAAGATTCAATTTAGGTCATTATTGAAAAGGTCAACAAAAGTCAACTCTCGAGCTCGCTTGATCCAAACCTGAAATTCGGATCAAAACCCGATTACCCATTCACCCCCGAGACCGGTTATATAATTTGTTTTGAAATTTGACCTCAATTTGAGGTCTAAGTTCTAATTTTACAAAAATCCCTAATTCTACCCAAACCCCCAATTTCCACCATGAAAATCTAGATTTTAGGTTCAAATCTTATGAAATGTAAAGGAATTTTGAAAGAAAATAGGATAGAATCACTTACCAATGAATTGGGGAAGAAGGGCTTATGGGAAAATCACCTCTAGGGTTCTCTAGGTTTGAAAATTTGAAAGAATGAGAAAATTGCCGTCTAACTTAGTTTTTGACTAGTTGCAAAATTGCGAACCCCCGCAAATGCAAAAAAGCCCTCACAATTGCGAAGTCTTCGCACCTCTGCTATCGTCGCATTTGCGATGAAATGTTCGCAAATGCGAACTCTGGTCCCCCGCAAATGCGACCTTTTGATCGCAATTGCGATCCCTTGCTGAGCCAGCCATCTTCGCAATTGCAAAGATTTTCTTCTCAATTGCGACTAAGACATGAACCTGGATTCCTCGCAATTGTGAACAGTGACCTCACAATTGCGAGGTCAGAGACCTGCACGGGAACTTAAGTACACCAGCATTTTTCCTAAGTCCAACTAACTCCGTAGCCTATTCGAAACTCACTCGCGTTCTTGGGGCTCCAAACCAAACATACACACAAGTCCAAAAACATCATAGGAACTTGCTCTCGCGATCAAATCACCAAAATAATACCTACAACTATGAACCAGACACTAAATCAGATGCAATTTTCAAGAAAACTTTAGATTTTCTATTTTAACAACGTGACGTCCGAATCACGTCAAATTAACTTCGTTTTCACCAAATTTGACAGCCAAGTCATATATATAGTAATAAACCTATACCGAGTTCTGGAACCAAAATACGGACCTGATATCAACAAAGTCAAATATTGGTCAAACCTTTAGATTCATTAAGCCTTTAAACTTTCAAATTTCGACAAAAGACGATAACTCGAGCTAGGAACCTTCGAATTCAATTCTGACCATATGCCCAAGTCCCAAATCACGATACGGATCCATCAGAACTATTAAAACATGAATCCGGGTACGTTTGCTTACAACTTTGACCGAAGTCAACTCAAAAGGATCTTTAAGGCAAAATTTCATAGTTTATCAATTTTTAACATAAAAGCCTTCCAAAAAAAGTACCCGAACAGCGCATGCGAATCGAGGAGGGCTTAAAAAAGCTATCGAAGGCTTTGAAACAAAGATTTAAAGTTTAAACCTATAGATGACCTATCGGGTCATCACATTCTCCACCTCTAAAATAACCGTTCGCCCTCAAATGGATATAGAAAAGTACATAGACTGGTGAAAAGGTATGGATATCTACTTCGCATGTTTGGCTCGGAATCCCAAGTAGTTACCTCGACGAGCTGACTTCTTCATTGCACTCGAACTGAAAGATAACTCTTAGACCTCAACTGTCGAACCTGCCAGGCTAGAATAGCCACCGACTCCTACTTATAAGTCAAATCCTTGTCCAACTGGACTGAGTTGAAATATAACACATGGGACAGATCACCGTGATACTTCCAGAGCATGGAAACATGGAACACTGGATGGACTGCTGACAAACTTGGTGGCAATGCGAGCTTGTAAGCCACCTCACCCACTCTCTGAAGAATCTCAAAAGGTCCAAATAACTAGGGCTTAACTTGCCCTTTTTTCCGAACCTCATCACACCTTTCATGGGTGAAACTTGGAGCAATACCCTCTTTCCGACCATAAATGCAACATCACAAACTCTACGGTCGGCATAACTCTTCTTCCTGGACTGAGCTGTTCGAAGTCGACCCTGAATAATCTTGACCTTATCCAAGGCATCCTGTACCAAATCTGTACCCAACAACCGAGCCTCCCCCGACTCGAACCATCCATCTAGCGATCGGCATCACCTCCCGTATAATGCCTCTTAGGTAGCCATATGAATGCTCAACTGGTAGCTGTTGTTGCAGGCAAACTCCGCAAGTGGCAAGAATTGATCCCAAGAACCCCTGAAATCTATAACACATACGTGGAGCATATCCTCCAATATCTGAATAGTTCACTCGGATTGCCCGTTCGCCTGAGGATGAAATGTTGTGCTGAAGAATAGGTAACTGCCTCATGAATGAAATGCGCTAACTTGGTCAGCCTGTCCACAATCACCCAAATTGCATCAATCTTTCTCTAAGTCTATGGGAGTTCGACAACATAATCCATAGTGATATGCTCCCGCTTTCACTCTGGAATCTCTAACTTCTTAAGCAAACCACCAGGTCTCTAATGCTCATACTTTACTTGCTGACAATTTAGGCACCGATCTACATATGCCACTATATCCTTTTTCATCCTCCTCCACCAATAATGCTACCGCAAGTCGTGATACATCTTGGCGGCACCCAGATGAATAGAATACCAAGAACTGTGGGCCTCCTCAAGAATCAACTCATGAAGTCCATCTACATTAGACATACAAACACAACCCTGCATCCTTAAAACTCCATCATCTCCTACAGTAACCTGCTTGGAACCACCATGCCGCACTGTGTCCCTAAGGACAAGCAAATGAGGATCATCACACTGTCGCTCCCTGATGTGCTCAAATAAGGAAGACCAAGCGACTGTACAAGCTAGAACACAACTGGGCTCTGAAACATCCAACCTCATGAACTGATTGGCCAAATCCTGAACATCTGATGCAAGCGGTCTCTCACCAAATGGAATGTATGCAAGGTTGCCCATACTCACTTCCCTTTTACTCAAGGCATTGGCCACCACATTGACCTTCCCAGGATGATACAAAATGGTGATATCATAGTCTTTCAATAGCTCCAACCACCTCCTCAACCTCAAATTAAGATCCTTTTGTTTGAACAAATACTGCAAGCTCCAATGATCTATGAATACCTTATACAACATGCCGTAAAGATAGTGCCTCCAAATCTTCAGCGCATGAGCAATGGCTACCATTTCTACGTCATGAACATGGTAATTATTCTCATGAACCTTTAACTGTTGCGATGCATACACAATCACCTTGCCATCCCGCATCAATACTGTCACGCCCCGAAATCGGGGAGCGCAACCGAGTGAACCCGGTCTAGAAATCCTGTTAGATTTTCTTCTACCCAAACTCATCCATGAATAAAAAGGAGATGTACTCCATTAATCAAACACTGAAACGATTTTATTAACAACTCCCATTTCATAACCATTAGCAACTTCGTTCATAATTTCCAAAATATTACAAGTTTATAGATATAATTAAAAACATGTTTGCCAAATACCAACATTACTTGTTCAATTCCCAACATCGAATACCACCCACAACCTGTCTACGGAGCTTCTAAGTACAACAGAAGAGTAGTATAGAAGTGCCGGCAACAAGGCCTCTACCTCAAAACACAATATACAACTCAAATGACATCAAGCTTGGAATAGAGTAGGGCTCATCAAAACCTGCTGAATAGAGAGTGACTGCTAACGAGGACCAAAGTTGCCTGCTGATGAACCACCTGCATCTATTGAAGATGCATCGCCCCCGACAAAAAGGACGTTAGTACATATGGAATAATACTAGTATGTAAAGTTAATTGTCCTCTTTCAAATAGAATACCAATATAATAAAAGGGAAACCATAGAAGCAGCTAGTCACAATCAATAATATCCATATGTCTAATTTAAAACATAATAATTTTCAAAATACGAACTTCTTATACAATTTTGGTTGGGAGATCTTTAGCATCGATATGCCACTGTTCACATTACTACTATTCACAATACCAATATTCATATTCATAATACCAATAATACCGTAATATTAGCACGGAGTCCGACCACGACCCGATCGGCTAGGTCATCTCATTAGAGATATCAACTACAATCATTCTCAATACCAATACCACCGTACTTTTAGCACGGAGTCCGATCACGACCCGATCGGCTAGGCTATCTTATTAGAGACATCAACCACAATCATTCTCAATACCAATACCACCGTACTTTTAGCACAGAGTACGATCACGACCCGATCGGCTAGGCCATCTCATTAGAGACATCAACCATAATCACAATTTCAAATAAAATTTCCAGCACAATCACCACCATGTGTGTGGCATGGTATCCGATCATGACCCAATCGGCTAGGCCATCTCACCACAATGTTGTATGGATCGACATCATCCTTTTCTATCAATCATCTCATCCCAATTAAGGGGAATAATTTTATCACATCAATCTCATCCCAAATAAGGGAAATAATTACAATCCACTCCTACACCGGTACGTGTAGTTTCGAGGATAGGTTATTTCAATCTACCCTTCCTCGGTGACTATAGATACTCCCAAAAATATTTTTTTGATTTTCATACAAAGGAAACAACAATACAGATGCATTTACCTCATAACCTTTCACACCATTTATAGCCTCATTGGCATTTTCATCCTCTTACAATATCATTATCTCATTAGCTTTCTTCGCCATACATATGATTCTTCATTCATGGTACAATGACCGTATTTCATATTCCACACCTTCATTTCTATCCTTTCATGGATCGTCATCATAAATATCAACATATATAATATTCCGGAAATCACAACTTTAATTTTATTGAAAATGAAGAGTTTAAGCACAATAGATTTCTTTTCAAGAAATGGAGTAAAATGATTGACAATCAAAGAACAAGTTAAAACCATAAACAAGTAACACGACATTTATTCTTGAATTACTTTTCCCTAAAAAGGACAACACATAATTTCCACTCATGAATATGTAGGAACGCAAAACACATTGAAAAAACTCACAAAGCATAGCATTAGCTAAAACAGTCACACATGGGCATCACTTGAGTTCATAAGCTTTTAGGCAATTCTATTTTCAAAGTCAATTTTAGTACAATTGAATCAAGGCTCATTTCATAACTTTTCTCACATCATTTCATTTCATTGGCACCATTGTCCACAAGTATAACTTTCATTCTTGGCATAGTGTCCACACTTTATATCTTCAACTCACCTCTTTCACTTTTAAGCATATTTATAGATTATCAACAACAAGGCATTTTCAATAAAGACTTCAGGTACACATATGAGTAATTAAAAGTCTTAAGCATATCGAGTTTTTCTCACACAAGTTGGCATCATAACTTTCATTTGAAATATGACTCAAAGCCATAATATTTTAATGCACATATCATTCTTGAACACATTCCCGAAGGATAACATAATGTGATAGTAACATTCGAAACACATTTTGAATACACAATTCTTGACACTTTGCTTATTCGGGACAATCAAATTTATTGGGAACATTGAATAAGGAACTTGAGACAACCATACTTGAAACTTACGGGAACATCATGGAATTCAATTGTAAGAGAATAGTTTAGCCAACATACCTCACTTTGAGCTTTCCTTAAATTACTATAACATTCCTAAAATTCTAGCAATCCCAATCTATTTTGAGGCATAACAAAACTGAACACAAATTAGGAAGATATTCATGGTTTCAGCTCATTTGAGCATCTTATCGAACACTAGGTGTGCAAATTTGGCTACAAGATTTTCTTTACTCCTCAACCCAATATTTACTTATTTTAGGTCAACAATCTTCCCACAAATCTTATTAGTACAAACATGTATATATAATACTCTTACACCCAAGAATCATACTCTCTATCACCCATCTTTTACCCCAAACTCGAAATTAAAGACTAGGGGTATGGAACCTTACCTCTTAGATGAAGATCTTGTGATTAGCTTCCTTGATTATTGGAGATTGATGCAAGATTGGATGATTAGAATGTTAGGTTTACTCCTTCTCTCTCTAACATGCTCTTACATCTCTCTAAAATATCAGAAAATTTAAAGTTTGAAAGGCTAAAGATTTCCAAAGATTGATCGCGGATTTGACTTTATTGATATCGGGGTCGGAACCTAATTCTAGAAACTGGAATAGTTCCATTATGTCATTTATGACTTGTGCACCAAATTTGAAGTCATTCCGGATTCGTTTAATACGTTTCAGCATGAGTTTTGTAAATTAAAAAGTTTGAAACTCAAAAGTCCAAATCGAGGTGTGAATTGTAATTTCGACATTATTTGATGTGATTTGAGACCCTGAGTAAGTCTGTATTATGTTACGGGACTTGTTGGAATATTTGAACAAGGTCCCGAGAGGCTCGGGTGAATTTCGGACAAAATTCGAATCGTTTAGAGCATGTTAAAAGCAGCTGGTTCTTGGCAGAACCTAGTTTAATCGCACTTGCGAAATGGTGACCGCATGTGCGCAACCGCTTCTGCGACCTGTGCACTGGCCTGTTACGTTTCTTCTGTGGAGGAATGAGGCGCAAATGCGCGACCGCTTCTGCGAAGGCTGAAGTGCTTCTACGGAAGAGATCGCTTCTGCGGTTGTTTGGTCGCTTTTGCGACGTCACAGGTGCTGGTGTGAAATAAAAATACATCATCTGTTTGAAATATATATAAACAGATTAATAATTCTGGAGCTACCATGAACAAGAGGCAGAGATGACTGGAACGCAAGTACATCTTCATATCCAGCTCTCGTCGTACAATATCATCATCAAAAATCTGTACGCAAGGTGCAGAAGTGTAGTATGAGTACAACCGACCCCAGGTACTCAATAAGTAACAAACATAACCTTAGGTTGAAATTAGTGACGAGCAAGAACAAAGGTCGGGTCCAACACCAATAGCCAACAATAGCCCATAACAATGTAAAGCAAGTAATAAAAGAAGTAACTCAAAGATAAAATGCTCATCTTAATCATGATTTCTGAAAATAGTTCTGCCTTTCAGTGTATCAGTGAAAACCCAAGTCGTTTACTAAAGTCGCCAAAAATATAAGTTTGAAAACAGTAATTTTCCCAAAACTCCTTTCAACAATAAATAAAATGTTTCATTTTCTTTTCAGATAGCCAGTGTAAAATGCATTACTATGCCCATATGTCAATATGTGTAAGAAGTCATGAATGACGTGATACCGTACAGCATGAGGAAAATACATCTTTATTCTTGTATGTCATGTGTGCATGTCAATGCAATGTATCTCAGAAATGAACTTATGTACTCGCACAATCATAGTACTCAATCACTCAGTATTGTATATGGCCAATCTAGCCCAGGGAAGATCCATCCCAAATATATATAAATAATAACCGTCATCCAGTCACTCAGTGTACAAGCCTAATCCATCCCGAAATATTAATGATTCGGAAAAGATCCATGTCCAGGGAATATCCATCCCTCAATATAAATGCTTCGGAAAAGATCCATGTCCAGGGAAGATCTATCCTTCAATATAAATGCTTCAGACAAGATCCATGTCCAAGGAAGATCCATCCCTCAATATAAATCAACCGCGCTCACTAGGGTGTGTGCAGACTCCAGAGGGGCTCCTTCAGCCCAAGCGCTATAAACTACACGGACAACTCACGTGCTATAGTATCAATATTCTCACAATCAGGCCCCCGACCTCACTCAGTCATCAATATCTCCAGTCTCTCAGGCTTACAATGTCAGGATACTAGCCCAAAATGATGATATGATATGTCAATATGTACCAACAGGGACTGAGATATGATATGAAATGAATGAACTTGACTGAGTATGAAATTTCTATGTAAGCAAATAACTCAACAGCAGTAACGACCTCAATGGGTCCCAATAGAATAAACATGTAGCCTAGACATGGTTTCTAACATGAATCACAACTCGATAACTCTAGTACATAGAGATTTCATGATTACAAATAAGTTCAGGTAACTACACAGTACCGCATGAATAATGGAGTCACAATTCACATGGTGCAAGCCCACACGCCTGTCACCTAGCATGTGCGTCACCTCAACACCAAACACATAACACGCCTACTAAGGGTTCATACCCTCAGCTCCAAGATTAGAAGCGTTACTTACCTCGAAGAAGCCGAATCCAATGTCGAGCATGCTAAACAATGCTTCAGAAATTCAATTCTACGCTTATGAACTTCCGAACGGCTCAAATATATTTACAATTAATTTTATTCAGTCAACACAAATTATAGGAATTAATTCCATATCAAAATACTAATTTTCCAACAAAATTTGAAATTTCACTCAAAATTTGCCTGTGGGGCCCACATCTTGGAATCCGACAAAAGTTACAAAATATGAATGCCCATTCAACCACGAGTCCAACCATACCAATTTTACCAAATTTCGACATCACCTCGACCCTCAAATCTTCAAATTAAACCAAGAGGGTTTTCTAAAATTTCCAACGTTATTCACCAATTAATTGTTAAAAACAACCATGGATTTAGGTAATTTGACCAATATTGAGTTACGAATACTTACCCTATTGTTTTCCTTGAAAATCACCCAAATATCGGCTCTTCCCGAGCTCCATTCCGTCAAAAATAGAAAATGGGACTTTCTAAACTTAAAGTTTCTGCACAAGCCTTTCTCCTTCGCGAGCGCATTACTTCCCTCGCGCTCGCGAAGCACATTTTTGTGCTGCTCCAAATACTTCTTCACGAATGCGAATGCAGCCTCGCAAACGTGATGCTTTACCAAGCCTGGCCTTCACAAACGTGTTCTCCACTTCGCGAACGCGAAGCTTTAATGCTCCACTGCCCCAAAGCCTTCTATGCGAACGCGAATGCCATCACGTGTTCGCGATGAACACTGGATCAACCTCTTTGCGAACGCGAGACCCCTCTCGCAAATGCAAAGAGAAAATCTTGCCTACCTCAAGTTCCTCTTCGCGAATGCGAGACCCCTCTCGCGAACGCAAAGAAGGAAACCAAACACTGCATCAGAAAAATTCCAGCAAAGTTCCAAGTTCAAAATTCAATTCGTTAACCATCTGAAACTCACCCGAGGCCTCCGGGACCTCAACCAAATACACCAACAAGTCCTGAGACATTATACAAACTTAGTAGAAACCTCAAAGCACACCAAACAACGCTAAAACCATGAATCATACCCCAATTCATGCTTAATGAATTTAAGAATTTTCAACTTCTACATTTGATGCTGAAACCTATCAAATCAAGTCCGATTTACCTCAAATTTAGTGTACAAGTCCTAAATGATATAAAAAATCTATTCAAATTTTTAGAATCAGATTCCGACCCCGATATCAAAAAGTCAACTCTCCGGTCAAACTTTCAAACTTAAATTTCCTATTTTAGCCATTTCAAGCTTAATTTAACTACAAACTTCCAAATAATTTTACGGACACGCTTCTAAGTCCAAAATTACCATAAAAAGCTATTGGAATCATCAAAATTCTATTCCGGGGTCATTTACACATAAGTCAATATCTGATCAACCTCTTCAACTTAAGTTTTAAGCCATGGAACTAAGTGTTCTAATTTATTCCAAACCCTTATCGGACCCAAACCAATTACCCCGGCAAGTCACATAACAGTTATATAGCACAAATTAAGCAGTAAATGGGGAAACGAGGTTGAAATACTCAAAACAACCGGTCGTGTCATTACAATCACCATCAAGAACAAGTATCCGTTTTCGAGGATTGATGACTTATTTGATTAGCTTCAGGGTGTCAAGGTGTTTTCAAAGATTGATTTGAGGTCTGGCTACCACCAGTTGAAGATTAGGGCATCTGATGTCCCTAAGACAGTTTTTCGGACTCGGTATGGGCATTATGAGTTTCTAATGATGTCATCTGGGCTGACAAATGCCCCAGCAACATTTATGGATTTGATAAACTGGGTGTTCAAATCGTATTTGGATTTATTTGTGATTGTGTTTATTGATGATATCTTGATCTACTCCCGCAGCCGAGAGGAGGATGAGCAACATCTTTGGATTGTACTTCAGACTCTAAGAGACAACCAGTTATATGCTAACATTTCAAAGTATGAGTTTTGGTTGGATTCAATCGCTTTCTTGGGGCATTCAGGTGAATCCTAAAAGGATTGAGGTAGTTCAGAACTAGCCTAGACCCACTTCAGCTACGGAGATCCGTAGTATCTTGGGTTTGGCGGGCTATTACCGTCGTTTTGTGGAGGGTTTTTCATCCATAGCAGCCCGACTGACCAAGTTGAACCAGAAGGGCGCCCCGTTCAGATGGTCAGATGAGTGTGAGGCGAGCTTTCAGAAGCTCAAGACTGCTTTAACTACGTCGCCAGTGTTGGTGTTGCCAATAGGTTCAGGATCGTACATGGTGTATTGTGATGCATCCCGTATTGGGCTTGGTGTAGTATTTGTAAGGCATCGTAAAACATTCCTAATGATTTAAGATTTTAAAGTGCGCCAACGGTATTTGGGAATAACGTATTTGAGTATTAAAGGAAACCTATGGGATAGAGCCACATCATTTTGAATTGATAATGTATGTTTAAGGTGTGTTGGAACATACAGAGGAGTTTTGTGAATGACAAGAACTTGTGTGGAACAAGTTGGATACATTAAGTGGAAAGGATGTTTCAATTGGCACAAGACCTGACTTCAAATGAATTTAACTCCCTCAATATAATGACTTAGGTGGTGATGTACTTATCACATTACAGACATTTGAGTCTAGTTTCCAACGCATCAAACCGTTTGCTATTTTGATATTTCGACATAAAGTTGTGGCCAACTTACTGGACCTATGTCATATGTGCGGCCGCACATATTTGGGAGTTTCTACCTGGTGTGCGCAGCCAGATGCGTGGCCACACACGTAGGATCCCATTAAATAACCCCAAGGCCGGGTATAGAGAGGGTTTAAGTCATTTCTTGAGCTAAAATATGAGATTTTAGAGAGATGTAAGAGCATGTTAGAGAGAGAAGGAGTAAACCTAACATTCTAATCATCCAATCTTGCATCAATCTCCAATAATCAAGAAAGCTAATCACAAGATCTTCACCTAAGAGGTAAGGTTCCATACCCCTAGTCTTTAATTTTGAGTTTGGGGTAAAAGATGGGTGATGGAGAGTATGAATCTTGTGTGTAAGAGTATTATTTATACATGTTTGTACTAATAAGATTTGTGGAAAGATTGTTGAGCTAAAATAAGTAAATATTGGGTTGAGGAGTAAAGAAAATCTTGTAGCCAAATTTGCACACCTAGTGTTCGATAAGATGCTCAAATGAGCCGAAACCATGAATATCTTCCTAATTTGTGTTCAGTTTTGTTATGCCTCAAAATAGATTGGGATTGCTAGAATTTTCGGAATGTTATAGTAATTTAAGGAAAGCTCAAAGTGAGGTATGTTGGCTAAACTATTCTCTTACAATTGAATTCCATGATGTTCTCGTAAGTTTCAAGTATGGTTGTCTCAAGTTCCTTATTCTATGTTCCGAGATGTTCCTAATAAATTTGATTGTCCCGAATAAGCAAAGTGTCAAGAATTGTGTATTCAAAATGTGTTTCGAATGTTCCTATCACATTATGTTATCCTTCGGGAATGTGTTCAAGAATGATATGTGCATTAAAATATTATGGCTTTGAGTCATGTTTCAAATGAAAGTTATGATGCCAACTTGTGTGAGAAAAACTCGATATGCTTAAGACTTTTAATTACTCATATGTGTACCTGAAGTCTTTATTGAAAATGCCTTGTTGTTGATAATCTATAAATATGCTTAAAGGTGAAAGAGGTGAGTTGAAGATATAAAGTGTGGACACTATGCCAAGAATGAAAGTTATACTTGTGGACAATGGTGCCAATAAAATGAAATAAAATGATGTGAGAAAAGTTATGAAATGAGCCTTGATTCAATTGGTCTAAAATTAACTCTGAAAATAGAATTGCCTAAAAGCTTATGAACTCAAGTGATGCCCATGTGTGACTGTTTTAGCTAATGCTATGCTTTGTAAGTTTTTTCAATGTGTTTTGCGTTCCTACATATTCATGAGTGGAAAATGTGTATTGTCCTTTTTAGGGAAAAGTAATTCAAGAATAAATGGTGTGTTACTTGTTTATGGTTTTAACTTGTGCTTTGATTGCCAGTCATTTTACTCCATTTCTTGAGAAGAAATCTATTGTGCTTAAACTCTTCATTTTCAGTAAAATTAAAGTTGTAATTTCCGGAATATTATATATGTTGATATTTATGATGACGATCCATGAAAGGATACAAGTATCCATTACCGAGGATTGATGACTTATTTGATTAGCTTCAGGGTGTCAAGGTGTTTTCAAAGATTGATTTGAGGTCTGGCTACCACCAATTGAGGATTAGGGCATCTGATGTCCCTAAGACAGTTTTTCGGACTCGGTATGGGCATTATCAGTTTCTAATGATGTCATTTGGGCTGACAAATGCCCCAACATCATTTATGGATTTGATATACTAGGTGTTCAAACCGTATTTGGATTTCTTTGTGATTGTGTTTATTGATGATATCTTGATCTACTCCCGCAGCCGAGAGGAGGATGAGCAACATCTTTGGATTGTACTTCAGACTCTAAGAGACAGCCAGTTATATGCTAAGTTTTCAAAGTACGAGTTTTGGTTGGATTCAATCGCTTTCTTGGGGCATTCAGGTGGATCCTAAAAGGATTGAGACAGTTCAGAACTGGCCTAGACCCACTTCAGCTACGGAGATCCGGAGTATCTTGGGTTTGGCGGGATATTACCGTCGTTTTGTGGAGGAATTTTCATCTATAGCAGCCCGACTGACCGAGTTGACCCAGAAGGGCGCCCCGTTCAGATGGTCAGATGAGTATGAGGCGAGCTTTCAGAAGCTCAAGACTGCTTTAACTACGTCGCCAGTGTTGGTGTTGCCAATAGGTTTAGGATCGTACATGGTGTATTGTGATGCATCCCGTATTGGGCTTGGTGTAGTATTTGTAAGGCCTCTGTAAATTCTAATCTTAGAAGCTCATGATTTATACTACCAGTTCTTGAAAAATGTATAGGATTCAAATAATTTCTTTTACTTAATTGTCTTATTAATTATTATTGGAATTGGTTAGTTGCTAATTGGCTTACCTAGCGGGTTGGTGTAATACCCTATAGTTTTTTTATAAGAGTGTATTAGTCATTAGCAAAATAATAATAATAATAATAATAATAATAATAATAATTATTATAATAATAAGAAACTAACTAAATAAACAAAACAAAACAAAAAAAAGGAAATAATTAAGAATTGAAATCAAAGGGTCGAAGCCCATTAATTTATCTCCCCAAAAGTTGAAAAGGGTTTAGATAGCAATTGGCTTCTGAAGGAAACGAAGAAGAAAGCTTCAGAACGGAAAAACAAAAACGAAAGGGAAAAAGGGAAGGGGAAAAAGGAAAAAAGTGTTGCTGCTCTAAAGCCACAATAGAAGCTTCAGGAAACGGCAAATTACAAGCATGGAAAAAAGAAAGAAAAGAGAAAAGGAGGAGGAAGAAGTAGGCGCAGTGCGTTTGAACCATAGCTATAACCGTTGAGGAATCTTAAGCACTAATTGTGTCTTACGGATATTTCTTGAACTTCTTCTTCTGGTAGATTTTAATTTCAATTCTCATGATTGGAAGATTCTATAGAGTAATAGAAATTACACTAGTTCATTCACACAATTGAGAATTTTCTTCCTAAAGAATCAATAGAACTTTATGAAATTGGATTAATAAATTATATGAATAGGTTGGAGTTGATAGATTAGTAATTACTCATATGTGGGTAAATATAATTCGGCGAATTAAGAGTCAAATATGGAACCTCAAGGGTTGGGTATTTTAAATTAGCTATAAATTAGCCTAAACATGGAAATTAACATGAGATTGATATCATGTAATTATAGATTGATTGGAGGAAGTTGTACGAATTGCTCGAGGTGAAGCATTTGGTATTTCGGCACGAGTACTGTGAGTAGTAATCTTACCGCAATTTATATTTTTCATAACTTGCATGATTTACACATGATTTTTAATATGAATATGTTACCGATTATTTTGAGTTGCATGTGGGACAAGTCTTTTACTCGATATGATACCGAAATAGTTATTTGAGATGATTACCGTTGTTTTAAATATTCCCATTGTCACTAGATCTATTTTACCGTTACTTGAATTTACTGTTATCGAAATAAAATTACATGATCTGATAAAAACCGAAATGTCCTATATTGTTTTAAAATATTTTCTACGAGTGTATACGGATTACAGAGACAAGTATAAATGGGAGTAGACATTGAAGGATCCCGTAGCTAACGACGGGTTCGTTAGACCTGGTACACCTTATAATTACCGAGTATAGTTATAGCCCTCGCTAGTAGAAGGTAGAACTAGCATACCGTTACCGATTTCCCTCGAGTAGGGACTACCGTTATATTTGACTTCTTACGAAGAAATCCATAGTTATACCGATTACATGATCCATTCATTGAAAACTCCCAAATATGAATATTGATATTATTCATGGTCTATCGAGCTTATTACTAAATTAGTGATTGAATTATATTACATGAAAACATGACGAGACTGAAAATTATTTATTATTTCTGAAAGGGCATCTTTATGATACTTTCTGTTTAATATACTAGCATGTTTTCTGACTATTCCCCAATAAAAATAGTTGTGGTTAAGTGTTATTACTCACTGAGCTATCGACTCATTCCCCTCTAATTTCTTTTACAGAGACAGCAGTTAACGCAGGTGAGAATTTCGTTAATTAGAGCGCACATGTTGATAGTTTTTTGTGAGCCTCGTACTTATTCGCGTGAGCTGAGATTTTATTTATTATTATGGTATTTTATTTGAACTCTTAGAGTCGCTCCATAGTCATCCTTTTAGTGTCGTAAGTATTCATTTGTTGATATGGACTAGTTACTAGTATTATACTTTCTTTCCATATTTTTAGAGTTGGTTTTGCTTTTATTATGTTGAGGAGGTTAGTAATATTGGTGGAAACCCGTTTGTGGTTAGTTGATGAAGATTTTGACTGATATAGGTGAATATTAATTGGTTGTTACTTGTTTATGAGACAGGAAAGTTTTTGGGATAGTCCAAAAATAGGAAAAACTCTGTCCGATTCTTTGTAAAATACCGATGAGGCTTACTTGGGGGCACTTTCTCCTAAGTGCTGGTCATGATCCTAAATTGGGTCGTGACAAAGTTGGTATTAGAGCTTAGGCTTTATGTCCCGAGTCATGGAGCAATGTTTAGTAGAGTCTTGTTCATAGGTATGTAGGCGCCCATACTTATGATCTTGGGGCTACTGAACATCTAGGAATGTTTTCCCTTCTTTTATTCTTTGATCGTGCGTTGAGATAACTTGAGATTGACTTTGAAATATTTATTTCGCAGATGGCTAGGACACGCACACCCTCATCTGCTGGACGTGGTGCTGCACGGGGTGGCGGTCAAGTTGGCATTCATCAAACTAGAAGACAGGCTGCTCCTCAACTTGAAGTTGGGAACATGGGTCAACCCCAAGTTGCTATGCCAGATCAAGTGCAAGGGCAGGGAGTTCAGGACGCTCCACCACCAGTGTCAACTGTTGTACCTACTGTTGCCTTACCTGTAGACGCAGTAGCAAGGTTATTAAATGTGTTAGAGGCATTAGTTCCTACTGAGAGTGGGAGTTTAGCTCCTCAGGCTACTTTACAGACACAAGCACCTGTATAGACTCAGACTTTCGGGAATAAGGAAGTATCCCTATAAGATTTCCTAAAATTGAAATCACCAAAATTCACAAGTTTTGATAATTCGGCAGATCCTCAAAGTTTCTTGGATGGGACACTCAAGGCATTACGTGCTCTAGGATATTCTAGTGAGAGAGCCGTGGATCTTGCAACATACAAACTAGAGGATATGGCTAACACATGGTATGAAACTGTATTGCTAGGAAGGACAGCCTGATGCAAAAATATGCTAGAGACTTTGAGAGATTGGTTCAGACTCCAGATATGGATGTGTCAACATATAACACCAAGTTTTGTAAGCTAGCTAGATATGCCCCTTACTTAGTGCCTACCGAAGAAGCTCGAGTTCAGAGGTTTGTTGATGGATTGGTTAGTCATCTATACACTGCAGGATCCCCACAGATGAAGACTTTATCCTACTCTGATGCAGTCGACCTTGCTAGAAAGATTAAAACCATGGGACCTGAGGAGCACGCAACTAGTGATTTATGTAAGAAGACCAAGAAATAAGGGTCTTTCAGTGACAATTTTAGTGAAAATCGAAGAGCAGGAAATCAGGGACAATAACAACCGAGTTCTCAGACAGGTACATACTTGTCTTCACAGTCCACATACATACCACATTACAGACAGGGTACTAGGGGACCGTCATCATCTGGACATCATAATTCTGAGCAGATATATGCCACTACTCCAGTCTGTCAGACCTGTGGTAGATCATATTTGGGCCAATGTCGTGTTCTAACTGGAGAGTGCTTTCGGTGTGGCCAGTTTGGACATCACTTGAGGGATTGCCCTCAGCCTCCAAGAAATTTCAACCATGCTTCTATTCAGTCAACTGCACCTACTCAGACTACTCGTTATACTTCAGGTGCTATAGGTACAGGAAATAAAGGTCGAGGTGCTGGATACCATGATGCTGTGAATCAAGGACAAGGGAATGCTGGTAGAGGTCAGGCGAGAGTTTTTGCATTTACTAGACAGGATGCTCAGGCCTCGAATGTTGTGGTTACAAGTATTCTTTCTGTCTATTCATTTGATGCACTTGCGTTGATTGATCTGGGATCTACTCACTCCTATGTGTCCTCGTACTTTGTTTTGAGGTTTAGTAGACAAATTGAGCTATTGAATGACCATTTTCTAGTTGCTACTCCTGTTGGAGAGTCTCTATTAGCTGAATACGTGTATCGTGCTTGTTAGATTCGAGTTGAGGGTAAAGATACTCTAGCTGATCTTATTGTACTTGATATGATTTACTTTGACATGCTGATGGGAATGGATTGGTTATCTTCTTGCTATGCTATCGTAGATTGTCATGTAAAGATAGTCAAGTTTGAGATACCAAACGAATCCAGTTTTGTTCTAAAAGGGGGTCAGGTTCCAGAGACTTGCAAAGTTGTATCTTTTATGAAGGCTCAACGACTTCTGAAGAAAGGTTGCTTGGGTCTCTTAGCTATTGTAAATGACACAAGAAAGGAAACAATTAGTATAAAAAATGTACCAGTAGTGAGAGAATTTTTTGATGTATTTCCCGAGGATTTACCAGGATTGCCTCTAGTACGAGAAATAGATTTTGGTATTGATTTGCCACCTGACACACAACCCATATCAATACCGCCATATCAGATGGCACTAGCAGAGTTGAAGGAGCTAAAACAACAACTGCAAGATTTGTTAGATAAGGGTTTTATCAGACCGAGTATATCTCCATGGGGTGCACCGGTACTGTTCATAAAGAGGAAAGACGGATCCCTGAGAATGTGCATTGACTACAGGCAGTTGAACAAGATAACAATACATAATAAATATCCTTTCATATAGATGACATGTTTGATCAGTTACAAGGAGCTGCCCACTTTCAAAGATTGACCTCCGTTCTGGTTATCATCAACTTAGAATAAAAAATGAAGATATTTCTAAGACTGCTTTCAGAACTTGATACGGGTACTATAAGTTTCTTGTGATGCCTTTCGGACTGACTAATTCTCCAACTGCATTCATGGATTTAATGAATAGTGTGTTCAAGCCGTTTCTAGATAGATTTGTAATAGTATTTATTGATGATATCCTGAAATATTCTCGTAGCCAAGGAGAACACGAGAATTATCTCAGGACTGTGTTGCAGACATTGCGAGAACATCAGCTTTATGCTAAGTTCTCAAAATGTTAATTTTGGCTATACTCAGTATCATTTCTAGGGCATGTTGTATCCAAAGATGGAATTATGGTAGATCCTAACAAGACAAAATCTGTGCAGAAATGGCCCAGACCTACTTCTCCTACAAAGATTCGTAGCTTTTTAGGTTTGGTAGGCTATTACAGGCGTTTTGTGTAGGATTTCTTCAGAATAGCAGCGCCGCTGACCAAGCTAACACAGAAAAATGCAAGTTTTCAGTGGACATAGGAATGTGAATAGAGCTTTAAAAAACTCAAAACATGTTTGACAACTGCACCAATATTAGCCTTACCATCAGGTTCCGGAGGATTTACGGTGTTCTGTGACGCATCGAGGGTAGGATTAGGATGTGTTCTCATGCAAAATGGTCGTGTTATTGCTTATGATTCGAGACAATTAAAAAAGCACGAGCAAAACTATCCTACACATGGTTTGGAGATGGCTGCAGTGGTATTTGCTCTAAAAATTTGGAGACATTATCTATAAGGTGAAACTTGTGAGATTTATACTGACCATAAAAATTTGAAGTATATCTTTCAGCAGAGAGATCTGAATCTTCGACAACGTCATTGGATGGAACTACTCAAAGACTATAATTGTTCTATTTTGTATCATCCTGGAAAAGCCAATGTGGTGGCTGATGCATTGAGCATAAAATCTATGGGGAATTTGGCACATATAGCTCCTGCAAAAAGACTTTTGGCTAAAGATATTCAGATACTAGAAGATATAGGCATCAGATTTAGCATCGAAAATTCAGAGGCATTTTTGGCTTGTGCTCAGGCTAAGTCTTCATTAGTTGAGAGCATTAAGGCCATTGATGGTGACTGTTGGATTAATAAATTATATGAATAGGTTGGAGTTGATAAATTAGTAATTACTCATATGTGGGTAAATATAATTCGGTGAATTAAGAGTCAAATATGGAACTTCGAGGGTTGGGTATTTTTAATTAGCTATAAATTAGCCTAAACATGGAAATTAACATGAGATTGATATCATATAATTATAGATTGATCGGAGGAAGTTGTACGAATTGCTCAAGGTGAAGCATTTGGTATATCGGCACGAGTACTGTGAGTAGTAATCTTACCGCAATTTGTATTTTTCATAACTTGCATGATTTACACATGATTTTTAATATGAATATGTTACCGATTATTTTGAGTTGCATGTGGGACAAGTATTTTACTCGATATGATACCGAAATAGTTATTTGAAATGATTACCATTGTTTTAAATATTCCTATTGTCACTAGATCTATTTTAGCGTTACTTGAATTTACTGTTATCGAAATGAAATTACATGATTTGATAAAAACAGAAATGCCCAATATTGTTTTTTAAAATATTTTCTACGAGTATATACGGATAACAGAGACAAGTATAAATGGGAGTAGACATTGAAGGATCCCGTAGCTAATGACGGGTTCGTTAGACCTAGTGCACCTTGTAATTACCGAGTACAGTTATAGCCCTCGCTAGTGGGAAGATAAAACTAGCATACCATTACCGATTTCCCTCGAGTAGAGACTACCGTTATATTTGACTTCTTACAAAGAAGTCCACAGTTATACCGATTACATGATCCATTCATTGAAACCTCCCAAATATGAATATTGATATTATTCAGGGTCTACCGAGCTTATTACTAAATTATTGATTGAATTATATACAATGAAAACATTACGAGAGTTTAAATTATTTATTATTTCTAAAAGGGCATCTTTATGATACTTTCTATTTAACATACTAGCATATTTTCTGACTTGTTCCCAATAAAATGGTTGTGGTTAAGTGTTTTTACTCACTGAGCTAGCGACTCATTCCCCGCTAATTCTTTTTACAGAGACAACAGTTGACGCACGCGCGAATTTCGTTAATTAGAGCGCACAAGTTGATAGTAGCCTCACATTTATTCGCGTGGGCGGAGATTTTATTTATTATTATGGTATTTTCTTTGAAATCTTAGAGTCGCTCCATAGTCATCCTTTTAGTGTCGTGAGTATTCATTTGTTGATATGGACTAGTTACTAGTATTATACTTTCTTTCCATATTTGTAGAGTTGGTTTTGGTTTTATTATGTTGAGGAGGTTGGTAATGTTGGTGGAAACCCATTTGTGGTTAGTTGATGAAGATTGTGACTGATTTAGGTGAATATTGGTTGGTTGTTACTTGTTTATGAGACATGAAAGTTTTTGGGATAGTCCAAAAACAGGGAAAACTCTGTCTGATTTTCTGTAAAATACCAATGAGGCTTACTTGGGGGTACTTGCTCCTAAGTGTCGGACATGATCCTAAATTGGGTCATGACAGTTGGGTTAGGTTCTATCACGACTAGTCGGAATTTGGATCGTGACAAGTTGGTATCAGAGCTCTTGGTTCATAGGTTCTACAAGTCATGAGTAAGTGTCTAGTAGAGTCTTGCGGATCGGTATAATGACGTCAATACTTATCTTCGAGAGGCTATAGGGCATTTAGGATAATTTTCCATCTTCTTTCCTTATCGTGCGAATTTGATTCAGCTTGAAATATAACTCTTTGAATTCCTCCCATGCATTCGTGTGCGCATGTGAGCGCTCAGTATCAGATGTGCATCACCGACTTGGGATTCCGTGAACGAGGTTTGAGATGTGTATTCTGTGTTTTATTTTCATTTATTGAGCGGTCTTTCCTCCTTTTATGTTTGTTTCATTTAAAATAGATTTGGATTCTTCAGTCTGATCCAGTTATTAAGACAATAAAAAAATTTCTAAGAATATTTCATTGTTCCTAGATGGGTATAAAACTGTGTTAGAATTCTTGGAATGAAACAAAATAAATTTGGGTCGAATGAATAAATGATTGGCCAGTATGGAGGACTTGAGGCCATATTTAGACCACAGCTTAGGCTCGGTTGCTTCTGTTGTGTGAACATGTACATTTGGACTCATATGTGTGGTACTATCCCTATGAGTGAAATTTGTGACTCGATGCGCGGTTGAATAGCTAAATAATGATTATGATGCAACTGTGGAATGTGTTCAGATGGTTTGAACACGAAAGGGAAGAGTTTATCGAGATGTAAAAAGGGCCAATGGGTGCTTGGTGTCTGTCTCAATTTGTGTGTTGAAGGATCTTTCATGTTGTTTAATAGTGGAACAAATTAAATTCTCATGTCTTGTTAATGAGATTGGACTAAAAAATATTAAGTGATGGTGTAGTAGTTTGTCACGACCCAAACCGATGGGCCGCGATGGGCACCCAGTACCTTACTCAACTGAGTACCAACATAACGTATCTTTTCATGTCATATTATCATAGTTAACTGAGCCGGAAAGCTGCCATGAGATAAGTAGAATACAATATGTAATACCAACTTATACATAAGACATACAGGCCTATAAGACCAAAATAACCACGTGTACACTGAACATAGGCCGACAAGGCCATACAATCTTTTACGTACATGACATATATGTACAAGCCTCTAAGGATACATAATTTTCATAAAGGTCGAGATAGAGTCCCGCCATACCAAACAATACCCGTCTAAATCATACTAACCAAACAAGCAACTCCAAAGCAAATAGAGCGCACAAACATCTTTCGCTAAGCTGATAGCCTACTTGCAGGACTCTCGACCTGTCTATCGGGACCCTCGGGCATGAAACGCAGCGTCCCCGGGCAAAAAGGGACGTCAGTACAAATAATGTACTGAGTATGTAAGGAATGAAAATCAGTAAATAATAGACATGAGAGAAACATGAAGTAAAAGACTCGACATGTACGTTTGCATAGCTCTGTGAATCATTTCATTTTTATAATGTCATACATATGCGTATAAATGTCATACCATGCATAGGTATATGTGTTCATAACATCATCAAGCCTCTGAGGGCATCCCATCATATCATTTCGGCCACTGTGGGAAAATCATCAACGTATACCAGCTGATCAGGTGGTGGTGCGTATATAACGCCGTAACCTTTTCCCATATCCCATATACATATAATATATGCGTATATAACGCCATCTGGTCATGGGTCAATGTATATGTATAAATGAATGAAATGTATATGAAATACGTCATCTGGTCATGGGTCAATGTCCACGTATAAATGCATGAAATGCATATGAAATATGTTAATAAAATCTCTCGGTACGTCATAAGACCATTATACCTCTGATTAATATCATGAAATAAACTTTACCAACTTACGTATTTTTGAGACCCATGAACAGATGATAAAATAATATGACATATGGGGAATCAAGAACATAAGTATCTCTAGTATTTCTATGAATAGAGTCATTTATGGAAGTTGTGCATTTGCTCGTTTCGTTCGTGTCGTATAGATCATGCCAAAAAGAAAGAAGGGATAACCTTAACATACCTGAGTCGATTTCCTTGACAATCCCTCTAACACACATTAACTTCGACAAAACACATGACGGCAAGATCGGAGTAGGAAAAAATCCGTTGCTTAAAATACTAAGAATTCTCGTTTGATTCCTTGCAGATGCTGTGAAATCTTGTATGAACAATTGAAGATCCGTACTTAGCATTTGCTATATGACTTGCGTTTGAAACTTAGGTTTTGTAACATACAAACATTTATGTTTTGAATGCATATCATAATGGAATTGTGACTTGTGTGTTTTAATAATGGACATGACTCACGTTTTATGTGTCTATCCATTATTAAATGGAAATGACTCACTTTCTTTAAGAATTTCAACATAACTTAGTTACTTTTGAGTCATTATTCTTTGATTTTTTCGCTGCCACGTTACTACACTTTCAACTTATCAAAATTTTCACCCCTTCTCCTTAATCAATTTATTAATCCCCACTAATTCAATAATTAACCAATTACCCACATAATTAAGAATTATCTCAAATTACTTAAAATACTACTCACTTTTAACATACCTTATACACCTTGCTATCATGGTCATGTGGTACCTTGTATGGCACTAGTTCATAAATACGGGGTATTATAGCTTGGACCGTATTTTATCTCAAAATAATAAACTTCGACGAAAATTATTTTCTTTGATTTGCTTACCCTCTCACCTTCACGAACTTGTTTGAAATAGCATAATACTTATAACCTCAAAAATAATCTCATTCCCGAGCTTATATCAATTAACTTACGACGAAACTTCAACATATGAAAATGCGGGATGTGACATAGTTGTGGTTGTAAAAGGTTATGGAGAGATGTCGGTTTGAAGCTAAGCATGTGTGTTATCACCTACAGGGTAAACTACGGATGTGCGATCATTATGATGTTGTGTGGAGGCTTTTTTTCTACCAATGGGGTGTATGTGTTAAGATTTGAATTTGAAATGTTCAAGGAAGTCGACCTTACCGTCAAAAGAATAAATGCGATCTTAGCGAATGATTGAGGTATTTTATGGTTGGTGTTGCCCGAGCTTAAGAAGAATTTTCGTTAAACTGACTGCAGTATTATGGCAGTAATAAAGTATGAGTATTATGAGCTATCGAGTATTTTAATCCATGGTTTTGAGCCAAGTGCGGGAGCCTGCTACTGACAATTCAATTTTATTGTTATATGTTAAATTTTAGTTTTGGTCTGAGATATACTTATGGGTTAGTCATGACTTGCAGAAGTTGAGATCGAGGACGACTCGAATAAGGAAAATGTCTGAATACGGGTTACATTGCACTTTATGAAAATATAAAAATCATGGAATGATTAGGCTATTATTTTGAAAAATGTAGTGCACATGGAGTATGAAATTGACCGGTTGCTTTAAGGTGGGATTCACTTCTTTGGGTATTGTTGTGCTAGTAGGTCATACGTCGTTTGGTCGCTTGGGTGGTACAATTGAGATTTGAGCAGAGTAAATGACTCTCAAGAAGGTTCTAATGGATTCAAAATGTATATGTGGCAATTGAAAACTTTTTGGATTTGTTTATCGCTAAAATCAGTTATTTACATTGGATGGTACCGGGACTTGCTGTAATTTGTATGACTATGGATTCTATATTTCAGTATAACAAAGGTAAAAGAACAATTTTAAATTCACATAAGGTATTTACAGAGTGGGCGTTTCGGTTGTGGTACTTATGAGGGTGCTTAAGAAGAATACAATGGCTTATGGGCCTTAGGGCAGTGTTGTTTTATGTTAGGAGGTTTTGTAGTGACCTTTGGGTAAGAATCGTTGTGTTATAAAAAGGAGAAGTGTCAACTTGAGGGTAATTCAGAAGAAACTAGGAGAAAGTAGGACAACTGGATAGTAGGCTGGACTAGTATGGTAATGGTATGATCTGTTCTTTGGGTACCTATGATGTGGTGAGACATTACAAATGTTTTTGTGGTAATAATCTTAGGTTTGGCGACTTGCGTGACTTGGTTAAGTTAGAGAGATTCAGTTATGATGGCGTGGTTATGTGAAAATGGGTTTGAATGAGTTCTCCATGATTTCTATCATGGTTCGAGGTGGATATTTCCTACTAGCGTGATGAACATGTTGCGTATTGGGATTTACTCCTAGAAGAAAGTAAATGGAAGGTTTCTAACTAACCGAGTATGTAATTTGTTGGTGACTCAGAGTTGAAAATGTGATTCTCATGCTTTTCACAAAATGGCATGATAGATGTGGTGTGTTGTGCGGCGTTAAAATTTACATGTACAAGGTAGCAATTCAGTCTTGAAGGGAAAGTCCCGAATTTTGGGCAACATTGTCAGTTTAAGATATTTAGATGAATGTTATAACTGCTCGGTAATTCCTGAGAAGGGTGCGCATTTCAGAAGGCGCATTGTGTTTTGACTTTCAAATGTTTCATTGGTATTGTGGTAATCACCTGATTGATAGACTATTGATATTCAAATTATTTCTATGTGGCACGAAATAATTATGAAAGTATTCCTCATGGGATGATCGTGCATGAAAGATGTGTTAGTCATTTGGGTGCTGGAGTTGGGATAAGTTACGGTGATTCATGTATTCTATGAATTTGGAGACTGAGAGTTCTTAGAAGCATATTGTTTCAGGGTTGTGGCTTGTTTGAAGTGAGTATTTTCTTTAAACTCAGTGGAGGAACTAGTTGCGTTAATTATTTGTGATAGCTACGCGCTATAAGTGTGCATATATGTGAGGTTTGAGCCAATGTGCGGGCATCGGGGCAAGTATTCATACTCGAAAGAATTCTTAGGCTATGATATGCCTAGAGTTGGCTGTTAAGAATAAAGTTATAACATTTCTCGTATTCGTACCTTTGTTGAGAACTATATGGGCTACACTTGAGGTTACAAAGAGGCTAATTCCCTGAATAAATGAGGTAGTTACTATTTCTGTGTTAACTTGTCAATTTAAAGTGTGATAGCAGACTTTGCACATGCTTAGACTATGGCTTGTTATTTATACCAGTCCAGGAGCATGAGAATCTTATTTTATTATCATATACATGTATGATATGCTGGGACTGGAGGCCTGTGACCATGCTAGGCGATTCATATTATTATTGGCTCGTGAGTTGTTTGTGCCGTGTGTGGGAATTTTATTTCTATGATAATTTATCTGATTCATTACTTTCCTTCCTTTACAATTGTTCACATGCGCCTACGATTATCCTCTTCACAAAATTTGAGAAGTTGGTTATAAATATTTATGGTGGTGCTAGATGAACTTGCGAAACGGTTCTCCTCTTTGAGATATTTTCCATTTTGGGTGCACATATTGCACGGTTATTGGCTTGAGATATATTGGTGTGGCGTGTATGTGGAATAGTTGTGTTTGATAATATAAGTTCATCGAACCTAGAACGTATATTATCAGATTTGATTATGGTATATGTGGGAGAATGATATCGAAAGTCGACTTAGTGATTATGGTTCCGATTGGGGCGAGAGAGCTCCATGACTAGTTGATCTGATAAGGGGTCATGGGATTTTCGCGTGTTTCTTTCATTATCAGTAGTGTACGAAGGTTTTGGAATGAGGTTTTGTTTGATATGGGGTTTAATACTAGTACCAGGTTGGTTTTGGAGTAGTTACTGTGATCAGGAATGGTGCTACGACCATGTAAGTTGTGTAGTATGTTATGTGATTATATCTATGGTTAAGGTTATGGATCGATGCGGCATGTTCAGACGTATACAATATGTAACTGTGAGATTCTGGTCTTGTAAGAAATTCTGAATGTTGGGAATTGAATTCCAAGGTTTTTGGGCTAAGAATAATTGGGTTTAAGTTAAAAGAAATGGACTCACACCTTTGGGCCTACAAATTTTCTTGTTGGACACCCCCGGGTATGTGCATGGTAGGGTGGAACAGTGATTTAAAGGCTTAGGAACAACTCTTGGCACGTTCGAGGACGTACATATATTTAAGTGGGGGAGAATGTAACGAGCCGTCCGGTCTTTTTGAGTATTTCAACCTCGTTTCCACATTTACTGCTCAATTTTTGCTTTATAACTATTATGTGACTTCCCGGGGTACTTGGTTCGGGTCCGGTGATGTTTTGGAATGAATTGGAACACTTAGTTCCAATGTTTAAAACTTAAGTTGAAAAGGTTGACCGGATGTTGACTTATGTGTAAATGACCCCGAAATAGAATTTTGATGATTCCAATAGCTCTTTATGGTAATTTTGGATTTAGGAGCGTGTCCGAAAAATTGTTTAGAAGTCCGTAGTTAAATTAGGCTTGAAATGGCTAAAATAGAAATTTTAAGTTTGAAAGTTTGACCGGGGAGTTGACTTTTTGATATCGGGGTTGGAATTCGATTCTGAAAATTTGAATAGCTTCGTTATATCATTTATGACTTGTACGCAAAATTTGAGGTAAATCGGACTTGATTTGATAGGTTTCGACATCGAATGTAGAAGTTGAAAATTCTTCAATTCATTAAGCTTGAATTGGGGTATGATTCGTAGTTTTAGCATTATTTGGTATGATTTAAGGTTTCTACTAAGTTCGTATAATCTCTTAGGACTTGTTGATGTATTTTGTTGAGGTCCCGGAGGCCACGGGTGGGTTTCAGATGGTTAACGGATTGAATTTTGGACTTGGAGCTTTGCTGGAATTTTTCTGATGCAGTGACTGGTTTCCTTCTGCGCATTCGTGAGAAGGGTCTTGCGTTCGCGAAGAGGAACTGGAGGCAAGCGAGTTTGTTCTTTGCATTCGCGATGCAGGGATCGCGTTCGCGAAGGGTTGATCCAGTGTTCATCGCGAACGCGTGATGGCATTCGCGTTCACGTAGAAGGCTTTGGGGCAGTGGAGTATTAAAGCTTCGCGTTCGCGAAGTGGAGAACGCATTTGCGAGGCTGACTTAGCGTTCGCGAAGAAGGATTTGGAGCAGCACAAAAATGTGCTTCGCGAACGCGAGGGAACTGTCGCGTTCGCGAAGAAGAAAGGCCTGGGCAGAAACTTTAAGTTCAAAAAATGGGACTTTGTCCCATTTTCCATTTTTGACGGATTGGAGCTCGGGAAGAGGCGCTTTTCGGGAGAGTTTCAAGAAAAATAACATGGTAAGTGTTCTTAACTCAATATTGGTCAAATTACCCGAATCCATGATTGTTTTTAACATTTAATTGGTGAATGAAGTTGGAAAATTTAGAAAACCCTCTTGGTTTAATTTGAAGATTTGAGGGTCGAGTTGATGTCTGAATTTGGTAAAATTGGTATGGTTGGACTCGTGGTTGAATGGGAATTATATTTTATAACTTTTGTAGTGTTCCGAGATGTCCACGGGCAATTTTTGAGTGCAATTTCGTATTTTGTGAGAAAATTAGTATTTTGATATGGAATTAATTCCTATAATTTGTGTTGACTGAATCAAATAAATTGTGACTAGATTTGAGTCGTTCGGAAGTTGATACGCGTAGAATGGAATTTATGGAGCATTGTTATCTTTCTCGGCATTGAATTCGTCTTGTTAGAGGAAAATAACTCTTCTAATCTTGGAGCTGAGGGTATGAACCCTGAGTATGCGTGTGAATTGTGACTCCATTATTCCTGCGGTACTGTGTAGTTACCTGAACTTATTTATAATCATGAAATCTCTATGTACTAGAGTTATCGAGTTGTGATTCATGTTAGAAACCATGTCTAGGCTACATGTTTATTCTGTTGGGACCCATTGAGGTCGTTACTGTTGTTGAGTTATTTGCTTACATAGAAATTTCATACTCACTCATGTTCATTCATTTCATATCATATCTCAGTCTCTGTTGCTACATATTGGCATATCATATCATTATTTTGGGCTAGTTTCCTGATATTGTGAGCCCGAGAGACTGGAGAGATTGATGACTGAGTGAGGCTGAGGGCCTGATTTGTGAGGATATTGATACTATAGCACGTGAGTTATTCGTGCGGTTTATAGCGCTTGGGCTGAAGGAGCCCCTCCGGAGTCTGAACACACCCCTAGTGAGCGCGGTTGATTTATATTGAGGGATGGATCTTCCCTGGACATGGATCTTGTCCGAAGCATTTATATTGATGGATGGATCTTCCCTGAACATGGATCTTTTCCGAAGTATTTATATTGAGGGATGGATCTTCCCTGGACATGGATCTTGTCCGAATAATTGATATTTGGGGATGGATCTTCCCCTGGGCTGGATTGGCCTTGTACAATACTGAGTGACTGGATGTCAGTTATTATGTATATATATATTGGGATGGATCTTACCTGGGCTGGATTGGCTATATACATTACTGAGTGATTGAGTACTCTGAGAGTGCGAGTACATGAGTTCATCTCTGAGATACATTGCACTGACATGCACACATGACATACATGCATAGAGATGTATTTTCCTTATGTTGTACGGTATCACGTCATTCATGACTTCTCACACATATTGACATATGGGCATAGTGATGCATTTTACATTGGCTATCTCAAAAGAAAATGAAACATCTTATTTATTGTTGAAGGGAGTTTCGGAAAAATTACTGTTTTCAAACTTATAGTTTTGGCGACTTCGGTAAAAGACTTGGGTTTTTCACTGATACACTTGAAAGGCAGAACTATTTTTAGAAATCATGATTAAGGTGAGCATTTTATCTTTGCGTTACTTCTTTTATTACTTGTTTTACGTTGTTATGGGATGTTGTTGGCTATTGGTGTTGGACCCGACCTTTGTTCCAACTCGCCACTACTCTCAACCTGAGGTTAGCTTTGTTATGGGAGTACATGGGGTCGGTTGTACTCATACTACACTTTTGCACCTTGCGTGCAGATTTATGATGCTGATGTTGTTGCGTACGGCGGGAGCTGGATCTGAAGATGTAGTTGTGTTCTAGTCATCGCTACCTCTTGTTCATGGTAGTTCTAGAATTATTAATCTGTTTATATATATTTCAAACAGATGATGTATTTTTATTTCACACCAGCTTTGTAAATTCTAATCTTAGAAGCTCATGATTTGTACTACCAGTTCTTGGAAAATGTATAGGATTCGGATAACTTCTTTTACTTAATTATCTTATTAATTATTATTGGAATTGGTTAGTTTCTAATTGGCTTACCTAGTGGGTTGGGTTAGGTGCCATCACGACTAGTCGGATTTTGGGTCGTGACATTGACTTTGTTCAACTACCGGTAATCTATGCACATCCTCATCGATCCATCTTTCTTCTTCACAAACAACACAGGCGCACCCCAGGGCGAGACACTATATCTAATGAAGCCCTTATCAAGCAAATTTTGTAACTGCTACTTCAATTCTATCAACTCTGGCGGGGCCATACGGTATGGTGAAGTAGAAATGGGCTGAGTGCCCAGAGCCAAATCAATAATGAAGTCAATATCTCTGTCGGGTGGCATCCCTAGCAGGTCTGCAAGAAACACCTCTAGAAACTCACGAACAACTGGTACTGAATCCATGGAAGGAACCCCCACACTAGAATTGCGGACATAAGCCAAATAAGCTAGACACCCCTTCTCGACTATATGCCGAGCCTGTTCATAAGAGATAACCCTGCTGATAGAATGACCAAGAGTCCCTCTCTACTCTAATCGAGGCAACCCCGGAAAGACTAAGGTCACCGTCTTAGCGTGACAATCCAATATAGCATGATAAGGTGACAGTCAATCCATACCTAAGATAACATCAAAATCTACCATATCGAGAAGTAAGAGATCTACGCTAGTCTCAAGATTCCCAATGGTAACCACACACGAACGATAGACACGATTCACAACAATAGAATCTCCCACAGGTGTGGACACATACAAAGGAGCACTCAAAGAATCAAAAGGCATAACCAGATATGAAGCAAAATAGGATGACACGTAGGAATAAGTAGAGCCCAGACCAAATAGAACTGAAGCATATGTATGGAAAACTGGAACAATACCTGTGATAATAACGTCAGATGACTCAGCATCATGCTGGCTAGGAAAGCATAACATCGGGGCTAGGCCCCACCACTCTGAATTACATCTCTAGGACGGGCCCTATCTGGATTTCCTCCACCTCAAGCAGCCTGACCTCCACCTCTAGCTGTGTGACCCCTACCTCTAACTGGCTTAGCGAGCGGTGAAGCGCCCGATGTCGGGACCATGGCACGAGAACCCTGATGCTGTGAGCTACTCGGTACCCGAGGGAAAAATCTAGCAATGTGCTTCTGATCACCACAAGTATAATATGACCTCGGTTGCTGAGACTGCTGACCCTAAAACTGACCCTGTCGACCTGAGTAACCACCCTGAAAACTCTGGAGCGGAGGTGCACTACTATGAGCTGGTAGTGCACCGTAGGCTAGCTGGTTGGAATGAGACATATAAGGGCCGCAACCACCAGAGGCACTGTGGGATGCCTGGAGCGCTGAATGAAACGACCTGGGAGGATAGCCTCTACAAAAATTACTCGCCTCTAGATGAGGCACCACTGAACCCACCAGAATGACGAGACCTCTTATCAGACCCCCTGCCCTCTCTCCTGTGCAAGAACCATCTCGATCCACCTGGTGACATTAGCAACCGTCTGAAAAGAAATCTCAACCCCAGTCTCTTTGGCCATCTGCATCTTGATAAGGTGAGCGAATCCCTCAATAAACCTCCTCACACCCTCTCTCTCAGTAGGAAGAAGAAGAAGAGCATGACGGGCTAGGTCCACAAAATGGGTCTCGTACTGAGTGACTAACATACTGCCCTACTGGAGACGCTCAAACTGCCTGCGGTAATCCTCTCTCAGTGTGATAAGAAGGAACTTCTCAAGAAATAGCTGAGAGAACTGGTCCCAAGTAAGAGTAGGCGATCCAGTTGGTCTGGTCGATAGAAAATCCTTCCACCATCTCTTGGCAGAACCCGTCATCTGAAACACAGTAAAATCGACCCCATTAGTCTCAACTATACCCATGTTCCGTAGCACCTCATGGCAGTGGTCAAGATAATTTTGTGGGTCCTCAGAAGGTGCACCACTGAAGTGAAGTGGGAAGATCTTTGTGAACTTGTCTAATCTCACTAAACCCTCAGAAGACATGGCGAGTCTATCACCGGCCTGTGTCGCAAAAATCGATTGAACTACCCCAATTGGCGGGACCGTTGGAGTTTGATACTGGGGAACCATCTGCTCAAGAGTATGAGTAGCGGGAGTCTGTGCTCCTCCCCAGCCTGAGAGACGACTGGTGCCATAGGAAATGTACCGGCCCGGACCACACTCTCCATAAGTCCCACCTAACGGACTAGAGCGTCCTGAAGCACTAGGGTGGCGATGAACCCCTCCTGGACCTGAGATGGTCCAACATGTATAGTCTGAGTTGGAACCTCCTCATCGAAATCCACCTAAAGCTCCACTGCTGGTGCTACTGCTCCAGCTCTAGGCTGAGTTTTGTCTCTACCTTGGCCTGTGGAGCGACCTCGACCTCGATCTCTGCCGCTCATAGGAGCTGCCACTAGGGGCTCTGGCTGCTGTCCAGCTGAAGATGCAGTACATGTTCTCGCCATCTGCGAGAGAACAAGCGTAGAAGAGTTCAATTATCAATGAGAGAATAAAATCACATGACAGAGAGGAATAAAAGTGAAATTTATTCCTAAATATCATAGACTCTAGAAGATAAGTACAGACATCTCCGTACCGATCCTCCAGACTCTACTAAGCATGCTCGTGACTTGTGAGACCTAGTCAACCTAACACTCTGATACCAATTTGTCACGACCCGAAATTCCCACCTCCGGGACCGTGATGGTGCCTAACATTTCACTTGCTAGTTAAGCTAACGTTAGATGATCTTTAAGCTAATTTTAATCAATTCAAATAAGTAAAACCAACTAAGTTGAAATGAAACCAATACGGAATGCGAAATGACGTAAAACCAATAATATCTGGAGTCATAAGTACACGAGCTTCTAGAGTTTCTACAAACAGGGTTTGAAATAAGTACAACTATCTCAAATGAAAAGAACAGTAAATAAGGGGGAAGTGGAAGGGGACTTCAAGGTTTGCGGATGCCAGTAGATCTACCTCGAGTCTCCAAATGCTAATTCGAGCTGAAACGCCTCACGGACAGCTAGGACCAGTACCAAAATCTGCCCAAGAAGTGCAGAGTGTAGTATGAGTACAATATACCCAATGTACTTCGTAAGTGTCGAGCCTAACATCGACGAGATAGTGACGATGCTATGACAGGACACCCTCGTAAATAAACTTGTACAGATAGCAATATACGTATAACATAACAATAAATAAAAGCTAAACATATACTATTGGGAAGGTACATGCGAAAGGGGTACACAATACGATAAATAAAGCAAGAGATAACAAGAAACAGTCAATAAGCCTTTAACCAACAAAACGAATAAACATAATAAACAAAACTGCACGGCATCACCCTTCGTGCTTTTACTCTTAACCTCACTATGAAACAGTAATAATGGCACGACATCATCGATCGTTCTTTTGCTATCACTTTCATCATAAATTAATAAATACGGCACAACATCACCCTTCGTGCATTAACTCTTTAATATGGCATAACATCACCCTTTGTGCATTAACTCTCAAATATGGCACAACATTACCCTTCATGATTTTACTCTCACTTTCATCATAAATCAATAGATACGACACGACATCACCCTTCGTGCAATAACTCTCTCCATTACCATATAACAATAGGGAGATGAAATAAACAAGAACAAACTTTACGTCAACAATGGTTCCATAAAACCAATCTCAACTTCAGAAACAACACTCAATTATCATAGACAGTCCATAAATGCGGAAAGAACGATCAATTTAGTAATTAAACTAGTCTAAGCATGGATATCATGATCAAAGAAAGCAATAAATTACAAGAAACAAGTCCCACCCGCATGCTTTAATCCAATAACAACGCATAAGTACTCGTCACCTTACATATACGTTGTACCCAATATCTAAACATGTAGCAAATAGGCAAACAAATCCTAATCCCCCAAGTCAAGGATTACCACGATACTTACCTCGCTCCAAAGATCAACTCAAAGCTCAACCATGGATTTTTCTTTCAAACAAGCCTCCGAACCAACAAAATCTAGCAAATTATCCACCAAACGATTCAAAGTAAGCCTTAGAAACTATCCACGAATCAAAAAGGTTCAATTTAGGTCATTATTGAAAAAGTCAACTCCCGAGCCCGCTTGGTCCAAACCTGAAATTCAGACCAAAACCTGATTACCCATTCACCCTCGAGCCCGGTTATGTAATTTGTTTTGAAATTCGACCTCAATTTGAGGTCTAAATTCTAATTTTACAAAAATCTCTAATTTTACTCAAACCCTCAATTTCTCCCGTAAAAATCTAGATTTTAGGTTGAAATTTTATGAAATATAATGAAAGATTGAAATAAAATAGGTTAGAATCACTTACCAATAAATTGGGGAAGAAAGGCTCTTGGGAAAATCGCCTCTAGGGTTCTCTAAGTTTGAAAATTTGAAAGAATGAGAAAATTTCCGTCTAACTCAGCTTTTAACGAGTTGCAGATGTCGCAATTGCGACCTGGGGTTCACAATTGTGAACCCCCGAAATGCGAAAAAGCCCTCGCAATTGTGAAGTCTTCACACCTCTGCTATCATCACATTTGCAAAGAAATGTTCACAAATGCGAACTCTGGTCCCCCGCAAATACGACCTTTTAATCGCAATTGTGATCCCTTGCTGAGCCAACCATCTTCACAATTGCGCAGATTTTCTGCACCAGAAATGAAGCACACCAACATTTTTTCTAAGTCCAACTCACTCTGTAGCTTATCCGAAACTCACCCGAGCCCTCGGGGCTCCAAACCAAACATGCACACAAATCCAAAAATATCATACGAACTTGCTCGCGCGATCAAATCGCCAAAATAACCCCTAGAACTATGAATCGGACACCAAATTAAATAAAAATTTCAAGAAAACTTTAGAATTGCTATTTAACATGTGGACGTCGAATCACGTCAAACTAACTCCGTTTTTACCAAATTCAACAGACAAGTCATAAATATAGTAATAGACCTATACTGAGTTTCAGAACCAAAATACAAATCCGGTATCAACATAGTCAAACATTGGTCAAACCGTTAGATTCATTAAGCCTTTAAACTTTTAAATTTCGACAAAAAGCGATAACTCGATCTAGGGACCTACGAATTCGATTTCGGGCATACAACCAAGTCCCAAATTATGATACAGAGTCACCGGGACCGTCAAAATACGGATCTGGGTGTGTTTGCTCAAAACGTTGACCAAAATCAACTCAAATAGATTTTTAAGGTAAAATTTCATATTTTATCAATTTTTAACATAAAAGCCTTCCGGATAAATACCCAAACTACGCACACAAATCGAGAAAGGTTTAAAGAAGCTATCAGAGGCTTAGAAACACATATTTATGATTTAAAACTTTAGATGACCTATCAGGTCATCAACCCTCCAAAAAATAAAAATAAAAATAAAAATTGGAGTCCCGATTAATCCGGATTCAGTCCGCGTAAAGTATATTTAAAGGGAAAACGCTTTTTCATTACTAAAACTCGAAAGTGCGACTTGTGATTGAGTATGTGGATCCTATCTATCCCACCACAATCCTTTGTCGCAAGTGCATGCATTTTGCACCATTGGAATAATACATAAGATCAACATCATGGTATATCACAGTACCTCATCATTCAAAAGTAAAATAATGACACCCATACAGTAAGATTATAGAAAGTTATTTGTGAAATGAAAGTAGATGACATGCATATATTCAAACTCCTCTAATCTTATTTTTTCTAGATTGGATGAGAAGATGAATTTGGCCACAAAAGAAATAGGGATAGACTTATAATATTATATATTTAAACCAAAACTCTTAAAATGTTTCTAAGATTTTTCTTAGTTTTATTTTTTCTATTATGTTGGCACGTAAATTCATCACAACCGTTATCATATTGATTCAATCTCTATTAATTGTATTATCCAACAATAGTATCAATATAATTTCTAAGAAACATTCGCAGAGAAAGTAATAATTGAAACTATGGGTTCAACTGAACCTAGTAGCTTTGGTAATATATATATATATATATATATATATATATATATATATATATATATATATATATATATATATATATATATATGTCTTAATAAAGAAATGCCTATATCACTTCCAAGACTGAAGAACGCTACTATTTTGTGTGAAAATTGTGAAAATGAATAAGTGCCTCTTAACGTCTATATCTAGGGTAGCTTCCCATTGGACGAAGAAAATACTCGTGAGGCATGGTACCGACTGGTTGCTTTAGACTACTTTTTGGCCGGTTTGCCGATTTTTGTAGCCCAGCTCATTGCGGAGCTCCCTGGTTGAGATTACGGGAATAGAAAAAGAGGCACTTGTATATTTTCACTTGCTCTTCAAGAGGGGGTGATGTGAGCCATCATCGATCTTCTGAATTGTAAGCATATAAGAGTAGGTCATAGCCAAATCAATATAAGGTCTTGTGACGGACTATTTGTTGTCTATTAGTGGTGGAAGCTACGGGGGTTCAGAATCTACCACATCTTCCAATTTGGTATAGGATAAAATTGTAATATTGGACAGAATCGTTCTCATTAATACTCTAATTATGTTAGCAAAGTATTAATAGTTTTGGGGCAGCTAATTGTAACAGTTCTCATTGATTATAGGATTGTTTAAGTAGGGTAGTATTTTAGTTGTTTATGGGCAAGAACGAGCATAAATATAACAAAGACCAACTCAAAGTAAATTCTAATTGGTTTTGTACAATAATGACTCACTGCCAGCATAATTCTAATTCTTTTTGAACTGCAACGGATAAATATAATAAAAACTACTCCAAAATAACTTTGTCATTCGAGGAAAGAATGGTATTACTATCAAAAAGACGAATCAGGCTCTACACTCCTTGGCAGTGTAACTTGATTATTGAGAGGCTCGACAATTATCTCTTTGATCAAGGTTATTAATTTTTTGAATTTTCTTTTACTATGTTGTCTTGAGATTGTGGCGTTTGTTTTTGATGGGTACCCAAGATTGAAACTCTGATCCAACGAGTTTGCCAAATGAAATATTAAACGTATTGGCCACCACAGAATATACAAAGATGATCATGGCAACTATAGCTGGTTGAATGATGTCCGGAGCCATCAAATTGGTTTTATCGCAATTTGCATCTCATAAAGTTTAAGCTTTGACGATATTATAACTACGACATTTCATAAAATAGAGACTAAGGTCATGCAACCAAGAGCGGACCCACGTGGAGAGGTGAAGGGTCACTGACACCCTATAGACTCGGGAAAAACCATGTATATATTACTGTATATACGTCGAGAACCCCTACAATAATTTAATTGTGCCCCCTAAAGAATAAAATGCCCCTTGGTTGCACCGGTTCTGTGGGCTGTTAGTTCCATTCCCTCACTGCCCGACCCAACACCAACATTATTATTTCACCATTTCTTTCTTTTTTCCTTTTTTAATTGAACGACAATTTAGTACTCCATATTTAGTAATCAACTTGGTTTATTTATTTTTTAATTCAAACATTAATTTAGATTTGTTCTTTGTATCTTCTACACAAAATACTAAAAAACTCTATTGGAGATACATCTTTCTAGATTTTGAAAAGTTAATAAAGAGACATAAAAATAATGATTAAAGACAGTAGAAAAAGGGGATAAAATATTTCATTAACTAGTTTCATTAGTCAATAATCTTTATCTCTAACCAATTTTTATTATTATTTTATTTTAAAAAAATAAAGACAACTAAAACCCTTCTCCCTTCAACGTTTACTTTGGCAAAGTAGCAAGTATTCATTGACTTTGGGATTTCGATTGAGACTTTTTGGGCTGCTTACACACTTTTATTAGTTATGATTTTGTTTAAGTTTTTTATGTTTTTGAACATTTTTTCGGCCACGAACTCGTAATTACTAAGTTTTCAAAGAGTTGCACGCCAAACTTTATTGCAACTAATGTTATTTTCATATTTACGTTAAAGATAATGGTGCCCCGCGGCGTCCAAATCCTGGGTCCGCCTCTGCATGCAACATCCAATCTTTGTTTCTAAAGAGACTAATCAACTTTATTTTTCTTACCAAGAAAAATGATCTTTAGCATATATGCATTAATATATTTTGTTTTTCTCATCCTACAAATATTTTAACGCAAAGTCGCAAACAAACATTCAATCAACATTTTCATGAAGTTATATAAGATTATAAGTATCAACGTTGTGAAACGTGATACATACTCGAATAGAAGGCACATATCTGATTTTATAATATAAATATAAATACTGAGCAATAAGAAGATTTTTTTTTTTGCTTTAGCATTAGGTGCAGGGAACTCAATTATCTTTCAAAAAGTGGAGGAGATATTCATCTCCATTATATATATATCTTCACCTAAAGCGTTGGTGTTGTTTTGTTTTCCCATCACCTTCAATAAATATTTACAGGATGGAATCTTGCGCTTGTTAACTATAATTTGTTTAAACAAGGTAAAAGTTTGTGATAACAATAAGGATCTTTATAAGATTTGAGGACAAGGGCAATACCGTAGGACTTTTTTTCTCTTTCTCTAGACTGTCAATTGAATAAAAATAAGAATATAATCATACCAACATATTGTTATCAAATTATGGATAGATTTTAATTTAAAGAATCAGCTTGAAGTAGATTAGTTGGTGTGGCATAGACTGATATTATTAACTTGAAAGCCCAGACACGGACAAAGTCATAGATTGAGGGCATGGATAGTAAACAAAGTTGGCATAATGTCAAAAAATCATTACCAAATAATCTCTGTAACTTAACACTGTTAGTTTTGATTGAGAGTCTGCTCGTTTATTGCGGAATACCTTCATATTTCATGGGGTTATTTTTATCCCCATTATTAGCATCCTTTGTGTTTACCCGAAAAACGGATAGAGTTGAATTTATAAGTAATTCTAAGGACACGTGGTATAGTTTGGAACAAATCGGAGAAGTAAGTAGAAATATACATCAAATATTGATTGTAAAAAAGGAATGAAATACAAACCAAATTGAGTAGAGAATGATTTATAAACAAGCAAGATGAATCAATGTCCAAAGCCCACAAAAGGATAATCTCTATTGTATCTTTATGTGAATATCAATAATATTTTACATATGTGAGTGTATAGATGTCTTAATGTTCTCTTTTACATAAATGATAGCCACTCTTTTATAGTGGAGGAATCCTACTTTGGATATAATAAAAATACATATGGGGATCCCATGATATATTAGTTAATTAATTTTTTCTTAATTCCCGCCGAGATTCTCTCCCTAAGTGCGGCTACAACGACTCCTTGTCTCATAGCTCAATCTTGGTTGGTCTTGGTACTAAGCGAGCTCTGGATCTCGAGCTCGATATCAAATCGAGCTCGATATTGACTCGGGCTCGGTATTGATCGGTCTCTGGATCTTGGGCTAGATAACACTACTTCACATTATAGCTCGATATTGGCTTGAGCTCTATACTGACTTCGAGCTCGATATTGCTTGATCCCTGAATCTTGATCTCGATAATCTGGCTTCGAATCTCATCTCGATATTATGAAGACGACCCTCGGTCCATCATGTTCCAATCTTGAATAATTACACGAAGGGCAAAACCAGTTTTGACCGTATACAGATAGTCCTCTCGTTTCTCGGGAAGAATGTGGCGAGAAATGACATGATTTTCCAATGATACGACTATATATACACTGACGTTTGCATCGAGCCCGACCATGACGTATGTGATAAATGTCCCGTCGATTCAGTTATGAAGGCATTAAATATGTGTCAGACGATGGTCGGCCACTGTTGATATTGAACCGTCATCGCCAACTCTATAAATAGCTCCTCTATTCACCATTTTTTACTTTCAGATCTCCAATCTCAAAATCTTCTAAGTTTGTTTTTGCATCTTCTGAGTTCTTCATCTGCGACTATGTGATTTTCACTGCAAAATTCTTCTCAAAACACCAAATACTTTCGATCTTTGCACACAGAAATTTAGATGGCCAAAACGTCAAAAACTGTTACTTAAAAAGAGAACGCCTCTTCATCGCAGCCTGCCGGCGACAAAACACCGGTGGAGCCACGACCCGAGGAGTGTATTCCCCGGGGGGGGGGGGGTGTTCTCACTTCTGAATTTAAGACCGATAAAGCCTCGCCGGTTCCCGGTTGATGCGAGCTAGTATCAAGGTATATATGCTCAATAACTGAGGGATACCTTAAGCAGGCAAGGAAAGATTGCGATTGGGAGAACAAAAAAGTGGTGATCCCGACTCCCGAAGAAGATATTACCACCTATGTGGAAGGTTTTTTAAGTGTTTACACTTACCCTTTCACGTTGGGCCCCCTCAATCCCGTTGTTGTTGACTTTTGCCGCTAGTATCAAATAACCCTAGGCCAAATTCATCCTTCTTTTTGGCGAATTAATATTCTGCTCCAATTCTTCGTGAGCAAAATTGAGGGAATGCATTTACCCTCGACCACCTCATCAGGTTGTATAGCCCCAGCCTCTATCGAGGTGGATTAATAAAACTCCAACGCTGAGCTACCAAAGTATTGTTCTCAAGCATAGACGAGGATAAGGACCGAGGTTGGATGAGCCGATTCGTTCGAGTGAGGACTTCTGATCTAATCCCGGTCGAGAAGATGCCATTTCCTGAGATATGGAATATGAAGCGTAAGTATAATCCCTTTGTTAGATCCTCTGTTTTGTTGTGTTCCTTTGTTTCTTTCTCATTGATATCCTTTTTCTATGATGTAGCGATTGCTTGGATGTCCGGTGCAATTCCTAACCTCAAGGGCTAGGTTCGGGACCTGGCCTCGACTTCTACGTATGGCGAGCGCTCGTGGTGCGATTAATCAAAGGGAAGTTGGGAGGCTAAAACACATGGTAAGCCTCTTTCCCATGTCTTTGTTGATTTTGTTAAAAGAGTCTCTTACTTATTTTCTTTTCGTACAGGCCTTGGCAAAGATGCTGTAATGAGGCCCCTATCTGGTGGGGAGGAAACTTCGATCCCGACACCGAAACCAGGGAAGGATAAAAAGAGAAAATATATCTCAACCTCCGAGGATCCAGAACCTAAGAAGAAGACGGCTCATAAGCCGAGGAAGAACGTGATCCTCTTGACCGAAGATTTTGTTCGGCGTCTAAGGGATGAAGACGAAGGAGAGGAAGAAGATGACTCCGGACCAGTGGCCCGAGTGAAAAAGAGCACCGAGGCCCCAAAAGCCATTGAATCGGTGAAGTCTGCAGAGATTCCGTCTCGAGATGAGGGGGTCTCGGAAAGAAACTTGGGCGAAGTCCCCGAATCATCCAGGATTGAATATATGCCTCCCACCATAATGAGCCAACGGTGGGTACGGCTGTCGGGTCTGGTCTCGAGGTCCCTCGAGATTGAAAGAATGCCTCGATTGATCCTCTCGGGGCAACAGAAATTGGAGGCTCCCCGATGCTCCCCTCATTTTCTGAGTGGATGATTCAAGAGGCTCGGGCCTTGAAGACCCTTTCTATCGAAGGAGTCTATGGAAGGGAGGATCATTTCCATGATTACTTTACCAGGGTCGAAGATGCTACCAGCCTGAGTGACTTGGAGGTCTCCAGGAAGGACTCGGGCGAGGCATCGAGCCATTTCAACGAAGCATAGAAATATCTGAATCGCGTAGGCCTCAGCGCTTCATCGGGAGGCATTTTGTCGGTCTTGAGCTGAGCTGAGTCGATATGAGGCCGACCTTCGAGGGCTCTCATAGGAGAGAAATACCCTTAAACTTCTCTGCGGGCAAAGAGAAGAGCAAATCAAGGACCCTTGAGCCAAGTTGGCCAAGGCTCACCAAGATGAGTATGACCTGATCGAGCAGGTAATGAAATTCTTAAAAGCTCATAGGTTCAATTCGTGATTGGTGGCTAACATTTTAATCTCACAGCTACAACATAAGATCGAGGTAATCGGGCAGCTCCGCGAGGAGGTCGATATAATGAAGGCGGAGACCTTGGGTTGGAAAGAAGGTCTGGACCACTTTGCTGCAGAAAAAGAAACTACTTTATCCCAATTGCCATCGGCCAAAGTCAGGTTCGAGACATGAAAGAGAAGAGCTCGGCTCAGGAAAAGAAAATAGGGGATCTCGAAGCTCGATTGACTTCCGAACTAGCAAAGGCCAAATAGGAGGCCGAAAAGGCTAAAGCCGAGGCAGATGCGATCGTGGTTGTTTACCAAGCTGATGCTGAAGCCGCTCAAGTTAAAGCGATAAAGGCAGCCGAGACCGCTCAAACTCGAGCATATTGGGTTTCTGAACTTGCCAAATGCTAATCTCGGAGGGAAACCCTCGATGAGATCCATGCTCGAGGTTTCGATCTTACTGAAGAGATAATAAAAGCTAAAGAGCTTGAATTTGATGCTGAAGCTCTAGCTTCCGATGATGATGATGATGATGGAATACAAATTAGACAGGGGAATGTAAATAACTTTGATGGAGACTCTGTGAGTTGCGGACTCGTAATATGGGATGCAGCTCATCTAAGTCCCCACAATAGTAGTGCCTCTACGGTCGCAAGACCACTAAAAACATATGGACCTGCACAAAATGTGCAGCAAGGGTAGCATGAGTACGTAAAATCACATATACCCAGTAAGTATCTAGTCTAACCTCAAAGAACTAGTGACGAAGGGTCGACTTCGACACTTACTATAGGATAACAATAAAATACTGAAATTATAATTTAAGCATGGATTATGTAAATACAGCTGATAACACAATAACAAGAAATAAATAAACCATTCTTTCACTGATAATAAATCCCAAGTTAATGTCACGACCCGAAATTTCCCACCGACGGGACCGTGATGGCGCCTAACATTTCACTTGCTAGGCAAGCCAACATTAGAGAATCATTAAAGCAATTCCTTATTCCCATTAAGTAATTAATAATAATTATCTAAGATGAAATATAATAAGTGCGAAATATCATAAAACTGTATTAATTACTACTACCCGGATCTGGAGTCACAATTCACGAGCATTCTAGAATTTACTACAAGTAATAGTCTGAAAGAAATATAACTGTCAGACTGAAAGAAACAGTAGAACATAAAAGATAGATGGGAACTTCAAGGTCTGTGAATGCCGACAGATCTACCTTGAGTCTCCGGACAGTGGACCAATAGCAAAATCTCGATCAACCCGAGCCGGTATCAAAATCTGCACAGAAATTGCAGAGTGCAGTATCAGTACAACCGACCCCATGTACTAGTAAGTGTCGAGCCTAACCTCGAGGAAGTAGTGACGAGGCTAAGGCAAGGCACCTACAAATCAACCTTTACAATTTAACAGTGTATATACAAATAACAGAAATGAAGAACTAAACAGGAAATGTCGGGAGGGGAACATACTGAGGGGAATTAAAGATAAAGAACTACAACAGAAAGATCACCGGAGCAGTCAATATACCACGAATCAACAAGAATAGTGAATACAATAAGGAAAAATGCACGGCATCACCCTTCATGCTTTTACTCTCAATCTCACCATAAAATTAATAGAAACGGCACGGCATCACCCTTCGTGCATTAACTCTCATATCATGGCACGGCATCACCCTTCGTCCATTAACACTCACACTATGGCACGGCATTACCCTTCGTGCATTAACACTCACAATATGGCACGACATCACCCTTCGTGTATTAACACTCACAATATGGCACGCCATCACCCTTCGTACATTAACACTCACAATATGGCACGATATCACCCTTCGTGCATTGACACTCTCCCTTACCATAATGCAATGCATAAATAACAACAGGGAGATAGAATAACAAGTACAAACCTTACTTCAACATTTGGTTCCATAATATCATTCTCAACTTTGAAATAAAAACTCAATTATCACCAGAAAATCCGTAAACATGATAAGAACGATAAATTGAACACCACTAGTATAACACGTAGCAATTAGTCATAGGAATAAGACAATATAAAAAAACAGAGAAATATGGAAAAATAGGTAAATTGGGGGTGCATAAGTACTCGTCACCTCACATATACGCCGCTCACATGAATTTCACTTAGCAAGTCAGGGTTAGACACAACACTTACCTCGCTCCGAAGGCCACTTAATTCTCAATCACAGCTTTTCCTTTAGAATTTACATCCAAAGCACTCGTATGTATTCAAAAATGACTCAATGATATCATATATTGCTAAAGGAATCAATTATATTACATAAATTAAACTTCCCAAATTTTCCTCCAAAAAGTCGAAAAATCGACCCAGGCCCGCTTGTTCAAAACCAGAGGTTCAAACCAAAATTCATTTACCCATTCATCCCCGAGCCTGAATATATAATTGGTTTTGGAATCTGACCTCAAATTTAGGTCTAAATCCCCAAATTCCCGAAATCCCTAGTTTCTACCCTAACCCCAAATTCTACCATGAAAACTCTAGATTTTAGATTGGAAATTCAAGAAATGTAATGGATAATTGAAAGAAAATAGTTTAGAATCCCTTACCAACACTTTGGGGAAGAAATTATTCTTGAAAACTCACCTCACACCGTTTGATTTTTGAGAAAAATGAATTTTTGGCTAAATCCCGTGTTTGGATTCTGTTAATTGCTGCGCGACAGTGTTCATCGCGTTCGCGAGAGCACTGTCGCGTTCGCGAGATAGTGCTTGCATTCACATAGGCTACCCTTCCCTGGTCTTCGCGTTCGCAAGACAGTGTTCGCGTTCGGGATAAAGAAAAGGCTGACTCCCCCTACCCAGTGCCTAACACTACGTGTACGCGATGGGCTTGTCGCCTTCGCGAAGGGTAAAATGTGATGACCCAAAAGGTCACCTTATGTTTTAGAACTCGAATTTGCGCTCTTAAGCCTTAAAATCTCATTTTTACCCTTCTCGATTTGTGTGCACAGTCTGGGCAGGTTTTCAAAAAGTCTTTATGTTGAAAATTGATGAAAATAAGAATTTATGCCTTAAAAGTTGATTTTAGTTGACTTCAATCAATATTTTTGGTAAACATGCCCTGATCCATTTTTTGACGGTCCCGGTGGGTCCGTATTGACTTATGGGACCTGGGAGTATGCCCGGAATCGAATTCGGAGGTCCCTAGCTCAAGTTATGAATATTTGATAAAAATTAAAAGTCTGGAAATTATTTGTTTTTAAGAATTGATTAATGTTTGGCATTATTAGTACCGGGTCCGTATTTTGGTTCCGGAGCGAGGTACAGGTTTATTATGATATTTAAGACTTGTCTGTGAAATTTGGTGAGAAACGGAGTTGATTTGACGTGATTCGGACCTTCGGTTGAGAAAATAGTAACTTTAAAGTGTTCTTGAGAATTTTATTTGATTTGGTACTACATGTAGAGTTCTAGGTGTTATTTTGGCAATTTGATCATGCAAGCAGGTCCGTATGATATTTTTGGACTTGTGTGCATGTTTGGTTTGGAGCCCTGAGGGCTCAGGTGAGTTTCGGATAGGCCACGGGATGTTTTGGACTTTGGAAATCTGGTTTTTTCTGCAGAGTCTGGGTTCTGGCATGTCCTTCTTCGCGTTTGCGAAGGTCTTCTCACGAACATGAAGAGTAAACTGATGAGGCAGGGATTTCTTCTACGCAAACACAAAGGCTTGGTCGCGAACGCGAAGCGATGGGGGCATTACACTTCGCGAACGCAACAAGCCCATCTCGTACGCGTAATGTTAGGCACTGGGGAGGGGGAGTCAGCCTTTTCTTTATCGCAAAAGCGAAAACTGCCTCGCGAACGCGAAGACCAGGGAAGGGTAGCCTATGTGAACACGAGCACTATCTCACGAACGCGAAGACTTGGCAGCCTATACTCTTCGCGAACGCAACAGTGCTCTCGCGAATGCGATGAACACTGTCGCCCAGCACTTAACAGAATCCAAACACGAGATTTAGCCAAAAATTTATTTTTCTCAAAAACCAAACGTTGTGAGGCGATTTTTCAAGAGTCATTTATTCCCCCAAAGTATTGGTAAGTGTTTCTAAACTATTTTCTTTCAATTACCCATTACATTTTTTGAATTTTCTAACCTAAAATCTAGAGTTTTCATGGTAGAATTAGGAGTTAGGGTAGAAACTAGAGATTTCGGGAATTTGGGGATTTAGACCTCAATTTGAGGTCGGATTCCAAAACCAATTATATATTCGGGCTCGGGGATGAATGGGTAAATTGATTTTGGTTCGAACCTTGGGTTTTGACCAAGCGGGCCTGGGTCGATTTTTTGACTTTTTGGAGGAAAATTTGGGAAGTTTAATTTATGTAATATTATTGATTCCTTTAACAATATCTGATATTATTGAGTCATATTTGAATAGATACGAGTGCTTTGGTGGTAAATTCCAAAGGAAAAGCTGTGATTGAGAATTAAGTGGCCTTCGGAGCGAGGTAAGTGTTGTGTCTAACCCTAACTTGAGGGAATTAGGAACCTTAGATTACTTGCTAAGTGAAATTCATGTGAGCAGCGTATATGTGAGGTGACGAGTACTTATGCGCCGCCAATTTACCTATTTTTTCATATTTCTCTGTTTTTCTTATATTGTCTCATTCCTATGACTAATTGCTACGTGTTATACTAGTGTTGTTCAATTTATCGTTCTTATCATGTTTACGGATTTTCTGGTGATAATTGAGTTTTTATTTCAAAGTTGAGAATGATATTATAGAACCAAATGTTGAAGTAAGGTTTGTACTTGTTATTCTATCTCCCTGTTGTTATTTATGCATTTCATTATGGTAAGGGAGAGTGTTAATGCACGAAGGGTGATATCGTGCCATATTGTGAGTGTTAATACACGAAGGGTGATGACGTGCCATATTGTGAGTGTTAATGCACGAAGGGTAATGTCGTGCCATATTGTGAGTGTTAATGGACGAAGGGTGATGTCGTGCCATGATATGAGAGTTAATGCACGAAGGGTGATGTCGTTCCATGATATGAGAGTTAATGCGCGAAGGGTGATGTCGTGTCGTTTCTATTAATTTTATGGTGAGATTGAGAGTAAAAGCACGAAGGGTTATGCCGTACATTTTTCCTTACTGTATTCACTATTCCTGTTGATTCATGGTATATTGACTGCTCCGGTAATCTTTCTGTTGTAGTTCTTTATCTTGTATTCCCCTCAGTATGTTCCCCTTCCGACATTTCCTGTTTAGTTCTTCATTTCTGTTATTTGTATATACACTATTAAATTGTACAGGTTGATTTGTAGGTGCCTTGACTTAGCCTCGTCACTACTTCGTCAAAGTTAGGCTCGATACTTACCAGTACATGGGGTCGGTTGTACTGATACTGCGGTTGTACTGATACTGCACTTTGCACTTTCTGTGCAGATTTTGATACCGGCTCGGGTTGAACGAGATTTTGCTATTGGTCCGCTGTCCGGAGACTCAAGGTAGATCTGTCGGCGTTCACAGACCTTGAAGTTCTCCTCTATATTTTATGTTCTACTATTTCTTTCATTCAGATAGTTGTATTTCTTTCAGACTATTACTTGTAGTAAATTCTAAAATGCTCGTGAATTGTGACTCCATATCCGGGTGGTAGTAATTAATACAGTTTTATGAGGCTAATTTTTCAAAGAAACACCAATTCTCATTAACGGTCAAGTGACCCGTCCCAAACTCAAGTAAATGAAATTTAACCTTTTTCAATTCCTTTATCAAGTTCCAATATGATTTAAGTAATTAAATTAATAAGTAGGGTGCAAACATCGCAAGTATAACATGATTTGGGTCCTAGACTATCCAGACATAAGCATAATTAGTAGCTACGTACGGACTCCCGTCACCTCGTGCATACGTAGCCCTCCCACAAGTAGAAACACATATTAAATCAATTTACCTATGGGGTTAATTCTCGAAGTAGAAACACATATTCCATAGCCGGCTCCAATGCCACAAGTAGAAACACATATTCCAACCTAAAAACTTACCTTGAAGTTCCATAGACGGCTCCAATGCCACTCTAATACCTCAAACCAATGCTTCACGGTCCAAACCTATGCAATCAATGTGCAAACCAATCAGAAGGTGTTCTCATACCCATAATTAATCAATTTAAACAATTTCCAACTCCGCTCGAAAGTGGATAAAATCAATGCTCGGGCCCACATGCCCGGATTTCGAAACCTTTTGAAGATAAACTTTACCCATAACACCCCGAACTCAAATATATAATTTATTCTCAATTCAATGTCCAATTTCTTGGTCAAAATCCAAAAATACCAATTCCTATGTTTTCTTCCAAAATCCCACAATTTCTATTAATTTCCATGTTCCATTTCATGTATAACTCATGTATTTAATTCACAATAAGAAAATATCACTTACCCCATACTAGATGATGAAGATGGCACTCCAACATTTCTCCAAATATCGGCTCCCGTGGAAAAAGTGAAGTGAAAATGAGCCAAACCCCGATTTAAAAAGAACACTGCCCAGTCCGACCTTCTTCGCGAACGCGGAACTTCCCTCGCGTTCGCGAAGCACAACCTGCTTCAGCTCCAATTTCCTCCTTCGCGATCGTGAAGACAAGCTCGCAAACGTGATGCCTTTCCAGGCCTGACCATCGCGAACGCGAAGCCATCCATGCGAATGCGTAGGCCAGAAACTTCCCATGCCCAACTTACCTTACGCGAACGCGAGAGGGAAATCGTGAATGCAGAGCGCAACTGCCCAGACCTTTGTGAATGCGACTCCCTGATCGCGAACGCGTAGAAAAAATGGCCCAGTCTAAAACTCCTTCGCGAACTCGTAAGGCCTTTCGCATTCGCGAAGGATAACACCAGCACTAGCAACATCAGCTCAACCAAATTTGGCCTGGAACAACCCCAAAATACACCCGAGGCCCACGGGGGACCATCCAACCATACCAACCAGTCCCATAACATAATACAAACTTGCTCGAGGCCTCAAATCACATCAAATAACATCAAAATCATGAATCGCACCCCTATCAAATCACGTCTGATTGACCTCAAATTTTGCACATAAATCACATTTGACATTACGGACCTACTCCAACTTCCGAAATCGGAATCCGATCCTAATATCAAAAAGTTCACTCCCGGTCAAACTTTCCAAAAATCATCAAATTTTCAACTTTCGCCAAATGATCCTGAAATGACCTACGGACCTTCAAATCCACATCCGGACGCGCTCCTAAGACCAGAATCATCATACAGAGCTATTCTCATGCTCGGAATACCAAACGGACATCGATAACATTGAAATACACTGAAACTCAAATTCATGAAAGTCTTCCAAAAATACCAATTTTCCACAACAAGCGTTGTAACGCTCCCAGGTCATCCAAAACCCGATCCGTACATACGTTCAAGTCCAAAATCATCATACGAACCTATTGGAACTTTCAACTCCCGATTCCGAGATCGTTTACTCAAAAGCCAAATCTTAGTCAATTCTTCCAACTTAAAGCTTCCAAAATTTGAATTTTTTTCCAAATCAACTCCGAACTTGTCGAAATTCAATCCCGACCAGACGAACAAGTCATAATACCTGAAGTGAAGCTACTCAAGGCCTCAAACTTCCGAACAACGCGCTATAGCTCAGAACGACCGATTGGGTCGTTACATTTTTCATTTTTTGTCTTCTTATTTTGGAGTTTTACGTGCGAAGCATCTATTTAAACGTATCAGAATTAGAATACAATTTGAAAAGATGAGTCAGAAGAACGTATTCCCTTGATTTTTCTAATCAAATATGATAGACATATTAACTTTATATGTAACGCTAAGCCTTTGAACATATATATTTTTACAAAATAAAACAAATTAGTTGCCAATATACAATTTCAACACCTATTGAAATATTCAATTGCTATGCAGCGGTTGGATTACTTCCAACATGCATACTTGTTCGTTCTTGATGATTATTGTGGAGGTATATTTCTTCTCCTTTTTATTTTTATATACATAAAGAATATCCTCCATGAAGAAGTTCATCAAGATAAAGCAAACAAAAATATTTATCAAAATGAATTGTATAAGAAAGCGAGAAAAGGTCTGTCTATCGAAAAATAATGAAGAATTTTGTGTGGGTTGGAAGAATTACGTTTGAAAGACAACTTCTAATAATTTTTCCATAAAAATCATACACATGAGACAAATTTATTTATATAGATTTTAGCTCGTCTTTTCTTAAACCAGGACATTTAATTTTATAAAAAATGATATATTAATCAAGACCAGCTTGATAAGACGAAGTGGGCGTTTGGACATAAGAATTGTAATCCAAAAAAAGTGAAATATGTTTTTCAAGTGAAAATGATATTTGAAAATTAGAGTCGTGTTTGGACATTAATATAATTTTGGGTTGTTTTTGAATTTTTGTGAGTGATCTAAGTAAATTTTGAAAAATAGTTTTTTGGATTTTTTCAAATTTTCGAAAAATTCCAAAATTCTTCTTCAAGTAAAAATTAAAAAATTTATGGCCAAACACTGATTTCGAAAAAAGTAAAAAAAATTCGAAAAAAGTGAAAAAATTCCTGCGTCCAAACGGGCTCTAAGATTTTAATATCATAGCTGGAAGGGGGGAAAATAAAGAGAAAAAAGAGTGGTGATGTCATGACCCAAAAGGCACCTAGTCGTAATGGCACCTAATCCTAATGCTAGGCAAGCCAAACATAGAACAATGTAACTCAAATGATAGATCATTAATAACAAGGAATAAAATGATCGAATTCTGTACAACCTCCCAAGGACTGGTAATACAAGCTATGAGCCACTATAATTTAGATTTACAAACCGAAATGAAGAATAAGTACAATATCTTTTTGAAATTTACATAAATAGAATTTAAGTCCTACACTACCTTGAACAAGGGGTAGCTTGAATCTGGAACGCTGGAACGTCTTCGGTGCAAGGGCTTCCTCTTCCACAGCTACGTAGCTCCAAGATCTACACACAAGGTGCAGAAGTGTAGTATGAGTACAACCGACCCCATGTACTTAGTAAGTATCTCGACTAACTTAAGTGAAATAGTGGCGAGGTTTTTAGGTCAAAAGAAAGTCACTTCTATGTTCACATGTGCAGATGATGAGCAGAAAGAGCGATACGAGAAAGATTCACAAATAGTCAAGTAATAGCTGAAACAAGAATACAATGACAGAGGGCCGCTGAATAATATGATCTCAATTCTCATATCACAATACCGAGATAAACTCTACAACCACAAACAACTACAACACACCAACCTCTATTGCGGCGCGCAACCCGATCCCAACACTTAACACAATAACTGTTGCGGTGTGCAATCCGATCCCAATATCAATAAATATTATTGTGGCGTATAACCCGATTCCAATACCAATAAATACTATTGTGGCGTGCAATCCGATCCTAAATATAATATCATGGGTTTATATGTAACTACTCTACAACAACCAAGCACGGGAGAGTTCACAACATAACACCAAGAAAACAAACACGAGGTATTCAACTAGGAAATACAAATCAAATAGAGTAAGATGGGCAGTCTAATATCAAAGCTAGTCTATCGTATAAAATAACAAGGCTTCCACAAAGCATAACATGCAACCAATCTAAAAGTTACCCAATCCGATTAAGCAAAGGAGAGTAGAACATGAAACAAGTAAAAATATTTGTCAAGTAGGAACATGGATCAAACGAGGCATTCAATATACGAAATCATGTAGCAAGTAAAAGCATGTAGCAAGTAAAGACATTCAATAAGTGAAGGTATATGGTAAGTAAAAGCATATAATAAGTTAAATCATGTAGTGAGTGCAAGCGTGTAGCAAATTAAGGCATTTAACAAGTAAATCATATGACAATTAGAGGCATGTAACAGGTATGGGCTAGTAACAAGTGAAGAAATGAATTCGAAGAGGACATGTAATAGAAGTAAATCAAGTGAAAGAGCAGGTGTAACAACAATGGACAAGGTAAAGGCATAGCTATAACAGTAACAGACCAAAAGGGAAAGCTAGGAACTCAAGCGGAAGGTATTATACAAAATAACGAACACTAATAGAAACCAAAGAAAAGGGCATGTAAGAACTTAACGAATGAGTTATCATAACAGAAATCCAACTTTCTTCCTTTTCACATGGTGATAACCACAAATCAATATCATTTTAAATCACACGGAAATATTCATCATGCCAACATCATACTAACCGCACAGAAATACCCATCATGCCAAACATAGCCTGAAGGCCCCAAACACCATATATTAATACGAATAAAGAAGCTTTTGTAACATGACAATAACCGATATGGATATAGATTCTTAATACTACGATCAAGTTAAGTATTCTAACAAATCTTGAAATCCCTTTTTAAGGTGTCTCATGTTCTAACATGATTTCTAACACATATAATTGAGTTTACTAGTCATGGAATTAAATGAAGCAAAGGTTAAGGGATCATCAAGTTCAACAAAGGCAAAAAGAAGCATGTAATTCCCCCTCCCGAGCATGGAAAGCGTGGCTCATATATATACCCTCGTCACCTCGTATATGCATCACCCCCATGTAGCAAACAATATCAATTAGTAGGAAAAAAACTCTCAATAAAGTTAGGCAAGACACTTATCTTATTCCAGAAACATTTCACCAATCTAATACCGTCTACCATAGAAATAATCCTCAAAACGATCAAAACCTAGTCAAATATCATCTAACAAATTCAAATAATGCTAAATAAAATATCCCCAATCAATAAAGGTTCAATCTTGGCCAAAATTTCAAAAGTCAACTCGGGCCCACGTGGTCGAAATTCGAGATTCAGGCCAAATTTCGATTACCCATTCACCCCCGAACCCTGATATATAATTTGTTTCAAAATTTCTACCTCAATTTGACGTCTAAATCTCAATTTTACAAAATCCCCAAGTTTTACCCAAACCCCCTAATTTCTACCATGAAATTCTTAGATTTGATGTAAAGAAAACTCATGAAAAGTAATTGAAATTGACTGAAAAACAGTTGAAGATGCTACCAATAAATTTGGAAAGAAAATGTTCTTCAAAAATAGCCTCTAGAGTGTTTAGGTTTAAGAAATGGTGTAAAATGAGCTAAGTCCTAATTTCTCCCTCTTTTACCCAACTACAGGTGATGCATTTGCGAATATTTGTTCGCAAATGCGATTCCTGCAAATACGACACACAAATCGTAATTGCGATTAGCGCATCAAACCACCCAACATCACAAAATGCGACAAAAACCTCGCAAATGCGATCTGCCCACTGACCGCAAATGTGAGCTAAGCTTCCCATTAGTTGCCTGCCACCAGCCCTTAGTCGCAAAAGCGACTCAAAGATCGCAAATCCGAACTCCCAGAGTCCGCAAATGCAATCTAGTGTTCACAAATGCAAAATACCAACCCACCGGCCCCTTATCGCAAATGTGATCATTGAACCGCAAAAGCGAGCTCACAAATGTGAGCCAGATCTCGCAAAACATTTGCGACCTAAGACACCAGCAGTTGTGCACCAGCAGCCCTTAAACTAACTAAACTCATCTGATAAATACTAGAAACTCACCCGAGACTTTCGGGCTTCAAACTGAACTTGCACACTAGTTTAATACCATTATACAAATTTGCTCGCAACCTCAAATCATTAAAATAATATCATATAACAGGAATTGATCTTCAAAACTCAAGAATTTTCAACTTAAACTCAATTTTTACATTGTTTCACATAACACGCCGGAATACGCTCAAGTCACCCTGGACCCCAACCAAGCATGCGTATAAGTCCAAAAATATCATACGAACCTATCGAAATTGTCAAAATACTGATCTGAGGTCGTTTAGTCAAAATATTGACCGTGGCCAACTTAAGTCCCATTTTAAGCCTAAAACCACTTTTTCTTCAAATTTTTATGTAAACACTTTCTAGAAAATGACAAGGACCATTCACGTAAATCAAGAAACATCAAATGAAGCTATAGAAGGTCTCGGAGCACAGAAATAAGGCTAAAACATAAAACGACCTATCGGGTCGTACAATAATACACCACATGAAGTTACTCACGATGTCAAACTACCGAGCCAAATGCAAATGCTCAAAACGACCAGTCGGGTCGTTACATTCTCCCCTACTTAAACATACGTTTGTCCTCGAACGTGCCAAGAGTCATTTCAAAGTCATCAATCACTGTATAACCTCATCATGCACATACTCATGGGTGGTCCCACGTTACCCCAATCCACATAAGCCTGACGACAATACATATCTGAAGATCCTTACTTCAACCTTAGTCCGTAAACCTTAGAATCAAGTCTCCCATATCCATAATTCATTATAAGACATGATCCTTGTACGTACACACTGTATAAATCATAACAAGCTACACCAAGTAGTCAATACACTGCCACGGTCAACCACACTATGTGCCACATAACTCATGTACTCACAACAATAACTCCTGACCACAATAGGTGCTCATTACCAAATCCGATACTGGTAATATAATTCATATCAAATAAAACCTCATCCCGAACCTTCGCAATTCTTCTAATGATAAAGGGAACATGCAGAAACTCGTAACCACCTATGCAATCAACAAGTCGAGGAGATCATTTATCTGACAAGGACCGCTGCCAAATTCTAAGTGGTAGTATAGAATGATTCTTCCAGACATTCTCTATCCCAATCCGATAGTGCAAATATCAAGTCTAGAAACCTTGTTTCACCCAATATAAGAAGCCCAACCGACAAGTCGCACCAAAAAGCACATGGAACCCCACACAATGCGATCCGTACACCAAACAAGTAATAACTCAGATATGACAGATAATAGTAAGAGGGTAAAATAAGAAGGCTACCAAAAAAGTTAAACATGCAGGGTAATATTGACATATTCATATGAACTATTTCCATAAAGTAGAAGCAAATCACACAAAATAAGGATAAGGAGTCACATCTCATCATAGTACCGGTGCGACATGCAATCCGATCCCACACACTATTGTTATGGCACGCAACCTGATCCAATCATATCAATCCACAAAGGAATACCCATTAAGGCATAATGTCTGTGCTCACTAAGCACATGTGCATCAACATCAAACACAATAAAATGCATAAATATAACTGTGGGGAGGTGAATAGACATAACACAATATGGAAAAGAGGCAAGCACAGCTAAGGTGCAATAAGCAAATCATCATCGCGAGATCCATCTCGCCCATATATTGCCACCAGGTCTAAATAAGATTACATCATGCATGTGAATCACCAAATAGCCTCACAACCCATCCTAGCATAAGAGAGAAACACTCAACATAAACCAGGGCGCGAATAACATCCATTCCGCCAGATGATATATCTACGGTAACACTTGCGTAAGAGTGAGCAAACCAGATCTAATATAGACTATACATCCTCATTTAAGCCAGTAAATATCGCCCAAACCAGTCTTGATCATTTCCAAACAGGTAAATAACCTTCCAAAATTCCATAGCAACCTATCCATAACACATACCATCAATTAACAAATTCTTAATATATCTTCACAGTTCATAACCAATGAATAGTTTGCCCGCGAGAACATCCAGTCTCTAAACCTCATGAATAATGGAACCTCCATATCTGATCCCAACTACACTACTCAAATGTCTAACACATCACTTGTGCACAATTATCTCACATAAGATACCCACATAAATCTTCTGCGCCACGTAGCAAAATTGAACCCCAGTAGCCCTAAACCCGACAATCACCGTATCACTAGTCAAGCATCCATAAGTCAAAACACAATGTGCCTTCTAAAATGCAGAATCTCCTCAAGCGACATCAAATAGTGTCAGCATTCTCTTAAATATTTGAAATCGTCTATTCCATCTAGAACTCATGACATTCCATTCGAAACTAAACCACAATCTTGTGCTCGCAACTTTCAATCCCACACAGCGCACCGCAACTATCACGCTAACTCATGAAAATACAAAAATTTGATAATCAATTCTAAATCACAAGCAGGATGAATACCTCATCAACCAAGAACCTTCCATTTAACTCAGTCCATGAGAACATCACCACACACAACACACCTTCTATACATGTGGAACACATCAACCCCGAGTCGTGGCCATAACCATCATGAATTCTTCGAAACTCGGTAACATATAATGAAGTCATCAGAACTGATTTCCTCTAGCTCAACCGAGTCACGCAAGCTACCAAACCCAAAAGTAACTCAATCTGGAATGCTCGCTCTAAAGGAACCTTCTGCGAATCCGAAGTTATTTTTTGCATCTCTCTAATACTGCTATGTAGAATCATTATTGATATAAAAGTACCGCTAATCCAGACACCATCCACTACCGATCTCAAGCCCTAACCATACACAAATTCTAGAATCCTCAAATACCATATATGAATCTTGGACTCATCAGAATCTTTTCGATAGTAATCTACCTTGCTCTAATCTCTACTACACAACCAATATGCACTGAATAACTTGCACTTTGCCAGTACTTGAATAACCAGAAGAAGCAACCAAGTGATTTATTTAACCTTGCACACTGCATCCGCAATGAGTATCAAACCTGAATCATCCCCCAAGGTCTCTATTTACCCATAAAGCATATTATATCATGCATCCACATATCCCTTGCTCGTAATCATCCTCGATGAAACCTTTCTCAAATCATATCCAATCCGCAAAAACATCCTAGTCCAAGAACTAATACAATGAATGACCATGCAATTAGATCGTTGTAGCAAACTCTCCCACTTAGCTTGAAGCCATATAACACATCGTCGGCATTCTACAATATCATTCCTTCATAGCTGCCCCGGTCTCGCACTGTTAATCAACTGAATACTTCATAAGCTCATGTAATACCAGTCATCAAACACTCCAAAGACTCTCCAAAGAGCATACTCATCTTGGTAACAGTACAACTGATTTCCTCAAATGCTCTAAAATAATAATATATGCATTCCACTTAATAGAAACCTTATATGAAACACGCAACCTCAAATCTTCACGCAGAAGATAACCCACCGGCTAAACTCAAATTAACAACTCCCCATGACCTCACCATGGTTACAACAACTAGGCAATTGATTAATACTCTTGAGTCTATACTCGTCGACAAGATATAAGAATCTACTTAATCTCACAAATGAATAACTGGAAGAGCTACCAATACATCAACATCAAAGCCTGGACAATATATCGCTACAATAATCGAGCATCTATAGCCCTTCGCAACCCATCCACAATATCACAAGTTGTCGATGCACAATGATACTTGGTGCTCAACAACACATATTGACAAATAGAAAGCATCAAAGTCGCAAGTTTCAAGCTAAAATAAGGTTGCACGATAAAGAAAGAAAGAAGGGAAGTTTCCTAAATGACTTGTAGCCTCTCGAAGACAGGTATGGACGTTATCACATCGATCCGCAAGACTCTATTAGACACGTTCTCATGACTTGTAAAACCTACGAACCTAGTGCTCTGATACCAACTTGTCACGAATCAAAAACCACCTAGTCGTGATGACACCTAACCCTAATGCTAGGTAAGCCAAACATAGAAAGAGGTAACACAAATGATAGATTATAAATAACAAGGAATAAAATGACTAAATTCTATACAACCTCCCAAGGACTAGTAGAATAAGTCATTAGCCACTATGATTTAGATTTAAAACCAAAATGAAGAATAAGTACAATATCTGTTTGAAATTTACATAAACAGAGTTTAAGTCCTAAACTATATTGAAGAAGGGGTACCTTGAATCTGGAATGTTGGAATGTCTTCGGTGCAAGGGCTTCCTCTTCCACAGCTACGTAGCTCCAAGATCTGCACACAAGGTGCAGAAGTGTAGCATGAGTACAACTGACCCCATGTACTCAGTAAGTATCTCGACTAACCTCAATAAAATAGTGGCGAGGTTTTTAGGTCAAAAGATACTCACTTACTATGTTCACCTGTGCACATTATGAGCAGAAAGAGCGATACGATAAAGATTCCCAAATAATCACGTAATAGCTGAAATAAGAATATAATGACAGAAGGGCCCATAATAACATGAACTCAATTCTCATATCACAATACCGAGATAAACTCTACATCCACAAACAACTATAACACATCAACCTTTGTTGCAGCACATAACCCGATCCCAACATTTATCACAATAACTATTGCAGCGTGCAACCATATCCTAATATCAATAAATATTGTTGCAGCGTGCAACCCGATCCCAATATTAATAAACATTATTGTAGTATTCAATTTGATCCCAATATCAATAAATATCGTTGTGGCATGCAACCCGATCCCAAATATAATATCACAAGTTTATACGCAACTATTCTACAATAACCAGGCATGGGAGAGTTCCCAATGTAACACCAAGAAAACGAATACGCGATATTCAATTAGGAAATACAAATCAAATAGAGTAATATGAGCATTCCAATATTAAAGCTAGCCTACCGTATAAAATGAAAAGGCTTCCACAAAGCATAACATACAACCAATATATATAAAAGTCACCCAGTCTCGTTAAGCAAAAGGAAGTAGAACATGAAACAAGTAAAAATGTTTGTCAAATAAAGACATGGATCAAATGAAGATATTCAATATACGATATCATGTAGCAAGTAAAATCATGTAGCAAGTAAAGGCATTTAATAAGTGAAGGTATATGGTAAGTAAAAGCATATAGTAGGTGCAGGCATATAATATTCTTCAAAGCGGTTGGCTCAGATTTATATTCGGGGGATTATCTGCATGCACGGCGTGCCTATTTATATCATTATTTACCGAGGCACGTAGTTCACATTGCATTTTTGGATTCGTGAAGCATGAGTTGGGCACGTAGGTTGAGTTGAGTATTATATTTCATCCTCATACGGACGGACAATCCGAGAGCACTATTCAGATCTTAGGGGACATGTTATGTGCTTGTGTTGTGAATTTTGGAGGTTCATGGGACCAGTTCTTGCCTTTAACAGAGTTTTCCTACAACAACAGATACAAGTCGAGTATTCAGATGGCACCGTATGAAGCCTTGTAAGGGAGGCGATGTCGTTCGCCGATTGGCTGGTTCAAACTCGGTGAGGCTAGATTGGTGGGGACTGATTTTGTCTGTGATGTTATGAAAAAGGTTAAGTTGATTCTGGAGCGGCTTCGCACAGCTCAGTCCAGAAAGAAGAGTTATGCGGACCGTAAGGTTCGAGATGTAGCTTATATGGTGGGTGAGAGGGTTCTTATCCGAGTGTCTCCTATGAAAAGCATGATGCGATTTGGGAAGAAAGGCAAGTTAAGCCTGAGATTTATTGGCCCATTTGAGATTTCGGATAGAGTTGGGGAGGTTGCTTATAGGTTTGCTTTGCCTCCTAGACTAGGAGGGGTACACCCGATATTTCATGTTTCCAGGCTTCAGAAGTACCATGAGGACAACTCGCATGTTTTCGATTATAACACAGTTTAGCTTGATGAAAATCTAGCTTATGAGGAGGAGTCGGTGGCTATTCTAGACATGTAGGTTAGAAAGTTGAGGTCCAGGTATTTCCTTCTGTGAAAGTCCGAGTCTGATATGTGGAGTAGTTGTCCCCATCTTTTTACCAGTCCAGGTACTTTTCTATGTCCGTTTGAGGACGAACGTTTCTTTTTAGAGGTAGATAATGTGATGACCCGATAGGTAATCTTGAGATTTAGCCCCTATTTTCATGTTCTGATACCTCTGTTAGCTTCATTTAGCAATACTCGATTCGCATGCGTTGTCCGTTTTTTGTTCCGGAGAGTTTTGTGATAAAATAGAAAAAAATGAAATTCTAAGCTTTAAAAATAATTAAATTTGAGTTTGGTCAACATTTTAATTAAACAAACTCGGATCGGTATTTTGACAATTTCGGTATGTCTGTATCATGATTTTAGACTTGGGCGTATGTCCTGATTGAAATCAGAGGTTTCAAAGTTGATTTGATGTAAATTTCTTTAAATTGGCAATTTTGAAAGATTTCGAGTTTTTAGAGTTTGAAGGTAATGTGACTTTATTGATATCGGCTTTGGATTTAGATTTAGAGAGTTGGAGTAGCTCCGTAGTATTATTTATGACTTGTGTGCAACATTTGAGATCATTCTGAGGTGCATAGGCACGTTTTCCGCTAGTTTTTGAAAATTGAAATGTTTGATTTCATTAGACTTGGATTTCGTTGCAATTCATAGTTCTAGATATTTTTTTTTGTGTTTTGATCAATCGAGCGAGTTCGTATGGTGTTATTACACTTGTGTTCATATTTGGTTTGGAGCCCGAGGGGCTTGGATGAGTTTCAGATAGGCTACGGGACTTTTGGACTAAGTTTTAGTGTTGTTTCTGGTACCTGGTGTATCCTTCCTCGCAATTGCGAAGCTTCTCTCACGAACGCGAAGGAAGGTTCTTGAACGCGAAGTATAAGGGGGATTACTCTTTGCGAACGCAACCTGTACCTCGCGAACGCGTAGGGTGTTTAGGGAAATTGGGGCAGGTGGTCAATCCTTCATCGTGAACGCGAGCCCAGGCTCGCAAACGCAAATGCATAGGGGCTAAGCCTTCGCGAATGCGATAAGGGTCTGACTAACGTGATGGTCTGCAGACCATGTTCTTCGCAAATGCGACAGGCTTCTCGCGAATGCGATGAAGACTTGTCGCCCAGTTATTAAAATCTGAAAATCGAGGATTTGGTCTCATTTTACTATTTTTGAGTTAAAGCTCGGCCTATAGGCGATTTTAAAGAGAATTTTTACCCCAAGTTCATTAGTTAGTAAATCTAAACTAGTTTCTTCATATTTCATTAATTACCCATTGATTTTAACATTTAGTCTAGGATTTTTTCATGGTAGCAATTAGGGATTTGGGTAAAAATTGAAAATTTTGATAAATTGAGATTTAGTTCTCAAATTGAGGTCGGATTTTGAAACAAATCATATATCCAGGCTCGGGGTGAATGTATATATGTTTTGTATATATATACATTATGTATGTTATATACAAAAGTTATACAAATTTTATACACTTTATAGTTTATGACGCGGACTAAAAGTGATAATACTCCAAAAAGGAGAACGGTATTTTGGAGCTTGTACTCAGATTTATGAAAAAAAGGATTTGAACTACTATTTTGAAACCAGATTTGACTATTTATGGAAAAAGGATTTGGTAAGCTGTTTCTACGAGGTTTTTACAATTTTGACCTACGGGTCCGGATTTTAGTATTGTTATTTCTCTATTTCTGTTATGTTATTTCTGCTTGCATAGGGTTTATGTGAGTGGCCTACTTTAGTCACTAGTTTGTCGAGGTTAGGCTCAGCACTTACAGACTACATGGAGTCAGTTGTACGCATACTATACTTTCGCACTTCTTGTGTAGATACTGGTGGTCCCAGTAAAACTTAAGCGGACGATCGAACCAGGCTTTGGAGACTCAAGGTACAACTAAATGACGTCTGCGACCCCAGAGTCCCGCGACCCCAGAGTCCCTTCCATGTCCTTTCTACTGTTTATTTCCTTTCGGACAGTGTTATGTATTCTTTCAAACTTTGATATTTTCCTTTAATTGCAGTCCAAATTGTACTTTGTTAACTGTGAATGACCTGCTACTTGCTTAGTTGATTTACTACTTGCTTCCTATGTGCTATCTTTTATGGTCTCTACCTGCTTTAGAAGTATATTTCTTGGCGTCTATGTTAGTTGTTCATTATAGTTGTGATTTCCGTAGTTTTCATACTTGTTATTCCTTCTATGTGCGCTGTTTTGTTGTTTGGTGCTGAGGAGGAGTTTGAATACCCTCCATTGGTTGCTTATTCATTATTGTTGTGCTTCGAATTTCATTTATGTCAATACCGTGTGTTATTGTTATTGATACATTATTATTGTGGATCGGGTTGCACACCGCAACAGATTTGATTATTATATGATATGGTAGAATAAGGGAGGAGGAGCGATAAGGACGGATTGATATATGATATGGTGGGATCGGTTTGCACGCCGTAATGAATTGTTTAATATATGATACGGTGGGATTAGGTTGTACGCCGCAACGGATTGTTTGTTGTTTTTGATTGATTATTGTTGTTATTGTTTTAGTAAGAGTAAAAGTACGATGGGTGATGCCGTGCAAATTGTTTGATTTTTCTCTGATTGACTGATTTCTGAAAAAGAAAAGAGATTTGAAACGGTATTTTGGAGCTTGTACTCAGATTTATGAAAAAAGGAGTTGAACTACTATTTTAAAACCAGATTTGACTATTTGTGGAAAAAGGATTTGGTTACGCTGTTACTACGAGGTTTTTACTATTTTGACCTCCGGGTCCGGATTTTACTATTACTAGTAAATTTATCCGCATAAATAAATAAATTAACATTTTCTTTTACATATTTTAAATTTAATCCGTATACATATAAATATTGCATGTGTATAAGAAAATTAATTTTATATCTAACACTCTCCATATCATTGATTTTACAGAGAGCGGATCACATGAAGAAAGACAATCATATTGTAGCAAATTGGAATACATGTTTAAGATAACACTACAATCAAGATTTAGTTCAAAAATTGGTCATCTAATGTCTGATTTCTGGAAAGAACTTGTAAAAGCCTTTACCTATTTCCTAGTAGTATTATAAACTTTAAAAAAAAGAACCTTTTATTCAAAACTCTTTTAAAATCTAATAGACATGCAATTTCAGAAAGTTCAAAAGCAAGCATCACGAACCCAAGTGGAGAGAACAAAGAAGTAAGATCATAATAGCTACGGCTTGATCCTGAGACTTATGCTATCTTCGGCCTAAATGCTACCTAGCTAAATCAAACATACATAAAATAAACCTCATCGCATTCCCACATTACATCAATCTTCTCGTAAATTCACTTGTCTGCTTCTAAATGGATGATTTAGCTTCAGAATGTTGACCAGCTTTTTGAGGGTCGAGGAAGCAATCCAATTTTTAACAGTTTTATACTTTTCAGTGGGCATTTCCTCACATTTATCTTACAACATCAAGGTGTTCTACCCGTTTGTATTATCCCTCTTTCTTTTCTTGCCTTCTTCCTCTTTTTGTGTTGTTGTTTTAGAAGCATCATCGTCAAAACTTGAGAGGACAAGTAACAGCATGCCAACACCAAGTTTACACTTCAAGAAATAACCAAGTTGAATTGTTGGTCAGTTAAAAAAGGGAAAAAAAGATCTCTGAATATCATATATATTATGTACCTCATGTTATTGTTCTTATTAACAGAATAACTCCACGGTTTTGAACAGGAAAGTCTCATTTTCTTTGTCCACGTTTTATCCAGATCTCATGATTATATTTAGTTTAATCCATGTTGATGAAATATCTATAAGATGGTTGAGTAAAATGTAAACACACGGTGGAGAATGAATAGAAATTCTTTCTTGTAAAGAATCTCTAGTATCCTCATATTCGATATTAATGGAAAATTCTTTCTTGTAAAGTAAAATCTAAAATAAAGAGAAACAAATCTAGAGTTAGTTAACAAATGCAACTCAAGAATGTTCATATATTAGAATAAAGCAAATCCGAGAAAGAGAAGCACAAAGAGTAAGAGGTCAGTTGCCAACAATACTTTAATGGAATTGTGTATCCAAATCCGTAACAAAAGAGAGTCGAGAGATCAGTGAGTTCTCTTGTTTTTATTGCATCTACAATTCAATTAAATTCTATCAACAACAATTTAATGGTAAGCCGGTGAGTTCTCTCGTTTTTATTGCATCTACAATTGAACTAAATTCTATCAACGAAAGTTTAATGGTAAGCCGGCTAGACATTTCTCTTTCAACAACTCAACAGTAAAGTTGATGAAACATTCAATTCGCTATCCACGGCCAAAGCTTATCACACATCTAATAAGGTGATATCAAATCTTATCACACAGAAATTGAGAAGGAAATATAAAATTCATCTTCTAAAGCACTTCCAGTCACTATAATTAAAGTACTCAAAAAACCATTACTGACATCTCAGTCAGAATTCTAGAAATAATTCTTATACCATGACTGATATCTAGGAACAGTAAATATGAACTCCAAAAGTTATATGGATTTTTAATTCCAAAAAAACTTTAAAATAATGATTATCCGCCTCTGTTATGTAATATAACTCTATGAAATTTGTTTGCCAAACGCATCCAGTAAAATCTACCATGCAAATAATATGATCAAGATGTACTTTGGCTATTTCTTAATATTTGTTGACTAAAATGTTAAACTGTATTTTGATTTATTCATATTTAATCCTACGTTTAAGTTCAATATAAAAGTTATAACATAAAGGTAAATTTGTAGAGAATTTCTCTTCTTATTGATTATATTTTGCTTATTATTTCTTTAGACCATATTGTCAAACACATAAAGAACATGATATAGACTATTGTTTCTTTCAACTTTTCATATTAATAAGAGTAGTTACCTAATATTCAACAAATTATTAGGAAATTAATTCTTCCAAAATCCCAAGAAACACTTCATAGAGACCCACGTAATTCTTAAAATTTTAATTAAAAGAAGATATGAGATAGTAACCCTACAATTGAGGACATTTGAATTCAGGGCTGGATTTCCCGAGTCGTAGTTACTGGAGCATCAAGGCACATACTCTAGACAACGACCTGAAAGAGTGGCAAAAGTCTAATATGAACATAGCATATTTAGGGAAAAGCCCCAAATTTGTATCTTCAAGTTCTAATAGAATCCCAAACCCTATTTCAGGAGAACCCATGAAAATTCCTAATAAAAATTGCTTACAAAAATAAGTGAACATCAAGAAAGAAAGGAAAAGGAATGTACCTTTAAGAAAAGAACTACCTCTTTCACCATTGAAATTTATCCACCGAAAAGTTTGATATTCGTCACTCCTTTTCCTTAAACTACTTTGAACCCTTCTTTGTTCTCTGTCTTTATCTTCTCATCAAATATGAAAGCCATATGCAGGATTTGTAAAAATCGAGATGGGATCAAGAGGGGAACGCTGTCATCTTGCGCTCTTCGGTAAGATTTGTGAAGACCGACGATATAATGATATCGATGTTCGTGTGGGAAACGGCATATAAACAACCTTTTCGGAAAAAGTCGTATAAAAAATACTTTGTAATTGAATATATATGTGAAGAGAAGTTCGGACTTAGGAGAGAAGAAAATGGGGGGGGGGGGATGACAAAAACGGAAAAATCAGATAAATGCAATTTCTATTATGTTATTTCTGCTTGCATAGGGTTTATGTGAGTGGCCTACTTTAGCCTCGTCACTACTTTGTCGAGATTAGGCTCGGCACTTACAGAGTACATGGGGTCGGTTGTATTCATACTTCACTTTCACACTTCTTGAGTTGATACTAGTAGTCTCAGCGGAGCATAGGCAGACGATCGGATCAGGCTTTGGAGACTCAAGGTACAGCTGCATGACGTCTGCAACCCTGAAGTCCCCTTCTATGTCCTTTTTAATGTTTATTTTATTTCAGACAGTGTTATGCATTCTTTCAAACCTTGATATGTAGAAATCTAGTAGCTCATTGACGAGCTCGAAACACACACTTAAGTCATGCTCGCTAGTCGAATATAGTAAAGTATAATATTTTATCCACAGGGATTGGAGTTAAACAATATTCTCGTAGTTTCTTGCTTTATTACTATTCAGGAGGATCACAGTTAAGATTGAGGTGATTAATAATTAAAATTAACTAATAAACTAAAGCTATTGACTAATGACTTTCAAACAGGGTAAACGAGATTATCTATGGAAGAAGATAGGGTTTTGACAGGATAGGTGCAACATAATTGTTCGGGATCTAACTCTAGTTAATTCACTTTTATGTTCAAGTAATTCTCTCGAATTCACTTGACTATTAGTCACACGTTCAGCAAAGCTCCTCTCTTGATTAAGTCTTAACTTCACGAGATGAACTAAGTTAAATACTGTAAAGATCTGCAAGAATACGTAGTGGATTGGTCTTTAGGAAAAACTCTTTCGATTATTCTCCTAGCTAGGTTTAATCAATGATTCAACTAGCCTTTTTCGATTACTTAGAAGAATCTATGAACTCAACCAACAAGATAATGCAAAAATATCACAAAGTTATGCTTCTCTCGATTATATGAACTAGTGAAGATAATTACAATAAATAAATCATTCAAAAAAAATTCAATACATGAAACCAGAGTTATAATCCACAAACAATCATCAATACACCAAATCCGTCAAACCCTAAAGGGAACTACTCTATATATATGGAGAAATTCATCACAAATATTTAAAAAAAAAAGTATAGTAAAACATAGATTCAATCCAAACTCGGGTCTTGAGTGAGGAAAGAATGATGATTCCTTGTGCTTGTATTTTCCCACCTCCTCCTTAGCTTCCTTAGGTTAAAAGTATGTCCAAAAGTCTAGAAAATAATATTTTTCCATGTATTATACCAAGTAGGGCCGGGCCCGAACAAAACTAGCCTTTTCTGTGCGGATTGGGAAAACAACTCTGGAAAAACTACATAGGTGTGTCGCATGGGGCGACGTACCATGCGGTGTGGTAGTGGAGATTATCATAGACCAAGAAAACTTGTCATGAAGTAGAAATTCTCTACCACAGCACACCACGCATCGTGGTAGGGCAAAATCCTCAGAGTACGGCTTCAAACTCTATGTTTGATGTCCAGACTTGGTCCTCGACCCCCAAACTCGATCCCGGCTTGATTCCTTGGGATTTTACCCATACTTCAAAGATCCAAATAGCTCGAGTTATCTCCTCAATATCTACAGAATCACTCCTACAAGGCATGAAACACACAATAAGTGCAAATCATTATCAATTACAGCTCCGGCACAAGTAAAGTGCAGTGAATTAGAGTGCAATAAGCGACTAAAATACAGGATTATAGCCTACCAGAAACACCCCACACTTAAATTATTGCTCGTCCTCGAGCAATCAAACTACACTTCATATAGACACGATCTTTTTAAACAACTCTCCTAACTCATAATATGAAAAATATATAAAATAGATTAAGCACAATATCATAACATCCTCGCCTCAAGATTTGACTCAAAAGCACCATGCATTTTTTACAACCCACTCACTTACTATAACACAGAGGCCAAAGACATTACCTTTTCTTCGCGAATTAAGTGCCCTCACACAACAAGAGAGAGTAGTTCCACACACTATAAAATTCAAGAACAAATAGGAACTCAAGATAGAAAGAGCTCACTCACTTTCAGAAATAACATTCATATGCGACAGAAGACATACCATAGGCTTGCCCGTAGTGAACTACTCTACTAATCGAGATCATTCAGTCAAGGATCAAGTAAGACTTTATTTGGTTGTAATGTAGGCTGCGGGACAGGTAGGAAACATTTGGATATAGTGACTACACCTCCCTAAGCACTTTAATACAACACATTCACAATTCAAAACCCCACACTTATGTTGAACCAAACCCAACCTTCGCATCAATATACGTCAACTCCCAACTTCTTTAAGCACAAATATATCACGAGTTACCACTAGCAAGGAATATATAACTTCTTTTTCACAACACAATACATACACTATTTTTTTTCATAACTTTCTTTTCTTCTATTTTTTTTAATTATCTACAAGTGGCTCTCACATTTTCAAAATGGTGCACCTTTCTTCTTATTTCAATAGTTCCACTCAAAATCCAACCAAACACCCAATACTTTAAACTTTTACAAGGTTTATAACAAATTCAAGTGCTCACGAAAAGTAAAGGGTTCAAATAGATGATCAATTCAAACAAATAGGTACGGTTTGTAGTGTGGTTGCCAAAGAAACAGGATTACAGGCTCAAAGGACTGACTACGATACATAACAATTGGGTGGGTAAAAGCATATAACTTGCTCAACAAAGAAATACATATATCACTTCCAAGACTGAAAAAAACTTCTATTTCGCTTTGCAAACACATGGGGCAAGTTCTAGATATCAAATGCAATGCACAAAATACCACAAAAACCTCACACACACATGAGACATAACTCACTTAGGATTGGATTCATCATGACACTCTTGTCAAATCAGTTAGGCACAATTAAGATCATACAATTTAAGGTACTTATGCAAGAGTAAAAAATAGAGCATAAGCGTCACAACTAAAGAACTCACTGTTCTCAATGCATAATAAAGTCAAGAGATATTGCTTCCAATTCAACTCATAGCACAAGGTTTTCTACTCCTACAGAAATAAAATAACTACACTCGGTTCAAACAAAACCCTTGAAAAAGAACCGCGATACAAAGAAAAACCAAGGGGAATTATTACACTACCTAAGAAAAAAAGTCTTTTTGGTCTTTTTATTCCTTCGACTCAAAAATCCCACAAGAAACTTGTCGATGATATCCATCGTCCAGAAGAATTGAAAAGCTTAAAATTTTTCATGTTTTTTCAAATTTGTTTTTCTATCTCTAACTACTAAACTTAGCAAAAAGAAAATATACATATATACACACATACATACAAATATCTTCCACCCTACACTTTAAGTGGTGGCATGTCCCCATGGCACACAATTAAAAATTAGAAGGTAAAGAAATCTTCCCTGAATATCTAGTCGGGATCGGAATCGAAGTCGGTCTCCATTCCTCGCGCCCGAACCAATGCACACATCTATATGGACAGCTTTTTCTAAGCCTTCTTTGGGTACACCCCACACTTATCTTTTTCACTCACAGCAGCCTTCTCTTTCGAGCCCTTCACCTTCCGCTCCACATTTGCAACCAGTTTATCCTTTGGTGCTCCCTTTGCTACATCCATCTTAAAATTTAGTGTTTCATCACCAACTCTCAGCATGAGTCTTCTCTCTTATATACCTAATATGGCTCTACCCGTAGCTAAGAATGGTCTTCCTAGAATTAGGGGGACCTCCTTGTTTTCCTCTATATTCACCACTATAAATTCCACAAGAAATACAAACTTATCCACCCAAATTAACACATCTTCCACTATCCCATCGGGTGTTATAGTCATCTGGTCTGACAACTACAAAGATATGGGTGCATACCTGATCTCACCAATTTTCTTCTCAAGTTTCATGTAGATAGATAGAGGCATTAAATTAATTGAAGCACCAGAATCGCATAAAAGTTTATCAAATTTAATAGTTTTTAAAGAGCAAGTATAATAAAACTCCCTCGATCTCCACACTTTTGTGGGAGTTTGTTTCACAATATGACACTGTAATGCTCTATGAGTTTAACCACTAAGGTATCTTCGACTTTCCTCTTCTTTGTAAGAATATCCTTCAAAAAATTAGCATAAGCAGACATCTATGAGAGTACATCTCTGAATGGAAAATTTACATGAATCTGTTTCAGCAAATCCAGAAATCGCTCAAATTTCTTGTTTAGTTTTTCTCTGCTCAGCTTTTGGGTGAAAGGTAGAACAGGCATGTGCTTGCTCTCCTCAAGTTCCTCCCTTGTCTTCTAAAGTTCCTCCTTTTTCTTCTTCTCAGCTCCTGTCTTGCCTTTCTTCTTCTCATCAACATCACTTTTCAGCTTTTCCCCACTTGTTTATTCGAGGTTCATATCTTTTTGTGTTTGGGTGAGATCTTTCAATACTTGCCCACTTCTCAAGGGCACAACATTCTTGGAATTTCTTTTAGTATCAGTAGGGAGAGTTCCTTGAACCCTCTCATACAATATTGTTGCGATTTGTCCCACATGCTTCTCTAAATTTCGAATTGTTGCACCTTGTACTTCAGCTCTTTCATCAAGAATTGCTACTATCTCCTCAGGAGTTTTCTTCATCAAAGGGCCTCCAACTGCATTGCTCAATGTTCTACGTGAGGCCGGTGTCACTCCATCCCAAAAGTCCTGGAGTTGCTTCCACAGTTCAATACCGCTATGTTAACACCTTCTAACAATCTCCTTAAACCTCTTTCATGCTTCAAAAACAATTTCAGTATCTTTCTGGTAGAAGTTATGAATTTCTCTTCTAAACTTACCAGTCTTAGCTGATGAGAAGTATTTATCAAGAAATTTCCATGCCATCTCCTCTCATGTTCTAATCGACCCAGTGGGCAGGCTTCGAAGCCACTGTTTCGCATCATCTTTAAGTGAGAAGGGGAATGCCCTTAAGTACACTATATCCTGTTACACCCCATTGTATTGAAAGTTGTTCATAATCTCCTCGAAGTCCAATAGATGAGTGTTTGGATCTTCGTTCATCTTTCCTCTGAAAACACAGATGTACTAAATTATTTAAAGCAAGCCTTTATTCACTTTGAAATTGTTAGTTGCGATTAGAGGTGGTTTAACACTTGACAATCCTTGATTGTAGATCGGTCTGGCATAGTCACCCAATGATCTCCCTGGTCTGGGAGCTATATTTTTGAACTAGTCTGCAACCAAGGGTCAATTCTGATTAAGTTTGTGACCCATCTCTTCTTCAAAATTATCCTCTACAGATCTAATTGTTGCTTCCTCAGCTACCCGTGGAGCCTGTTCTTTTTGTTGGGTTTCCTCTCTTGCAGCCAAATCCACCTCATCATCACCGATTTTGGCCATAGTTTCTTGGGTTTAGGATTGTCCAACCTTTTTTGAAGTCCTGGTGAGATTTCTTTCCTTTCTCAACTGTCATAGTTTCTTTTCTAACTTTGGCTCATATGGTAGCACTTCTTTTGCAGAAGCTCGAGTCATGCACCAACAAGCTTAACCTGCAATATGTTCATAGTCAAAGAAATCAAACGTAAAAAGGGAAAAATTAAATAAAAAGAAAAATAATTGAATTAGCACTAAAAACAATTTCAAACACTATTGATTGACAATCCTCGGCAACGGCGCCAAAATTTGACGAACTCGAATTATACAATTAAGTAATGATCGCTAGTCGAATATAGTAAAGTTAATATTGTATCTACAGGGATTGGAGTTAAACAATATTCTCGTAGTTTCTAGCTTTATTGCTATTCGGGAGGATCACAGTTGAGATTGAGGTGATTAATAACTAAAATTAAATAATAAACTAAGGCTATTGACTAATGACTTCCGAAATAAGGAATAAGAAAACGAGATTATCAGTGGGAGAAGATAGGGTTTTGACAAGCTAGGTGCAAGATAATTGTTCGGGATCTAACTCTAGTTAATTGACTTCTAACATTCAGGTGAGTCTCGAATTTCCTCGATCATACGTTCAGCAAAAACTCCGCTCTCGATTTAGTATTAACTTCACGAGATGAACTAAGTTAAGTACTGTGAAGATATGCAAGAATACGTAGTGGAATGGTCTTTAGGAAAACCTCTTTCGATTATTCTACTAACTAGGTTTAATCAATAAATCAACTATCCTCTTTTGAGTACTTAGAAGAATCTATAAACTCAACCAACAAGATAATGCAAGGGTATCACAAAGTTATGCCTCTCTCGATTACATGAACTAGTGAAGATAATTGCAACAATTAAATCATCCAAAAACGAATTCAATACATGAAACTAGAGTTATTCCACAAACAATCATCAATACACCAAAATAGTCAAACCCCAAAGGGAACTATTCCATAGATATGGAGAAATTCATCACAAATATAATAAAAATATAGAAAAACATAGATCCAATCCAAACTCGGGTCTTGAGTGAGGAAAGAATGATGATTCCTTGTGTTTGTGTCCTCCCACCTCAACCTTAGCTTCCTTAGGTCGAAAGTGTATCCAAAAGTCCAGAAAATAATATTTTTCCATGTATTTATACCAAGTAGGGTCGGGTCCGGACGAAACTAGCCTTTCCTTTGCTGATTGGGAAAACAACTCTAGAAAACAATACAGGCGCGCCACATGAGGAGACACGCCACACAGTGTGGTAGTGGAGATTATCAAAGACCAATAAAACTTGTCAGGAAGCATAAATGCACTACAACGGCACACTATGTGCCGTCCCATGCGCCGCCTCATGCGTTGTGGTAGTGAAAACTCCTTAGAGTACAGCTTCCAACTCTATTTTTGATGTCCAGACTTGGTCCTCGAAGCCCGAACTCGATCCTAGTTTAATCCTTTTGGCTTTTACTCAGACTTCAAAGCTCTAAATAGCTCAGGTTAGCTCGACAATATCTACATAGCTCGGAATCACTCCTAAAAGGCATAAAACACACAATAAGTGCAAATCACTATCAATTAAAGCTCAAACACAAGTAAAGTGCATTGAATTAGAGTGCAATAAGCGACTAAAATACGAGATTATAGCCTATCATCACTCATATACTCGTGACACCAGATGTCTGGGAAAGGCTATATCGTAGTTTTTGTTTTGTTTTGAATTATTATGCTTAAGTAATTTAGCAGTTATCTCTATCTTGTTCAGATTTTATTAAATTAGTTTATCACATTGGATTGCCTAGCAAGTAGATGTTAGGCTCCATCACAGCCCCGAGATTTGAATTTCGGGTCGTGATCGGCCCGATCCAATAGTCGTGTATATACACTGCCGAGGTCGATCAGCCCGATCCGTGGATACATCCCAATATATATCAATATTGTCGAGGCGTTTGGCACGATCCCCAGGAAGAGAAGAACCTATCGAATTACGAGTCGCATATGTATAACATAAGGCCAAAGACTTTGGAGTAGGCGGAACATCCTCCCTCTCAATCAATTATCTCGCTAAATCGCTCAAAAGTATTTAAAGTCGCCAAATTATGATCCTTATCAAATTTCATTCATAATCCTAGATTCAATCCAATGTTATTTCTGTCAAATTTCAAGTATAAGTTTTAAATAATTACGCTATCAAATGGAAACCAAGTAGCACATCACTTACATAATAAGATCCTAAGTCTACCCGGATATAGCATACTTTTAGCCACCCACAGTATAACGACCCGACCGGTCGTTTCGGGAGTTATAGTCTCATTTCCCCCATTTCTATTTCCTTTATGCTCTTAATCTATATTATGATATACCAGGTTAGTTGGTTCGGGCCAGGAGTGATTTCGGAGTGGAATGAGACACTTAGTCTTTTATTTAGAACCTTCAGTTGGAAAAGTCAATCGGATATTGACCTATGTGTAAATTATCTCGGATTTGAATTCTGATGGCTCCATTAACTCCATTTGATAATTTTGGACTTAGGAGTGCGTCCGGAATATAATTTGGAGGTCCGTGATAGAATTAGGCTTGAATTGGCGAAATTGGAAATTTGGCGATTTTTGGTTGGTAGTAGAAAATTTGATATCGGGGTTGGAATGGAATTTCGGAAGTTAAAATGGGTTCGTAGTGTCATTTGTGATGTGTGTGCAAAATTTGAGGTCATCCGGACGTGGTTTGGTTAGTTTCGGCATCGGTTGCCGAATTTGGAAATTTATAAGTTCTTAGGCTTGAATCCGAGGGAAATTTGATGATTTAATATTGTTTTGAGTGATTTGAAGGTTCGACTAAGTTAGTATGTTGATATATGACTTGTTGATATTTTTGGTTGAGGTCCCGAGGGCCTCGGGGTGATTCCGGGTGGTTAATGGATTTGTCAGAGTTGGAAAATGCAGCTGAAGCTGCTGCTACTGCTATTTTTGCACCTGCGGAAGAAAGAGTCGCAGATGCAAGGCCGTTGGTGCGCGTGGGGAGTTCGCAAGTGAGGGAAATGCTGGGGTAGGCAGGTTGGGCAGGTGCGAGTTAGAGGTCGCATCTGCGATCCCGCAGGTGCGAAACCTGGGGCGCAGATGCGGAAAGGGAGATGCTGGGCAGGCTTCGTAGAAGCGGAGGAAACGTGCAGGTGCGCTTTTGCAGGCGCGAGAATTTGTTGCGCAGGTGCAGAAGCTGGGGAATTAAGTGGAGTTCGCGGATGCGGTGCCTTGAACATAGGTGCGGTCCTGCAGGCATGGAAAAAGAGCCCGCAAGTGCGAAAAACCTCAGCAGAAACCATAAATAGAACCCTTCGCAAATTTGGTTCATTTCCACCATTTTCAAGTCGGTTTGTGGAGCTTTTGGAGTGATTTTTGAAGGGTGATTCAAGGGCTATCAGTGAGGTAAAATTCTTGAGCCCTAATACTTGTATATATGATGATTTTCCGTTGTTTACTCATTGTAATTAGTAAAAATGAGGGGTTAGAGCTTGAGATTTTTGGAGAAGTAATTTAAGGATTTGAAGGACCAAACGATGTCGGATTTTGATGAAATTGGTATGGTTAGACTCGTGAGTGAATGAGATTTATAGTTTTGTACATTTTGTTGGATTTTGAGTCGTGGGCCCGGGGGCCGGGTTTGAGCCAATTTCGGGTTTTAGTCTAATTTGATAGTTTTTCTTGTGGAATTTATTCCATTAGCATATGTTGATCGTATTGTACTAATTGTGAATAGATTTGGAGCATTTGGAGGCTGAGTCTAGAGGCAAGAGAATTGCGGGGTAGATATTTGACCGGTTTGAGGTAAGTAACGATTGTAAATCTAGACCTCAGGGTAAGAAACCCCGGATATTTGTATCATTCTACTATTTTTAGTGACGCACATGCTAGGTGACGGGCGTGTGGGCGTACACTATTGGGTATTGTGACTTGGTCCGTCCCGTAGCAACTGTAAAGTTTCATATTTTATGGAAATTATATGATACTTATGTGTTTTTAGAAAGAGTTTCTGTTAATTGGGCTGAATGTCATGTTTGGGCCTTGTGCCAGTACTGTTTGGATACTTAGGGATCTTTTCTTACTATCTTCTCATTTTTTTCGATTGAAAATCTATACTCAGTCATGGTTATACTTGTTTACTGCATAACTCATTTTTATGACTCTATTCTGATGCATATAAATGTTCTTTTGGGCCGAATGCCCTGTTTTTACTGAAATGCCCGAGTGGCTTGAGAGGTTTAAGACTGAGTGAGGCCGAGGACCTGATTTGTGAGGATATTTATGGGATCGGGCAGTACGCCGCCGCATGTTTGATATCGGCTGAGGGCCTGATTGTGAGGATGAGTATGGATCGGGTTGCCCACCTACAGCATACTTTATTATTATAGCACGTGAGTTGTCCGTGCAGATTATAATGCTTGGGCTGAAGGAGCCCCTCCGGAGTCTGTACACACCCCCAATGAGCGCAGGTACCTCCTGAGTGTGAGTGCCGAGTGTTGAGTGACTGGGAGGCATGAGTGATTGTGAGGTATGCCCGAGTGGCAAGAGTGATTGTGAGGTATGCCCGAGTGGCAAGAGTGATTGTGAGGTATGCCCGAGTGGCACGAGTGAATGTGAGGTTTGCCTGAGGGGCTGTATATGAGTGATGTTTTGCCCGAGGTGCTATTTATGATTTCATCATTTTTGCTCACCTTTGCATTTCTTCTCTATTTGAAAACTGTTGAAAAATATCTTTAAATGATTTTTACTAGAATTAGGTTTAAACGAGATATTTTGATTCAAATCCTTATTTTAAAGCATGTGGTATTTTACTGAGATTTCCTGATATGAACGTTATATGCTTTATTGCTCGTCACTACTGCTCAGTATTTATTTATTGTTGTTAATTATTGAGTTGGCATACTCACATTACTCCCTGCACCTTGTGTGCAGATTCAGGTGTAGCTGGACACAGTAGCGGTTGTTGATTATTTTGGTTGCAGATTTTCTCGGGGATAGCAAGGTAGTTTCTTGGCGACCGCAGCCCCTGCTCTTCTCCCTCTTATCTTCCCCTAGTTGTATTTAGATATTTTCCAGGTTACGTTAGCCTTGATATTGTTAGACAGATTGTAGTAGATTGTCACGACCCAAAATTTAACTAGTCGTGATGGCACCTAACCCATCCCGTTAGGTAAGCCAATTTCCAACTAACCAATTTCAATAATAATTATTAAAGCAATTTAAGTGAATAAAGATCCTGATCTTATACAATCCCCAAGAACTGGTAGTACAAATCATGAGCTTCTAAGAATAGAGTATACAAAACGGAATGAAATAAGTACATAGTCTGTTTGAATAGTACGTAAACAGAGCTTTAATCTAAGGCTACCCTGAACAAGAGGCAGCTACAACAAGAACGCAGGTACGTCTTCAAGTCCTGCAACCATCGAGCACAGCAACAACAACAGCCAATAACTGCACACAATGTGCAGAAGTGTAGTATCAATCCCCAAGAACTGGTAGTACAATCCCCAAGAACTGGTAGTACAATCCCCAAGAACTGGTAGTACAAATCATGAGCTTCTAAGAATAGAGTATACAAAACGGAATGAAATAAGTACATAGTCTGTTTGAATAGTACGTAAACAGAGCTTTAATCTAAGGCTACCCTGAACAAGAGGCAGCTACAACAAGAACGCAGGTACGTCTTCAAGTCCTGCAACCATCGAGCACAGCAACAACAACAGCCAATAACTGCACACAATGTGCAGAAGTGTAGTATCAGTAAAACCGACCCCATGTACTAAGTAAGTAACAATCCTAGCCGTAGTTTTAAAGTAGTGACGAGCTTCCACCAAAGTCGGGTCCACAATCAATAGTCCACAACAACAATAAGCAAATAATACCAGAAGTAACTCAGAGATAAAATGCTCAGCCAAATCATGATTTCAAAAAATATAATAGTTCTTCCTTTCTAATCCATTAGTAAAAATCCAAGTTGTTTGCCGGAGTTGCCAAAAATATGAGTAGTTTGAAAGCAATAAATTTCTCCCAAAAATCTTTTCAATAATAAATAAGATGTTTCATTTTCCTTCCGGATAACCCGTGTAAAACAAATGCATCACTATGCCCATCTGTCAAAATATGTGAAAAATCATGAATGATGTGATGCAGTACAACATGAGGAAAAACCTCTCTATGTCTGTATGTCATGTGTGTATGCCAATGCGATGCAACTCAGTGATAAAATCATAAATAGCCACTCGGGCAGAACATCACTCGTATACAGCCCCTCGGGCAAACCTCACAGTCACTCGTGCCACTCGGGCATACCTCACAATCACTCTTGCCACTTGGGCATACCTCACAATCACTCATGCCTCCCAGTCACTCAGCACTCGTCACTCGCACTCAGTAGGTACATGCGCTCACTAGGGGTGTGTATAGACTCCGGAGGGGCTCCTTCAGCCCAAGCGCTATAATCTGCACTGACAACTCACGTGCTATAATAATAAAGTATGTTGCAGGCGGGCAGCCCCGATCCACACTCATCCTCACAATCAGACCCTCGGCCTCACTCAGTCATAAACCTCTCAAGCCCCTCGGGCATTTCAGTAAAACAGGGCATTCGGCCCAAAACATTTATATGCATCAAAATAGAGTCATAAAACTAAGTTATGATATGCAATGAAATGAATATGACTGAGTATGAATTTTCAATTTAACACAATAATTCACAGTAATATGATCTCTATGGGTCCCAATAATACAGGCACATAGCCTCAATATGCTTTTCAGCTCAATTTCTTTAACGCATAAAACCGCATGGAAAATGCCAAGATTATTTAACTATAAAATTCTACAGAAATAATTATGTCATAATTTCTATAGTGCACGCCCACACGCCCGTCACCTAACATGTGCGTCACCTCCCAACAATTTACAAAATACATATATTCAGGGTTCATACCCTCAACTCCAAGATTAGAAGAGTTACTTACCTCGAACGAGCCGAATCCAAAGTCGAGCAAGCTAAACAATGCTCTAGAAATCTCATAATGCGCATATCAACTCCCGAATGGCTCGAATCTACCACAATTAATTTGATTCAATCCACAAAGTTCATAGCAATTAATTCCATATCAAAATGCTAATATTTTCAACAAAATCCAAAATTACCCCCCAAAATTTACCTGTGGGGCCCATGTCTCGAAATCCGACGAAACTCACAAAATACGACAACCCATCCAATTACAAGTTCAACCACACTAATTTCACTCAAATCTTACTCCAAATCAGTGTTCAAACTTGAAAAATTCATTTTGTGAAATTATAGAAATTTCCTTCTACTTCTCTTGAAGATTCAATAATCTTACACCAAAATGAAGATGAATTCAAGGAATATAATCACAAGGGAGTTAAGAACACTTACCTCAAGTTGTGTGGAAAATTTCCTCTCCAAAATCTCCCAAATCGAGCTCCAAAATGTCCAAAATGAGAAAAAATCTCGAAACCCTCGTTTTTAAACACTGCCCAGGCATTTCCGCACCTGCGGTGCCTGGGCTCGCACCTGCGCATCCACATTTGCAGCCAAAAATGCGCGCCTATGGAAAATAGTCGGCCCTCTAAAATCTCGCATCTGCAGCCCTATTCTCGCATCTGCGGGCTTCGCAGATGCGCATTCCCCTTCGCACCTGCGGTCGCCTCACGCCAGCCCCAGTCCGCATCTGCGCCAACGCCTTCGCACCTTCGGCCTCGCAGATGTGGAAAATTCCTCGCACCTGCGAGCACTGCCCAGTCCCACTCTTGGCCTCTTCTGCGACTGATCTCGTGCACATGCGGCTTCGCACCTGCGATCAAAAGCTTCGCACGTGCGATCACACCAGTAGGCAGCAGTTCCAGCATTTCCTTAAGTCCAAATTTGATTCGTTAACCATTCGAAACTCACCCGAGGCCCCCGGGACCTCAACCAATTGTATCAACAAGTCCCATAACATAACACGGACCTACTCGAGGCCTCAAATCACACCTAACAACATCAAAACGATGAATTACTCCTCAATTCAAAATCAACGAACTTTGAACTTTCAAATTATATATCTTGTGACGAAACACATCAAATCAATCCGGAATGACTTCAAATTTTGCGCACAAGTCACATTTCACATTACGGACCTATTCCAATTTCCAGAATTGGATTCTGACCTCGATATCAAAAGGTCAAACCCCCGGTCAAACTTCCCAAAAATTCTACTTTCGGCAATTCAAACCAAATTCCACTACGGACCTCCAAATAATTTTCTGAATACGCTCCTAAGTCCAAAATCACCATACGGAGCTATTAGAAATATTAAAATTCAAATTTGAGGTCGTTTACACATAAGTCCGCATCCGGTCACTATTTTAACTTTAGCTTTGAACCTTAGAACTAAGTGTTCCAATTCCTTCCAAAATCTCACTGGACCCGAACCAATTACCCCGGCAATTCACAAAACAACCTTAAAGTACAATTTGTAAAGTAAATGGGGAAACGGGGTTATAATACTAAAAACTACCGGTCGGGTCGTTACATAGATGCTCATGACTAGTGACACCCCGATGTCGGGCTTTTCCTTCCGCACTTTTATTTTGATTTGAACTCCTTTACGAAGGTTGTTATGTTAAATAACATTGAAATTTTCTTTGAAATGAAAATATTGGTTTGTTTTGGAAATGAATCGTCTTACCTAGTTCCACGATAGGCGCCATCACGACAGGGGTTAGTTTGGGTCGTGACAGATTGGTATCATAGCCTAGGTTGCATAGGTCTCACGAGTCATGAGCGGGTTTAGTAGAGTCTTGCGGATCAGTACGAAGACGTCTGTACTTATCTTCAAGAGGCTGCATAACCCTTAGGAAAATTACACTTTCTTGTATTCTATCATGCGAAAGTGATTCAGCTTGAAACATAACTCTTTGAATTCTTTCCACGCATGAGCACTCGATATCAGTTATGCATCGCCGGCTTGTGATTCTGTGAACGAGGTTCGAGATGTGTATTATGTGTTTTGGTGATGGTCTAGTCTGGAGGACTTGAGGCTAGGTTTAAACCATAGCTTTGGCTCGGTAGCTTCAGTTGTAACCTGTACATTTGGACTTATATGTTCAGTAATGCCCCTACGAGTGGAATTTGTAGCTCGATGAGCGGTGGAATGGCTTTGTGATAAGTATTATGTAACTGTGAGATATGTTAAGACGATTTGAATGTGACGAGAAGTGTTTCCTTGAAATGTAAAGGAAGGCCATTAGGTGCTTGATTTTCGTTTTGATGTGGCGAACGGTCTCGAGTGTGAATGTTTTGAAGGATCTTTCACGTTGTTAAATTTTGGGGTAAATTAAATTCTCATGTCTTGTCAAGGAGTTTGGACTCAAGAAGAGAAAGTGATTGTGTAGTAATTGTGGTTGCGAATGGGTATTTTTTGATGTTGATGGCTCGAGAAAGATGATCTTCGAAGAGTCTTAGAGTCGGTAACATTTTATTGGTTCAGGTGCGACAGAGATACATTTTGATTTGATGCAGCAGTTGGGTAGCAAAGTATGAGGGAAGACATGACGGGAAGTGTTTCGTGGTGGTTGAATTACTAGTAGGTCAAGTAGGAGAAGTAGAGGTTGAGAAGTTTCTTAAAGGAGATGATTTAACCGAAGTAAGACTGGCAGATTAGCATATGAATTCACTAGTAGGGTAGTCGTGCACCTTGAGAAAGTGTAGAATGGTTTGGAATCGTGTTAGTATGTAAATTGGCCTGCAGACTCTATTTGGAGTGGTGGTTAGTGTACAAAGGAAGATTGAATATGGCAGAAAGGAGTGTGTTTTAAATGAATAGAGGCGTGAAGATATGATTATCGTGTCAGGTGCAATATGACTTGAGTTCGGAAGGTATTGTTGACGTACAGTTGATGTCAATAGGGAAAGTGCAGACTTATACAAATGGTGGGTGAGCATGAACTCAGGAGAATTTACGGATTTAGTGGTCGTTGCACTCAGTGCAGTTTCATTGGAAGATGTCGGTAAGGAATTCCACATGTGGGTTATCTCCTGTGTGCAGCTAGCGGTGGCGTGATGTTGATGAAGCTTTTGCGAGGAATATTACCTGCTACCCGGTAGGAGGTCGCATGTGTGATTTTGGCTGGAGATTCAGAATGTTCATGAAAGGCTTAATAAAAGACTTCGAGAAGTTTGGCAGGTTAACGGTGCGAGACCTTGGTAATTGAGAAGGAAAAATCCTTACGGGTTCTAATTTTATATAATTGTAGCTTAAGGCTAAGTGGGGGAGTCTGCTATCGACGAGTTAATTGCACGGTTATGGGTAGTATTAGTTTTGGTTCGGGGTATACCGGTGAATCAATTATGACTTGCAGAAGTCGAGATCGAGGATGACTCAGGTAAAGGAATTTCTGAACACAAGTTGTATTACACTTTATGGTTATAGGAGGACCATAAAATAATTGAGTGGTTATTCACATAGAATGTAGTGTACATGGAGCGGGAATTTGCTCGGTTGCGTAGGAGTGTGGGTTACTCTTTATTCCCTTTGGTGTTGGTGTGCTAATGGAGAACAGGTCGTTTCGGTCCGTTTGGTCGGTTAATTCGAGATTTGAGTAGAGTGGATGACTCTCGAGAATGGTTCCAATGGATTCAAGATTTATAAATATGGCTAGAAAACTGGGAGTTGCATTGAACGGTGTTGAGACTCGTGGCGTCTTATATCATTGTGAATTATGCATTTCAGTATCAAGAAGGTGAAGGAAACAGTTTTAGGTTCACATAAAGTCTCTTCGGAGTAAGCATTTTTGGTTGTGAAACCTTTGGGGTACATAAAAAGGGAATTCGGCGGCTTATAAGCCTTAGGGCGGCGTGATTCTATGCTAGAGTTCGTGGGGTAAGTTTTAGTTAAGGATAGTAGTGTTCTAACAAGGAAAAAGTAGAAATTTGAAGGCAGTTTAGAAAGAACTTGGAGAAATATGACAGATTGGTAGTAGGTTGGGTTAGCACAGTAATGGGTATGATCAATTCTTTGGGTACTTATGATGTGGCTAGTATCTACAGGTGTTTCGTGGCAATGCTCTCAAATTTGGCAACCTGAGTGGCTTGGTGTAGTTAGAGGAATTCAGTTCAAATAGCTTGGTTATGTGCAAATGGATTTCAAAGTGTTCATGATGGGTTCTACCATGGTTTGAACCGGATATTTTCTACCGATGTACAGAACGTGTTGTGTGTTATGATTTCCTCCTAGAAAGAAGCAAGAAAAAGGTTTCTGACTAATAAGGTATGTAATTTGCTAGTGACTCAGAGTTGATAATGGAATTCTTATGCTTGTCACATGATGGCATAATAGATGTGGTGTGTTGTGCAGGAATAAGATTTACATGTACAAGGTCACAGTTCAGTTTTGAAGGGAAGGACATAAATTCTTAGGCAGCATGAACGATTTCCGATGACTAGGTAAATGCTATTACTATCTGGTATAGCTTGATGAGAGTGTACATTTCAGAAGGGGGCAGTGTGTTTTGATTTATGGGTACTTCGCTGGTATTGCGACACTCTCCTAGTTGATCGACTGTTGATATTCAAATTTTTTTCAGGTGGCACAAAAGAATTTTGTTAAGTATTTCTCGTGGGATAATTGTGTATGAGAGAGGTGTTAGGCATTCGGGCGGTGGAGGTGGAATCAAATATGGTGATTCATGCGTTCTATGGAATTAGAGATTGGGAGTTCTCAGGAGCAGATTGTTTCATGGTTGTGGACTGTGAATTTGTGGCCAGAGCTAGCCAGATGATAGAAGGTGTTATGAATCCGTCATTGTGGACTTTATGAGGTTGTTTATCTATTGGTGGCTGACCATAGTTGATTTGGGGCCCATTGGTAGGCCCAATAAGGATGTGTATTCTACACCGAGCCGGATTGATTGGCTCCATACTGCTATTGTTAAAGGATATGACATTCGATTGATGTGAAGCTTATTCGTGTTCTAAAATGATTTGTGAGTTACTCTTCTATGCTATGAGGAGTTGTGATTCGTTGGTTACATGCACATATGGTGCGGTTCTATTGTGGCCTTATAGCGGAATTTGAGCAAGAATAGTATTGGATATTGCTTGGTTGATGATGTATTGGTTATGTTCTTTCGGGTTTTATGTGTTATGGTATCGTTTGCTTCTCTGTGGTTATAGTAATGCACTTTGGGTACTTGATCTCGAATTGCGCATAGTTATTGATTTTAGCACGGTGGCTTGAGTTGTTTCATATGGACCAGTATTTGGATAGGGTCGCGTATTGCAGCAAAGTTATGTGGAAATATGATCCCTCGTGTAAGATTCGTGTGTTATGGTTCTGCGGTGTGTGATGGGTTCTTAGTATTGCGTCGGGGTGGTACTCGTCGAGCTTGCGGAACGGTTCTCCTGTTTGGGTCATTGTTACGATTGGGTACATTTGTAATGTTGCTATCTGGTGCACGGATTGCGCGGGTTGTGGCTTTAGATTGTATTGATGTGTCATGTCACTAGAGTGGTTGCATTGAATGAGACGAGGTCATTGGGCCTAGAATTGATGCTATCAGATTTGATTGTGGTATAATTGGGAGGATAATATCGGAAGTCGGGTTTGAAATTGGCTATAGTTTTTGTAGAAGGAACGGGAGCTCCATGACCTGTTGGTCTAATGAATGGTTATGAATTCGGTATGTTTTTTTCTTCATCGGCAGTGTATGAAGGTTTTAGAACGAGGTTTTGTCTGATATGAGGTTTATTACCAGCACTGGGTTGATTTGAGTCGATACTGTGATTTGAAATCATTGCTTCGAGCATTCGAGCTATGCGGTATTTGAATTTGAGTATTTGAGTTATGGTTACGGCTTTTGGTATAGCTTGTTCAGACTTATACGGTATGTAGATGCGAACTTTTGATCTTATAAGAAATTTCAGATGTTAGAAATTTGATTTGAAGGCTTGTGGGCTAGGTTGAATTAAGGAATTTCAGTTATGCTATGCTATCGGACCTGTATGGGATAGAATGATGTGGAATCACCCCCGGGTAGGTGCATGGGAAAGTTACACAGCCATTTCTTGGCTTTTGGAACAACTCTCGGCATTTTCGAGGACGAACGTATGTTTAAGTGGGGGAGGATGTAACGACCCGGTCGGTCGTTTTGGGAGTTATAGTCCCGTTTCCCCCATTTTTATTTCCTTGATGCTCTTAAGCTATATTATAATATACCATGTTAGTTGGTTCGGGCCCGGAGTGGTTTCGGAGTGGAATGAGACACTTAGTCTCTTATTTAGAACCTTAAGTTGGAAAACTCAACCGGATGTTGACCTATGGGTAAATGATCTCGGATTTGAATTTTGATGGCTCTGTTAGCTCCATTAAGTGATTTTGTACTTAGGAGTTCGTCCGGAATGTGATTTGGAGGTTCGTTGTAGAATTAGGCTTGAATTGGCGAAATTGGAAATTTGGCATTTTTGGTCGGTAGTGGAAAATTTGATATCAGGGTCGGAATGGAATTCCGGAAGTAGGAATGGGTTTGTAGCGTCATTTTTGACGTGTGTGCAAAATTTGAGGTCATTCGGACGTGGTTTGGTTGGTTTCGGCACCGGTTGCCAAATTTGTAAATTTATAAGTTCTTAGGCTTGAATCCGAGGGAAATTTGATGATTTAATGTTGTTTTGAGTGATTCGAAGGTTCGACTAAGTTGGTATGTTGATATATGACTTGTTGGTATTTTTGGTTGAGGTCCCGAGGGCTTTGGGGTGATTCTGGGTCGTTAACGGATTTGTCGGAGTTGGAAAATGCAGCTAAAGCTGCTGCTACTGTTATTTTCGCACCTGCTGAAGAAAGAGTCGCAGGTGCGAGGCCGCTGGTGCGCGTGGGGAGTTCGTAGGTGTGGGCAATGCTGGGCTAGGTAGGTTGCACAGGTGCGAGTTAGAGGTCGCATCTGCGAGCCCGCAGGTGCGAAACCTGGGGCGCAGATGCGGAAAGGGAGATGTTGGGCAGGCTTCGCAGAAGCGGAGGAAACGCGCAGGTGCGCTTTCGCAGGCGCGAGAATTTGCTGCGCATGTGTGGAAGGTGGGGAATTAAGTGGAGTTCGCGGATGCGGTGCCTTGACCGCAGGTGCGGTCCCGCAGGCGCGGAAAAAGAGCACGCAGGTGCGAAAAACCTGGGCAGAAACCATAAAAATAACCCTTCACGAATTTGGTTTATTTCCACCATTTTCAAGTCGGTTTGTGGAGCTTTTGGAGTGATTTTTGAAGGGTGATTCAAGGTCTATCAGTGAGGTAAAATGCTTGAGTCTTAATACTTGTATATATGGTGATTTACCATTATTTAGTCATTGTAATTAGTGAAAATGAGGGGTTAGAGCTTGGGATTTTTGGAAAAGTAATTTAAGGATTTGAAGGACCAAACGATGTCGGATTTTGATGAATTTGGTATGGTTAGACTCGTGAGTGAATGAACTTTATAGTTTTGTAAATTTTGTTGGATTTCGAGACATGGGACTGGGGGTCGGGTTTGAGCCAATTTCGGGTTTTGGTCTAATTTGATAGTTTTTCTTGTGGAATTCATTCCATTAGCGTATATTGATGGTATTGTACTGATTGTGAATAGATTTGGAGTATTTGGAGGCCGAGTCCAGAGGCAAAAGCATTGTGGGGCAGAGATTTGACCGGTTTGAGGTAAGTAACGATTGTAAATCTAGTCCTGAGGGTACGAAACCCCGGATTTTTTTATCATTCTACTATTTTTAGTGACGCACATGCTAGGTGACGGGCGTGTGGGCGTGCACTATTGGAGATTTTAACTTGGTCCGTCCCGTAGCAACTGTAAAGTTGCATATTTTATGAAAATTATATGATACTTATGCATTTTTAGAAAGAGTTTCTGTTAATTGGGTTGAATGCCATGTTGGGCCTTATGCCAATACTGTTTGGACCCTTAGGGGTCTTTTCTTTCTATCCTCTCATTGTTTTCGATTGAAAATCTATACTCAGTCATGGTTATACTTGTTTACTGCATAACTCAGTTTTATGACTCTATTTTGATGCATATAAATGTTGTTTTGGGCTGAATGCCCTATTTTTACTGAAATGCCCGAGTGGCTTGAGAGGTTTATGACTGAGTGAGGCCGAGGGCCTGATTTGTGAGGATATTTATGGGATCGGGCTGCACGCCGCAGCATGTTTGATATCGGTCGAGGGCCTAATTGTGAGGATAAGTGTGGATCGGGGATGCCCGCCTGCAACATACTTTATTATTATAGCACGTGAGTTGTCCATGCAGATTATAGCGCTTGGGCTGAAGGAGCCCCTCCGAAGTCTGTACACACCCCCAGTGAGTGCAGGTACCTACTGAGTGCGAGTGCCGAGTGCTGAGTGACTAGGAGGCATGAGTGATTGTGAGGTATGCCCGAGTGGCAAGAGTGATTGTGAGGTATGCCCGAGTGGCATGAGTGACTGTGAGGTTTGCCCGAGGGGCTGTATATGAGTGATGTTTTGCCCGAGGGGCTGTTTATGATTTCATCATTTTTGCTCACCTTTGCATTTTTTCTCTATTTGAAAACTGTTGAAAAATATATTTAAATGATTTTTACTGGAATTGGGTTTAAACAAGATATTTTGATTCAAATCCTTATTTTAAATCATGTGGTATTTTACTGAGATTCCTGATATAAACGTTATATGCTTTATTGCTCGTCACTACTGCTCAGTCTTTATTTATTGTTGTTACTTACTGAGTTGGCGTACTCATGTTACTCCATGCACCTTATGTGCAGATCCGGGTGTAGATGGACACGGTAGCGGTTGTTGATTATTTTGGTTGCAGATTTGCTCGGGGATAGCAATGTAGCTGCTTGGCGACCGCAGCCCCTTCTCTTCTCCCTCTTATCTTCCTCTAGTTGTATTTAGCTATTTTCCAGGCTGAGTTAGCCTTGATATTGTTAGACAGATTGTAGTAGATGCTCATGACTAGTGACACTCCGATGTCGGGCTTTTCCTTCCGCGCTTTTATTTTGATTTGAACTCTTTTACGAAGGTTTTTATGTTAAATAATATTGAAATTTTCTTTGAAATGAAAATATCGGTTTGTTTTGAAAATGAGTCGGCTTGCCTAGTTCCACGATAGGCGCCATCATGACAGGGGTTAGTTTGGGTCGTGACATACAGACTCTCGTCACCTCGTACGTGTGTAGCTTCACAACAAGTAACATATAACAATTATAATCACCTAGGGGTAGTTTCCCTCTCACAGGGTTACACAAGAAACTTACCTCACTTCAAAAATCCATAACCGGCTCCAACGCAGCTCCAACTCCTTAATCCACCGCCAAATTATCTGAACTAGCACAAACAACGGGAAAAACCAATCAAATTATATTCCAAAATCAGAAATTAACAGTTGTATGAAGAATCCAAACCGAATTCGGAAAATCCCTAAAATCACCCAGAGCCTGGGTGCTAGGATTCCGAAATTACTTGAATATAAACTTCACCCATGGAGCCATAAACTCAAATATGCATAATGTACCAAATTCCATGAACAATTTCGTGGCTAAAATCATAATTTCCTAAATTCAAGTTCTCTTCTAAAAATCCAACAATTTCCCCCAAATTCCAAGTGAAATTTCATATCCAACTTGAATTAATAACTTCGAAAGCATAGGAATCACTTACCTCTTGAAGATTGACCAAACTTCATCTCTAAAAATTGCCCCTCCAACCTCCTCCATGAAGAATGCATGAAAAATGGCCAAATATCTCATTTTGCAACGTTAAATACTCAGCGATCCCCTCTTCGCGAACGCGAAAAATGCCTCGCCTTCGCGATGAACAAACTCCAATAATCATTCCCAAACTCTTCCCTAACAGCCTGTAGTATATCGGTCATAAACTTTTGTACAAAACTCCAAATGATAAACGGTTTATTTTTAAAAAACTAGACACAAAGGGCTACAACTTTTGTTTTTAGATCACCTCAAAATTCCGTATAGATTGCAAGATATAAGCTTCCAAAGTCAGCCTTGTGACAAAACAAATTCTTCTATGCGATCGTAAAAAGGCTTCCGTGATCGCAATTCATAAGGCCCAAACAACAAATTTGCTCTTTGCAAATGCGACCCAAGGTCCAAGATCACGATTCATATCCCTGTAGCAAAAACTAGCAAGTGAAAATGGCCAAAAAATAGTCTGAAACTACCTCAAAACTCATTCGAGCCCCTCGGGACCCTTTCCGAACAAACCAATAAGTCCCAAAACATGATACAAAATTTCTCGAAGCCTCAAATCCCGTCAAACAACATCTAAAAATGAATTGCACTCTAATCTATGCCTAATGAACTCAAGAACATTTTCAAATTTAAAACTAACGAAAAACATATCTGTGCATCTCGGAACGATCTCAAATTTTGCGCACAAGTCATAAATGATACTACGGACCTACTCCAACATTCAAAATCTAAATCCGACCTTGATAACAATTAAGTTAACTCTTGGTCAAACTTAGAAAATCATTAACCTTCAAAATTTTCAACTTTTACCAAAAAGCACTGAATCAACCTTCGGACCTCCAAATCTAAATACGGGCATACACCTAAGTCCGAAATCACCATATGAACCTATAAGATCCATCGAATTCCAGTTTCTAGGTCGTTTACTCAAAAGTCCAACCCTGGTCAACGTTTCCAACTTTAAGCTTATAAATTGTGAATTATCCTTCCAAACCAACCCCGAAATTTCTGAAATTCAAATCCGACAACACACGCAAGTCATAATACCTGAAGTGAAAATACTCAAGGCCACAAATCACCGAACGACACGCCATATATCAAAATGGTCGGTCGGGTGGTTATAAGGATATTTTCCTATAAAAGGAAATAAAGCTGG